>NW_025335606.1:2336744-2446307 GCF_004798865.1 Varanus komodoensis
AAGAGAAGAGAAGAGAAGAGAAGAGAAGAGAAGAGAAGAGAAGAGAAGAGAAGAGAAGAGAAGAGAAGAATGGCCAGATAAATAAGTAAATATTGTTAACAATTAAAATGACGTTTAAATAAAAAGGTCTTGGCCTGGCGCCGAAAAACAAATAACGACGGCGCCAGGCGGACCTCTCTGGGGAGCGCATTCCATAGATTTCCATAGATGCTCTTGCTTCATCACTACTTTCATTAATGATCTGTAGGCCTGACCAAAAGTCACCACCCAGAATGAGTGAGCTTCCCAGGAGCAGACACACCTCCACCCACACGTTCACTACAAGGAGCCTCTTCAGCACCATTGAAAGGATCAGCTGGGTGATGGTGGGAAAGAACCATGCCTGAGATTTTGGAGAGCTGGCAATATGCAGGTTAGAAAGCCAGTGGCCCAGCTGTCTGGCAAAATGCAGGACAACTTCCTGGCAAGAAGGTCACCATTCTTTTCCAGGAAGCAATGTTGCTGCCATCTTCTTATCCTTGTCAACTTTCCCCATCCTCCTCGTGCATCATGTGTATTAGACTGTGGGTCCATACAATGTTAAGAAATTTGTAGGTGTTTTACAAGTGTGCAGTCTGTGTAGAACTTTCTAACAGTGGAATGGTCAGATCATCAAGGCTTGCCTGTAACCCAACTTTGTCATTCCTTCTACGCCAGGTTAAGACGACCCTCTGGGTTGAGATGTTGGAAACCATCTAAGGTTATTGAATGGCTGGAAGGGAAGCCAAGTGTTTTCAACAGCTTTACGCCATATTAAATATTATTTTGTTGCTATTTTCTTTTGCATTTCCTAAACTGTTTCTAATTCTGAAGTGTAGACAAAAACATGTGGATTTGATTGTGTCATGACCTTGCTTTAGACACGATTGCAAACTGCCTGGAGAACTTTGGCTATTGGGTGGTATAGAAAGGTACTGGACTCAATCAATCAGCCAGCCAGCCAGTCAATCAATCAACTTAATCATTAACATCATGCTGTTAGGCTTGATAGGGTACCAAAGTCTGATTTTTTCAGCATTTATCCTATGCATGCTGCTAAACTATTTCAATTTTTAAAACTGTTTTAAAATTTTGTTGATGGAAAAAATATGGTTATTTCATCATATCATGGTCTTATTTAGGAAGTGATGGAAAGTGCCCAGAGAGCTTCAGGTATTGGATGGCACAGAATTCAAAGAAATAAGTAAATACTGTAAACTGAATTGCCACAAACATTTGGAAAAGATGTTGGTGTTGGCCTGCCTGCCTGTGGAAACAGTTCTAATCCACAAGGCTTATACTACGAAACGGGGTGGGGGGATACCATTTATTTTATGTAAATAGTTAATTTCAAAAGAGCCCAATAGCCAAAGCTCTCTGGGAAATGTAAACCTCATTGGTTCCATAGCAAACAAGATCATCTGGGAAGTTTTAAACCCACTGCTGTATCCAGGCCTTTTTTTCTTGGCACATCTCTTTGATTCCACTTCTGTATATGTGTCTCTTTCCCCTCTTCTTCTTCTACACTTTTTAATTTTATTTTATTCTCTCCAGATAGGTAGGTAGGTAGGTAGGTAGGTAGATAGATAGATAGATAGAGTCCCCCCTGTTCCAGTCTCTTTTTAATGATGGCAGTCTGAGCTTTGTTTTCCATGCTTGTGTTATATTTCTGTTTGGAGCTTGTTTGTTTGCTTGTTTTGCTCCCCGTTGCCATGCAGTTTGTGTTTGGGGTTTGTCTGTAGTCACCTAAACACTTGATGCCAATTCAGAATGTGTTGCCCCTTTTCTGCCCTTGTATCAGGACCTCAACAAAATCATCCATTAAAATTAAGTCTCCCCATTTTCTCACAGTTTACTTTTGCGTTTCACCCATTCTGTGGACCAGGCAGACAGGAAGAAGGCATGCATGGGTGAGAAAAGCACAACAGTACAGAGAGATGTGGGTTAAGCATTTGCTACGTCTGGCAGTTCATTTTCCCCCGATAATCTGCACCTGCATGAGCATGCAGCAGGGCAGCTGTGGGCAGGCAGATTTGCAGAAATCAAAGAGCAACATTTGGCAAAAGCTCCAGTTTGCTTGCCAACATTGTCGAAAGAAGCATGTGGGCCTTCAAAAGGGTAGCCCTTGGCTCCATCTTCAGAGGTAGCTTCGGTTCCACCCTGCATATATAATTCTGGCAGGACTGGCACCAATAATGAGAATTCACTCTCTCGTAGATCTTTGTTCCAGCTCAGTGAAGGTAGAATCATCTAGCATCGGGCACATGAAATGCTAAAAAAGAGGACTGAGCGTGGCTCCAGCCAAAGGCCTTGAAGGTGTTGGCTTGGCTGGAGTGTTGCAGTGGCTAAGAGCAGGGCTAAGAACTCCCAGCTGGAACCTCACTACAACTGCCGCTGCTGCTGCTGAGGAACGTACAATCAGTTTGTCACAGTTCCTTCTTTTATCAGTGTGTGCCTTCCAGACCAAATAAGGACCTGGGCTGAATCTGCAGATGGTGTTCCCTGCTTTGCAAAGGGAGCTTGAGAAGAGCAGTGGGGCAGTATAACTTTTATTCCCCCAAAAAGAAAAAAGCCAGCTGGTACAGCCCCCTTGGAGGGTAATAGGGAGAATACACTCTAATACAGGGGTGAGGAATTTCTAAGAGATGGGAGGGAGTCATATCCCACCCCCAGATTCTGAGGGCTGCCCCTACCACAATTGCACTGCTGAAATCACCAAAATTTGGTTGTAGCAAAGGGAAAAAGAAAGCCACACAAAAAACCTGGAAAGCTCTTCCGCCAGAGCTTGCCAGTGGGGAGGCGGGAGAGGGGCTATTTTGCTTTAAGGCAAGTCTCTGCTTATCTCTTTTAGAAGAACGTTCTTTCTCAGAGCACTGGGGTGGTGTGTTTGGGTTCTCACATGCGTGTTGTCCACCCATGTCTCAATGTGCCTGAGATGCCATGGCACTCTCCAAAGCCTTGAGCAGGGGTCTTCCCTGACCCTTTGACTTGGGATGTTTTAATGGGTGATGCACAGGGCTGATGTGGGACCATTTCCATGGAAAACTGAGCTCTATCCTCCTTTTTGCTCTCTGATGATACAGAATCCAGCTAGCCCTGGAAGATTCGGCATGTTCAAGGCAGTCGAGATCAGAACTGTGTGCAGAAAGGAAGTGGTGGAGGGAAGAGGCGGGGGAACAGACCCAAAGAAAATAAATTACAAACAGCAACTTTTTGAGTCTTCACCTGATGGAGGGAGAAAAATGAAGGGAAGGGTAATGTTCATCCTCTTTAATTTATCATCGTCATCATCTAACCCCGGCAGGGAGGAGTAAAGGATGCTGCAGCCCCTGTCTTCAATTTCCCAGTGCCCAGTAACTACCAGGAATTATTTCCCGACTGATCGGTAAGGTGCCGGCTGATGCATTAGTGTGAAAGCCTGGATGTGTTTTGACAATAAGTCAATGATTCTTTTTGACATGACTTTAATAGGACCAAAGAGGTGATTGTGGGATGATACCTTTTAATGGGATATAGATATAAATGACCCAGGTTTTATGACAAAGGTCAGAGATATTGATGATTAGTGCAAGGGAGATAATTTGGCAGGCGTGGTAGGAGGGAACCTGCATGATTTATGAATGATCTTTGTCTTTTCCTTTCTCTTTCCTCTTTCTTCAAAGGGTAGAGTCAGACAAACGTTTCTCCCCCTCCTTTCCTGGTGTATCGTGATATTTTCAGTGTACCATGCACCAGGAATGGTTGCGTGACTTACAAACATGTGAAGTTGACCTAAAATGGAATCAAGCCATTGACCTATCTTGCCCAATGCTATTCTGCTCTTTCTCTTTGGCCATTAATTCCCCAGCAACTCCTCTCACTCCCATCCTAATATCATACAGAGAGCAATGCATAGTTTCCACAGGGTTTGATAGCAAGAACAGGTATGGCTGGGCAATCTCCAAGGGTCCACAGCTTAACGGGGGCCCTCAAAGAAGACTCCTGGAATGACTCCTCCTCTTCATCCTTGGAACCTGATGATTTACTTTCCTCTTGCCCTGGCCCAGATAATAGCAGGAGTGACTTGAGGTGAGGATGGGATGAATCCTGTCTGAATTTGTCCCTCCAGGCTTCCACTTTTGCTCAGCCCAGTTCCCAAAGTGAGCCAAACTTGCATGGAGACTTGGTTGTGCAAGAAGCAACCATCTTCCATGACAGCAGCCCAAAGACCACTGCTCCGGCACTATCCAGCCATTGCTAGTGGTCAAAGGGGCTGCTTCCGTCATGACCAAGCACCCCACCACCAGCCTTCTTTGGAGGAGCAACCACCATTTGAGGTACTGTTCCTGAGGCACGACTGAGTGCTGCCTGTACAGTATGTGAGGCTCAGTTCTTAGTGATTGTCCTACAAATGGTGGCTGAACTCTCCAGGAACTCTGACTCTGGGCATCTGCAGTGCTGGCTGGAGTCCCGGAAGCTGAGCTCAGATCCAGGTGAAAGATTCCCAACCCCTGATGGATTCCTTAAAAATCCCTAAGCTGAAGCGCAAGGAACTCCAACTTCCTGAATGCTCACGGGGTGTTTGTCAAGAAAGCAGGTGGGAGCCATGATGGCAATGTGGATAAAAGCAAGCCGGCAGCCAGTGACAATGGAGATGCCGAGGAAGAATTTCTGGCATGTGGGATCCACTGGGGGTGTCTTGCCAAAGGACTCTCAAAATCCTGGGAGTTGGCGCTGTTGATGCTGAGCAATGAACAACCCGAAAGCCATTTTTGTCCACTTTTTCTTTGTTTGATGAGAGTAGCCCATCAGCTTTGTGTGGTGGTCTAGTGGGCTATGTTTTTATCAGCCTCAGGCAAACAGCAAACATGCTGATTTTCCTGGGATTGTAAAATAGAAATGTAGCCAGTCAGCCATGTTTTCTTCAGAAGTGTCAAGAAAGTGGAGCTTTAGAAGTTTTGTGCTTCAACTCCAGTGCTCCTGACCTTCAACTCCAGTGCTTCCGACCCCTCCAGTGCCATGTTGAAAGGAGTTGGAGTCCAAAGCATCTCAGATCCTACTTTCTGCCCACCTAAAGAATGCATCAAACCTGTGCATTACATCAGCTGTCATCTGGGACACCCCACACGCTACTCCACCTCTCAGGAGTAAATCTGAAGAAGTGATGTCTGAGTTGGCTGCTTTTTCTCTTCCTCCTTCATCCTTGTTCCATTTTGCTTTTCTATCAAGCCTCTTCCGTTGCAAGCCGGAGGGCACAGCCTGCCCTTTCATCGCCCTTTAAGGCAATCTGGCAGTTTTTTCATCTAAAGGGAAGAATAAACATGATCTAAATATATCCAAATGCCTTTATACATAAAAGAGAGTGCAGAGTTACACCCTGCTTGTGGATGTGTCTTGGGGATCACGCAGTTTGTGAGCTATGGGGGACAGTAGCCTCTGTCCCATCTCCTCTTCTTTCTTATGCATTTGCACAAATTTGGTGTGCAAATCTGGACTCCTAAAATGTGCAACTCTTCTGAAAATATGAAGATTCCCCCAAAATGTATGTTTCCATTATTTAGTCTATGGGGGGCATCGTACATTTTTATATTACATACTTTTCTACACAAACTGACACATGTCCTGGAATCCCTACAACGTATGGAAAGCTGGTTCCCTGGGCTGGATGCCTAGAAATATTAACCCTTTTAAGTCCACTGCGGATTTATCTAGCAGAGATAGGTTATAGAGCTCCTTACGTTTCCCGAAAAATTGTCCCCTCCAGGAGTTAGGAAGGACTCATGGAGAAGAGCCTAATGCTGGAAACAATAGATGGCAAAAGAAGAAGGGGAGGGCAGAGGATGAAGTGGCTGAATGGAGTCACTGAAGCAGTTGGTGTGAGCTTAAGTGGACTCCAGGGGATGGTGGAGGACAGGAAGGCCTGGAGGAGTGCTGTCCATGGGGTCGCGATGGGTTGGATGCAACTTCATGACTAACAACAAAAACAACAACCAGGAGCTATTTTTCCCTGGGAAAGCTACTTTTCTCTACTTTTCTCCTGGGTTCAAACATGCACATTGAATGTCAGGTATTTGTTGGCCTTAATTGACTTTGCAAAAGCAGCCTGGCCTAAGTACAGATTCAAACAAACACATCCTTCTCTCCCCAAGCTCTTGCGCGCGCGCGCACACACACACACAGAGAGAGAGA
Source organism: Varanus komodoensis (assembly GCF_004798865.1). Lineage (NCBI taxonomy): Eukaryota > Metazoa > Chordata > Lepidosauria > Squamata > Varanidae > Varanus > Varanus komodoensis. The sequence goes on from NW_025335606.1 coordinate 2,342,931, forward strand.
GAGAGAGAGAGAGAGAGAGAGAGAGAGAGAGAGAGAGAGAAAATGTCATGAGAAAGAAGAGTGTGGAACGTACACAAGCAACAATCCATGTCTGGAAAGGTTGCTTCACGCAGGTTAAGTATCCCACAAGCAAATTTCTGTTGCTTGTGTAACTTCACTCTAATCAGTTGGAAAGCATTCATCTTCATCTTTAAACAAACCCAGTAAAAATAAAAAGGCACACAACCAACCTGATAAAGTAATGCATTAGATGAATAATGTATCGCTGGAGGGTTTGAGGCAGCATTCTCTTCCACACAACCATCATTTCTAATGTTTACTTAAACACTGGCTCTTGACAAAACACTTAGAATCACTTAGCATCTTGTCCCTGAGCAGTTTGAATTAGGAAATCTGGACTGCTTAATTTTATTGTGCTAAAAGCATTAAGTGAGATTCGGGGAAGGGAGGAGGCAAGTTCTTGGATGGCAGAATACCAGAAACATTTTTTTTAAATCATTCCATCTAATTGGAAAACAACTTTTAAAAAATGACTTCCACAGACTATGAGCAAACATATCATTTTAAAAATATATGAAGAGGACTGTCTGGAAACAATTCTTTTAACCTCTGAAACCCAGACCCTTTGCCACCCTTTTCATACATTTACTGGTTGCCTTACCATTTAAACTGAATTAAAAGTTACAAAATTCCCCATTTTAGACCCTTTCCTCAAGACAGCCTAAAGGAATATAAAAGAAAGGAGCTTTTTCTCTAGCTGGAATCCAGATACTAATGGCGTTAAAATGCCTCCTTATTGCATTTAAGTCAGCAGATAGGTCAAGAAGACAAACCGATTGGAGGAGATCTTTAAATAAACGTTCTATTTAGCGTGATAATTCCCTTTTTTCCTCTGGCCCTTCCATGCTGTCCAGCATGAAAAGTGACACTTTTTGGATAACTAGACAAATGTTTGGCCTGAACAAAGTTTGTCAGGACTAAATAGATGTGCCAGGTTAAAGGGCTTGTTTGTACACACTTTAAAAGCTTATAGGCGACTTATGTCCAATGTGAGCAACCCTAACCCTAGGGAGAGAAATGTTGTGCAATGAAAGAGAAATGTTGTGCAATGAAAAATGAAAGAAAAGAAATGGGAGAAAAGAAAGAAAAGAAAAGCCAAGGAAGGGGGAGGTCCTAGGTGGGATATTAGCAAGGAATGGTGGCAAACCAGATGCCATCACAATCTTGATCCACCTAAGGCTCCCTTTGATTCAGTGGCACAGTTATGTAGATACTCCCCCAGTAGCTTCTGGAAACAAGCTGAAGGTGCTGACTCTTACCCAGGTCCTTATGTGGCTGCGGACAGGATACTGCAAGGCCATCCCTTCCATATGAAGAGATCATAAGTGATGGCCATCTTTGGAGGCTGGACTTCATGTTCGTTTGGCGGAGGCCTCCATCCTAAGGCATTTGGGCAAGCTATATTTCTAACTCCTATCACTATATTAACTGACTTTTAATGATCTTTAGTTATGAGATTGCCAATTTGACCTCTGCTTCCATTGGATGTAAATCTTTTGCCTTAATTGTCTTTAATGTTTAAATTGTTCCACACTGCAATTTGATGGCAGTCTCTGAGTTCAGTGGGGATCAGTTAGAAGTAAGGGCTTATAGAGCTGCAATCTAATAATGCACTCCTTTATATGTCTACTCACTCAGAAGTAAGTTCCTGGGTAAAGTGGCGCTTCCTATGAGACAAATAGATAAAGGATTGCAAGTTAGGATGTTGTTGTTATTGCTGATGATGATGTTTATTATTCTTATAAAGTAATGGAAGTGCGGACTTCATATGACCAAAAGGAAGTCTAAACTTGAATACATAATACTTAGGGAAGGATTCATCTGTTTCTGCTCTGAATCACTTTGTGCATTGTTACCCATAAGTTCATTTTGCCCCTACAATGGTCCGCATTGTTAACAAACAAACAAACAAACAAACTCCTCTGAAAATATAACTTTAAACAATAAAAATGAATAAATGCATGGATATGAGGTCTGCCTTTGTTGAAGCCTATGCATTATGCTTATGGGTAATAGAACATCTTGTGCCATGTAAAATTTATGGGAGCATGCATTTAATATGTATGGATTCTGATTGACCTACACATATTTCATGTAGAAAAAACTATTTTTATTATTTTTACATTTCATTGGCTTGTTTTGATTTAGCACATTCACGATAAAATAATGAAACAAACAAGTGAATAATATTAGCACTTAAATGTGCATTTACTTTCCTCAAAGGTAATTTGAGTGCATCTTGATGTGATTAAATGGCCAAGAACTGCACTGGAGAAGCGGTTAATACAGTGGCCCAGCTGAACTGCGCTGTGCGTAAAGGCGGTGCAAATCAAGTCATGTTGGACAGGAATTCCAAAGAGAGTCTCCCTCAGGCATCTCCAGTTATGTGCCCATGCCTGTGGACCTTCTTATTCCCTTTCACAGCTTGCACTTATATCTGACTATGCAGCTTATATTGAAATACCTTTGTTTTGCATTACTGACTTCAAGATCAATTCAAGTGGCGACAACCCAGATTCAGGCTGGACATCAGGAAAAGCTTCCTCACTGTCAGAGCGAAACAACAGTGGGACCAGCTGCCTGGAGAGGTGGGGGGCTCTCCCACGCTTCAGACATTCAAGAGGAAACTGCGCAGCCCTCTGAGTGGGGTGGTGTAACTTGATGCCCTGCAACAGCTGGGGGGTAGACCCGATGGCCTTCATGGCCCCTTCCAACTCTACTATTCTATGATGTGCACCAGATATTTGTCCAAAGCAGAAATCACCAAATTTACTTTAAAATTTCACTCTCAAATTCTGCCAGCTCCAAGCCACACGTTCACACAAAGTCAACGTGTGGAGAGACACCCACCCAGACTAGGTTCCTAAGAATGGGACACACTCCACTGCTACAATACATGCACCTGATATCAGCCAGTGAATTGGAGATGTGAGCCCACTCTGTGAACCTAGATTGGCATCCATTGTCCTGACTGTAGTCACCATTAATTATGTACCATAGCAGAAAAGGGAGAGAAGGGAAACTCAAGTTAACAGTGGCCATATGAATGTGACTTCCCATGGAAGTAGGAGAGTCTTAACTCTCAAACGGAAGGGTCCTTTTAACAAATGCTGAATACATTTTTTATTTCATTACAGAGATATTCCACTGGACTAAATTATACTGTTAATGGCACTTGATCATGCAGTCTCCGGGTCTGGGATCATTTACTTTAAGGTTAGCACACCATCACTGCTTAAAGTGCTTAACAGTCAGTAGAATCAAAATCTGCTTTCTCGCTCTCTCGTTTGCTTTCATTAAGTACTCTGCTGCTCAGGCAGTTGAAGTTGGAAAAGGAAGGTCAGCGCAGTTGGAATCCTCTTATTGTTACATCCAAAGTGATGGAAAGCAATCACGTCTTTCCACCACCGTCCCGTTGCACCTGGCGAAGTGAAGCCAGGAGTGCGAGATAATCTAGGCCACGTTGGCTTTCGCTTCTCAGCAGCCCTCACAATAAGGGAGGAGGAAGAAGTCGCTGGAGGATCTTTTAATCATTCTTTGTCAGTCCCCAAATGCTCCATCTCTATGCCCTTGCCAGCCATTCTTTGCATCTCTGCCCATCCTCACTAAATGCTGCCTCAGAGTAGACCCTGCCAAAAGGGAGAGTGTAGGTGGTTGACTCAGGGAGGTGGTGGCAAAGTGCTCTGTCCACATGGCCCTTGGCAGGATCTGGGCAGCTCTGGAGCATCACCTGGTGGTCAGAACCAGAAGCCCAGCCTGATATTCACCAGAGCACTCCCAGGCCCAGATGGAGCTCTCAGTCTCCTGGTGAGTGCCAGCTGGGAGCCAGAGGAAGAACTATATCAGAGCAAGCTCTTCCCTCTAGAACTGACCTCAGGAATGGTGGTCCTTCTGTTTGCTGTAGCACCTGCTCCTTTCCTGCCTGTTCCTTGCCTTGCTGTCTCCCCTCCGCTCTTCTTGCTGGCTGTAGTGAGGTTCAGCTCCTGCATCTTACCCGACTCTTGCTACATTTGGGTCCTGTTGTGCCCTGCTTTGCCACACATCCCGACTCGCTCTGTTGCCTCGGCAATGCAGGCTCGGTCCAGCTCCTGTATCTTGCCATGCATCCTGCCTCAAGGGGCCTCCGCCCCATTAGTCCTCCTGTTCTTGACCCTTGGCTTTTTCATGACCATGACCTTGTTCTGCCCTGACTCATACTTCTGGTTCCTGACCCTGGCCAGCTCTGTGGCAATGACTTGGCCTTGCCATTGGACCTTGCTTTTGGACTTCAGGTTCTGCCTCACCGCACGTTCTGTTGTCCTGGTCCTGGCCTCCCTGTCTTCTCTTTTGCTAGCCACATGTGAGCCCTGGTGCCTGCTCTGCACCACCTGCCCTGCCCTGCCCCCTGTCCATGCAGTGCAGAATGCTGTTCCAGCATCCGTGTTGAGCAGAAACTCAACCGCTAGCCAGTCAGCCTTTGCACGTGGAATGGGACGTCATCTTGCCCTTCTCCTCCGTCAATGCGCTGCCTGGCCCAGCTCTGTGTTGCCTTCCAGTATCCCTTCCCTAAGTCTGCTTCCTATCTTGAGTAGGGAGAGATGAGAAATGTGTTCTAACGAGTCTTTTACAGGTATTTTCAGCTTTGTGCCTCCCAAGCCACTGTGCGAGCCAAGACAGAACTGCATGACAAAACCTCCACTTTTCCACGCACAGGAACACAGGTTGCTGCTGTGCGTTGGTGTCTAGGGTGAAATGCATGCAAAACTACATGTTATTGGAAAGAAATGCAGAATAAACCTGCATTATATCAATGGCGAATGTGCATATTTGGATCAGATAATCTCATTTTGCAGAGGTCATCAGATTTTCACAATTAAACCATTCCGTCCCATTTCCACATACTTTGGCAGGTTTATTTTGAGTCCATATGCAAATTTATGCTTTCATGTGCAGAATTTGTGTATAAATGCATATTATTGTGAGCACATATTTCCACTTCATGTGCTTTTCCTAAAGCTTTTTCTCTGTATTTCTGGGCTGTATGTATTTTTTTTTTCAAATATGCCCTCTTTTCAATAATATGGATACTTCACTGTATATTTTCGTCTTGACAAGTTGGGTTTCTAAATTTGGAAAAGTGTGGATTTCAGAACTGTTTCAGCTCATGGCCTGTCTCAGGAGGTGCAGAGTTGTTAAATTTGCTTACAAATATGACAAAATGAATTTATCATTTCATCCAACACTATCCCCTCCAGTTGAAAAGGTTCTTGGATAGCCATTCTGGAAAATACTTCCTTCCAACACCTTGGCCAAGAGCATGCAATCAGCTCGCAATTCACTGGGTTAAATGGGCCAAACATTTGACTCGGGATGAGATACCTTCATTTATGCGTGTGTCTTTCCACTTCTCTTCTAGATGCGGAATTCTCCAACCTGTAGCCAAATGTGGGTTTCTCAGCTGTGCGGAAGTGAATGTTGGTTCCCTTTGTACTAATTACCTTGCCAGCCCCCACTGCATGGTGAGTTATTTGTCAAGTCTGTTGCACTCCAAACATGATCAGCTTTGCAAGGTGATAGGAGCTGGGGACATAAAACAACTCCAGATTGGGTTGTGGCGCAGGGAAATGGAGTCAAGGACATACTGGGCATGTCTCCACAGGTATTGCTGCGCTTTGATGACATACAGGTAGGTGCTTGCTGAACCATGATGCTCTTGTAATGTACCTCTCCCTGCGCCAGCTGCCCATACTCAGTGCTTTAATTTCCATGTGCTTTGACTCCTGCCTGGGAGAAAGAAAGCTGGCTTTCTGAATGGGTTGGGCTGCATGGGCTGCCACTACCGCCAGAATGTGAGCAAAGAAGAAAGCAAATGTATAATGATTTCTGCAACTTCAGAAATGGCCCCAAATTTCTGGCAAATTCACTAAAACCCATGTCAAATTAGCTGTGTGTGATTATCTTTCATGTTCCTCTATTCTCTCCCCTTCTTATTCCATGGATTTGTTCTGCCCTGTGCTCTATTCCTCCTGAATTCAAGTTTAACCAGGATAATTTTTAAAATGAATTCTGGAACTGGAGCATGAACGATTTACCAGCTTTCATTGCCTGGGCCTCACTGTTTTCCTTTACCCAGGTGTAAATATGCACATTGATAAATTATTGTACAAGGAAGGGTCTGCTTTTTCTTTTGTGGTGTTTTGCTGCTGCTTGCATACCTACCAGTAAAATGGCACATGAAAAGCACTTGGTGTTTGGCAGCACTCGGTGGAGTTTTCAACAGCGCTTGGCTTTTTCTTACTGATGGCTTGTCAGTGCAGTCCCATGGCCAGTGAACAGATTTCAGGTAGTGGCAGGATCTTCAGAAAGGCAGGGATAAGGTGAGGAAAAGATCAGCTGGGACTCCAAATTTGGAATGCACTCCACCCCACCTTGTATCCAGCATAGAAAGACACATGCTTGCTGCAACTTTGAGTTTAAAGACGCCCTGCAGAGAGAGGATGGAACCAGACCAGGCACAAAATGGCCGTACCCACTTCCCTTCCACAAGAGGCATGTTTGCAGGGTGGGACCTTCACCTTTGCACCCTTCCTCCTTCCACAGGGTGCCCAAAATCCTCTGTGTCAAGAGTGCTGCAAGCAGCCAAACTGGGTGGTGTCCTAATACTGTTTTTGGATGTATATGAGTCACTTTGTATATTGCATATTTATAGGTCTGTACACATACCATTTCGAAATGCATTTTAAGGGTTTAATCTTTTTACATTGTCTGGAGAGCTTTAACTATTTGCCTATATCGAAATGGAACAATGAAATGAAAAGTTTATTATAAATGCACAAACAATTGTGATGATGCTGTCATTGCCCCTGTGCATACCGATAATGGGATGAGATGATCTGAACCAGTCAAAACTGAATTTGTCCACTATGCTGAACAAACTGAAAATAAACAAACTGAAAATAAAATGGAGCAATGAAGGATTTCTACTGTACATCTTACACTTTGGAAAACCATTTAGGTAAAACTTATTTATGATTGCATTTTATAGTCTTTACCTTAAAATTGGAATGTGCAAAAACTGCTTTTCAATCTTGAATATTATTTGTGGGCAGAGAAATTGAGGAAGGAGGGAAAGAGAATTTCAACAAATGTCTACAGGGGAAGGAGATATTGTCCAATGAATTCTCACAGGTAGCGATCACTATTGGCAAAGGTCATTGCTCAGTTCCATCCTTTCGTCCTTGTGCCCTTTGGCACAACAAATGAACAACTTCATGCTCCAGATTTGTTGTCATTGTTAGTCGCAAAGTCGTGTCTGACCCATCACGACCCCATGGACAACATTCCTCCAGGCCTTCCTGTCTTCCACCATCCCCTGGAGTCCACTTAAGCTCACACCAACTGCTTCCATGACTCCATATAGCCACCTCATTCTCTGCCATCCCCTTCTTCTTTTGCCATCTATTGTTCCCAGCATTAGGCTCTTCTCCAGGGAGTCCTTCCTTCTCATTAGGTGGCCAAAGTATTTGACTTTCATCTTCAGTATCTGGCCTTCTGAAGAGCAGTCAGGGTTGATCTCCTCTAGGACTCACTGGTTTGATCGTCTTGCTGTCCAAGGGACTCTCAGGAGTCTTTTCCAGCACCACAATTCAAAGGCCTTAATTCTTCAGTGCTCAGCCTTCCTTATGGTTCAACTTTCAAGCCATACATTGCAACTGGGAAAACCATAGCCTTGACTATAACACACTTTTGTTGGCAGGGTGACGTCTCTGCTTTTTAGTATGCTGTCTAGATTTGCCATAGCTTTCCTCCCGAGCAGCAAGAGTCCTTTAATTTCTTGGCTGCAGTCCCCGTCTGTGGTGATCTTGGAGCCCAGGAAAATAAAATCTGTCACTACCTCCATTTCTTCCCCATCTTTGCCAGGAAGTGATTGGACTGGATGCCATGATCTTAGTTTTCTCAATGTTGAGCTTCAAGCCAACTTTTGCTCTCTCCTTCTTCACCCACATCAAGAGGCTCTTTAGTTCCTCTTCACTTTCTCCCATTAGAGTGGTATCATCTGCCTATCTGATGTTGCTGATATTTCTCCTGGCAATCTTAATTCCATCTTGTGATTCATCTAGCCCTGCCTTTCTCATGATGTGCTCTGCATCTAAGTTAAATAGGTAGGGCGACAGTATACAGCCTTGCCAAACTCCTTTTGCAATTATGAACCAATCAGTGGTCCCGTCTCCAGTTCTCACTGGTGCTTCTTGACTTGCATATAAGTTTTGCAGGAGACAAATAAGATGGTCTGGTACTCCCATCCCTTTAAGAACTTGCCAAAATTTGTTGTGATCCACACAATCAAAGGCTTTAGCATAGTCAATGAAGCAGATGTTTTTCTGGAACTCCCTAGCATTCTCCATGATTCAGCATATGTTAGCTATTTGATCCTCTGCCCCTTTGAAATCCTGCCTGTACTTCTGGTAGTTCTTGGTCCACATACTGCTGGAGCCTAGCTTGTGGGATTTTGAGCATCACTTTGCTAGCATGTGAAATGAGTGCAACGGTGTGGTAGTTGGAACATTCCTTGGCATTGCCCTTCTTTGGGATCGGAATGTAAACTGAACTTTTCCAATAATGTGGCCACTGTTGAGTTTTCCAAATTTGCTGGCATATTGAGTGTAGCGCTTTTACTGCATCGTCTTTTAAGATTTTGAATAGCTCAGCTGGAATACTGTCACCTCCACTAGCTTTGTTGTTGCTCAGACTTCCTAACGACCATTTGACTTCACATTCCAGGATGTCTGGCTTGAGGTCAGTGACCACCCCATCATGGTTATCAGGGACTTTAAGCTCTTTCTTGTATAGTTCTTCTGTGTAATCTTGCCACCTCTTCTTAATCTCTTCTGCCTCTGTTAGGTCCCTGCCATTTTGGTCCTTTATCATGCCCATCTTTGCATGAAATGTTCCCTTCATATCTCCAATTTTCTTGAAGAGATCTCTGGTCCTTCCTATTCTATTGTTTTCTTCTATTTCTTTGCATTGTTCATTTAAGAAGGCATTCTTATCTCTTCTAGCTGTTCTCTGGAATTCTGCATTCAATTGTTTGTATCTTTCTCTTTCTCTCTTGTCTTTCACTTCCCTTCTTTCCTCAGCTATTTGTAAAGCTTCTTCAGACAGCCATTTTGCTTTCTTGCATTTCTTTTTCTTTGGCATGGTTTTAGTTGCTGCCTCTTGTACAATGTCGTGAACCTCCGTCCATAGTTCTTCAGGCACTCTATCTATCAGATCTAATTCCTTAAATCTATTTGTCACCTCTACTGTATATTTATCAGGGATAGGATTTAGGTCATACCTGAGTGGCCTAGTGCTTTTCCCTACTTTCTTCAATTTAAGCCTAAATTTTGCAACCAGAAGCTCATGATCTGAGCCACAGTCAGCTCCTGGTCTAATTTTTACTGACTGTATAGAGCTTCTCCATCTTTGGCTGCAGAGCACATAGTCAATCTGATTTCTGTGTTGACCGTCTGGTGATGTCCATGTGTAGAGTCGTCCCTTGGGTTGTTGGAAAAGAGTGTTTGCTATGATCATTGTATTCTCTTGACAAAATTCTACCAGCCTGTGCCCTGCTTCATTTTGTACTCCAAGGCCAAACTTGCCTGTTATTCCAGTTATGTTTTGGCTTCCTACTTTAGCATCCCAATCCCCCATGATGATAAGGACATCATTTTTTGGTGTTAATTCTAGAAGGTGTTGTAGGCCTTCATAGAACCAGTCAACTTCAGCCTCTTCAGCACCAGTGGTTGGGACATAGACTTGGACTACTCTGATATTGAATGGTTTGCCTTCAATTCAAACTGAAATTATTCTGTCGTTTTGGAGATTGTATCCCAATACTGTTATTCCTACTCTTTTATAGACTATGAAGGCTACTCCATTTCTTCTGAGGGATTCTTGCCTGCAGTAGTATACCTGATGGTCATCTGAATTAAATTCACCCATTCCTGTCCACTTTAGTTCACTGATTCCTAAGATGTCGATGTTCAGCCTTTTCATCTCTTGTTTGACCACATTCAACTTGCCTTGATTCATGGATCTTATATTCCAGGTTCCTATGGAGTATAGATTTTTACAGCATCGGAATCTCCTTTCACCATCAGATGCATCTGCGACCGAGCGTCCTTTCAGCTTTGACCCAGTCGCTTTATTCTTTCTGGCACTACTAGTACTAGCCCTCTGCTCTTCCCCAGTAACGTATTGGATACCTTCCAACCTGAGAGGCTCATCTTCTGGCGTCATATCTTTTTGCCTTTTGGTACTGACCATGGGGTTTTCATGGCAAAGATACTGAATTGGGTTGCCATTTCCTTCTCCGGTGAATCACCTTTTGTCAGAGTTCTCTGCTATGGCCTGTCCATCTTGGGTGGCCCTGCACAGCATAGCTCATAGCTTCATTGAGCTACACAAGCCCCTTCGCCACGACAAGGAAGTGATCCATGAAGGGGGTTCTTCACATTGATTTGTTTTCAAACTTTTATTTAGGTCCTCTAATATCTCGAGACTTTTTTCTCTCAACCCCATTCCAAAATTGCCAGAATGTAAAGAATTTGTGGAACCAGATCATTAAAATCCATCAGGCACAAGCACGCACCTCAGATTCCTTACGCAGAGCTACTGTGGTATCCGGCCAATACACAGTCAAAGGATTTTAAACCATTTAAGAAAATGGGGAGAAAGAAACTGTGGATGAAAAGATGGAGAGCAACCATTTAAATACAGCTCCGTTTGAGCAGCTGCACTAGCTGCCATGCACAATGAAGCAGGGTGGAGAGTTCTCCCTGAAGACGTTGTTCCCAAAATTCTGTGTCCTAGGCGACCAGCCCCAAATGTAAACCTGGTTCATCAGCTTTTTAAATTCTGCATCTCTTTGCTACATTTGAGAAACAGGGTTCCTTTTGCAAGCATGATTTTTTTTTTTTTTTTTTTTTTTTGGTGTGGAGGGATATTGAAAGAGGAAAGTCCTGGAAAGGAACTAATACCGTCCTGTTGAGCCTTGCTGAGCAATTGCAAATCAAATTTTGCTGAAAGGGAGTGTTATTTGAAGTAATTCTAATCTAGTCAGATGGCTCATGAAAGCGTACAGTGAAGTCAAACAAAAGACAAGAAAAGTCTGTTCCCTGATCTGTTTGCACCTTTGGTAAGTAATTGCGAGAAACCAGTGCCATTTCATTCTTAAAGTGAAATGGTGCAATTGTTATGTAACATGCTGAAGCCCTTTTTCCACTCCCAAAGCCCATTTTTTAAGGATAAAATATATTCATGCTATGGAAACGTGGGCTGCAGACACAGCAAAAAGCAAAGTATGAATTTCAATATTCTCCTTTTGAAAAAGGTTTAACAGAATGTTCTTTTGAAAACACTTCTCGGGATGTCATCTCTGATGTGGCACTCATCCTGCTTTAACAGCTGGATGATAAAGGAAAGAAGTGGTCCATAATGTGTACTGAAAAGTGCAGGATGTGGTCCCAAAGTCAAATTTACCATCCAGGCAGCACCTATGTTCTCATCTCTCATCTGAATAAATCATGGTCACTTTTACAGTTCTCTTAAATCATGAATGCCTATACATACATTTGCTTTGCCCTGCTCCAATGAATGTCCAGTCTTTTCTCTGCAAAACATAAAGTTGACTACAAAAGGAAGTCAAACAAGGAAAAGTCAAGCAAAGTTTAACAAGAAACTTGGATTTTCTGGAGAGAAATCAGAGGAGGATCCAAGGTCAAAACCACAGGAAACTGGTCAAGCAGAATCAAAATCCAGAAGGCATCACCAGGTAGAAGGCCAACAGTCAATACTGCCGAGGTCCAAATATAAGTCTAGGTCAGGGAGTCAAGATGGTACTAAGCGTGAAGAGCTGATGAAGCAACCACACTGTTTTCAACAAAAGCTTGACAGATATGGCTGACTTATATCACCAAAGCTCCCAAGCACCACCTAAGAGTCAGCTGGGGGCCTTCAGACTTCAGTACTGAGAAGTTCCAAACTTGAAGTCAGATATTCATAGAAGTGGAAAAAGAAAGTGCAAAAGCAGGACTGCAGCACATCACGGCTACAAAAGAATTGCACGACTTTAAGGTTAACAACGAAGAAATGAAATCGTGCAATATTTTGTATACCTTGGTTCAACATCAATTTAAAGGGGACTGCACCCACAAAATTTAGAAGACTGGGAGTTGGAAGGGCAGCAATGAAGAACTTAACAATAATCAAGTGTAAGGACATTTCACTGGAGACCAAGGAGAGATAACGCATACGATTATATTCTTAATCACCAGGTATTGCTATGAAAGCTGGACAGTGAAGAAAGCTGACAGGAAGAAAATTGATGTGTTCAAGCCATGGTGCAGGAGGAAAACTTTTTAAATATCCTGGACCAGCAGAAAGACTAACCAGTGGGTCTTGGATCACGTCAAGCCCTGGAAGCAAAAATGACAAAACTGAAGCTGTCATACTTTTGGCATGCCATGAAAGTCAAGACTCCCTGGAGAGGATCATGATAGGTAAAGTTGAAGGAAGAAGAGAAAATATGAGATGGATTGATTCCATAAAGGAAGCGACTTCACAGAGGCTGAGCTGGGCTGTCAAGGAAAGGACATGCTGTAGGGTACTCATTCATGGTATAATCATAAGTTGGAAATAGTTGGACTTGATGGCTTCGAACATCATTTTTCTTAAAATATCCCTGTTGATTTGCCTTTTGAGGGGATGGCATTCTTGGGGACCTCTGTGTTAAAGCAGAGCTGCCCTCTGCCTGCACAATGGACCACTGGTCCTCTCCCCTCAAAGCAAAGACTCTCCTGATATCCGGATGCTCTGGGAGTCCTCCAGCAGGTGGCCTCAGAGCAGGAAACCGAAGTGCTAATACAGTGCGTAGAGGTGGATGGACCACTTTGTTCTCGGCCTGTGTTTGTTTCGCAGGTGCTCTTTTGTATATAAAATAGCAGTGTTCCATTTCTTTATCAAGCACTTCTTTTTATACATGCACAGAAGTTCACGACAGTTTTGGAGGCATTTTTTTTTTACAAAATAGGCATTTTTGTTCATGCTGATTCCTAAAATATGTATTTTGTACGCATTTTATAGTCATGCTGAAATAGGCATATTGATATATTTTAGTGTTTCCCCTTCCCCTTCCTTTGCCTTCTCTCTCCCTCTCCTTTTTGATAAATATATTTGGTAACATATTTGGGCCAATTTGAGTTAACACATTTATGCTAATTCAATAGGTGGATAATTTTGTCAATGGGTGGATGATGGAACAGAAGCCACCAGGAAATTTACTTATTGATTTATTTGACCTGCTCTGTTTGGGGGCCATGCATTGCCAATACTCTCCCTCCAGATGAGCACGGAACATCTGCCACTCCATTTGAACACACCTAAACTGAGATTAGGGCTGTCCAAAACCCACCTGTGCACCTACTAGTCTCATTTAACGCACTTGTTTCCTTGAGAGTTTTCAGAAGTTTAAGCTAAACAGTGGCCTGCAAATGCCATTCATATTCAGCATGATTCACAGTTCACTGACAGTCTATTGCTGTGCTGCTTTCTTGGCCCCCTTACATCTCCCCTCCGAGCAATTCGGCTGGCCTTACCAAATGCATTTAATGTTCCTTACAATTCTTCAGGTGCTTTACCTGAGAAGGGGCTTAGGGATATGAGAATTTAGTTCCTGCCCATGAAAACTGCAAACACACGCTGTTTGAAACAATAAGGATAATCACAAGTGCAAACGCAAGTTTGCAAAGGGCTAAGATGGGCATACACTCAGTGTGCACTTTTCTCCCAGCAAAATTGTGTGCCAAGTGCCAAGTGTATCATGAAAGACACACAAGAGGCTGCGATCTGGCCTGTAATTGGGCTCAGAATTAGCAGAGCTATATCATTTTCCTAGCCCAGTTACACCTGGATCTGTTGTGCACATAGCTTGTGTGTGTGTGTGTTATTCAGGATGGTAGGAGAAAGGCAATGACAAGGAGAAGTCTGTTTCACATGGCAGCTTCTGTATTGTTCTTTAGTGGCATTTTATGTTTATATCATCTATAAATCATCTATATTATTATGATATAATAATACTGTAGGCCAAGGTATGGCACTCCGTGGGTGCTCACAAAGTCTTTGTGCAATATTCTGATTTTACAGCTTACAGAACATGTCAGGTTGCCATGTGTAGATATACCCCAAAGCACTGGAAATTGCCTCTGCCTGTTCAGGCCCACATTTACTCCCAAGACAAGGAGGTGCAGGCCATGTATTGGGAATGGGACTCTTTCACCACATTTAGCAAAATCTTTCCAGTGTGGAAGGCATGGACCATTGACGGAGATGGATGCATTGATGCTGCAGGACCCACCGGCTGCCACGCCACGCCACCCTACGGAGGCCAGCACCATCGGCCCAGGAGCACCGGACAGGACCCAAGACCTGGTTTGGCCCACCCCCTTGCATGGGTGAGAAGCGTGCGGGACAGGGCAGGACTTCGAGAGGGCCCTGCAGCCTTAAAGCACCGGTGGCGGCTGAAGGGTGATGGCCAAAGGGCGGTTGCCGCCGTTTGGGAGCCATTCGGGGGCCGAGCGGTGGGGCTGGGCTGGCCAGGGGCTTTGTTGTAATTGGCCCACCTGCCATTAGGAACGTTAGGGAAGGGGGAGTTTTTAATTGTTTTTATAATTTTATTCTATTTTAATCTGTTTTTATGGCATCGTCCCTGGCCATGTCGATGTTTATGTTGCCTGGGGAGCGCGGGGGCGCCACCATTGGGGTGGTCTTGGGCTATGACTGTAACAGCGGTGGGGGCTTAATGTGTCCGCATAGAAGAAGGAGGGACAGATGGTTGACACCTATCCCTCCTTCTGGTTTTGCCCCCAGCCAGAGGGTGTCAGGTAGTCTTGTCAACCGCCCCTCGGGCCTGACGGTGCTGCTGCTCAATGCCAGGTCGGTCAATAATAAATCTCCCCTCATCCATGACTTGATTGTGGATGAGGGGGCCGATCTGGCTTGCATAACAAAAACCTGGGCAGGAGAAGGGGGGGATGTCACCCTCTCTCAACTGTGCCCACCCGGGTATCTGGTTCAGCACTGTTCACACCCGGAGGGGAGGGGGGGTCGCTTTGGTTTACCGAGCCTCCATCTCTCTCACGGGACTTCCGGTCCCTTCGAGACCAGGGCTGGAGTGCCTCTACTTGGTGTTGGGCGTGCGAGACAGATTGGGAATTCTGTTGGTGTACTGTGCACCCTCAAAGGCCCGCTGTGACGACTTTGCCATGCATTTCAGGGAGAAAATCGCTCAGATTCGTCACGAGCTGGACACCACTAGTGAATCAGAGGTTTCTGGGGAGACACCAATGCTGCCGTCTGGTCCAGAATTATTGGATGAATTTCAGTTATTGCGGCCTGATGATGTGGACAAGGTGCTTGGACGAGTACATCCCACCACTTGCCTATTGGATCCTTGCCCGTCTTGGTTAATAAATAACTCCAAGCACGGGATTGGAACCTGGATCTTGGAAGTGGTTAACGCTTCTCTGAGGGAGGGTCGGGTGCCTGCCCCTTTAAAGGAGGCGGTAGTCCGACCAGTCCTGAAGAAAGTGTCACTGGATCCAGAGATGGCCACTAATTATAGACCAGTGGCCAACATCCCATTTCTGGGCAAGGTGTTAGAGAGGGTGGTGGCGGGACGACTCCAAGCACTCTTGGATGAAACTGATTATCTGGACCCATTTCAGTCCGGCTTCAGACCCGGGTACGGTACTGAATCTGCCTTGGTCGCCCTGTACGATGACCTGTGCAGGGAGAAGGACAGGGGGAGTGCGTCCCTGTTGGTTCTCCTGGACCTCTCAGAGGCTTTCGATACCATCGACCATGGTATTCTTCTGGATAGGCTAGCTGGATAGGGTTCGGAGGCACTGCTTTGCAGTGGTTCCGCTCCTATCTCAATGGCCGATTCCAGAAGGTGGTACTGGGGGACTATGGCTCTGCGCCATGGCAGCTTTGCCATGGAGTACCGCAGGGGTCCATTTTGTCCCCTTTGCTGTTCAACATCTACATGAAACCGCTGGGAGAGGTCATCCGGAGGTGTGGGCCACGGAATCATCAGTACGCTGATGATACCCAGCTCTACCTTTCGTTTTCTACCAATCCAGGTGAGGCAGTGGCTGTACTGAACCAGTGCCTGGCCGAGGTAATGGGCTGGATGAGGACCAATAAACTCAAGCTCAATCCAGACAAGAAGGAGGTTCTGTTGGTTGGCGGATTGGGCTTCGGAGCGGGTGGATTTAACCTAGTCCTGAATGGGGTTGCACTCCCTCTTAGGGACAAGGTCCACAGCTTGGGAGTGCTCCTCGACCCGGAGCTTTCATTGGAAGCTCAGGTAACAGTGGTGGCAAGGAGAGCTTTCCTTCAGCTTCGGCTGATTCATCAGCTGTGCCCCTACCTGGAGTACGACTGCCTGGCGACAGTGACACACACACTGGTGACTTCCCGTCTTGACTTCTGTAACACGCTCTATGTGGGGCTACCCTTGAAGATGGTCCGGATACTTCAATTGGTTCAAAATAGAGCTGCCAGGCTGCTGACGGGGACTGGGCGTTATGTTCACATGACTCCAGTCCTCCATCAGCTTCACTGGCTTCCCATTGAAGTCCGGGCCCAATTCAAGGTGTTGGTGATGACCTATAAAGCCCTAAATGGCTTGGGTCCTGGTTACCTGAAGGAGCGCTTACATCCATATATGCCCGCCCGCCCCTTGAGATCTGTGGGAGAGGCCCTTCTCTAGGAACCCTCCGTGAAAGAAATTAGGAGGGTGGGTACTCAGAGGAGGGCTTTCTCTGAGGTGGCGCCTAAGTTTTGGAATGCGCTCCCCAGAGAGGTCCGCCTGGCGCCGTCGTTATTTGTTTTTCGGCGCCAGGCGAAGACCTTTTTATTTAAGCATCATTTTAATTGTTAACAGTATTTGCTTATTTTATCTGGCCAGGGCGACTTATTTTATATTGTTATTTATTTTATATTGTTATTTTTATATTGTTATTTTTGCATTTTACTTCATGTTGTGAGCCGCCCCGAGGCTTCGGCGAATGGGGCGGCATAGAAATGTTTTAATAAATAAGTAAATAAATAAATAAATAGATTTTCAGTAGGAACTAGGGATGAATGTACCCCTGGAAGGTGGGTCCCATTGGAGATGAGGGAGAAGCTCATCTGGCTCTCTTTCCCCCACATCAAATAAGCACATTATAAAACCCAGAAATTTCTGCCTAAGCAGGACAGAAAGAACATGAGATTTATCAAGAAGATTCAATACTGTGTACAAGCACAGAGACATGGGAACAATTTTTTTCAATCCATGCCCAGCCAGGACTTTGAGTGGGCAGGGACCTATTCCCTAAAGGGTCAACTCTGTTTCTACTGCTGATTGTAGGTTGTCACTCCTGTTTTCCTTACAGGTGTCTCATCTTCATGGCAACCAGGTACAGCCTGCTCTTCTCGACTCTGGGAACAGCTGTCACTATTGAATATGTAAGTGCAGATGGGCAAGAACTTCATTTTGCTTAACTTTTTCAGGAAAACTCATCCAGCATCACAAAGATCTTCCTATACAGGTTCATCCATTTCTACTTCACACATACAGGAATAGAACAGCTAGCTCTAGTCAAGGTAAAAGTTACTAGTAGAACACAAATGCATTCAGCCTTTGGAGAGTCTTGCTTGGAAAAAGAAAAGAAAAAAAAAGCCTTTCTAGAAAATGAAGATCTGAAAGGTCCCATCTCCTTCCTATAAAGAGAGGCCCAAAAGGGCTATGGGGGCTACACAATGCAAACTGCACTGCTGTTGGAGATAAGAGTCATCTCAGGACAGCTGCAGCTCAGAAATGTCACTTTCAGGCCGTTGGCTGCTTAGCATCCTGGTGATTAGCTGAAGATTTTTCACACAGATTAGAGCTGACATTAACTGTTGACAATGGCAAAGTCAAACGTTGCGAGCACCAGGGCCAGCTACAGGCAGGGAGGTTTTGGGAGCAGGAAACATTTGCCTCCCCTTTAGTTTATTTTACAAACAAAGAAACCCGCATGTCCATCCTGTCCTTCCTCCAAAGACCACGTGGTTCTCACCCCCCACTTAGTCTTGCATCAACTCTTTCAATTGGGGTACAGGTGAATTAGGCTGAGCAAGTACACCTAGATCACGGTCACTTGTGAATTCCACCGTATATTAGGAGTTTCATCTTCCCAACCTTAGTCCAGAACTCATACACTGGGGCTCATTTTTTCTCTTCTCTTCCAGAGACTGTAGGAGGTATGTAGAATTCCAAATCAAGTTCACCTTGGCATCCATTTCCATTTGGAAGATTTTGCCAGGACACCCTTGCGTTCCTTTGGCCCAGCTCCTTAATTTCATTTTTGTACCATCTCTCAGAGTAGCTTCCAGCAGTTCACAAAATACAGAACACAAATACAAGAGAACGCAGCATAGAACATAGTTTCTCAGCGGTGGCGCCTAAGTTATGGAATGCGCTCCCCAGAGAGGTCCGCCTGGCGCCGTCGTTATTTGTTTTTCGGCGCCAGGCGAAGACCTTTTTATTTAAGCAGCATTTTAAATGTTAATATTATTGAATTTTAATTATTGAATTTTATCTGGCCAGGGCGGCTTATTTTATATTGTATGTTTATATTTTATTCTAATGTTTATATTTTTAATTTATGATTATGATTATTTATTGTTGTAAGCCGCCCCGAGGCTTCGGCGAATGGGGCGGCATAAAATGTTTTAATAAATAAATAAAATAAATAAACATAGTTAAAATAAAATGCAGTTCAAAATGCAAATGCAGTAACAGTGTCACATGACCTTCTTACGTACCAGGATTGGTCAAACCAAGGCTTTCAAGCCACGTGCGGCTCTTTGGGTTGATTTTGTGGCTAGCCATTTGCTGCCCGCCTGCCACATGTGACCCACTGCTGCCCATGGGTGTTGCTTGTGGCTCTCAGATATCTGACACGTACCGTATGTGGCTCTTCCGTTGAGCAACTCTGGCCACCCTGTTATATGCAATACCCAAACCAGTATAAATAGCTAAAACAGGTTCCATGGGGAAAAATGAAACAAAACTAGGCCTGTTTAAGCAGCTAACATGCCATGGAGTATGGAATTAAATGCCCTGGGATAGAGGACAGTATTAACTGAGTGCAGGAAAGATGATAGAGTTGAGCATCTGTTGAGCGTCTAGGTGAGCTAGGTGAGCATCTGTTGAAGATTCTTTCCATAGTTTGAGAGGTGGGGCTCCGCTGAGAATAGAAACATAGAAACAAAGAAATTGAGTTAGTCAGAAGGGGTCTCCTGGGCCATCTAGTCTGACCCCCAGTTCCATCCAGCTCCACTCATGACATGCCGACCATGTGCCTGTCCAGCCTATCCTTGAACACCCTCACCGATGGGGTCTCAACCACCTCCCGTGGAAGCCCATTCCATGCCCTTGGGATCCTAAATGTCAGAAAGTGCTTCCTGGCATCCAAATTGAACCTCAGTTCCTTAAGCCTGGCTCCGTTGGAGCGTGTCCTGCCCTCCTCTGCAGGGGAGAACAGGTCTCTACCCACCTCCATGTGACACCCCCTCAAATGTCTCCAACAGATCCCCTCAGAGTAATGTTGTCTCACTTTTTGCTGCCTTCAAAGCTTCCCTTGGAGATGGCATTCAGTTGTCTGGGAAGATTCAGGTTGGGAGAGGCATCCCATCAGGACTGAAAGTTTGCATTGCCTGTCCAAGGCAGAGTTACTGACACTAAGAGATTTAAGTTCCACCATGTGAGTATTCTTGCTCCCAAACCTATCACTGCAATATCATCCCATCCGAGTGGGATGGTGTAATGTTGTGTCCTGCAACAGCAGGGGGTTGGACTCAATGGCCTTCATGGCCCCTTCCAACTCTACTATTCTATGATTGCATGATTCTGTGATCTTTCCTGAGGACTTTCCTGGTCTATGACTTCAGGACCACTACCCCATTTTCTTCTCGTCTTGAAGGCTGATTGCTGTTGCTGATGCTGTTGTTGTTGCTGCTGCTGCTGTTGACCCTGATGCTGGGAATGATTGACAGCAAAAGGAGAAGGGGATGGCAGAGGACGAGGTGGCTGGATGGGGTCACTGGGGTACTGGGTTTGGGCTTGGGTGGACTCCGAGGGATGGTGGAGGACAGGAGAGCCCGGAGGAATGTTGTCCATGGGATCGGGATGGGTCAGGCATGGCTTTGCATCTAAACAAACAAACAAATGGATAGGCACTATTATGGCATGGTTTAAGATGAAGAAATGACAGTAAACAGGCGGGGGTGGGGGGAATGCATAAGCTCATTGCTGCTTCGTTGCTCCCACTCATCCCCCAAGACTGATGCATGGGGCACGTTATGGGGCCCACATGGGATGAGGTTTGCCATTTACATAGCCCAGCCATGGAGAAACAAGGTCAACACCAAGGAAAGGGCTGCTATGTGAACTAATAGGCAACATGAAAGTCCTTTCAAAACCAGAGTGGTCTTGGCTTTGAAACTTCCCTCTCCCTCTCTCAAATTTATGTTTTGCCTTTTATCTTGCCCTCTCCCCTGACCAACGCAGCCTCTCATTACTAGGCTTAAATATAAGGAGTTTAAAAGGAAAACTTAATTGAAGGTAAATCCCCGACAGTCAAATTCAAGACTTCCCTTTGATAAAAAATAAAATAGAACAACCATGGAAGGGAAAGGGGGGGGGGGGAATAAAGCACAGAGGAATCCTGATTAGTGTTGAAAGAGTCTTTTTGACTGGGGATAAAGCACATGAAGGCTTTCTGTCCTTTTCTATCCATTTGTTGGTTGTTCTTTCAAGGCTGTTCAGTTCACAGCCTCAGATGGGAAGAAGCCACATTGAGAACAAGCCAGCCAAGGAGAGCTTGGGGACCCCTTAGCTCCTTGTGGATGCAAGCTGTCGAGGGAAAATCCATCTGAGGTGAAGGAGTAAACATAAGTCAGGCCTGGCTAAGGGAAACTTCCGAAGTGAATCTCAAATCTTTCTTGCACTTGAGAGTCCAGGATATCATTTCTGGGTGGAATAGCAAACACCCTAGAAGACAGAATGAAGATCCAGGGTGGCTTCAGAGCTGCAGATTGGTTCCAACAGAGGATGCATGTGAGAGTTGCATATCTGGAACATGACACATTGTCCCCAAATCCACTGCTAGAGATGTATGAAAATCTTACTACAAATGAAGAATTGGACAAGATGATCAGCTGGTCAGATTCAGCAGGGTTTTCCGAATGCTCTTAGCCCACCTATGAAAAATGAGAAGGTCCTACAGGTGCTTTAGGTTACTTTCTTTCTGAACAGGAAGCAAAATCACAGCAGCACTTCCTATTTTCCATAGTTATTATGCAGGGAAGTCAAAATAGATAAACCGGGTTTGTGGAGAGTTTATTGTTTGCATGAAAACTGTCAGTTCCGATTCCAGACAACTCCTGGGTGCTTGTATAATTCTGCAATCTGTTTACCTTTGGCTTGGAGTCAGATGGAGCTGTGGAGTGTGTTGTGCGGTGCAGTTTACTATTTTTAATTGGCCCATGAATTAATAATTTACAATTGTACAGTACTCTGAAGTGCTGGTACATGCTGGGGCCGGGGTTGGCGGCAGTGGGAAGCAGATAACCCAGCTGTTCGCATGGAGATTAGAAATGCATCGGAGTTGCTAACAAATGAGGAAGCTTCGCTCTCCAGGACCCTGCGAGATGGGGCAGAAGGATCAGGCCTCCTAGCACGAAAGCTCCAGCAACTTTCTCAGCCCCAAGCGCTGCATTGTTTTCCTCTTGAATTCAGAGTTTGTGAACTGTGTTTGCCAAGTTGCACAGCAGTCTTGGAAAGAAGATTGGGGCGAGAGAGAGAAAATATATGTCTCCCTCGTTATTCCAGACTGAGGAGGTTTCACACTGCAACTCATTATTTTAAATCATAAGCTTTAGGGGGGAAAAGAGTGATGTAGGTGAGCTGGTACCTGCCCGGCGTTTTACTTTCCTTTGCACAGACACACTGCTGACACGTAGAGCTGTGTGCCAGAGAGAACAGAGAGGAAAGGCAGTAAGATGGAGTCCAGACAGGGACTCTGGTAAGATGGAGTTCACACAATGACACGCAGATCTGGTTTTCAGTCGCCTTGGATTCAGTTAATCAGGCTATGTGGATTTCGATGAAGGGTTTCTTTAAAAATAAAACATCACGTAAGCATGCCTTATTTTCCACCTCATTTGGTTTCCACACAGTGGAGTGCGGATGTCTCTCATCATGGGATGGGATGGAACAGCTGCCAATAAAAAAGCGTTGGAAGGCTTGGTTATGGTATCTACTCCATGCACTGGTTTCTAGGGGCCTGTTGGAGAAATGTGCAAGTGCAGAAATGCAACAACAACAATATTGAGGGGCAATGGGGGAAGTGGCCATACTCACACTCCAGGTGTGAGTCCTACTGATGAGGGGATGCAGTATGGAAAAACAGCAGGCCCACGGCTTCCAGTCTGGCTCCCAGTGTTGTGTGCTTGCCAGCTGCTGTCTCCTGAACTTTGTGGGGTGGGCAAAGGAGCTGAAGAGTAGCTGAGCATTCTTACTTACGCTCCTCCATCTGACCGAAAGCCCTGCATGGCTGAGCAACTGAATCACACGGAGCCCAGCGGTGTCCCTCTTCAGCTTCTCAGCAGACAGGTAAAGACGTGCGGACAATTCGTTTTTGTTCACAAAACATGCAAGCTGGGAACGCGGGGCGTTTAAAATTCATAAATTGCTGAAGAAGAACGTGGGTTGGTTTTCCACAAATACGATTTGCACAAATTTCCACCAAAGATGGAATTGCCCCCGTTTGGTCCATGGAGGAACTTTAGGAGATGTCTGTGCTTTAGAGAGGTGTCAGAGCTCTGAGTCAAGAGGACGTCCACAAGGCTTTGTGGAACATGGACTGTGCAAACAGCAACCTTCATCATGCTCAGCAGCACAAGCAAAGCTGGCGCCCTGGCCACAGCAGAGGGATATGTCTTAACAATTGGGTTCTGTGCTGGGCGGGCACACCATGGGAAAGCTGGCCGCTGTTCACCAGGAACCCAGACCAGAGTCCAGGGAGCTGAGCTCCAGGAATCCCACCGATTCCCACTCCCAGAACAGGTTCCTCATGCCTCCCTGGAGTAAGAAAATTCCAAGAATCAAACGAGGCAATGTTACACAGATTTCACGCTTTATCACTGCTCAGTTTCTGCAATTTTCTCACTGGCACAGTGATCACAGATGCAAATAGGAACTGAGCACAGGATGAGCAGCAAGCTGATCTTCAGGGACTCCTGGCGCTCTCAGACATCTCTCATTTGTCGATTCCTACATGCAGAGTCTCAGTGAGCAGAGCCTGGCAGGCACGGTTCATATATGAATGCTTCACATGCAGAGATAAGAGGAACAGAAATAAATAACAGTTAGGAAAAGTACTCCGGCTAACAATCCATACCAGCTTATTATGTTTTCATTGCTGGAAAGTGTCTCATATTCTTAATGATCAAAACACGGCTAGACATGGTTGCTTTTGATACAATGTCTGTAGCGTGTACCAAGTTCTACAACTAATGCTGTCTTCTCTGCTCATTTAGTCCCCTTCAGAGCACAGTTCAGTGGATGTCGGTTTTGCATCTGCACAGCCAAAACAGTGGTGTTTCTGGACCACGATTCCACCGCTAAGAGAAACACTGTTTTGTAAAATGTAAAGTGACTACCTGTTCAGTGCTTGGCAACAGACTCTTTAACAGGATAGGAAGGATATCTTCTGTGGGAAAGTTGCAGGTGATTATGAAGGGCTACAGATCCTTTTTAATAAAGGAAAAAGAACTTATCTTTGCTCTACCTGCCTGCATCAAGAGAGAAGATGATGAAGAAGAAGAGGATGAAGAAGAAGACAATGGTGATAAATATCATAATGGAGGAGGAGGAGGAGGAGGAGGGGAAGGGGAAGGGGACTACCATGATGGATAAGAGATTTCTTTGGGGCATCCATTGGTCAGTCCCCACTGATTTTCTTGGGGAAGAGGTTGGCATTGACAATGCATCTTGATGCTAGTGCATTGAAGCTGCCACCTTCTGGGACAGGATAGAATAAAGGTAACTAGCCACAGGACACCTCAAGGAACACTTCTCTTTCTCCCATTCATAGATTCATTCATTTATTGCATTTCTATAGCAACCAGTACCTGGAACTCTCTGGACAGTTCACAGCCATTAGGACCATAAAATGTGACTTAAACTATTCTGTAAACGTTTAGAATATTTAAATGGCAGCATCAAATTGAAATAAAAGTATGCAAAGTCTTAAAATGCAGCAACAGATTTAAAACAACAGAAACTGAAAGACAAATGGATGGAAAAATAGGAAGGCCTTGGAAAGAGGGCTTGTGCAAGCTTTTCTTAGAAGTTCACCTCACAACCAGAGTTCTTCTTTATTTGAAGATGATGCTGAGGGATTCATGGATTGCCCCCCACCATCCTCTCACCTCCCAAGCAAAACCTTTGAGTGTATTTATCTAATCCCAAATTACTTCCCCTGATTTCATATCTAATTCAGATTTGAAGGCAGCACCAGTTTGGGCACAGACAGACCCAAACATTTTTCAGGCAGACCCTTCTGGAAGACTTACCAAACTTTAACCAAAGCAAGGCATAACGGTTTGCCCCCAAAGTAACTAATCAGGATTAAAGGCTGTTCATCTGAGAACTATTTACCCCTGTTCAATCTCACTGATATTTCTTCATTTCATACCGAATAAGAGCACAGCTCCCTTTTGTTGAGTATGCAGGAAGTCAAGGAATCTGCAGCTCACTCCATCTCTCTGAGAGTGCAAATCAGTGCACACTCATTCTGCAGGATTTTCTGTTGCAAAAGGATCCTCTAAGAAAGGTATTTCTGTGACAGCAAAAAGAGTTCTGGTAAGTTTTTAAAAGCATGTGTGTGTGTGTGTGTGTGTGTGTGTGTGCACGCACACATGCAAAACAGAGGTCAGGGTTCTTCCAAGCATTTTTCCCTCGGCACAGGAATCAAATTCAGCTTCCTTCCCATTTCCCATGCAGGACGACCACTCAGGAGTTTTTCAATAGAAAGTGCAATGTTCGCCTTCCCAACAACTCCACAAAAGCTGGATTTCCAGGGCACATTTGTGTCACAAAATGTGTCCAGCTGCACATTAGATGAACCTTGCTGCAGGCATGTGTACGTATGCGGGGGACTTCGTGCATGCATGTGGCACGCTGATCTCCATGCTGCAAGCAACGGTTTTACCCAAGCAAGCTGCTGTGCTAGGAAAGTGGAATCCTTAAACTTGCCAGGCATCAACTCTGCCCCTGAGCAATGGGCTCCAGTGGATTGGCTGTCCAGGACTCCACTCCTTGGGCATCCATAAGCAAAGATAAAGTGCTGGGCCTATGGAACGGGAGGAGAAGATGTAGTCCAGCAGTTTAATGATGCTTGGTGCCAGAAATGATCGGCACTCCAGTGGTTCGATCTCAGCCTCCACCAGATGGAGTGAGATTCCGTCATTCTCCCCTAGCTCCTGGCCAGCTGAGCAGTTCAAAAGCATGCAATGTGAATAGATAAATTGGTAGCACCTTGGTGGGAAGGTAACAGCGTTCCATGACATCATGCTGGTCACATGACTGCGGGATCGTCTTTGGACAGCGTTGGCTCATGGTCTTAGAATGGAGATGAGCACTGCCTCCTATTAGCCACTGGCTAAACAGAGTAAAGTCCACAGGGAGCAGGGGCAGGCAAGTATCAACCCAGCCTCATCCTATACAAGACAGTGCAGAACGCCTACACTTTTGGCTTGTACAGGACAAAAGAAATCTACTCAGCGGACTCGCCGAAAGTCCATCTCAACACCACCTGGAAGCATGGCCAAGGAAGCAGTCGTGTGACTTGGCTCTCGGCAGACCGCCTTTCAATTCATGTGATGAATGTACCGCAGCGTACCCAAGTGGCAAGACTGAGTGGCAAAGTTGTTGCGGTAACTACAGGAATTTTATCAAGAAAAGCAATGGCAGTTCAGCTGTGCCCAGAATCCTGTAGTGGTGTGCCCAGTGAGGAAATGGAAAAGAGAAATTGCCTCTGGACTGTTTTATGCGCCAATTGTTTGGGGAATGGTTACTCTGTTTGCTTTGGGCTTTCTTCCCCCCTTCTGCCTCACTCCCCCTGCCTTTTAATGAATGATAGCTATTTGTATGATCTGGATTTTGGCTCAGCCTTCCTCTCCCTACCTAGCTCATTCAGCGACTATTCAGAGACTTCTGCTCTGTATGCCTACCTCGCTCCTCTCCCCCTGCTTAGGAAAAGGAAGAGAGTAATGGTACCCATTTGTGTGCATGGAAAATAACAGTGGATGTAAGACTCCAGAGAGATTCGGGGGGTTTTAATGAAATCATTAGAACATTGTTCTCAGATCTTATTCTTTTTTAACAGAAAAGCTATTCAAGGAAAGAAAATCTACTGTTTCTGCAGTGGGAATTTCTCAGCTACTGACAGTAAACTTAAAAAAAAATGAACCGAAAGAAAAGAAGCAAAAGAACAAGAACTTGTAGTTTGGAGAGGGGGAGAGCAAACAAGGAACGAAGTCTTAAAGAACCTTGACTTAAAGGCATCTCTTTGCAGCTGCACTGATCTTGGTGTATCGCTTTTCTGTTAAGAACAAGAGCTAAAATGAAGGGATTTTTCTTTTCACATCAAAACTCCCCAAATATTTGATTTCTGATGCTTTGAACCTTCTGGTTTCTACTTAGAGATCCTCATAATATTATGTTGCATTTGCCCTCCAAATTTGCAGCACAGACCTCAGAAATAGGCTCTGTGGGTGAGATGCCAAAGTAGTGTGAAGCGGAACAGGGGGAGGGGTAATTTTGCAAGCGTCCCCATGAATTTGCAAGGACTCCCAGCTGTACTGCCATGAGGATCTGCCGGTAACTGAACTAGATTTCTGCATAGCTTTCCTTTGTAGTTACAGCATCTGGCTAGGCAGTTCACCCACAGGCCCTGGCCTGACTCTGCGAACCAGTTTGTGCCTTGTATAACATTCCTTCTCGTTCAAATCCCTCATTCTCCATGCCGAATACCACTGCCAAGCTTTGGTGTGTAATTCCAGCTTTTGTGGTCCTCCCTCATCCTCGCTTCTGCCTCCCTTTTTCTTCTTCTGTCCTGACTAAGGATGACTGGATTTTGTTAATTTGGATATTTCACCAATGGTTAGTAGAGAATGACACTCAGTGACCTAACTGAAGGATCCCCCCCATCCTTGCAAGGACTCTTGGATGTAGATTAGAAACATACAAACACAGAGTAAGTCAGAAGGGGTCTCCAGGGCCATCTAGTCTGGCCCCTGGCTCCAGCCGGCTCCACTCATGACTTGCCTACCATGTGCATGTCCAGTCTATCCTTGAGCACCCTCACCTCCCATGGAAGTCCATTCCCTACCCCAGGGAACTTAACTGTCAGGAAGTGCTTCCTGGCACCCACCCTAAATCTTGGTTCCCTGAGCTTTGCTCCATTGGAATGCGTCCTGCCGTCCGCTGCAGGGGGGAAACAGTCATGACCCACCTCTGCATGGCACCCCCTCACGTACCTGTATGTCACTAACAGGTCCCTGCAGAGTCTCCTCCTCTCAAGGCTGAAAAGACCCTGTTCCCTCAGTCTTTTCTCATATGCCTTACCCTGCAAACTAGCCCTGTTGTGTGATGGAACTAATGAGCCCAACTTATGCAATGCGCTCCCCAGAGAGGTCCGCCTGGCACCGTCATTATTTGTTTTTCGGCGTCAGGCTAAGACCTTTTTATTTAAAACTTATTTTAAGTGTTAATTTATTGGCTATTTGTAGGATTTTAAATCTTTTAAGCCGAGATGCACCGGGATTTAATATTTTTATTGTATAAGTTTGTTCTTGTTGTGAGCCGCCCGGAGGCTTTGTTGCGATGGGGGCGGCATAAACATGTTTTAAATAAATAAATGAATACATTACCAAACATGTGAATTTGTGCAAGTTTTCCTGGTTCCCAGTCACTTCGAGAATGTTGCCTTTGCACAAAACTTGCAGAGAAAATAGGCTGGATAGACATGGAGGCGTGTTTATTGCCTTAGCAAGGAAGAAAGCTGTGGAGGAGAACGGCGGTGTTAGAAGGAGTCTTGTCCCCAGAAGTAAGTTGAGCAGGGACTTCCCCCCTGCTTGAGAGAGGGTAAGAATATTATCTCCCTACTTCTGCAGGTCATACGCCCAACCCCAGGCAGATGAACCAGGTTGACCATCCCATAAATGTCTCTCAGCAAGCAAAACAGATGGTCTGCCTCTCCGAAGGATCTTGCATAACTCCTCCACATGGTAGGAAAAGGCTCTGCTCCACGGGGAGCAGGTACCGACCGTTCCCACGGAATCGGGGGCTGGGATAGATTGGTCTGGGTCCTAAAAGAAAGCAGTGCCACCCCCTCCTCCCAAGAAAAAGCTTCCATTCTGCTGACGGAGCTCTCCCATGCAGCTCCAAGTGGGTTGATGCTCTGCCAGGACCAGGACAGCCAATTCTCCCTCCTCCAAATGAGGCTTAGAAGCCTCCAGTCTTACTCACTGGGACGCACCATGTTGTTACCTCACGAAGTTTCTGGAGTACCTAAAAACATATACAGCTGAAATGAGAAAAGAGGGAGAACTGGGCAAGGGGCTGAGCAAAGAAGCCCCCCAAACTCACTTCTCACTTGTCTCCCTTCCACCTTGTCACAAATGTGCCCCCTGCCAGAACTTACGAGGGAGGGAGGGAGGGAGGGAGGAAGGAAGGAAGGAAGGAAGGAATTGTTCGTTTGTGCTCTCCTTCTTATGCATGAAGAGTGGAGAGAAGCAGGGATGTGGTTCCAGTGAGGCTCCCAGAACGAAATGTGGTCCGGCAGCCAGCAGAGGTTAGTCCCACCTGCTGTACATAGAGGTTGTACCGTCTCCCAAAAATGGAGTTTGGATGGAGATGATGAATGATGGTATCAGAACTGTAGTTCAAGAACCACCAAGCTCTCTAGAAGTGAGCAGATGAATGACGGATTGCTTGGTGTGATAAAAATGGCGTAAGGCAGCTTTTAACTGTCCTTAAAAATGACATTGAAGGGCTGCGTAGAAATTCATGGTAACAGAATAAATGTAAACGCAACCAGTGTTTACATGCGTGCATGCCACACATGTAGCCCTCAGAGGCATATGGTTGTACCATGGAGAACAACCGTATTCCTGAAATGTTGCTCCTTTCTTTCTTTGTTTGGTTGTTTATGTATATCTTGCTATCTATATACCACCCCATTCCCATAGGTTCTGGGTGATTTACAAGAAATTAAATCAACAGTGACTCATATTGACTATTACAAACTATTAAATAAAACTGATACAAGAACTAATCTGGGAAGGCCAGTTCTTAATCTGAGAAGAACAGATTAATTATTTCTTAATCTGGGAAGAAATACATTTTTGCTCCCACTTAAAAGGAGTTAAAGAGTTAAAGTTAACGTCCTTCCTATATTGCACAGGGATTGTGTTCATTCCTAGGATACTTCTTCTCTTTTTCAAGAGGGGTGGGTTCTACTCTTTTTGATGCATTTTATTTCAGCTGGGGTACAGCCATTATTTTTTTTTTAATCTGAATTTGCAAAAAGCAATGGAAGAGTTTCTTTCTGCCTAAATTAAACCCTCGCTCTAACTTTCTTGTTAAAGCACTGACTATTTAAATATGTGCATATATTACAGGAAAGGGGGGCAAGAATTTATTGATTTCTGCTCAAATTAAGCCCTTTGCTAATTTGCACAGATACAATTGAAACAATAAACTCAATTAGAACAACAAACTGGCTAATTAGCTTAATGATCGTTTAATTTTACATTTGGTAATGGATATCTTTTTTTCCCTCTGCTCTCCCTTTTCTCCAGACTAATAAGATGTAAATTATAATCAACTGGTTTTAAATCTTTGAAGTATCTTTTGGAGGACTTTAACTGCTAAGGGGAACCATATCAAAATGGTTCCCTCTTAGTGCTAACATTAGTGCATCTGAGAGATTGACAAGATCACAAAAGCAGTGAGAATTAGTCGTGGTGAGGTTTGCATGTTTGTCTGGCATCCATGTTTGAAATCAGAAATTAAAGCCAGGGCCATTCAAATAATTTAAGCCAGGCTGAGCTAACTTTTCAGCGCTGAGCTGCTTCCTGGACCACAGAAGTCCTGACTGATGGACCATTTTGATTGCTCTCATTACTAGGGTGTATTTTTAACCTGCCTTTTTCCTCTTCCGAGGAACCCAAGGCAGCTTCCATGGCTCTGTTTTATCCTTACAGCAACAACCCAGTGAGGTAGGCTAGGCTGAGTGAGTGAGTGAGTGAGTGTCTGGCCCAACGCCACTCAGCAAGTGCCATGACCCAGGTGGGACTAGAACCTGGCTCTCCCAGGTTCCCAGCTCCCTCCGCCAACCCACACCGACTCTCCAATATTCCCCGTTGTCTTGTGTCTGTCCAATGGGCTGGACTTCCATGAGTCACAGCAGGAGTCCATGTTCCCATATCCCATGGGCCCTCTCCGTTCCGCCAGGCTTAGCATGCCACACTGAACCCTGTGGCTCAGGATACCGCTCTGTTTACTGCTAGGAATAGATGATGTTTTCTTCTTTAATTTTGGCTCATTTTATGTCAGAGTTCTTTCCGCCATTCACACATTTCCTATCTGGGACAAAAAGAACTTGATGATGGAAAAAAGAAGATTTGGAAGAAAGCTAAGCGGACATACTCATTCACCTGGGCTCAGGACTTTGAGGGCTTCCCTCTGAAAAGTATTGGCTTAAATCCTGTGTCTTCAACATGTTATTGGTGACCTGAGGTTGCCAATTTTCACCCCTTCCTAGCAAGTTTTCTGACAGCAATGCTATTCTGTTTTAAAAATCATATGAGGATTCCCTGCTCACAAGCTGAAAAGTGAGCATAAACTCTGTTCTCAGGAATTTTTCCACAATGTCCCAAAGTTGTATTCATGTTCAAATGCCTACTTCCAAAAAATACACAACTCATGCACATCGGTGCAAATCCACCAGTTCCCCCGCCCCACACACACACAATTTCTTTTGTGCTCTCATTCTTCAATCTACTGGGGGAAATGTACACTTTTTCCAGATCAAAGGAAAACAAAATCATCCTTTTTCCCAGTTTGAGAAACAAATAATACCTGCTTTCAAAATCACAAAGAAAGTGAATTAAGCTTTGAGGAAGAACTGGAAGGCTCTCAGCAAACTTTAACTTTCCATGTTTGTTCATCCCTACTCACCATCTTTAATAAAACCTCCTTAGTGAGCACACCGTAATCATCCCAGTGAACCTTCTGAATCTGGGCAGTGCAGCTGGGTGAGAATTTCATTCTGAATCATTTGTGATAAAGATGTACGAAATTTCATGAATCCCTTCAAGCACTTACGATGGCGATGGTGATGATGGATGGATCCACTCCAAAGCAGCATCACATTCTTAGCTCTTTTAACAGCAGACAGGTGAAGTGTCTTTTCCTGATGGGAGCAGACAATTATTTGATTTGTTAAGGTAAAGATGGAAGCTGACTCCTCATGAAAGGAAGACCTCTGAAGCCGAGGGTGAGAGCCTGCAGGGAGCTGGAGGGGTCCATAGGTCAAGGGGGGTCATGACCCCTCCCAGTCCCAGTAATGGATTCAGTTTCATCCTGGAAATCTCCTCCCTTATTAAACTTGTTTATTTGATTATGACCTGCCTTCCTGCTACAAGTAGTGTTCAAGGTGTCTACCAGCAAGGAAATACACGTTTATAACTAGTCCTTAGAACAAAACGAACCAACAGAAAACGATTTTCAGAAATTTTGGAGAGCCAGTGTGGTGTAGCGGTTAAGAGTGTGGGACTGGGATTCAGGCGCTGAGTTCTAGTCCCCGCTTGGCCAGTCACAAAATGTTGGCCCAACCTACCAACAGCCAGCTCCATGAGTGGAATGAACTGGAGTCAGGGGGTCAGACTAGATGGCCCAGGAGACCCCTTCTGACTCTCTTTGTTTCTATGTTACCTCACA
Organism: Varanus komodoensis; assembly: GCF_004798865.1. NCBI lineage: Eukaryota > Metazoa > Chordata > Lepidosauria > Squamata > Varanidae > Varanus > Varanus komodoensis. The sequence goes on from NW_025335606.1 coordinate 2,375,116, forward strand.
GGGTTATTCTAGGGAGCTGGAAGAGGAGAGTGATATAAGGTGCTCTGAGTTTGCGGTAAGGGAAAAGTGGGATATAAATCTAATAAATAAACAAACGAATAAAAATGGCTCTATCAGACTGAAAGAGAAAATAAGAAAAAGAAGATGAAAGCATAGCTCAGCTTTGCTGCACATGTTGTCTGTGCAGGAGCTCCCAGGGTCCAGGTCCAGGTGCAGCCTTTCCAGGTACAGCAGGAAAGCGTCCTACCTGAAAACGGTGTGGCTGCTGCCAGTCCGTGTTGGCAGTACTGGACTACATGAGCCAATGGCCTGACTCAGTGTGACACTGCTCTGTGTGCTCCTTAGAAAACATCTGAAGGTGCACTGAAGGTTTTGGTGCATAAGCCGTCGAAAGCTCCTCATCGCGCGAGCCGGTCCTGGCGCGTTATGAGGCGGACGCTTTTCTTCAGGGGAGCCATTTCTGCAGCAAAACAAGCTGTTGTCTTGGCATGGCAATTTGTCTGAGAGCACCCAAGAGGCAGATTTCGGGGTGCTGTTAAAATGCAGCAAATTGTCAATTATTTAGTTGATCATTATATTTTTATCAGCGTGGGAGGGAAGGGGGGCTGGTTCGGTGGTTGCATCACATGCCGGAGTCTCTCAGACCACCTCTTGAAATGAGAAAAATGAAAACTCTGTGGAGAAAAACGAAAACTCTGCAGTCGCTGTACTGGGGAAGTCTGCAGTTCCCTCGCTTGTGGTGCACGGAGGTGCCAGTGGGGTGGCAACCTTGGTGGATTTCGAGCTGAGATGCTTAAAATCAGCTTTTGATAATCAGATTTGGAAGGTTAACGTGGTGCATCCTCTCACCAGCCTTCTGCTGAAGGTTTTGCTTTGATTATACTACTGAATTTTGTAATTGAACTTGTATTATTTCTATCGTCTATTGGGGCAGCATTTAAATATAATAATAGTAATAAGAATAATACCAGGGTTCTTCAAAAACTTTCCATACTTCTAAATTCTATTTATTAAGAAGTTCAAAAACAAATTACATCACTTTTCTACATAGGCACCTTCCTTTGTGATGCATTTTCTCCAGCATTGTACCAACTTTTTAATGCCATCAGCAAAAAATATATAATATATTTATAAAATATAAAATATAAAGGTGTGGAAACTTTTTGAAGACCCTTCTTATAATAATAGCAATAATAATAGGAGGGGAGGGGAGACTGAATGCATGCTTTGTATATAAAAAGAAAAAATAAAGTTAAAGCAAATAATGTTTATGTACATAGAAAACATTCTCCATCATTAGGACATTGGGTGAAAAAGACCCCAGCCAGTTTCTTCAGAGCATCACTGCTAATGTCATTTCAGTTCATTTACTACATTTCTATACTGCCCAATACAATCTGGGTGTTTTACACAGACCCAAAACCTTAAAAGTACAGCTTTTCTCACAGTATGAAAACAGTTTAGCCAGAAACACATTAACAGAGCAAATACATAGGCAGGTGCATGCACACACACACACACACAAGCAGCATCTCATGACCAGATTGAAAACCTGCACCATGCTTCCCAAGTAGATGAAGGTCTTCACCTGACACCAAAAGGTAAGGACCGTGGTGCCAGGAGGCCGGCTGTGCAGTCCAGCCGCAACTGCAATCCCACAACTCAGACCTTCTTCCCTGTGGCCTCCCTCTGAGCCTCTCTCCAAGGAGGCATGTTGTGCAGAGCCACAGGTAATGAGGCTGGCAAAGGGGAAGAGGTGCTACTCCAGGTTTTGTGATCCCCAGCCATGGAAGGTCTTCTTAGGCCAACGGCAGCAAATCAGTGTTGCATTGACGGCATTTCGTGTCCCGTGGCCCAGGAGTGCTCCGAAAGTTTTGTCCCTGGAATATCAGGTGAGCTCAGTGACCAGGGGTGCTTTCTTCCACCTGCAGAGGATATACCACCTTCACCTCTACCTAGGCAGACAGAGCCTGGAAACAGTCACCCATGCACTGGGAACATCCAAAATAGCTTACAGCAATGTGCTCTATGTGGGATCGCCCTCGAAGACAGTCCAGCATTTACAATTGGTACAGAACAGAGCCACTCGGTTGGTGACAGGAGCCCCTACAGTGACCCACAGAACACCTGGTTACCAATTGTGGCCTTGGCCCGACTCAAGGTGGTTGTGTTGACACAGAAAGCCCTAAACGGCTTAGGCCCCAGTGATCTTAGGGAGTGCCTGGACCCGTCTGTGCCTACCTGGCCTTTGAGTTCTATGCAGGGGGCACTTCTGTGTAGGCCATCCTTTAGGGAGGTGAGAGGGAAGGCTGCTAGGAGGAGCAGAGCCTTTTCCGCAGCTGCTCCCCACATCTGGAATGCTCTCCCCAAGGAGATTCACCTGGTGGCTTCCTTACTTTCCTTTTGGTGCCAGGCAGACCTTCCTTTTTTTAGGGGGGAAATATTTATTTATTTGTGTATTAAAACCTTTTGTATGCCGTCCTATTATGCAAGATCTCCGGATGGCTTACAATATTTAAAAGAACAATCAAAACAACAATTTCAATAAATAATAGAACAGAACAAGATAATAAATCACAAAACAAGCGGAGCCACTGAACTTAAAAGCTGTTAAATTTTAAAACACTGTTCAAATAAAAAGGTTTTGGCCTGGCACTGAAAAGAGTATGAGAAAGAACTATAATAAATAAATAAGTAATTGCCATAAGACCTTGGCTTTGTATTTTCTTTGGTTGTATTTTATTGCTGTTTTTAATGTGGTATGGGTTTTATTGTGTGTTTATTGTGTTTTTCCCTTGTGGTTGTGAGCCGCCCAGAGGTGCTGTGGCTCAAATGGGTGACATACAAATGTTCTAAGTAAATAAATAAGTCAAATGCCAGGAGATGCGAGCAGGGCAGGAGCAGCGACACAAGGAGGTTTGGAGAAGCACGGGTACCTGGGTGAGGTAAGGCAGGCAGGGTGCAGCAACGGAGGGCAGAGATCTCTGCAGCAAGAACCCAAGCAACCCCAGAAGACCCTCAGCGCAGCCCCAAGCCAGGGAACCCTCCTTGCTGAGGCAGATACTGGAGGGAAGGACCTGCTCTTCTCTAGCTCTTCTCTCGGGTCTCCCAGCTAGTGCTGCTCAAGGCCTAGGGGCTCTAGCAGAACCGGGGTCCAGCCCTGCACTCATGCGGTGGCACTCCTGGTTCTCGCAGCAGATGGAGCAGATCAGATCCTGACCCTTAGAGGCTGCCAGTGTATAGGGGCAGAAGCCAGGCTGCCCCTGTCCAGATGTGGGGAGAACTGGTCCACCAAGTGAAGCTGCTGAAAGGCCTTACATATCATTGGGTCTCCTGAGTCTCAAGAGGCAAAGATGGCTCCAGGAGAACCACTGAGCGCAGACCTGCTCCTTCAGGGGAAGAACAATTGTAGAACACATCGAGCACCGTCTACCAGGCAGAGGAGAGCACCTTCTAGGAGCATCTCAGTCCCTCCTGGTTTGGGCTTCAGTGAATAGCCCTGGGCTTGGTTGGAGAACAGCCAGGGTCCTCCCTGAGGAAGATGGGATGGAGAAGCAAGGCCACACACCCACTGATGGCCTCCAGAGGGCGATAGAATCCCCAGCCCAGAGAACACCAGTAAGAACCTTTATTTATTTATTTTTAAATTCTTTGCTTTACCATATTTTTTGCTCTTTAAGACATGCCTGACCATAAGACGCACCTAGTTTTTAGAGGAGGAAAACAAGAAAAAAAATATTCTGAATCAAATGGGCACATAATCACAGGCACATGCCCCATCACTTCCCCATGGGCTGCACATCTGACAGACTTACTGCACACACATATTCGCTCTATAAGATGCACAGACATTTCCCCTTACTTTTGAGGGGGGAAAAGTGTGTCTTATAGAGCAAAAAATATGGTATATTCTGCCCAACTAACCAGAGGCTTACATGTAACCAGGGCCACAATGTAATGTAAAATCAACAAATACAACAAAACCAATAATAACAATAAAATCAGTTCTGACCAACCAGAGAATAAAGAATTATTATTAAGAATAATTTAACAATTCAGTAGACAGACAGACAGACAGACAGAAAAAGTTGAGATGGGGACACAACATAAAACAATTTTACATCAATAACACAAAAATAATTATACCCAATCCATAAGTTGTAAAGACAAGAAATTAATTATAAAATAGTGGCAGCAATTAACCTTAACAAAATTAAACACAAAGCTGAACAGGTTTACCCCGCAAAGTGCCTGCAAAACAACAATGTCTTGAAGCCGGCCACCTCTTACGTGGGGCAGCGTTGTGTAACCGGGCTGCAACACAGGAGAAGGGGCTTCCCCTTGCCATTCCCCACCCCCTTCACTGGAGGGAGGATCGCAGAGGAGGGCCTTGGATGACACCTGCAGTGACGGGGAGGGCGTGCATGGAAAGAGGTGCTCCCCAAGCTAGCCTGGCCCCGATCCGTTCAGGGCTCTGCATGTTACTGTGACTGCTTTGAATTGGGTCTGGATGGCAACTAGCAGCCACTTCACCTTGCATAAGACCAGCATGATGTGCTCACAAGTGGTGGTAGTTGCTGGCAGGCATGTTGGCCAATTTTGGACAAGTTGCAATGTCTGGACTATCTTCAAAGGCAGCCGCAGGTAGAGCACATTGCAGTAACCCATGCAGGAGGTTTCTAGCACATGGGTGAGTGTGGTCAGGCAAGTATGCAGCTGATAAATCAGTCAAAACTGATGAAAAGCACTCCTGGATACCAAGTCCCAGAGCACATCAAGGCTGAGAACCTTGTCCTTAAGCGGGAGCACAGCCCTGTCCGGGTCAGGTTGAAAACTCCACAGCTGAACAGACAGACTTCCCGCCAACAGTACCTCTGTCTTCTCTGGATAGAGTGCCAGCTTATTTGCCCACTTCCAGTCCATTATGGAGCTCAGAAACCAGTTCAAAACTGCACTGCCTCACCTGGATTCGATGCAAACAAGAGGCAAAGCTGTGTATCATCAGCGTATTGCGGACATCTCAGTCCAAAGCTCCTGATGATCTCCCTCAGTGTTTCCATATAGATGTTGCAAGGGATGGGAAATGGGGATAGTAGAGAGCCCTGTGGAACCTCATGGTATAGGGCACAGGGCAGAACAACTACCTCTCATCACCACCTTTTGGACATGCTCATCCAGGAAGGAACAGAACCAATGCAAGGCAGGGCCTCCAGCGTCCAATCCAGCCAACCTGTCCAGAAGGATTGATGATGTCCAAAACCACTGAGAGGTTTAAAAGAAGCGACAGTGTTGCACTTGCCCTGTCCCTCTACTAACAGAGGTCCTAATACAGGACAACCAAGGAAGTCTCTGCCCCAAACCCTGGCCTGAAACCTGGTTGAAATGGGTCCAGATGATCCACTTCCTCCCAATTTGTGTACATGCTAAATAGCATGGGAGAGGAGCCCAGCAGACAGCTCCGGGCAGGAGGGCCCAGTGGTTCATTATTATTTTTTTCATTTATTCATGAAATGGCAATGGCTTTTGGCTGGGATGGCTTGGAAGAGGACAGAGACACTCATGGTAGGTGGGTGTCTCAGAAACTTCCCCATGAAGACTGTATCATGGACTAGATTGGGGTGAAAAATGGTATTTCCAACCAAGATCCCAATTCCATCTTGGAAAAACACTCAGAGGCCAGATGCGACAATGGGGAGGGTCAAGGATGCCAGCACAGCTTAAGAGAAAAGTCTCGTGCTGGCAACTGAACTTTAGGAGAGGAATTTCAACTTTCTAGACTAGATGGGGCAGGGGATGGGGGACATGGACAATTGCTGGGAAACCACCACATAACTGGTAGTTGCTGGAAAAGGGGTGGGCACAGGGAAGGGACAAGGACTCCTGAGGAACACTGGGAAGCCAGCTGAAGGGTTGCCCAGCAGGCCTTTCTTCCGTTCTTCCGGCTGACTCAGTCCAAGGCAGCTTTGCGTGTTCAGATCCTCACCTTGCCAGGTGCCCTCCTTGAGGATCTTTGGAACAGAGAACCTGGGAACAGCAAGAGCGCAGGTAGCGTCCTCGTCAGCGATCTCTTCTCATGCCTGCCGCCTTTTGCTAACAAGGCGGGATGTGCAAAGGGACGGAGGCGAAGAAGTCGGGGCTCATTGCCTTCCTGCTGTGCCAGTCGTAATATCCTTTCTCTGATGAAAGTCTTTGTATTTGCCTTCTACATTCTCCTGCAGTGGAAGTGGTCATAATTATTGAAACTTATCTGTCCTCTGTTGCTCGGCCAAATCAATGGCTATCACCAGTTTTCATTTTGTTTCATTTCATTTAAGAACTCATGAAACTAATATTGCTCTCTTTAGAATGATTCTGCTTTCTGCTGATTGCACAGAAGCAATACCTGAGCATTGCCAAGTGATGCCGATGGTGCTCTTACATTACATTTATACCCTGCTTTTTTCTTCTTATAAGGGGCCCAAGGCAGCGTATATATGTGGGATCTCTTTTGATTCCCCTGAAATCCCGAATAGGATTTGCCTGAGCGAAGACCTCTACCTGCATCCTGAAAAATGCACTCTGGGGAGAATTTTGAAAGTTTATTCCACCAAGCCGATGTGAAATAACAGAAACACGCATGTGACTTCACTTAATATTGGTTTTCTTTTTTCGTGCATTAGCCCGTTGTAGCCACTGAAGGGATGGAGAAACTTGCAAAGATTTTCCATTGTGCATTTCCATGAGGGTCACTTGAAAGAGAAGAAGGAATGAAACTCAGCCTGCGATGGCTGGTTTTCGCAGCCTCTCCCTTCATTTTGTCATATGTAGTTCAGCCACGAGGCTGTTCTTATTGGCTGAGAATTTCATTGCTGTCCTTTCTCCTCTTTTCTGAGGCATCTTTGTCCCTGTGTCAGGCTTGACCAGATGAGAGAAAGAGGCATCTTACTAATGCAAACCAACTTCCTAGAAATGCAGATCTAAGTCTGTTTCTAAAGTCTGCTCCAGGATTAGAATCGGTGCAAGGTCTGCATTCCAATTTGTGCAAAGCTGCTACAAGATCATGCAGGAATTGCACCAATGGAGTTAGCATCTGGAGCAGGGATCCACCAGTACCATGAGGACTTCCAACTTTCAGAATTCCTCACACCACTTCTTATCCTTTCAGAAATGTAGGCCAAATAGAGGTTTTCGTCGCTGCAAAAATTGTACTGTGGTTGACAATCGTTCCAGCTGACTTTTTGGCTGGTTAATGGAACGTTGAAAATATGTTACTAGCAGGACAAAAGCTGTGTGACCACCTGCAGCTTTCTGTCAAGGCTTTAAAAAGAAATACCGACTGTGCTATAATAGGAAATCAGCTTGCCAAAACATTATAAGAAGCCAGAACTTCCAAGTCGCTGCAACTCTACTTAAATTATTATACGCTTGGATGCCCCCCAGAACACCAGATAGCTAAGCAATTAATGCAAAGCCTTGTCATCCTTTCTCCACCTCTCTTGTCTTTGTGCAGGCCTGTAATGAGCCTTGTTCAGGCACCGAATATATTCAGAGCTCTGACAAATCACCTCAGCATGAAAAGAGGAAAGGACAAAAAATATGGCAGGAGACAAGATCGCAACCACAAATGACATTTGTAACTTTGAAGCTAGAACTCTGTGAAGTGGGCCTTCTCCCTGACTGTTTGATGTTTTGGTGGTTGGAGATTGGAATGTTCTGCCTTCTTTTGAAGGTGCATAAGGGATGCATCTTTGGGTCAATTCAGTCCCTCTCAGTCTTTCATTTTACAGTCGTCAGTTTAGTTTGCCTCAAACTTCAAGCCCTTTACCAATTTTAGCTTCAATTTCTCTCAGATCCTGAGAATTTCTTTTAAAGTTTGTGTAAAAACAACTCATAAGCACACAGAAGCATTTTTGCATGTATTTGCTCCTAACATACGTATTTTTGCACACAATTTTAACATTATTTTCTTAAAGCATGCATGTTTAGAGTGAATGCTACTGCGAAATTTAGAGAAGAAAACATTCTGAAAGAAAATGGTATTACAAATCACATAATTAGGGAACAACATTCAAATGAGGACTGAACTTGTTTCTCCCTGACCACTCTTTTGGACTGCCACATTTTTATAATTGTTATGAATTGTTCGTATTTAGGTAATTGTCTGTCCATGCGGAGTTGAAAGCTGTGAGTGGAGATTATCCATATATGACTTCCAGGAGGCAGTCATTTTAAACCAGTTTTACAGCAAGCAAGAGCAAGAGTTTATTCCATGAAACATGGTGTCCATACATGTCCATGCATGAGTCGTTTCTCCTACTAGATATATACATTTCTTCTGTACATATAAAGTGGCAGACCCTGCTCAACTTTTAAGACTATCAATAAAAATATGAAAAGTTGCAAAATCTGTTAGGGGTGTTATCAAAATCTCTGTGCTGCTGTTGTTAGCACCTTCCTCAAACAGTATTCAAGAGGAATTTGATGGTTCCTGTGAGGGTTTGTAGCATCTGAAGAAGAAGTGAAATCCATTTTGATGGGATGATGAAATGTTCTTGCTCTTGTGGTATCGGAGAGGCCCGTGTGTGCTTCTTTAGAAACAGGGATCTGAGCATTCCTCTCCGGCTCTGAGGTCAGACCTCTTTTTGCATCCTTGTGATTGGGGATCTGAAGAATCCCTGGACTGGAGAACAAGTCTGAGGGAAGTTGATCTTGCTAGGAAAACCATAATTCCAGTTTCAGGCCTCCACTGTCTTGTGTCATTTCCCCTTCCAGAGATCTGCAGCAAACATTCTTGGAAAGGGATGGAGGAGAGCAGGGCTTCTGGCATCCCATGGGACCACCTGAAGGCCCTACAACACTACCATGCAATCCAGCCCCAAATTCAGGGGACCCCCATAACAGTTACTGGTTTTACAAACAAACTGGTGTCCAGGACTTTTGGGTTAGCATCAGCTTGTTTGTAAACTGGATCTGATGCCTTGGGAACTACAGAGCAACCATTGATACTAGGATGCAATCCATTCCTCCATGATCTGCAGGCTTCTTCCTGCCCTCATCCTGGTCCTTCAAAGTGAGTTGAGCCAAGAAGTCCACAAATGCCCAAGGACCCCTGGCCCTGCAACTGAAGCCAGACCCGGGGAATCCAATGGCTCTTCGCCTCCAAACCTATTCCTCACATATCCCTAATCGACACCACTGTGTTCTGTATTCTAATTTTTATGTGGTTTTTCTTTTCCCCTCGTGAGGGGATGACCTGAAAGAACAGGGAGCAAACATGTCCCCAAGTTCTCCTGAGGTTGTCCAGTCCTGCAGTAGATGGGGTGGCCTGATAAAATTGCAATTAATAAGAAAGAAAAGAATCTACTGGGAGTGCTTTGGCTGAGGTCCATGGAAATTGAGTGCCATAAGAATGGAAAACATTCTGTACGTAATCAGAGGCATTTCTCAGTCGGTGGGTAACTTAAATTGCCTCATTCATTCATGCTATCTCAAGTTTTCACCCTTGTGCAATCAGGAAGGCAATTTGTTTTCTTAAAATTGGAATTGAAATAATTTGAATCACATTTGGTTAGGTGAAATCGCAACAACTATAACTCATCAGAAATTGATGGATCATTTTTTCAGGGAAAAGGCATTCTGCATATGTCTAGTGGTACTCTGCACAGTTGGCAATGCCATCATGGGCTCTCTCTGCTGAAGCAGAGAGAGACTTCTGATTCAAGAGGTAAGTGGAGGCCCTGCAAACCGGGCCTCAGCACCCTCTCAGATCTATGGTGGTTGGAGCTTAAGATTGAGCTTGGAGCAGTTCCAGCCACCAGAAGAGGGTGCCTTCATTACCAGCTTTAAGGATATGCATGTCAGCAACTTAAAGTCAATGATGAACTCCAAAAACTCAGTGAGGTCCAAGAAGACTGTGAAAAATGGGCATGTTCAGCCTTGAGAAGAGAAGATTGAGGGGAGACATTATTTTTTTATTTATTTGTTTGTTTTTCGATTTATATCCTGCCTTTTTCCTGAAAGCGCTCAAGGCAGCTTACATCATTCTCCTCCCGCAACAACAACCCTGTGAGGTAGGTTGGGCTGAGAGTCTGTGACTGGCCCAAAGTCACCCAGTTGGCTCCATGGCTGAGCGAGGACTAGAACCCAGATCGCCTGAGTCCCAGTCCCATGCTCTTCACCACCACACCACACACATGATATCCTCTATAAGTACCTCAAAGGCTGTCACAAAGGGGAAGGTCAAGATCTTGTCTTGCTGGTGCCAGAGTGCAGGACACGGAATAATCTTTTCAAGTTGAGAATATCCAGATCCAGGCTGGACGTCAGGAGAAGCTTCCTCACTGTCAGAGCAACATGACAGTGGGACCAGCTGCCTGGAGAGGTGGGGGGCTCTCCCACACTGGAAACATTCAGAAAGAAACTGGGCAGCCCTCTGAGCGGGATGGTGTACCTTGGTGTCCTGCAACAGCAGGGGTTGGACCCGATGGCCTTCATGGCCCCTTCCAACTCTGCTATTCTATGATTCTGTGCTGTGGTGCAAAAACTGAAGTTTGCTTAATCAACCTTCCTGCTTGGACATCTCAAAGACTGGGGATGACACAGCTTATCTACTTTTAAAACTGCCTTTCCAGGAAAACTTTTGGTTTGTTGGTATGTTTGTTCATGTGTTGTGAAGGCTGAAAACTTTGAAGCTAATGGCACAGAGAAAAATGATTATATTGATTGAACCTGGACAGTGTTCCTTTCATTTTTTTCATCACTGTTGGCCAATTTGCAGTCAGCACTTCAGAATTTTCTTCTGCCCCCCTCCCACAAAGGGAAGCAAAATATCACCAGACTTCAGTACTCATTTTTGTTGCCATTGTTCTTATCCAAAGCCTTTATCTCTCCCTGAGGAATTAAAGGACCTGTTTGCAATCATGTGGCATTATCTGTTGGGAAAGAAACATCCAGGTGGATTGGTCGGGTGGGGGGAAATGGACTCAAAATGAAGATGCTACTGCTCTCACAACAATAAAAGCAGTTTATACTTGTTTCCTCTAGCCAGAGATTAGCGATTGAATTTCTTAGAGCACTTCAAGTTTGCTAAACACAAATGTTGACATGCCCATGAAAAAGACACTAAGGAAAAGTCCACAGACTTCAATTAGTTGAGAGCTATACAAGGGAAGTAAACTTTTATGGAATTCTGGAGAGTTCCTCACCATCATGAGTAATTAAATAGAAACATGGAAACACAGAAACAGAGTGAGTCAGAAGGGTCCTCCAGGGCCATCTAGTCTGACCCCTGGCTCTAGCCAGCTCTGCTCACAACATGCCTACCATGTGCATGTCCAGCCTATCTTTGAACACCCTCACCACTGGGACTTCAACCACCTCTCATGGAAGCCCATTCCATACCCTAGGGGTCCTAACCATCAAGATGTACTTCCTACCATCCACCCTGAATCTTGGTTCTGGGAGCAAAGCTGAAAGTATTCCCACATTTTACAATTTATGCATACCCATTGACTGTTTTCTGCTTTTTTCTTTGTTGTGTTCGTTTGAAAATTGGCCTTTTGACCCAACAGTGTGGGGAAAAACTGGGGCATTGAATAAAGGTGTGTAATTCCAGGTACCTTCTATTGATTTGTATGATCTTGCCCAGTGCATATAACCACTCCATGTAAAGGGATGAATGGAAATCCTTCCATTACCTCATTTCCCATCACTTTGCTACACCTTGCGCTGCTCTAATCTGGAGCAGGTGATGCACCATAAAGCAAGTGACTGTATTTGTGTCTCTAGAAGATTCTTTCTATATGAGGCTTTGCTGCAATGGGCCAGGAGTGTTTTTGGTCCATATCCGTTCTGCATGTGTTCACTCACAAATCTGTTCTAACCCATTTCCATGTGAATATGAAGATTCACATACTCTGAATTCACTTTCTGACCATGGTACTTTAAAAATAGACTCTTTTCAAGGTACGCATTTCTGAATGTATGTTGTCCTAAAATATCCACTTTATGCATATTTGGTATGCTTTCTGAGCCAAAAACTGCACTGCATGGTCATCACCTCTTGTGGCAAAAGATCCAATCATTTATGCACTGTATGAATAAGGATTTCATGATATCCATCATTATTTCATCTTTCTCCCCTAAACTACAAACGTTATATAAGGGGGGACCCAAAAACCAGGAATCATTTTCTGGAAAGAAGGTCCCTTGTAGTCCAGACGTCTCCTGCTGCTTGAATGTTCTAGAAACCCACCTGCATCAGGGTACCCAGCCGAGTGGTCATGAAAGGCTGCATTTGGCTTCAGAGAGGGGTTCCTTGGAGACTGTTTTAACACACTTGCCTATTGCACGATGCCCGATTTACATGAACAACATGCGGCAGTGAAATTTTGTTCGGTTAGATATTCAGCAGTTTTTGACCAAATACGGCATGACGCTTGTGCCCCACCCTCCCTATCACCCGATCTCACCCTGTGCAGCTTCTTTTTTCTCCCAGATGAAAAGAGTTCAGAAAGGGAAACGTTTTGCCATTGTGGGAGAGGTGAAGCAAAAAAATGACAGAAGCACTAAAAGGCATCAAAATTGACAAGTTCAAAACCTGATCTGAGCAGTGGAACGAAGTCTCGATAGGTGTATTGCATCAAATGGAGAGAACTTTGAAGGTGACTGAAATGTGAACATGTAAAAATAAATGCACAATTTCAAAATGAATAATTTCCTGGTTTTTAAGTTCCCTCCTCATGCATGTATAGGTTTTCTAAATGTGAGTGGAGACTTTAGCTTGTCTAAGCATGGAGAAGAAGCATATCTTAGATATGTTCCAACCTCCGTCCCCTCCACAGAGGTTTTCCTGGGAATGGCCCTTTTAATACCATTAAATATCTGAGATAACAATAAATACCTGAGAGCTTTCCCGGTTGCAGAATTTATTGTGCACTCATGACTCTCTACTCGTGGTTGCTCACAGCTTCTCTACACTCCAATTTTGGCTTTTGGCAAGATGTTTTTAGAGCAGGGAACATGTGGTATTATTTGTAAAGGCAAAAAGAAAGACTTTTTCTACTTGTGGATGTGTGCCATTTTGCTGTAGCAAGTGACACCTTGAGCCTGTGTATTGGGAAGCAGAAAGAAGCCTTCTCTGTTCTTTTACGGCAGCAGTAGATTCAGTGCAGATTAACAACTTTGTGTGGAAAAGCCAGTAATAAATCAAATGCAGCCAATTTTAATCAATCAATTTAATTAATAGTAAAAATAGTAAAAATAGTATTTAGTAAAAAAAAAGTATTTTAGTAAAAAAAAATAGTAAAAAAAACCAATAGTAAAAAAACCAATAGTAAAAAAAAACATGCCCATGGATTATATAAAAGCACAAATATTTATTTATTTATTAAAAGCTTTTCTATCTCATCCCCTACAGAATGCCTTGGGACAGCTTACAATGCATAAATAATAAATAAATACACCCCCACAGCACCCAACCATTAATATACTAAAACCTGAATTAAAATCAATTAAACATTAAAATAACGTGAAAATGAAAAGGGTTTTGCCTGACACCAAAAAGAATATAAAGTCAGTGGCATGCAAACCTCTCTGTGGAGCATATTCCGTAGTCAGGTCACCACCGCAGAGAAGGACCTCCTCCCGGTAGCCACTCTCCTAATCTCCTTCAAGGAGGGCTCCCGGAGTAGGGCCTCTGACTCACCTCTCAAGGGGAGGGAGGAAACATAGAAAAGAAGGCACTCCTTCGGGCATTAAATAACATACTTTAATGCAATAAGAAATTATGCTATATTATTTCTGTTCGTTCGGGCCTCAAACACAAGTGAGGAGGGTACTGGTGTTCAATAGGTAGCGTCCTAAACTTCCCCAGTATGCAAAATCCAGCTTAGTTTCTTAAAGCATGCCAAGGCTTCCGGGCCTTCAGCTTCTTAAGAAGAACAACCTGAGATAATTGCCTTATTGCTGCTGTCCCAAATAATTTATAAATAAGAGCTGCTTTTGCTGTCAGAACAGAACTGTTTGCCTTACTAAGGAAGTTTACCTCCACCTCCAACAGATGCAGGGGAGGGTCGCTGAGAAAGAAACCGTTTTGTTGATCAGTTCGTTTTCAGTCCACGGCAAGAGCTGTTGCATTTTGTTCTCAGCCTGGGAGAGGAATTGATGTCTTGCTTTGAAAATGCACAGACCATCCCCTGGCCTGCACAGGGGACCGTGATGGGTGCAGATAAGAGGAATGCAAGCTTTCTTTTGCCTGTGGGCTTGGGACATCCACATTTTATCAATGAATTTGATAGACTGTACATCATCTTGTACACAATTGCTCTGGTTTTCCCTTGAATCTAAAGCGAGGGTCCTTGGCTGAACCAGGCCTCTAGGGCTAAAATATATATTCCTGAATGAAGTCTTAATTTTATTTATCAACCATTCTCTACCATCAGAACCCCGGAACCTCCAGCATCTTTCCATCCTAATGACACACCTTACTTTGCTCTTTAGTATCTAACAGGCTGTGCTGGAGTCAGCCCTTCTTGCCTCTCTCATTTCTTGAACATAGCCTGGTGTTAAGACCTCAGGACAAGCAAATACGTAATTTGGCAATGTATATTTCAAATGGATCTTGAGATGTCCACCCTGCAAATGTTAACTTGCCAGAATCCTAGCCCAAAGGGGAAATTATATACAAACATCCTAGACCAGTGATGGCGAACCTTTGAGAGACCGAGTGCCCAAACTGCAACCCAAAACCCACTTATTTATTGCAAAGGGCCAACACTTCAATAAAACCTGAATACTAAGGTTTTAGTTTAGAAAAAACAACTCACAGCCAGTCAAAGCCAGTATATATCTATATCTATATATCTGCCCATGTGCAAGTGCAGATAAGTCGCAGCTAATGAGTTGCAGCTCATGACGTCATCACCTGGGGCCGCTACTCCTTTCCGGGCATGCGCACGGGCCCTGCTGGGACAATGCTGGGGTGACTTGGCTCGCATGTTGACAGAGAGGGCTCTGCGTGCCCGCTGGGGCACACGTGCCATAGGTTCGCCACCACTGTCCTAGACCATTCTTTCTCATGCAATGTACTATTTTGCAAAGTGCTGTGATGACAATGGATGAAAAAATGTTGATAAATAAATTTATATTAGAAGTAAGTAGTACCCCCACCCCCCACCCCCCAAAACAACAACAACGCTTGTACAGTTAAATGAGGGAGAAATAAACATGCTGCAAGAGGAGGAGGAGGAGGAGGAGAGAGAAACCAGTACTTTTCTTACTGTGATTGCAAAACCATCTAAAACACTGTGCTGCATTTCTCCCTCCCTCCCTCCCTCCCTCTCCCTCCCTCTCTCTGTGTGTTCCACCCCAACATCTATCCTGAACTTTGAGCTGAACCCTTGAGAATTTTGCTCTCCACAGCAAGACAAACATGCTGCAGTTTCTGATTTGTTTCACGCGGTCCACACTCTGTTCCTCATTGTTACCTTTCTGTTCTGCAGAAAGCACATTTTATTGGCAATCCAACCATTACCACTGACTGTGGCTGCTGTATTATGAATCTGGTAGGAACAGGAAATATGGTGAATAGAAAGGTAATTAAGGACAAGAGGAGGGTAGCTCTCCTTAAAGGGCAAACAATGCATTTCAGCCGTAGGTGCACTGGTAGACAGGATGGGTCTTTGAGGGGACGAAATTCAAGAAGTTGCCAACCATGGCTGACAAATGAATCCCTTTCTTGAATAGGGGATGAACAGAAGCCTTAAAAGTGCTCCGTGTTATTTAGAAGTGAGCGTACAATTTTTCTGCTGCATGGAAAATTAGCCCACTGTGTGGTTTTCTTATCTGCAGACAATCGTTCACTTGATAGCCGGAATGACAATCCAGGGTTTCTTTGTATTCATTCACTTGCCAAAAAGGAGTTACTCCTGGGGAAGGCACCCCCCCCCCTTTTCCCAAGCAAAGCTTGAGCATGAGCAGCCATTGTGTGGTCAATATTTCGCTGTTGTGGGTTTGCTGTGCCCTCCCCACAGCCAATGTCACTTCTCCCCAGGAGATCCCAGTCGAGGAGGGATGGTGCCCCAGACGGAAAGATGCATCACTCCTGTTTGGCTAATCATCTTTAGCTAATCAGCTAATGCTGCTCAGGGCAAAGAAAACCCAGGAAGTGAACAGACTGAGACCTATGCTATGCATGGGAACTCTCCTACCCAGCCAGGGGTTGTTTTAATATCAGAGTTCTCCTTCTTGTTGTCGTTGTTTTGCAATAATTCTTTTTAAAAGACCCCCATCTATTCTGATTAAACTTTTCACCAAGCAATCATTTATCTATTGTATTTCTATCCTGCCCAGTTGCAGAAGCTCTCTAGGAAGTCCCTCTTGGCCCATTTCAGCCCAACACTAGTGCAATTGCTCTCTTCAGGAGCACCGGTTATTGCCAATGCATCCATGCCACCAACAGGTGCGGATGCTTCTTTAGTAGTAGAAATCCATAATTTACCCATGCTTTGTGTCGGCAACTGGGGCCTTCTTGATCCATCTATGAATTTAAACCCTGGCGTGAAAGGGAAAACACATTTGTCTTTGAAGCATACGAAAATCTTTGTCTTCTGGAGAGAATTGCCTTCTCTTTCTTTTTCTTTTCCCCACTTTCTTTCCTCCTTTATTTTTTCTTTTCTTCTCTCTAACAGTGGCAAAAATGCAGTGTTTCTATCTCCCAGACCAAAAATGGGTTAAGCAACAGCCTTCACAATGCAACATGGATGTTATTCACTACCAAATCATTGTTTATTTTTAAAGATAACGCCTATAGATAGGCATCAGAAATCTGATTAGAGTTATCTTTTGTTCATTCTGCTAACCACCGAATTGAATTTGGTCCTAGAATGAAAAACAGCAGTGACTAATCCGGCAAGCCACCCACAGTCTTGGAGATTGTTAAACATCAATGGGATTAGTTTGAAAAGCATAAAAAGGAAGATTTACTCTTTGGTTCCCATGCAGACTAGAGTATGTTGAACTATGTTTCAAACAGATGCTCTTGTTCTGCATTATTTTTCCATCTTACCCTGGTCACCTTGCTGTTGCATGACTTATGGAGCCTATGCTGTTTGCAGAACACGGTGGTTGGATGAATTAAGGAAGAGGTTACGATCAAGTTTGACCAAATGGGCAATCTGCAGGCCAGCTGTAAATGGTGAAGGGTTCTCCCTGCCTTCCCCCACACCTCTGGGCTTGATGGCCATATATGTTCAGAGTCCAAAGCTATATGAGTAAGTTTGCCCCAGGTGAAACAAAGCAAACTCTTTGTTCACAGCCCTGTTCCACTAGGTCTGGGGAATGTATGCAGACCAGGAAAGCTGGACTGTTCTCATACCACAACACTCATGTGTGCATGGGCTCTGTCAGGGTGTCAGTTTAGATTTCAGGTTGTAAGGAATGAAGAGATCTATACTGGAGACCTGTAGTTCTGAAGACCTTCTACTTAGAGGGCATCTGGCATTGCTGAAAAGCCTGATCATCCATGGTGGGGAGGAGGTGACCATCAGCAAGAGCTTTGGATGCTTCCATATTTCCTCCTGAATTGGAAGTTGTGAATTATCTGATCTGTGGAAACAAAATGTTGTTTCAGGGTAAATGTCACAAAATATGCATTGTTGTTATGTGTGGCCTCATCCTTTCTGACTTACGGGGACCCTCCACAATGAGGCTTCCTTCATGGAGTTCATTGACCTCATAACTGGGCCTTTTCTTCTTCTTCTTCCTCCAAATTTCCCTAGCGTGATGGCCTTCTCCAGGAAGTTCTAGCTCCTCGTGGTGTGTCTAAAATACGATAGCTTCAGTTTGTAATTTTTGCGTCATGCCACACTTCTCTCCTCAGAGCGGCCATGGGAGCGGTGACCACAAAGGTCATGGCAGGGGGCGCAGAAGAGGGGTGGCGAGTTGCATGGGAGGGACATGGTGATGGAACCCCCAGCCCACCTTCTCTCTTGCCTCAAGTGGCCAGAGACCTTGCTTGGGACCTGCGCTCCCAGAAGGCTCGTACATAGTCCAACGCTTCCAACACAGCTGGGGGTTGGACCCGAAGGCCTTCATGGCCCCTTCAGACTCTTCCCTTCTATGACTCTATGATTCGATCATTCCAAAATTCTATGAATGCTGCCAATGCCCAACTCCATGGTGCTGACCAGCCCTTTTTGAGATTGGGATAAGCTAGACTGAGGCTGCATAGGCTGCCCAAGCAAAGCCAGGCATGACTTTGCTGGCAGGTGCTGGAGTCATTTCCTCATTGATTGAGCTCCTTGCTTGACACAGAAATAGCCTCTGTAACACTTAGTCTTGGAAGATTTCTTTTTTTTCCGGGAACACGTATATGCTCAGTTGTGTGGTCACCCAGGGCAGTCAGCTCCGGATTTCAGGCGTTCTGGACCCTGGGACTGAGCCTGGGGCAAGTCAGGGCTGCGGTCATACAGGAATGGGGAGCTGGGGTTCCAAGCCAGTGCTGCCCCTGTTCTCATGCCTCCCTCCTGTCTTCAGCACTTGGTTAACCTCCTTTGGATCAACGGACCTGGGATGACTACGGATCTGTGGCGTGAACACAAGCAAGCGTTTCCCACCAGGCAAGCTGAAGCAGGACTTGCAGCCTCGTTCCCAGGGGTGGGGAAAATGGCCGAGCGCAAGTGCACAGACCAAATTAAAAGCAGAGGGGAAAATGTGTTACACAGAGGCTTAGAACAAAGAAACAGAGTGAATCAGAAGGGGCCTCCCAGACCATCTAGTCTGACCCCCAGCTCCAGCCAGCTCCACACATGACATATTAAAACAGACCGGAGTAAGGCTTTACCCTCACTTGTAGTATAGTATTTAAGAATGCAGGACTGGGACTCAGCCAATCTGGGTTCTAATACTTGGTCATCCATGGAGCTCCCTGGGTGACTTTGGGCCAGTCACAGACTCTTAACTCAACCTACCTCACAGGGCTGTTGTTGTGGGGATAAGATTGCGAGAGTTGGAGGAGTATTATGGAAGCTGCTTTGCATTCTTAAAAAAAGAAAAAAAGTGGGATATACATTGAATAAATGCATAAATAAATAAAGGAACTCATAATTACTAAGCCCATCCCAAACCAAGTTGTGCATTGGCAGTATTGTCTCCATCTTTGCTTATTTAAAAAAAAAAAAAACTATGCTTACAAAAAAACCCAACAAAAAACCAAAAAGGTTTTATTGTTTCGATGTTCAATATGCCAATGAATATGTGCCTTTTGTCTCCCCCTGCCCACACACCTTTCCTTTCAAGAATGTTAACTTCGCACATAATTAGCATGTGTACCAAACAAAAATGCCGTTGTCACCCACCCCCCACGAGCTCACAAATGCACACAACCGCTATCATGAACACACGCACACACACACACCCCTGTACACACACCAGTTCAGCAATAGTCACCCTCCTCCGCCGCGAAAGTATTTGAGAAGGCAGCCGCTCGCCCGGAGCACGGGCCAGATGCTGCGACTTCCAGCTTTCTTCCATCAAAGCTGTGCGCTTTCGAAATTAAAATCTATGGCAATAATGAAACGTATTAAAATGCATGCAAAGTCTTGAGGGCTTATAATATGCTAAAAACTGGCAATGCATGTTTACATCCATATATCAACTTGGATGGGCTGAAAAGATTTAAAGTCTAAAATATGCAAATATGTGTCATATTGTCACACATGGTCTCCCTAATGGAACTCCCTTTCATCTCGGCTCCCCTTAATTTCATGAATATTGCATGCCCCTCACACCTTTTTACTCCTGCTGTTGCCAGGCTGAGAAGATTATGAAAATATGTTAATAGTAACTTTCATCAAATAAAAGTTGCAATAATATATATAGTCACTAAAATACAGAATGATTTCTCCCCTTTTGTCTCCTTCCTTCAAACTAGGTTGCCTTTGGAATAACCACTGACCAATTAAAATAATGAGGGCGGATAAAATTGCAATACAAAAATGACCAAAAAAGCTTGCATAAACATTGGTTGTGCAGCATATGAAACAAAGTCATGGAGAAGTCCTTGGAGAAGGGATATGGAGAAGAAGGAAAAGGTGGAGGAGAAAAAAGGATATTGGCTGAAGTTTTACTCCCATGCCTTCCCGTGAGTAACCTGGAGCCCCGTCATCATTTTCTAACCTCCATTTCTCATTGGCAGCTTCAAACATTGTATTTATTCATTTTGGACGTATGCGCAGATAACCTTTCCCAATTCTTTACCCAGGTTGTGCATAGCAGAATAGGAGTGGCAGAGAATATTCCTGAATTGATCTGGAAAGTAGATGAAGTCTCAACAGTTCTTGAGAGCTGAGTTTATCCGCTCACTGCTAGCCTTCCAGGCTGCTGGTCCGTTTCCATCTGCAAGAGGAGAACCACCTCCAGATGTCTTTCCCCAGGCTTGAATGGAAGGGTGGCCAGCTGGGCAGCTCACAGCTGCTGGCAAGATGGTTGTGCAACCGCTACCATGACAAATCCCACACTTGGATATATTCTTTGGTTCCTCATAAGAAAGGTCAGTACAAGAAACTCCAAGCCAGATGGTGACGTTGTCTTTGAAATGTCTCCAGCAATGGATGAATGGTCAGAAGCATCTCTCCTCCATCACGAATGAGAGCATGCTCAGCCACACACTCCTTTATTTCTTAGCTTCCATCACGATCCAATATGGCTGCCCACAAGCCTCCAAACCAAGAGCATTGCCAACATCCAAGGGGTGGTGGGGGAGAACACAGAGGTACCCTTCTCATCCATGCTTCTTCTGCCCTGCAAAAGATGCCAATGGTCTGTGTGGGCCACCCAAGTCTCTTGCCCAAGGGCACGAGGGAGGGAGGCTGAGACACAGCCAGGTTGCCCAGGAAATGCCAGCTTCCGGGTTGAATGTGCAACCTCGGGCCTGCAGCTGGTGTGGTCATCTCCACATTGGATGCAAAGCCAGCGCATGGGCTCTCTGGATTCAGAATCCCAGCTCTGACCTGATGTGCATTTCTGAGGCTGAAGCTGGGGCTCTAAAATCTCCTAGGACCAACTAGATTCTGCCCACTGGCCCTAGGAACACACCTTTACCGATCTGTCCTGTTTTCATACTGCCAGATAGTCAAATCAAGCTGAGGGTTGCACAAAGCATCAGACCTTTAAAACTGAATTCTCTCTCCTTGTGGGTGGGGGCATGGGTTTCCTCCCAGCATGGTGCATGCAGACAGCTTTCTGCCCTTCTGTTATCCTTCTGTGGTCTTCAGCAGAAGGATAACAGAGAGGGAAAGGTGATGCTTCCCCTCCACATGCCCTGGAGTTTGATGAAAATGGACCTCTGTAACTTAGTGCTGAATGCAAATACAGCAACAGCACACCTCCAGAAGAAGAAGAAAGGAAAGGGATGGAGGAAATGCCCACAAGGAGAGTCAGTTTAATTTAGGGACAGCCTTGGATGTGAAAGAGCATCCTTTTCCAACGCACACATTTGGCATGAGATGGCCCAGAGAGAGGACTCAGCTGGCTGCGGGAGATTCTCATCTGCCGCATGAGTGGGCAACAAGAGATCCTTTTATTATTGTTCTTATTTATTGTTAAATATAAAATGGTTCAAAAGAAAACCTGCACTCCTTTCCCCCCATACAGACTGCTTGGACAAGGAAAGTCGGGTGGGGCAACTCCCTGGGATGAATGGCACGATAGAAGCAGAGCCACCCCCCTGGTGTTTCAGGGTGAGGCCATGTCCCCTGGCACAGTCCCCGTGCTTCATTATCCATGAGGATCCTCTCAGTGGGGAGAGACCACTCTCAGAGAAGCCACCCCAGAGGGCTCCCATCTTTCCCCACCGCAGAGAGGATGTAGGGTAGGCTCAGCTGCTCGGCCCAACTTTGATTGTCCTCCTTTACCAGGCAGAGAAGGCAAATAATGAGCATCGGCTAGTCAGCTGGAGGGTGCAGGAACTCTTGCAAGTACCAGAAAAGTGCGCTGCATGGATTCAGGCAGTCTTTCCATCCCCCCAACAGGGAAGGAGAACTGTGAGCCAGGCACACTTGTCTGGCACTTGTATGCCATTCCCACTAGGGGGAGACATAGAAACAGAGCAAGTCAGAAGGGGGCCTCCCAGGCCATCTAGTCTGACCCCTGGCTCCAGCCAGCTCCGCTCACGACATGCTCACCATGTGCACGTCCAGCCTATCCTTGAACACCTGCACCGATGGGGCCTCAACGACCTCTTGTGGAAGCCCATTCCACACCCTCGGGGTCCTGACTGTCAGGAAGTGCTTCCTGGCATCCAAATGGAACCTTGGCCCCCTGAGCTTTGCTCCGTTGGAGTGCATCCTGCCTTCCTCTGCAGGGAAGAACAGGTCTCTCCTCACCTCTGTGTGACACCCCTCACGTATCTGTATGTTGCCAGCAGATCCCCTCTGAGTCTCCTCTTCTCCAGGCTGAAGAGACCCAGTTCCCTCAGTCTCGCCTCATATGGCATCCCCTGCACACCAGCCACCAACCATGTGGCCCTACGCTGCACTGACTCCAACCTGGCTATATCCTTCCTGTAACGAGGGGCCCAAAATGGAGCACAATACTCCAGTTGCAGGTGCACCAGAGTCGTATAGAGTGGAAGTAACACCTCTCTTGATCTAGAAGTGGTGTTCTAGGAAATCTCCCAGTTATCTCCAGCCACTGGTTGGAGATAACAAGGGAACTCCAGTAGCTTCCAGGCAGAGCTTGGGGAGAGGAGTTGCTAGGATTCACAGAAGGACAAGCACCAAGTCCCACATGGAACACCCTTCCATGTAACAGGGTGAGGAGACTAATGGCCCTTTAAAGGGGAGGGGACACCCCATATATAATGCATGCCATAATCCTCAATTAAAGTGTCTAATTGACTAAAGTCATGAAGTACTTTTTCCTGAGTATGATCGGAAACCAAATATAAATTATAAAGAAGGTGATGATGACAATAACCTTAACCTTAACTAACATTAACATTAGAAATGCAGTATGCAGAATGCAATTTACACTACACAAGCGGTGCATTTATAATCCCAGTTAAAAACAAGGAAGAGGGGAAAAATCCGCAATCCCCAAATGATTATGCATGTGCTTAGCAAAAGTGGTATACATTAATATTTGAGGACATGGTGGTTTGGCTCAGCTTGGCTCAGCTCGGCTTGGCTGTTCTGTTTTGGTGGCTCCAAAATGCTTTTAGTGTCTTTCAAACTAACCGCAGCAGTTTCTTGTAAATCTGGCCTATACATTCATCTCATCCACCTTTAGGTAAAGATATGCTGCAAATTCTGAGATGTGTTCAACCCCAGAAAAATGATGCAACTTAGCAAAGCATTATTTTAATTTCTCTCCAGCCCTCTGCAAGAAACAATTGCCTGGAGGTGAAAACCTGCAGCCTCTCACACCTCAGCATCCTAGCTGACTTGAGAAACCAATCTCTTGTTCCCTGTGCAGAGTTTTCCTTTGGGAGGAGCAGAGATAATATTGATTTACTAGCCTCCGTACCAACAATCACTTGTTACTGTATGACTTTGCTCCTGATTCTATTTATACACATCTAGCTGCCCCTCCTCCTCTGGGCTTCGCATCATGGTGATGTTCCAATGCTCAAGTCAATCCAAAATCAAAATGAGAACGTGAGTGATGGGCAAACCAGAACAGCCTTGTTTGGTGGGAGTTTTCGTATTCCTTAACAGGGAAAGTCTGGGAACAGCCTCCGCTCACTACATATGCCTGTACCTCCCGTGCCCCCGGCCACCTTGAATTTTCCGAGGCTTCATTTCTGATTTCTCCAAAGTGCTGGTCTCCGTTCCACAATTGTTGCAAATCTGTGGAACAGAAGATAGCGTTTTGCTAAAGGTTCTCCGACACTGAACACCTACAAGTGAACGTTGCTCTAGAGAAAAGCAGCTCCTGGCTACACATTTGTGTAAATAGTTTGGACAGCTCTGCAGAAGTTCCCCAACCAAGCCTGCTCTTGGCTTTCTGGTTGGAAACGTGACAAAAGTCCATTCGGCTCAAATGCGATGCTTATTCCAGTGCCACACAGATCTAGTCAACAGTGGTGTAGACAATACGGGTTTGATGTAGCAATGAAGTGTTAGAAGGATGCTTGCTGAGTTCCTCTGATGGGATCATGCAGATTTGCTGAGAGAACGTGCAGAATGTTAAATTTCCTAGATGGGAATGGCAATGGATAGCCTTACAACACTGCACGATGGTTCCACAGATGGGCGTTCAAAAGAACCTCAGGTGTAGGGAATAGACTGGACTCTGATGAGGACTGTGAAGACTGGGAGATGGAGGGAGGGGAATCAAGGGCTGGAGGAGGGTGAGGATGCTCCAATGCTGCTGCCCCCAGATTCTGAGACAGACCATGGGAACAGACTGGGTATGGAAGAGAAGGGAGCCCACGAAGGAATGGAGGACGACGAGCCCATGCTCTGTCCAGTCTCTGATCCCATGACATGGCATTGGGATAGAAGAGCTACCCAGTTAGAGGCCCTGTGGAAATCTTGGAGGTCGAGGCTTCTAATGAGGGATCTGCCCAGGGGTGCAGCCCAGTGTTGACGAAAAGGAGGGTTTCTAGTTTGGGTTCCACTAATCCCTCTGTTCATGCATAGAGACTAAGTCTTTCAGTTGCTGTAGCTTGTTAGCTGTGAATTGGCAATAAAGAGCTATTTTGTTAAGAGACTGTCTGCTGTTTTGCAAGTTTGCAATGAATAGGGGGAAAATGAGCTCTTGGTATTAGCCACTCACTATGTCCAAGTCTCTGATCCTCACACTGCAAGGACAGAAAGGTGGTTGCTCTGGAGTGAGGTGCTGAAGTCCCAAAGGTCAGATTCAGAGAAGGTTTGGGAGGCTGAAGCCAAAGTCGCGGGGCCAAGACGAAGGACATGCACTAAAATATCCAACATATTTTGTCTTAAACCTCTTACTGCCAATAAAGCCCACCAATAGTATGTTTGAAATGTGTTCTTTAACGGAATGCGTATTGTCCAAGTTCTGTTTGCATTGTTTGGATCTGTTATGTTAGATCTCTGAAGGATCTGTGGGAGTTTCATTGTTACAGACCCTGTTTTGATCTTTTTTTCTCCTTTTACATAGTTTTGTATTTTCGCTCGATATATTTGCGATGGCTCAAATACTGAACAAGAAGCTCTGACTTAGGAGAGATAGTTCCACCTTTTAGAATGAACAAACCACAGGAAAAGTCAGGAAAACCACCAAATACCTAGTTGTTGGGAGGAAGGAGGTGGGGCCAGTGGAATGGGGAGGAGCCATGAGCTTCTGAGGGACCCTGAAAAACAAGCCTGGGGACCCCAGCTGGGTCAGATGTGCTCTTACAACTGTTTCTGCTCAGTGTATGGTGAGGCATGTTTGCAATCATGTAACTTTATGAAAGTGTTCTTCTTTGTGATCTGTCCCAAACTCATCTATTTTTAACTGCTCCAATTTATTATAAATGGAGAGTGCAGAGGAGAAGGTCGGGCAAGCCATGATTGCAACCACAGTAAATCAACCTAGATTCATTTTAATGAGCCTCACACACATCCTTGCCAAATTTCTTTTTCTGTTTCCTTCTTTCCTTTTTCTTTCCTTTTCGTGTGTACGTAAGAAAGAAACCATTTCTCAAAGAGCCAGATGCTCTTCAAAGGTGGGCACAGAATGATTTGATGATAGGTTTCCTATTTTTAATCATCTTCAACCCACTCCCCCACCCTTATTAATTTTCGGGGGTGGGGGGAACAAATGAATAAAAAACAAAACAAAACAAAAACAGAAGACAAGAGGTACTGTATTGACACAAATTCTCAAGGGAAGCGCCTACAGATGTAAGCAACTATTTGGAAAGGGTATTTTGTTTTGTTTTCTTGTTTGTTAAGTTAAATATAGTCAACAAGGAATGAAAGCAATATTTTCAGCTCTGTGCTACTGCCTTTCCCCCTTAGTCTATCCACAGATTGTGGTATAAATGCTAGCATTACAGAGCAATATTTTCAGCTCTGCCTTTCTCCCTTAGTCTTCCCACAGATTGTGGTATAAATGCTAGCTTTTTCTTCGGCACTCATGCCTTCTCCTTACCTGTACTGCATGTGATGGATTGAGGAACAAGAGTGGGGGCCCTGCCTCTAAGGTGATGGAGGATGCCTATGTGGGATGTGGTCCTATACAGAGTCAGACCCCTGACCATCCAAGCCAGTATCCTCACCCCTGATTTAGCAGGGGCTTTCCATTGTCTCAGGAAGAGCTTTTTCCTGCCATACAAGTTGGCGATACAAGAGATTGAACCTGGACCCGTCCTTGCTTGCAAGCCATGTGCTCCACCTAGGGCTGCTGGAGAAATTGGCAATGGAGTCTGAAGAGTTTGGATTTCTATGCGTCTGACCCATGGATTCTGCCAAGGACCTGCCTTTTCCCAAGTCACACAGAGTTGTGGAGTTGTGGACTTCCCCCCTCTCCATTTTTTAACTTTCCAGAATTTTACACAAATTGAATTGTGAAAAAAAAATCCCAAACAAAAGCAAAAACACTCTCTGAAAATGGACATTCCACCATTTGTATGCTATTGAAGTGAAAAATGCACATCTTGGGAAGGATTTTCAGAAGTGTGACTTTGTAGAAGGGGAAGGGGAAGGGGAAGGGGAAGGGAAGGTGATTTCTTCCATGAGCAGATGATGGGGAAAAACGGTTCCAGATAATCTGTGAAATGCAGAAGAAACACTTAGCAAAATCGTGGCATTTTAGCTCTCCCACTGGGCTCTGGTTCCTTTCTATCTGTCACTGGACTGGACAGGAAGATGCAGGAAGCTAGTTTCTCCTCTTCTCTTTGTCCTGGAAGCTCTCTGAAATTGATACATAGTGCCAGAACAGCCTCTTTTGGCTTGGGTTGTGGGGAAGAACTATTTCTCAAAGTCATGGGGTGGAGCAGGAGAATTGCTCATATTACCACAAAAATAAAATTCTAAGAAAAGACCAGGCATCATTCTGTTCCAGAACTGTGCTTACACTGTGGTCAATCAGCTGCCTGGAAGAAGCCTAGAGGCAGAGCACGAGCACACTGACATTCCTGCCAGTTTTCCACAACAACTGGTGCACTGAGGAATAGCACTTCTGGAGGTGGCATCCGGCCTTCGGGTCTAGGAACCAGAATACCCTCCTCCTCCTCCTCCATGAGCTTATCCAATCCACTTTTGAAGCCACCCACATGGGTAGCATCCTGTTTTTTTTTCTTTTACATTTTATTCCTTTTACCTGCCTCCTGTCTCCCACCTGTCAGACTCATAGGATGACCCCAAGTTCTACTATTATGAGAGAGGCAGAAAAATGTCTTCCTATCCACTTTCTACATACCATGCTTATTTTTTTACCTCTTTATCATGTGTCCACTTTCTCACCTCCTTACTGAGCTGAATGGCTCCAGATGTTGCAACCATTCTTTGTAGAGGAGCTACTCCAGAACCTTGATATTTTAATTACCCATTTTCTAACTTTGTACTGTGTCCTATCCTTTTTAGGTATCATTATTATTATTATTTGCAATGACCAGAATTGTGCAGAGAATACAAACTGTGGTGACATCACAGATGTGTAGGACAACACTATAATGATAATTTTATTTGCAATTCCTTTTCTAATCCCACTTGACATGGAGTGCACCTTTCTGAAGTCACTGTGTGAGCAGTAGCTGCACACAGGGTTGCCATTTTCATCAAGCTGTACACCACAACTGAGATCTTGTTCAGACATGGCAGATATGCATCATTTTCTGTCCATTGTGCTTCACTTTATACTTGCTTACTTTGAACTGCATTTGTCATTATGATGCCCAATTTCCCAGTATGGAGAAAGAGGTTTGGCGCTCTTCCTAAACCCATCTTGTTTTAATCACCCAAAATAACTATGTGTCTGAGCAGTCCTAATACAGATCCTTCTCTGGGCTCACTGTCTAATCCATTCAACTGGGAGAATTTATCATATATTCCGACTCTCTGCTTTCTGTCCTTTAACTATTCCCTAATGGCTCCATAATAAGATCTCCCCTCACATTTCATGACTGCTAAATTGCCTCAGGATCCTTTAATGAGTGCCTTTATCAAAGGTGCAGGTAAACGATGTCTACCATCTCACCCGTATCCATTGAAACTTTCAAAGATCAGAGAGACTTGGCTTACTTTAGAAGCCATGCTGATTATTTTTCAGCATGGCTTGTCCTTCTCTATGCATTATAATTTTATCTTTAATAATGATTTCAATTAATTTGCCTGGAGGCAACATTACGCTAACTTGTCTGTAATTTCTTGGACATCCATCCCCCAATCTCTGTAATACAAGTGGCATTGCATTGGCCTTTCTCCACTTTTCTGGGACACAAACATATCATTAAACATGACACATGTATTTTAGAAGCTTTGGTAAAGCATCTCAAGTTGGTTCTGAAGAACTCTAGAATGAGTACCTTCTAAGTCTGATGATTCATTAACTTTCAATTGGTCAAGAAGGTTAAGAACGTGCCTCAGTTCCTCAAACGTCCTTTCTGAAAGCAAAAATAAAGTAGGAGGTATGATGCATCTTTTGCAGTTAGTACAAATAAAAGGAGAATATCCAGCTGTTCGACGGGCTGCCAGTGCTCCTCAAGTATCCTTTAACTCCACTAATCGTTCTTCCCCGGTGCTACAACTGCCTCCCTAGGCAATTTCCTGCTTCTCTTCCTTCCTGCTCTGCCTTTGCCCTTTAGCCATAAGGATCAGAATTATCCTAGACCACAAACCAGACATTGCTCAAGGGCCACTGGACTGCTTTTTAACTAGACTAAGTAAAATTTAGTAAAAGTACAGCTTAAAATAAACCACGCAAAAATGGTCTCATGCAATTTTGCCACATTTTCATAATTTATGCATGCAGAATGAGAATTTTAATGGCATAGAATAAGAGTGCAGAATTTCAATATTTCTTAGTGCAGAACGAACTCTATCATGATGATCAAGAAGACTGACTTTGTGGATGTCCATTCCTAAGATGCTGTCCCTTCAGCCACCCACTGGATTTTTGCCAATTCCCCCCCCCCACTATATAGATAACTTGGGTGTGTAATTGCATGTGCAATTATGGAATGCCATGGACACGGAGCAGGTAATTGTGTGTGCAAATGTCTAATTATGGTCCTTTGTGTGCACAATTAACCAATTTGCCCATATTATTGCCAAAGCTTTGCTTTCAAATTAGACATGCATTTACATATACAAATGAGTTGCATGTAATTGCACAGACCAAAAGAAGAAAAGAAAAGAAAAGAAAAGAAAAGAAAAGAAAAGAGAGGGGGAAGGAAGGAAGGAAGGAAGGAAGGAAGGAAGGAAGGAAGGAAGGAAGGAAATCTCAACTGAATAATTCTGGAAAAGATTGGGTTTCTTTCTGACTTCATCTGATGTAACTCAGCAGACAGGCATGTAGGATCGGAAGAAAAGCAGTAAAATGTGAATGGACACCCCAGTCTTGGTTTCCTAAGCAATTTTGCATTCTTGTTAGAATGCTTATGCTACCATCTAATCTACATTTCTTTTGCTTCCATAGGAAAATGTCATGTGGAACTGTGCCTAATGCATTAAGAGATTTAACAACGACTTTTGTCTCCTGCTTTTTCTATTTTTTTAAAGAAGAAGAGAGAGAGAAAGAAAGCTTCCACTGGTTATCTATCAAAAAGAAGAAAGTTTCAAGGAGAATGTCACTATTTGCAATTAAAATCGAGTGATATTATCAGAACCAAAGTGTTTGCGTTGGAGATCAGGGTCAAAGGTTCCACAGCCTTTTGGTTCTCTGCCTGTGCCGGACCCTCAAGAGAGTTTTTGCATGCAGAAATGGGGGGGGGGGAATGAAAGGACCAATCAGTGGGGTTTTTTTAAATACTTCCCCAGATTGAACAGCAAGCTCAAGGTAGAGGGGAAGTGGCAGGGAAAAGGTGTAATGTTTTTGCCTTACCTCTGAAATAATACAGAGTAGGATGCTCTTTACAGAGCAGAATCCAACAGGATTTTCAAGGCAGCCCCATCTATGCCTACACAGAAGTACCACCCATTGAGTTCTATAGGACTTGTTCCTATGTATTTCCATAGAAGGCAGCAGAAGAACCCTCTGCTGCCTTTCTCAGAAGTAATGCCCATGGTCTTCAGTAGTTTTTTTTTTTTTTTTAAAGGTAAAGGTTTTCCCATGACATTAAAGTCCAGTCATGCCTGACTCTCGGGGGCGGTGCTCATCTCCGTTTCCTAGCTGAGGGAGCCAGCATTTGTCCACAGACAGTCTCCGTGGTCGTGTGGCCGGCATGACTAAACACTGAAGTGCACGGAACGCTGTTACCTGCCCACCAAAGTGGTACCTTTTTATCTACTTGCATTTGCATGCTTTCGAACTGCAAGGTTGGCAGGAGCTGGGACGGAGCAACGGGAACTCACCCCGTTGTGCAGATTTGAACCGGCGACCTTTCGATCAACCAGCCCAGCAGCACAGCGGAGTAAACCCCTGCGCCACCTGCATCCCGTTCAGTAGTTCTTACTCCTTAGCAAATGTGCTGAGGAATGTGGTTAAACACTTGGACATCCGATGGCATTCAGTCAGAGGGAGCGTGCTTTTAATCTTGCCTTTGAAAGCCATGACCAGGTTCCTTAGTAAGGTAACTTTGGGCCCTGTGCAGAGGAACGTAGATGCAGGTAAGCACAGAGGGATAAAGAAGTGATGTCCATTTGCCATGCATGGGAGAAAAAAGACCTTTCCTCCCCTCTCTCTCCGATAATCTCTCCGTGCACATATCCAAAAGTTGGCTTTTCTGCATTCCTGATCATCTTACCTTCCTTCACAAAAGCCTCTTGACTGCCCCTCCCCTTTGGCAGTGCTACCCCTGCTTTTCTTTCTTCAGCTTTGCTCTTCTAAATTCCTTATTTGCATTTAATCTCCTTCTCTATTAGTCCTCCACTTCTCTGCCTTCACTATTTTGACTTCTGCTCTTTCTGCAGAATTGCTCCTTTCTCTTTTCACCTCCTCCCCCTGCCATTGCACGAAGCCCAGAGACTTCCTCTATGAGCCAATTTCCATTGCACTGTTTGAGATTTCAATGGATTTTTAAATATTTTAAAAAGCAAAGTCCTCCGTATGGTTGTTAAATCAGTATTGCAGAGAAGTTAAAGCTTGGGAACACAGGCAGTACCATGGCTTTGATTTACTGGAAAATTGCATGGGGACCAAAATTCTTTAAAAATGAAAACATGAAGCTTAATTGTACACTTTCTAGAGGTCTTTTCCCAGACAGACAGACAGATGAAAAGGCTAGGCCAGCTGCAGCTCGATTTCATAAAATGCTACCTGAAACCTCATCAAGTTTCATGGGTGGAAGAAGACAAGAGGTGGCACGGATGGGCAACCTAGTATATTTCTATTTGTGTCACTTTTGTAGGTGCTCGCCCATAAGCCTCTTCCATCTGCAATTTAAAAATGTATGTAAAAATTCACATTTAAATATGCAATTGCTCTCAAAATGCACCTTTCTCAAAATATAGAACTATCTCGGAATGTTTCGGAAGTGTGAAAGTGGTAAATTGATAGATTGCAATAAGCATATTAGTTTGGAAGGTAGAGATAAGGTAAGAAATTTGCAAAGACTGAATTCCTGAAGTGTCCCTAAGGGATGGAGTGTTCCAACCCCACTTCCCCATTTCTGTTCCGTTTCTCACATTTCTCTACCTTGGGGCAGGGGGCTACAAATGAACAATTCCAGACAACCTGCAATTTGCCACAATTTGCAATTCCTTGGTTTCTCCGTCCTTTCCAACTTTGCTTCCAATGTATGCATGCTAATGGAGAGCTGGACACATTGAAAAAGTCCTGCTCTTTGATACCCTTACAGTTTTGATCTATTGGGATTAAGTGATAGGAAGGTGGACTTCAGTCTACATACGAGAACTGTCCTGATGGTAAAAGCCATTCAACAAAATGATTCAATATCATGCAGCGTGGTGACATTTTCCTGTTGGATGGTCTCTTGTCTGGGATGATTTTGCCCTAGATTTGCTGTACTGAGTTCTTGCTTTTCTTCCACATGTTGCCTTCAAGAACCTCTGTACCTGTGTGTGTGTGTGCGTGTGTGCATGTGTGTGTGTGTATTCAAAAATCATCCAAAAGTACTGTGGAAGTGTTTCTACATGTTTTTGCATCATGGTTATTTTTTATGTTTGCTCACTTCTCCTTCACTAAAATCTCAGTGAACTCTTTCGGTCTCTGACTTGCTCCATTTTTCTACAGACCTCCTTTTCTAAAAAATAAAATAATATAATATAAAATAATACAATAAATAATATAAAAAATAAAATAAATAATAAATACCAAAACAACATAGGGGTCATTTCTTTAGCTGAGCGCCGAAGAACTGAGGCCTTTGAATTGTGGAGCTGGAGGAGATGTGCCTTAAGGGTTCCAAAAGTCCTTTGGAAACATCATCACACACAGTTCCGTTTCTGGCCTGTTTGTGGAGACTCAGTTTTTGTGGATGCTGGTCTCTGCCCAGCAACAGAAATGGATGCAGGTCATGTCATACTGTCTTCCAGAATTGCCCAGCTGTGAGTATCTTCTTTACCACCTGAACATTTGATGAAGGCAGCAACCGATTTTGGGCTGGCTACAGGAAAAGCTTGTGTTTTGCCACTAAATGTATATCTGCTCCTAACATATCAAAAATGATATTCACAGTTAGGAATGGATAAATAAAACATTTCATTTTCTCTCCATGTCTCCTTGCTCCACTCTTAAACTTAGCTTGTCTTAAACTTTTGGGACTGCTGTTGGTTTGCTTGTTTTGTTAGCCTCAAAATCTACATACATATTTCTCCTAACCCATCTATTTGTGTATCCACTGCTGCATAATCTGTACATTTTTGAAGGCTTTTACCTGATATAATGCATTTTTAATCTTTTTAATTAATATATACATTTTTGCTATACAATTTCATTGCAAAATTCAAAATAAAGTGCACACTTTTAAGGATGAATGAGTTCTGCTTCATTTATTGGTTTAAAACTAATTCCCTGCCCGTATCTGCAGCTTTCAGATTCATCTGTACCATTACAATTATTGTTTGGAATTGTGAGGTTGAAAGCAACAGCTAAACAAAACAATATTCAGGAAGGAAGTTTTTAATATTCTAGATGTCACCAGTTTGTTGTACAATGTATTATTTCCTGGCTTTTGCTTACTTCCTTCTTCCATCTGTTCCATCTTCCACCCTGATTTCTCTTCAGCTCCTTTTCATAGCCTAGCTAACTCAGGAATTGACCATAACTAAGAAATTCCCCTTGGCAATGAACACAATTCAGCTGTGCTTGTCAAATTCTGTACGACCACTGATTATGGCCAAAGGGGATTTTTCTTTTTTTCTTTTCTTTTCTTTTCTTTTCTTTTCTTTTCTTTTCTTTTCTTTTCTTTTCTCCATCTCTGTTTTAGCAGGGAGTTCACCATGGCAAGAGACAATCTTGCGCAGCTCCTCTCTAAGGAAGCATCAGCACCTTTCGAACAGAAACATCCGTGAGGTTTTGTTCCTCTGAATTAAAGATGAACATGGGCCAACTGGCTCTGGGATGTGACATGAAAAAGCAGAGCTGAGAAATTCAGCAGCAGACACCCAAGGCCAAAATGAGAGCTGCTTCGTATAACTGTTAGGCATCAGGGCTGCTGGTAGGAGGGAAGCCCTGCATTAGGACACATCCTGGTCATGGAGAAAGCCTCCTTTTGAGTCCCAGACAGTGCAAGTTCAAGGCTCTTAGGCAGCAAGGTCAGTAAAAACAACCGATGAGAAAGAAACCTGGTATATCCTGGCCCAATTGTTGTGATCAACTTTGTAGGAGCTTCTACAGCTGCTGACACCTGCAATAGAGTTGAGGGTGGCTGCTAAAGAAAAAGCAATCTTTGTGGTGTCCTCCCATCTTCTTTGTAGGAAGATCTGCTTGATGTCTACGTCGCACACACTGAGCAGCTGTGTCGAGACCTTCCTCTTCCAGCGGGCGTTTGATCTTTAATTGGGAGGGAGGATGACTGCCTAGCAACACTGATGCATACATTGGTTACTTCCCGGTTGGATTTCTGTAACGCGCTCTACATGGGACTGCCCTTGAAGACAGTCCGGATACTTCAGATGGTGCAAAATAGAGCAGCCAGGTTGCTGACGAGGACTGGGCATTATTCTCATATAGCCCCAGCCCTCTACCAGCTTCACTGGCTTCCCATCGAAGTCCGGGCTCAATTCAAGGTGTTGGTAATCACTTATAAAGCCCTTAAGTATAAAGCCCAAGGTGTTGGTAATCACTTGTAAATCACTTAATGGCTTGGGACCCAGATACCTAAAGGAACGCCTGCGGCCATATTTGCCCTCCCACCCCTTGAGATCGGCAGCAGAGGCCCTCCTCCGGGAGCCCTACATGAAAGACATTAGGAGGCAAAGTACCCGGAGGAAGGCTTTCTCTGCAGTGGTGCCCCATCTGTGGAATGAGCTCCCCAGAGAGGTCCGCCTGGCGCTGTCGTTACTTGTTTTTCGGCACCAGGCCAAGACCTTTTTATTCAAACAGTATTTTAATAATGTTTAATATTTATATATTTTAATTGTGTAGCCAGTGTGTTTCCAGGTTTTAATTGTAATTGTAATTGTTTTATTTATTTATTTCTGTGAGCCATCCTGAGGCTATGTAGAAAGGGGATGGCATATAAAAACTTTAAATAAGTAAATAAAAAATAAAAATAATCTGGCACTCTGGTTCTTGATCTGGTTCTTAAACATCTTCACATAGTAATACTTGCATTGTTGGATTGATGGCCATGGTTGTTATGGTATTGCTTTGGGTTTGGAGGCCAGGCAGCATTATATTTCGACCTTCAGCAGCTATAGGACCTTGCCACCTGGAGAGGACTCCCATGCATGGAGCAGGTGGCCTTCAGTCGCCCTTTGGACTGAATCTGTCTGAGGTATTGTAAGAATTCAAACAAACAAACAAAGCGAGCTGTAGGTGCAAGCCGGGATTATGAGCCTTTCCTTTTCTGCTTGGTAGTCATGTTAACATGTTCTGATTGCAAACATTTTCGTCAGTTTGAAGGTGAAGCACTGTGATTGGGTGGGAGTGTGTGGAAAACCATTTTGCATGCAGATTCTGATGCACGTTTCTGCACATTTACCTGGCATGCACATTCCTGTCTGGGCCTTTCCTAGCATGCATTGCAACATGCTGTTGCACATCATGTGCTAAACAATATATATTTTTTAAAATTTTTCTTTATATCTATAGCCCCCCCCTTTTCTTCCTTTAAAGGAATTTAATGTGGTTTACATAAATCTCCTCCCATCTTATGCTCACAGCAACAAACCTGAGAGGTTGGACGGGCTGAGAGTCTATGACTGAACCAAAGTCACCCAGTAATCCCGATGGCTGCATGCTCTTTCCTGAGCCACGATGCAGATTTCAAAACCCTGAACTAGTCTGACCCACTGCAGTGTTTGAAATCCCTATGAAAGTTCAGACCCTTTGATAGACAAGCAGTCTTCTTTCCAGCATAGACATTTTAGTGCCCAGCATGTTTTCTTTCATCTGAGAGAAAATCACGAGAAGTAGTAGTTCCTCTATATGCCTCACTAGTCAGACCTCACCTGGAATAATGTGTGCAGTTCTGGGCGCCAAGATGCAGGTAAATTAGAAAGAGTCCAGCGGAGGGCAAAAGAAATGATCCAGGGTTTGGAAACACTGAGAGGAGAGACTGAAGGAACTGAGCATGTTCAGCCTTGAGAAGAGAAGACTGAGGGAGGACATGGTATTCCTCTATAAGTCCCTCAAAAGCTGTCACAAAGAGGAAGGTCAAGATCTCTTCTCACTAATAGCAGAATGTAGGACACAGAATAATCAACTCATGTTGTGACAACCCAGATTCAGGCTGGACATCAGGAAGAGCTTCCTCACGGTCAGAGCAGTATGACAGTGGAACCAGCTGCCTGGAGAGGTGGTGGGCTCTCCCACACTGGAGACATTCGAGGAGAAACTGGGCAGCCATCTGAGTGGGATGGTGGGACTTGGTGTCCTGCAAAAGCAGCGGTTGGACTCGATGGCCTTCATGGCTCCTTCCAACTCTACTATTTTATGATTCTATGACAAAGTCAATGTGACTTTCACCAGAAACTGGTTCCATTCAGAAACCCCTATTTTGTCAGAAATTTGCTCTTTGCGTACCATCACCATCACCTACACTAGTTCCCTGCACTGATATAGATCCATTATACTATTCAGTGGCACATTCTCTTTTAAGAAAACCCCTTTCACTACAGTTTAGGTGCTGTCCATCTCCCTTCAAGGCCAAATGGACAGGATTGTGGTTTTGCAAACAAAGAATCTTTATTCCTCACACACATGGAGACAAAATGCATTTTATAGGATATTCTCTTTGCCATTCGATATGAATTTGTAAACATGTTAAAACTAGAACCCTGTTTTAACATGTGGCAACAGATGTGATCATAAAAAGCTTCCCGGAATAACTGTGAGCAATAACAATGAATATAATGGACAGACAGGGGATAATATCTGTATTTATAGCAGTGTGCATAGAATAGCAGAGGGCTCCAGCAACATTTAATCTTTGGGGATGGACAGATTCCCTCGGTGTCGAGCGCTTGCTTTGGCATTATTCTCCTTTCAGGCAGATGCCCTGCCAAGGTGGCCCCTGAGCCTCGAGACTGGGCCTCTCCTGCAATGGAACATTTTCACATCTGGCCTTTCCAGGGAAGAGGATCTAGGACAAGAGAAAGCGGGTGCACCATCAAAAGCCACTGGGTGTCCTATATAGCATTTGGCAGTAGCCAGCACCTTCCTCACTCATGCCAGAAAAGTAATCCTAAGCACACCTGGTTACTCAGATGGCTTAAGCTGAGTGATACTGAGTGTATCTGGGGCTGGGTAGAGATTTGCCCTCACTTCAAGTTCTGGATACCTTGAGCAAGAGGTAGGAGAAGGACTGTGAATTCAAACCACCCCATGGGCTGCCGACCCTCAAGCAGTCCAATCCACCCTTGAAGTCCATCTGCCAGAATCTGGGCAACTCCAGGGCTCCATCGTCAAGACAAGCACTAGTATAAAAACTATGATGTTTGCAGGATTAGTCCTGGACTCTGCTGCAGCTCCTGGAGCCTTGATGGGAAGCACTTGGGAGCCCTGGGGAAAGAGGTGTATAACAGGAGGGTCTTCCCTTCAGCAACATTCATCTTCCAAGTGCTGTAGCCTTGCCTTTGCCCTCTTGCCTTGCCTTGCCCTCTTGCCTTGCCTAGTCTTGCCTTCCCCTGCCCTGCCCCTTGCCTTGCCTTGCCTTTCCCTGCCCTCTTGCCTTGCCTTGCACTCTTGCCTTGCCTGCCCTGTCCTGCCCTGCCCTTTGCCTTGCCTTTCCCTGCCCTCTTGCCTTGCCTTGCCTTGCCTTTCCCTGCCCTCTTGCCTTGCCTAGTCTTGCCTTCCCCTGCCCTGCCCCTTGCCTTGCCTTGCCTTTCCCTTCCCTTTTGCCTTGCCCTGCCCTCTTGCCTTGGTTTGCCCTCTTGCCTTGCCTTGCCGCTCCTGATTCCATCTGGTCACCCTACCCCAAGCTGGCTGCTCCTTGCTCTGTTGCCCAAGTCCTTAGGAGTGAGCTATTCTCCTTTGAGTGAGAAATCTCTGTGCAAGACGTGGGAAGAGCTTGCAGCCTCTGGGAAGCCAAAGACTGAGTCTTCTGCTTCTCGGAGACCTGCAAGCTAGACTTGTCAGAGCTCGAGGTGCAGCTTGCTGTGGTGATGACCACTGCTCTAGCTGGTGGCCATCTGACACTGGGCTTCTTTGACACTCCCCCATGTTGACCATCTGGAACCTTGACCTTCACTGTGCCTGACCTTCTCTGTTGGAACTGAACTTTTGTTGGTTGATTTTATCCTGGAGAACATTATCTCAGGAGTACTCTCACCTGGACTAACTCCGTACTTCCCAGACTGGAATGGCAGAGGAGGTGACCACAATCTTGCCCTTGTTGCAGGCCAACTGGAGTCCCAGGGAACTAAGCCTTATATAGGGAAAACTTTTTTGTTCTGAGTTGCTGAGTATCATCCCAGGGGCCTATTTGTTTGGTGGATGCCACCCAACCTACAGAACCACACTGATATAACACACACACACACACACACACACACACACACACACACACACCCAGGATCTTGAAAGAATAGCTACTTTCCCTTCTTTGCCTCTCTTTTGTCTAAAGAAAGAAATGTATGTTCTGAAATAGAAAAAGAGGTCAATGCCATGGACAACTGGGGAGATAAGCAGAGTCTGCATTAGATACAGAAAACAATAATAAGCAGTCAGAGGAACACAAAGGGTATCGAATGGCTAGTACGGTAAACACAACGATCACGCTTAGTTCTGCATTTGAGGAGCCTTAATAAGATCCTAAGATTTTTTTGTGGGATGGAGAGGAAAAAGATTTTAGCGTCAGAATAAGGCATAGTCTCTCTCTGTCTCTGTCTCACACACACACAAAAACAGGATTCAGTCCTGGGGGTAGGTGGACACAGCCCCACAATTCAGCCCATTGTAAGGCACCATAGAAATATTCCAGCCATGCAAATACAATTAATGTGTTATCCATCCCCATCCCATTCAGGGTGGGATACATAATTCTGGCATTTTCAGCCCTGGCTTCAGCTAAGGGTAATCTGTGCAAGCAGCAAAATTCACCGTACTGGAGTGTTGCTGTAGACCTTATTATAAAACATTATATTGCTTCAGTGGACTGAGAGCAGGACCAAGGTCAGACCGAGCAAGGCAGGAAATTAAAAAGCGAAAAAAGAGAGAGACTGTCCAGTTCCAGGTTCCAGAGTTTAAGTTGCTATCTCGGACTCACTGCGGTATTTTCATGCCACCAGTTTCCACTTTTGGACTCCACTGGAGCAAAATTAAAATAATTCTTCAACGGGATTTTGCTGAGTTTCATGAGGTTCGTGTCACGGCCAACAAATCATGGATGG
Organism: Varanus komodoensis; assembly: GCF_004798865.1. Taxonomy (NCBI): domain Eukaryota; kingdom Metazoa; phylum Chordata; class Lepidosauria; order Squamata; family Varanidae; genus Varanus; species Varanus komodoensis. The sequence continues at coordinate 2,414,163 of NW_025335606.1, forward strand.
TTTAGGAACACTAGCAAAGCAGATCGGGAGTTTGCCACGATAGCGGAAACCAGTCGCATTTCTTTCTGGTTCTCTTAATAACCGTATGTTTCTTTTCTCACATCTGCTGCTGCTAACCACCAGGTCTGAACGGCATCAGAGTTTTCTCTCCCTCTTCTCCCTGCTGCTACGCGCCTCGCTCCCTCTCCCCATTTCTTCTCTCTTCATTTCCCCCACTTTATGGTCTCTTGACCCTTTGCTGACTCAGCCTCTGATTTTCTGTCCCTGTTAAGGAGCCAAAGAGACCTGCCTGCCCCCTCCCCCTGGTAACTATCTAAGGATTTTGTTCCTCTTCAGTCAGAATTTTATTATCACCCTTTTGTTTTGGCTTGTCCATGCTCGCTACCCCAGTGGCTTCTCATCAGCAAGTTTCATTGCCTAGCCGCATGTGGAAGCTGTGTTCCTCTGTTTTTGCAGGCTCTTTAAGAATATCACTCTACTCACGTGCGTGTGTGCACACACAAAGTGGTGAAGAGTTGTTTGGATATAGCCAGGTTAGAGTCAGTGCAGCGCAGGGCCACAGGGATGGTGGGTGGATTGCAGGGAAAGCCGTATGAGGCGAGACTGAGGGAACTGGGTCTCTGCAGCCTGGAGGAGAGGAGACTCAGAGGGGATCTGTTGGCGACATACAGGTATGTGAGGGGGTGTCACACGGAGGTGGGTAGAGACCTGTTCTCTCCTGCTGAGGAGGGCAGGACACGCTCCAGCGGAGCCAAGCTCAAGGAACCGAGGTTCAATTTGGATGCCAGGAAGCACTTCCTGACAGTTAGGACCCCCCAGGGTGTGGAATGGGCTTCCATGGGAGGTGGATGAGGCCCCAGTGGTGAGGGTGTTCAAGAATAGGCTGGACATGCACATGGTGGGCATGTCGTGAGCAGAGCTGGCTGAAGCCTGGGGTCAGAGTAGATGGTCCAGGAGGCCCCTTCTGACTCGCTCTGTTTCTGTGTTTCGATATTTCTATAATTCATAGCTACTTTTGAGCAAACCTGCAAATCCTCCAAAGAATTAGGGAGCCAATGTGCATTGTGCACATGTTAAAACAACAATGACAGCATTAGCATTAGAACCAATTGCAACTGGTTTTCACATAGTTCAAACTGCATGTATCTGAGGCTGATCTTGGTGGTGCAGGGGAAAAACAAACCAGTTTGCAAATATGAGAGAAAATATGTGTGAGCATCTGTAACACAAGGCTTAGGAAGAGCTGCTTTGACTCACCTTTGCTTGTCTTGAGGAACATGTTTCTTCTCAATACATTAACACTGACTGGAACACAGAAATGGCAAAATCCATAGCATTCTTGGGGTAGATATTTTCCAGCATAAAAGTACCTCAAAGCAAAGGAACTCAGCCAGGTGGAGCTGTTATCTGAGTTTCTTGCACACATAACTTTGTAAGTGGAAAATGAATACCTACGTCCAGGGAAAGGGCAACCTGTACTGTAGGAAGCAGTCTCACTACAAGCACCAATTGGTAGGTCTACTTTTCTGTGCATTCTTAAGAGAAAGGTCCATCCAAGGTCAAAGCATCCCTTATTTTGCTGAATGGTTAATGCATCTGAAATGGGCAGCTGTGGATCTGCCCATCTTCTGTCTGTAAAGGACAGCTACTCCAGACTATCATTTTCCCTGCCTGGATGTGCAAAAGTGTTAAGGGCCGGGATCCATCTGGTTCCTACATTTTCTTGATCTATTCTTAGTAGATCTTGCTAAAGTAGAACATGAAGAAGGTTGCTATTTTGTTTTGATTTCTCAATGGTTCCAGCGTCTGTCTTGTATTGTAATTTGACTTAAATTCCTTCCATCTGCTCCTGCAAAGCTAATCTAAATGTAAATGAAAATAAATACATTTCTGAAAAATAAAATAAAAGAAGCACAACCTTTAAAGTCTCAAAACTTTGGCATGTTTGGAAGCATCATAATGATTTTTGTGTCATCTGTCTCTCCTTCTCCTGTACTTCTCTTCATCTAGGTTTCTAAGAAACTCCTAAACAGCCACAACAAACAAACCTTAGAGTCATTAAGAAAGAAAGTCTGAAGTGATTGTTCAGGAGTATAAAATTATAGACATGTCTAAAGCATTCTTTTGGATGCTGGAATCCTTAAAGCTACCTCATAGAAACATAGTAACAGAGAGAGTCAAAAGGGGTCTCCCCGACCATCTGATCTGACCCCCCGGCTCCAGCCAGCTCCGCTCACAACATGCCCACCACATACTACAGATATATTGAAAACATCACAGCCATAAAGTCAAGTCCCTTAGTGTTCAGGCTCAAATTCTGCAGTAAATGGAGTTTTGTCATAGTCACCATATTCATTTTTGTAAGAGGAAGAAGCAGCAGGCCTGTTGCAAAGGGTGAATAACAGTACTTTTTTTTTTGGGGGGGGCAATTATGAGCTGGAATGCAACAAGGGGAGGAGGGATTGGTGCTTGCAATCTGCAGGCTTCCCCCCACTCAAGCAGAGCCTGCCCTGTCAAGATGTTAACAGAGGTGGTTAGGGTCAGTTTGAGAACACAAAGCAATAGGTGGCTTCAATGAGCCAAAACAGCAAAACCCAGCCTAGCTACTACAGCCCTTTGTTCAGCTGTCCCTCCAGTTTCCGGAAGATCCACCATGTCTGTGGGGCAAGGCCTCTGGTGCCCTGGTCTATCTCTTCTCCTTCTTTGGTGGGGAGGGGTATACTTTAGCATCAGTACCAAATGCTTTCCTGGGGGAGTATATCTCTTTTGGCTCCTCCCACCTCTTCTCCAGACACAGAAGAGTTGCTGTCTCCTGAAGAATCTCTTGTATGAATTTATTTATTTATTATATTTTTTTATATTCTGTCCAATGCCAAAGTCTCTAGATGGCTTACAAACAACAACAACAGCAACAAACCAACAAAGAACACAATGCACCCGACTATTAATTATAAAAACAAAGATACAAACAGTTAAATGTTAAAATGTTGGGAAAATAAAAAGTTTTTCACCTGATGCCGAAAATAGAGTGACGGCTCCTGGCCTGGGGAGCATGTTCCAAAGTCAGGGTGCTGCTCCTGAAAAGGCCCTTCCATGGGTAGCTACCCTCCTAATTTCCTTCAAAGAGGGCTCCCAAAGAAGGACCTCTGCCTCAGATCTCAAGGGCAGGCAGGGATTGGCTTCCAGGAACCATCCATCCCTGGTTCTGAGATGGTTTCTTGAAGGGACCCCTTTTTTTTTGGACTTCTGGACAATTTACTAATCTATGTGTTTGGGAACTCATTCATACTGTGTGCTAAGCAGAAGTGCTTGGTCTTCTGATGTGACTCAGCTCCAGAATTCAGGTGACATTACCATCAGCAGCGATAGGCAGCTGATTGGTGGGCATGTCGTGAGCAGAACCGGCTGGAGCCAGGGGTCAGACTAGATGGCCTGGGAGACCCCTTCTGACTTGCTCTGTTTCTATGGAGGCATCAGATGTAGTCAGAAAGATTTCGCTGTGGAGGGATCAGACTTTCCTGAGGTTCCTGGTTTATTTGGCTGTTTTCTTTCCTGTGCACACCAACATCACCCCTTGCAGAGGAAGAGCATCTGTAACCAGTGAAACCCCACTAGTTTTCTCTATTCTGTCACTTTCTGTTTATGTTCACTATACCAGTTTTTTCTTTAAAATGTTCCCTTTAATGTTCCCATCTTGTCCTTGAAGAAAATTTGGAAATTGTCCCTTGCCTGCAGTTCAGCATCTGTAAAAAGGGTGGAAAATATTGGAAAAGGGTTTTTGTTCAGCTGTAATGAAGATCCGCACACCATGAAGGAGGTTAGAGCAGCCTTCCTCAGCTGGGAGCCAGCCGATGTTTTGAACTATAATCCCCATTACCCCTGGCCATTGTGACTAATGGGTGAACCTGATGGAAGTTGTAGTGCAAAACATCTGTGAGACATCCACTGGGGTTTTCATGTTGGCCATAGGTTGGGGATTCAAACCCTACAAGATCATTTGGGATCTCACAGGATGAAATGTTGTAAACCAGGCATATTGCCCTAAGTTCTGTCAGGGAGGCATGAGATGAAATGGGGACGGTCATATGGGAATCCTATTTTAAGTATGAATCTATTGCTCTGGGTGGAGAGAGCTTGGGGAAAAAATAGTGATTATTTAGAAAGAAAATATGAAATAAGAAGCTATTTTCTATGCTAATATGTCCTCCCAGAGGTGTGGAAACTCCACTTGCTGTCAAGCAATCCCCCAGGCAGTTGCATCGGATCCTTTCAAGCGTGACTCTCTCCTTTGGGGTTCTCCACATGAAGGCATCTCTCACCCCTTAGGTCTCAGCCGGTGGGTGCCTCTGCCCCCCTCCTCCATCTCAGCAGTGTCTGGGGAGAGTCCCGTGTCTTGATTCTTACAGGAGCATCAAAACAGTCTGTGCAGAAATCTCTAGTGAGATGCTGTTGGTTCTACCGCTGAAACTTAAAGGGATTCTCTTGGAGAAGGTGATTGCATGCCCCCCCCCCCCAGTTATCAGGCTTTCAGTGTCCATGTGAGCTGAGGGTCACTGTCCCAAGCCCCCGCATGTCTCTTCCTTTTTGGCTTAAATCACTTTTGCCAACGAAATGGGTGCATGCCTAGTTTTGATGCTCGCCGGATTCTTCAATGCAATCCCGACATCTACAGGCCCAGGTCATCCAGGCTGGTGCCATCAACATCCATTCCAGTCCAATCTTATGGGCTGCCATTGCTAGACCAAAGTCTGAGGATGTCACAAGGGACAAATGCCGATGCCATATTTATTTATTATTTATTCTTTATTCAAACATTTTTATGCAGCCCCATTCGCCGAAGCCTCAGGGCGGCTTACAACATTTAGTTAAATAATTATAATTAAAAATATAAACATTAAAATAAAATACATACAATATAAAATAAGCCGCCCCGGCCAGATAAAATTCAATAAAATTAACATTTAAAATGCTGCTTAAATAAAAAGGTCTTGGCCTGGCGCCGAAAAACAAATAACGACAGCGCCAGGCGGACCTCTCTGGGGAGCACATTCCATAGATTGGGCGCCACCGCAGAGAAAGCCCTCCTCCGAGTACCCACCCTCCTAATTTCTTTCACGGAGGGTTCCCAGAGAAGGGCCTCTCCCGCCGATCTCAAGGGGCGGCCGGGCATATATGGGCATACTGTGAATGGGGAGCAAAAAGTACAGAATACTGAATGGAACTGCCTCATGGCCACTCGGTCATTCTGCTTGACTGGCTCCATTGTCTTTTCTGGAGGGCTGGTTAAGACAAAGGGTGTGTGGGATTTCTGGGGGGATCAACAGCATAATGGGTAGGGTATCAGAAAGCCACTGTGGTGGGAGATAGAAGCTTAGTTTAAGCAGAGGTGGGGGCACTAGGGGTGTTCACACTGGCCAGATCCTTTGCTTCTAAGGCGGGCTTAGCTGCTCCCATGTTTGTGACCTGTTCATCGGTTTGTTCAGGGGAACTTCGACATCTTCAAGAGTGCACATCTTCTCCCCGTTGACTAAAGAGTGAAAATGCATTCTACAGCATGTGTATGGGGGGTGGTGGTAATGTAGTTCAATAAAGAAATATCAATTTTTTAACATTCTCCGGTTTGGGCATGTGTATACATTTTTGGAGTCTGTTTGCTTTTGGGATTGCCCATGGGACAAATATAGATAGTTTGTAAACTGGGACAAAACTCTCCTGCAACAGCAAAGCCCAAAGAAGCTGAGACACTGGGGGTTTGTCTGGCAGGTTCTTCTGAATTGTGGTGCCCCAGGACTGAGAGTCATTAAAGAGAAAAGTGCCCAGTAGCATTTACAATCGAGTTAATATTTTTTTTTTCCATCTCAAATACAACAGCTGAAGATGTGGACTGGACTTTTGGAAATGTGAGGACTACCATTGTATGCTAGTCTGTTGCCCTTCTTGGCTTCTAAAGGCAGCAAGTGGGGTATGGGAACTGGCCAAGTAGGGAAGGGCATTGGCGAATGCTAATTTATGCTAATTCTGTCTTGCCTAAAGGAATGCATGATGGGACCTTAGCTTAATGTTAAAATACAAATCAGCTTTGAACCCACTGATTTCCAGAAGGTTTCCAATGATCCATTCCTGGCCAAAGGGCTGGAGTACGTGGTGTTTCTCACGTCAAAAAGGGGGTCTGCGTCCTGGGACCCACCCTGTTCAATCTTTTCATCAATGACCTGGAGGAGGTGGTGACAGGTCTGCTGATCAAATTTGCAGAGGATACTAAAACGGGGGCGGTGGCCACAACTAGGAGCAGGTACTCCGGATGCAGAAAGAACTGGACAGACTACGGAAGTGGGTGGGGGACAACAGGATGGCATTCAATGCAGAGAAGTGCAAGGTCTTGCACTTGGGGCATAGGAAAGGGTGTCATAAGTACAGGTTAGGGGACAAGTGGCTGGAGAGCAGCACTTGTGACACATCTCCTGAAAAGACAGGAAAGAGAGAGTACTTGTCCCGCTCACTACGCTCTCAATACATGAGCATTTCTGTACCTGAAAAAGCAACAAAAAGCTCACCTTTGGGAGCAGGAATGGGCTTAAAGGGGTCACTCAGAGTTTCTTGGCACGCTTGAGTCTCACCAATGCTCACTTCCCATGGAACTGGTCCTATTTGCATTGCAATGCAAACTGGCCACATCTGCTACCTGGACAGGTGCACGGACCAGAGCACAGTTACGTACTGATACCTGTGTGGACAGAGTGGCCAGGCAACCAATTATAGGCCACAAATTCAGAATGCCTCCCAGTGCAAGGAAGGTACCAAAGGAGTCACGTTAGGGAAATAGCTGCAAAGCACCAGAGAGTAATCAAGTCCTAATCGTTCCTCTCCTAACTTGAGTGGACAACACCACAACTTTCATTAGACGCATCAGGCACTGTGACACACTCCCCCTCGCCATCCCCCATATGTCTGGCTCCTGGGATCTAACTTTATGACTATCATACACTCAATTCCTTTAAGACAGCAGTCTTCCGTTAGCTCCACCCCTGGTCTTCTAGGTAAGATTGTGGATGCTCCAACAACATAAATTTTGTAGGGAAGAAAAAATGGGGGTGGGGGCTATGATGTCTTTTGAGGGATTGTTTTGTGTTGGTTTTGCATTTTGAGAGACATGGGGTGTGGGGGGGGGAGCAAGAGATTAGAATTTCCAAAGATGTCTGTCTGTTCCCAGACATTTCTTTTGAGAAAATCAGAACAAAATGAAGAAAACTTTTTTTTGGGGTGGGGGTGGGGGAATAGCTCAGTGGAAGGGCTGATGAATGTTTCTTTCCTTTGGCAAATAAATAAATAGATCCTGATGAACTGACATTGCAGGTTCATACAAGCATATCCCCCCTAGGATGAATTTATTAGTTAGACCATGTTTAATCTCAAACTCGGACCTGCTGCTACAGCTTGGCTCATTTTGTATGTACTTATATTTTAGTGGGCAGTGATGCCCACTTGCATCTCTCCTTCACTCTCTCTCTCTCTCTCTCTCTCTCTCTCTCTCTCTCTCTGTCTCAGCAAGGCTGTGCGGTTAAAATAATTATGATAAAATCTATTAACTGCTCATTACTTCAGGGGAAAACAGCATCGAATCCAAGCTCACATCTGCAACCATTGATTCTGAAGTGTTGACTGACACTTTCCAACTGCCTAAGTAGGTTATAACAAGCTAGCTTCAGGCTGGAAAAGGCAGCGAGTACAGAGCAGAGAAATCCTGGCCTCCAAACTTATCTCCAGGCCCAAGAAAGGGGAAAAAAGGGGGGAGAGAGGGGAGGAATGAAAAGAAGGGAGCAGTGGGGGAAATTATTAAACCTCTTGCCACTAACTTCCATCTCCCCATTCTCCTGTTCTCTGTCGCTGTGGCTTTTTAATTGATTTGCTGGTTCTTTCACCTCCGGGGGACAGGAGAGAAAATGATCGCACAGACAGGAATAAAATTATTATTCACCTAATCATTAGCAAACAAATGTTGTTCCTTTGGTGATGGTGGTGCTTTAAAATATGTCTGCCTCAACCAAGCTTTGGGGGTGGAAGGTGGCGGTGTGTGTGGGGGGTGCTTTTAAAAGAGCAGAAGGCAAGCAAAAGGCAAGGGGGTTTCTGTTTGGTAAGGATACATGCATAAAACATACGTATCAAACAGAAGCACCAGAAATGTTTGGTGCTTTTCGTTCTTAGTGAATTCAGGAAAAGTATTCAATACATTCTTCCAATTGCAGTCCTGTGACCACTTCTCTGGGAGTTATTGTTGTTTAGTCGCAAAGTCGTGCCCGACCCATCATGACCCCATGGACAACATTCCTCCAGGCCTTCCTATCCTCCACCCACCCCCTCCGGAGTCCACTTAAGCTCACGCCGACTGCTTCAGTGACTCCATCTAACCACGTCATTCTCTGTTCTCCCCTTCTTTTGCCATCAATTCTTTCCAGCATTAGGCTCTTCTCCCAGGAGTCCTTCCTTCTCATTAGATGGCCAAAGTATCTGAGCTTCATCTTCAGGATCTGGCCTTCTGAAAAGCAGTCAGGGTTGATCTCCTCTAGGACTGATTGGTTTGATGGCCTTGTGGTCCAAGGGACTCACAGGCGTCTCCTCCAGCACCACAGTTCAACGGCCTCAGTTCTTCGGCGCTCAGCCTTCCTTATGGTCCAACTTTCACAGCCATACTTTGCAACTGGGAAAACCATAGCTTAGTCCCATATGGAGATGTCTTTCAAACAGCAGTATTTGGTAAGTACAATATCCACTTTGGGTTTCAGACTGAACTTTAAAGATGCTGTGCATGCTGCTAGGCCACTTTTGGGGATATGGTTCAGCCCTACAGATAGCTCCTTAATATTCAGGCTAAAAGTTGGAGTGGATATACCACCACATTGGCCTTGGACTACCTTCTTTTACTACTAGGAAGGCTACAATTCAGTGCACACTGTCCTAGGAGTAACTCCCATTGAACGGACTTCTGAGTAAGAATGCGTAAAACTGATCTGTAAATCTCTCCCATTAAAATACTCATTTCTTCAGGGAACCATGATGCTGTGGAGCTTGCTTTGTCCTGTTTTTAATCCTAAATATCTTATACTGTGAAACACTTAATTGCCAGCTCTCAAATAGTCACCATGGGCTACATGGGCTCAAATAGTCACCATCTTCCACAATGGTTTGAATGAAGCCTACAAGAGAAGATAAATTATACATCCATGTAGATATATATTAATTGAGAGCTTCAGTCTTTACCTTTGTATATTGTCCTGTATATTTTTCTGAATGCATGCACCAGTTGTATGAATATTATATTTGTTCAATGTTCAAATAGAGGGATATAGAGGATTAAGGAAAGAGCTCACTTTAGCCCTTCCGAAGACTGAAGCTGCTCTACTATATGTTTCACTGAACCATCTATCCAACCTTGCTATCCTTCAGCTGATTGTTAGCCAAATCAGCCCCCATCAGGGTATATGTGAACCCATGTGCTTTGCTTTATGCTTACAATATCTCTCATTCCATGTCTGAGTGATCCTTTCTACCACCCATTTCTTCTTGCTACCCTGGATCTGGAGCAAACTTGAAATCTGCACAGTTACAACCATCATTTGAACACGGGTGTTTGCTTTTAAGGATCTTAAGAGCTCTGGTTCAGATGAGGACCCCATGCATACACCTGCCCATAATGTTCTTGGTCTCCCTGAAGTCCTTCCAGCAGGCCCCTGTATTGAAGTAAGCTTCCTCTTTGGAGAATTTTCCAAGTCGAGTCTGTGGCATAAATAAATAACAGTTTCATCCTCTCCGCTTCATCCCTAATGAATAGATCATTTGTTACGAGAAACTTGTGCATATGGGCTATTTAAATTGTCTTCACTTGATATTATAAGAAATATCATTCTTAATTCATTTGGCATTTTATTATTTTAGTTCTCCAAAAATAAATGAATTCTGAAAGGTTACTGGAGATGTTCCTATCAGACATCTTATCTGGCAGAGAACAGGAAGGAGGGGGAAAAATGGCAATGTACATTGCAAACTCTAATCTAAATGTGTCATTAGATTGCGAACAAGTTGTTAATGTCGTCCTTGAAAGCAACCTTGCACTGAAGATATGTAGAAGGTGGCATTGCCGCCGTTCGATGGAGCTGGCGCCCAAACTCTTTCATTCTCCATCTATTTTATGGTGAAATGTATCATTTATAAGGGTTTCTGTTCAAATGAAACTAAGGACAGGAAAGAGGGTAGAACACACTTCAACAAGGGAAATGGTACACTTCTACGATGAGGGATGTTTGGGTCAGTCTAGGGTTGATTGATTGATTGATTGATTGATTGATTGATTCGTTCATTCATTCATTCATTCATTCATTCATTCATCACTGCATTTTTTTCAATGGAGGGGAAAGTTACCAGATTTCTGCTTATTTCTGCCACCAACCAGTTAACCCCCAGCATAGCTCCTGAAAGCTGATCCAAGCAGAAAAGATTTCATACTTTTTACGTTCAATGCAGTTGCTGTTTTCACTTTGCTTTTACTGTTTTTATCACCGTGTTGGTTTTTATTATGTGGTTTATTGTTGCATGCCACCTTGCAAGGGTTCCTGCCATGAGAGGCAAACCAAGAAATATCTTTGATCAATAAGGTGCAGTCCATTGCATGTTTCAGCAGAGATGAAAAAAAAATCCTACAACTCTCAGCATTTCCCAGTATGGCTGGTTGGGAGCTGCTTGGAGCTGCAGGACTTTTTTCTGTCCAAACATGCTTGGGAATACATGCTAAAGAAAACAATTATACCACACGAAGGGTTTCTTTGTTATTGGGTAGCCAACAAAACCAATCCTATTCTAAAACATGCAAAATGTTCAATTGTGAAGAAAGTCAATCGTTGACTTGAGTAGGGAAATCCAGCCTTTTCTATCTGTATTTAAGAGGTAGTCAAATGTCTTTTGTTCCATTGCCCACCCTTGAAAGACTCTGGTCTCCAGCCCTTTGGAAAAATGCGCCCAAAGCCTGCCATGTTTTATGGAATTTTCACCAACCTGTGACATTCTGTGTATTTTCTTTAACTCAGTGTAAACTCCATGAGCAGATCACACATTGACACTAAGATTGCTGTATTCCAGAAGCTGAAGAGAGATCTGAGATACATGAAATGGGGTCTTTAAGAAAATCATGCAAATCTTACTGCACTTTGCAGAAGCTTCCATATGTTGGCACAATTGCATTTATGTATTATTCTGTAAAGTGAGACTTCTTATGCGAGTCCAGGGATTCAGGAGGAGAGTCTTTTGAGGAGTCAGTGACTTAGATTCATAGGAATCTGAAGCTGTTTGAATCTGTTCTGATTCTTCATTTTGAGTGAGAGGGAGATGATCCCTTGGAAAGAGCTTGTTTCTTGGATGGCAAGCACAATAAGGATATCCCTCATTGAGGATATCCCACAATGATATCCCACAATGAGGATATCCCTCAAGGGGATGGGGAGCTTCTGGTAGCAGGAGATAAAATCAGTAGAAACATAAAAGGCTGTTTTTGCGATGTGTGTGTGAGTGGACAACATGGAGAATTGCCTGCCTGGTGTGAACATTGCAGAAGCCATTGCAGATGGCACAGGGTAGAGTCAGTGGTCATCATCCATGCTGCTACCGATGGCATGGTGAAATGTGCTGCCATGGGAAGTGGTGATGACCACCCATCGAGATGGATTCATGAAAGAGGAGGCTACCAGCCTTGCTGGTCATGTGCTCCCCCTTTCACCAGAGGTGGCATCCCTGCATACACCAGTTGCTGAGGAGCTTGGCAAGAGGAGGTCCCTGCTAGAAGGTTGCTGTGGACAGACGGTTTGCCTGGGTGTGTACAGTGTGCTGGACTAGATAGACCTTTGCTCCAATCCAGCATGCTCTTGACCTAAGGGCAGTCTCTGAGTCATGTTGCTGAAGTGAGGGGAAGGTCCAAACCTCCCTGGCAGAACACATGCTTTGCATGAAGAAGGTCCAGCCTTCCGTCTGTAGCATTTCCACATAAAACAACCTTGGAGAGCATCAGCCAAACCGTGCAGGCCACACTGGGGTAGACTGACCAGCGATCGTCCTCAAGACTTCTAATTGGATGCTGCTGGACTGGGGAATCACCACCCCATTCAGGAACCAACTGCCATCCTCTCGGAACCAGATCATGGCAGCCCTTCATGCACAGGTGAAGGAGGAGTCTGTTTTGGAGAGGAAAGCTCCTGGATTCCCTGGGCTGGCTCCCGAACTCTGGCCTGCCTTCTCACAGCCATAAGTCTGACAACCTGAAGAGTGAGATGAGTGATTCCATGCAGGAATGGAATGCTGTACAAACACTGCACAAGTAGTTTCTCTCTTCCACATCCGTGGCTTGCTGACTTTGTGCTGCACGTCTGTCAAAGAAGCTTGCCAGTGGCATGGCAAGGATTCCAGAAGCATTGGTGGCCTTCCTCTTATCTCGGTTCTCTTCCCAAGCACAAGGAGGAGTCCAATGAGTAGAAGAGCCAGGATTCCGAAGGGACTGCTGCAACCCTAGCAGAGGCAGACTAAAGCGTCTACCTTTCTCTAATGCCTTGACTGGGTATCTGTGTCTTGCGGCTTAACTATTGTGCATTGCATGTACTGTCTTAGCAGTTAACCATTTTAAAATGATTTCTTTTAATTCTGTATTATTATTACACTACATTTCTATCACTCTGCTGACAAAAGTGCATATAGTCAAGACTATGCTTTTCCCAGTTGTAATGTATGGCTGTGAAAGCTGAACCATAAGGGAGGCTGAGCGCCGAAGAATTGAGGCCTTTGAATTGTGGTGCTGGAGGAGACTCCTGTTAATCCCTTGGACCGCAAGGCGATCAAACCGGTCAGTCCTAGAGGAGATCAACCCTGACTGCTCTTTAGAAGGCCAGATACTGAAGATGAAACTCAAATACTTTGGCCACCCAATGAGAAGGAAGGACTTACTGGAGAAGACCCTGATGCTGGGAACAATTGATGGCAAAAGAAGAAGGGGATGGCAGAGGATGAGGGGGCTGGATGGGGTCACTGAAGCAGTCGGCGTGAGCTTAAGTGGACTCAGGGGGATGGTGGAAGACAGGAAGGCCTGGAGGAATGTTGTCCATGGGGTCGCAATGGGTCAGACGCAACTTTGCAACTAACAACAACATAGTTGAAGCTCTCTAGGAGGTTCAAGATTTTTTATTCACCCCTTCGAATTTCACCCAGGGCCGACCCTGCTTAGCTCCCGATATAAGGTAGGATCAGGCACTTCAGGCTACACAGAAGCTGTTCTTCCATGGTTCTGTTTAAGAACAGTTGTAAAACCCCCAGAGAGAATTGGCTCTTGGGTGTTGCAGAAGGAAAATACAATAAACACAGTGTGTGTGTGTGTCACTGTGTGCACATAGTTGCACATGATCCTGAGCGGTTTGCTCTGCTTAAGATCCCAACAGAGTGTTCATTTGTCAAGGACCGAGGGTTTATTCTGCATATGAGGAGGAAGTAATTCCATTGCAAGGGCAGGAAGAAATTTCCTCCTTCTTTCACGTGCACTTTCTAAGCCAAACTGAAAATTTAGAAAAGCAAAATGTTCTGCTCTTTTTGATGAAAATCAAGCATTTGGAAACTCTCAGCAAGAGCAGGGAAGGTTATAGGAGAATGCAAAAAACTTTCTTGCCTACAGCTATTTTTCCATACAGGAACTCCTATTCCAGATTGTTTTCCATGCAGGAGAAAAGATATGAGTTTGAGAAGGAAAATAGCAGAGGGAGAAGTCTTAATTTTTGTCTGCCGTTTCTTTCCCCAAGTTTGCAACAACCCAGAGCTGTTCTTCCATAGGGGTGCAAATGTCAAAGGAAAATGTCACAGGGAAAGATGTCAAAGAACACCGAAATTTTCTGAACATCATCTGGTGGCTCATTTCTTGGCCTGTTCCGTTCACATTTGCCACTGCTGCTTATTCTGTGTGAATGGGAAGCTTATATGACTGAGCAGCAATCAAATGGGGTATTTGTGCAGCTCTCTCCAAATTTGGACAAATATCCTCCATAAACTAAAGCAGGATGGATTTGGTTTATTGAGGCATTTTGCACACATTGGGGAATTTGCATAAGCTGAGTGAGATGGATGTGGGTACATATTTTTGTAGGCTGCATGCTCATACTTCCTTTCAGAGCTGTGAAGAAACATGCTCACATGTTTTGGAAGCAAAAACCAAATCTTGTGTGTCCCCACTGTCTTTACTTTTAAAAGTTTAGGCATTTGGAACATATGCATCATGATTTGATTTATTCCTCATGCGGTTCATATCAAAGATTTCCAGGAACTAGACTCTTACAAAGGAGCCCGCGAATATTATGGGTACAGATTCTGATTCTCCTTCGCCTCCTCCTCCTCTCCCTCCTCTCCCTCTCCCTCTCCCTCTCCTTCTCCTTCCCCTTCTTCTATACTACCCATAGCCAAAGCTTTCTGGACAGTTTACGACACATTATAAAAACAATAAAATGCAATAGATAAAAACATTAAGAATTAAATGTTAATTTAAAATAATATAAAAGGACATTAAATGACAACAAAGACAATTAGAGAAAGCCCTGACCAAGAGTAAAAGAAAAGCACCTGGCTAATTGTCTTAGGCCCCAGAATGACCAGGGAAGTCTTTGAAGGTCTCTGCAAAGAGGGTTGTCTTAACCTGGTGGGGAAAAGATGGCAAATTTGGTACCAGGTGGGAGGTTGTTCCAAAGATGAGGGCTACCACCAAAAGGACCCTCCACTGACTTGCCACCTTCTGAGCCTCTTGATGGTCTGGCACCTGGAGGAAGGCCCCAGAAGATGAGTGTAGAGTCCAGGTAGATTGGGGTTGGGACAGGTGCTCCAACAGGTATTGCAGTCCCAGGCTGTATAGGACTTGATAGGTTAAGACCAGCACCATGAACTGGGACTGAAAGCACACAGTCAGTCAATGCAGGTGTTCCAGAACTGGTCTTATGTGTTTGGACCTCCAGATCCCTGGCTGCTGCTTCTGAACCATCTTCAAGGGCAGCCCAATGTAGAGTGCATTGCGGTAATCTAATCGAGAGATTACCGGAGCATGGATTACTGAAGCCAGGCTATCCCTGTCCAGGAATGGGTGTCAGTAATCATAGGATTTAGCTTATAAAATACAAATGTACAGAAATAAAAACAAGTACAATGTACTAAGTCAAAATAACCTTAAAACATTCCATGATTTATATTAGATACCGATACGAAAACTATTCCATAATCCATTGCACATGACCACCCTGAACATCTAGAAACTAGAGCTCTGATGCAAAAGTAGATCTTGCCATTTCCACTATGAACCATTTGCTTTGATCTGCTAAAAGAAAAGACACACAAGCAGAAACAGAATCGCTCTGGAATAGGTAACAGTAGGGGAGTAAAGCTTATTACGCCGCTTTTTCCTAATAGCCAGTATTCTCATTTTGCCCATTTCCTTTGCTATTGACTTCTGTAATGCCGTTTGTTTGTTTGTTTGTTTGTTTTACTTTAAAGCTGGCCTAGGTGGCCGGCTTTAAGATAATCAAGGGTTTTACTTAGAAAGCCTTTCTCCCAGCCTGCTAGGAAGGATGGGGAGAAGAATAACAATGACACAGATGGAGAAGCCCCTCTTTTCAATCCTGGTAGAACTTGACAAGGTTGAAAACACACCAGCCAGCTCAGGTAAAGATGCACCCATCCGTCATAGAGATACACCTTACTTCTTCCTCCCAGCCACTACCTGTTCCCTCTGACTCCTGCAGAGGAGTAGTTTTCTTTCAACCATTTCACAAAATCTACCCTGGATGGGTGGAAATGAGTTTTGAGCTTATCTTTTGGTTCTTCTGTTTGCAGGACACTGGGATCCACAGGGTGACTGAATCAGACTTCCATAGGGATTCTGAGACCTCCCACTGTGTATTTTAGTACACAACATTCAATGGCATTCTCTCACTCTCTCAATCTCTCTCCCCCGCCTCTCTCTCCCCACCATCCCATATATATGAGGTGTGTCCAGAAAGTAATGAGAAAGATATTTTAACAATTCTTTTATTGAAAAATTTTATAATCAAACATTGTCTCCTGCAAAGTGTGCACCTTGTGAGTGTACACAATGGTCCCAGTGATTGTTCCATTCTTCATAGCATCCCTGGAAGTCTTCAAGTGGGATGGCATTCATAGCCTGCGTAGTGGCTCTTTTAATGTTATCCACACAACCAAAATGGTGTCCTTTCATCTTTGGGAGCATGAAAAAGTTGCAAGGAGCCAAGTCGGGGCTGTCGGGTGGGTGGGAAGCACCATGACGTGTTTTTCAGCCCAAAACTCTCTGACAGCCAGAGCACTGTGGCTCAGTGCGTTGTGGTGATGAAGGATCCAGGCTGAGCCGATCTCAACTTGTGCCATCGGTACACTTGCGCAGATGACAGCGCAGCTTCCCCCTAAGCTTTCCTCCCCATTTCCGAAGTTTCTGGTACACTTTTACCCAATTTCACACAATTTTATTGTGTACCGCCATTCCAAACTCGCTTGCATTATTCCTAATATGAGGCACTTGAACAGGGTGTCACAAACAAGAACGTCTCGACTCTGACGGAGCTGGAATACAACTGATCAGTGTTCTAACGTATAGTTGGCACCCCTCTCAAGAGACCTTGGCCAGCTTCTCCCTTCACGGAGCCCTTCTCAAGTGTAGAGAATTCGTTCTCATTACTTTCTGGACACACCTTGTATGGATGTACCATCCCATGAAGATGGTCATCTTTTCTCCAGATCCTGCCTCTGGGACAGATTCTACAGCAGGACTTAGCAATATTGCCATGGGACCCTCTTGAAGGAAGGTTGGTGGGCTGCAGTGGGGAGCCAAGCCCTCCCTTTGTAAAGAGATGAGACTTCTTAGTAAAATAAAGAAAGCACATGAAGACGTTCTCCTCCATCTCATATAAAGGAAGGGACAGTGAAGACATGCATGTGCCCAAAAGCTCCTAGACCTCCACCCCTTCTCCAGGCCACTGGATCGCACTTCCACGATGTTCCCAGGGGACAAGTCATCCTGCAAAAGTGATGAGATATTTGGTCTCGCTTTCACATCATCTGACACATCCTGATCCTGCCAAGGGACTCGTTCTATCATACGAAACAAAGTTTTCTTCTGTTCCGTTCCTCATAGTTTCTGATGCAAATTAGGGGAATATATTCAATCCCACCCCCGCCCCCACCCCTGACATCCTTGACTTTCAAAAATCAAATGTGAACTCATTTCGAAATACCAGCAGTGTTTGAATTTTAAATTAACCTATTTACAATGAAACTATGCCTGCTGATTGCCATCATCTTCAGGAAAATTAACAGTAACGATCATTGGCGTCATAATGCAATTTCCCCGCAAAAATCACATAGGCTTCATTACTGTTTACATAAATTGTCATAAATACCAATTATAGCTGAACATAAAATGTAATGCTCTCTTTTTTTAATCATAATCACACAATTGTTCTTCTAATTCATATGCTGGGGGAATAGGGTTTTGATTCAACCTTTGTTGCGAACAAAATGTTTTGCTGGTAGTTCGTTTTGCTCGAAGAGTCCGTTGGCTTCCTTTCAAAAATTATTCTCTCCCTCTCACCATCAGATCAGTTAATCTTTGTCCGCTGTTTGCTTTGTCCTCTAATGCACGGAGAAGAACATGTAGGAGATCCGGCTAATAGCAGACAAGGGGAAACGTACCGCGTGTGTCCTCTAGACATCAGGCATTGGGTTGGAGAGGGACAATCATTTCCGGTGGGGATTTACAACATCATTTTGTGCAATTACGTTGCAGACCCCATAAAGGAATAATGCAATAATAAACCTGTTCAAAGGGCAAATTTGTTACACCAATTTCTGTTTCCCCTATAAGTCAGCAGAACAAATAACTGATAAGAGGAATAATGTACTAAATTACTAATTTGATGCAGGAGAAAAGCACAGCAGGGAGTCAGGGTCTAGCCATTTTATTTAAGTTTGCAGTGGTATGTCACAGCTGACGCTGAATTTCGGTGAAGACAAATTTGGAGGATGCATTTGGAGGTCCCTGCCTGGGTGTTGCACCTGAGTGTTGTCGAAGCAAGCAAAAATCTGGCAGAGCTTGCAAAATGTTTGGAAGAGGGGGCATAGGCTCTCCTCAAACTGCGTGAAAGACCAGTGAATTGGGGTCAGATGTTCATCATGAATGCACAAGAGACGTAAGGTCATCTAAAGTCACCCTCCCAACCTACACATGAGGATGTGTATAAGGCAGTCTTTCCCAATCCAAAGGATGACCTCAATTTTATGCAATGCACTATACAAATACTCGGCGCCGGTTTTCGTTTCTTTGTTCTGCCAAATATGCCACAAATCCGAACATGTGAGATCATGTCAGTCTACCGTTCACTGCTGTGCATATGGACCCTGGCTGCTGAGGGGATGTTGCCTCCGACAGCTTGAGCTACGTTGTCGGAAAGACAAGCCCAATGCCAGCCACAGTCAGGCCAGCAGGACTCGCAATCCCAATGTGGAATGCCATCATCCTCTGCTGTCTGTCATTCTCAGAGGTGGACACCAGGCACTGGATCGATCTTTGCAACATACCGTAATACTTCAGACCGGAAGGAATGTTGTTCCGGGTCTGTAGCTTGTTTGAGCAGGGTGATAGTTCTGCACTCTGCTCTGACTAAAGAGGGCATGTACTTCCCAGGAAGCACATTTGAGAAGGAGAAAGGGGGAGAATGATTTCAGGAAGACCTTGCGAAGAAACGCAGTGGAACATTTAATGGGGTATTCTCACAAAATGTGAGGACTGAGGATTAAGGGCTTTTGGGGTGGGTGCGTGTGGGCCCAGACAATGCTTCCAGCCTGAGAAAGATGCAACAGGCAGTGCTCAATATCACGAGGACAGTTGCTTAGACGATCAAAGCTGTATTTGCCAGGTTGGCGTGTCTCCATCTCACGTCACTCAAGCAATATCTACGTACTGTGCTCATCCAGGCTCTGACCAATGATGTTGGCTCCTTTTGCTGTTTGATTCATGACCACAGAAATCAGATCAGTTCCTGTTGTTCCACAGGAAAGTCCACGGATCGGCAGGACACTTCTTCTCTTGGTCAAGATGCAATTTCAGCTGTAGTTCTGTGAGATGAGGTGCATTTTGACATTTGTTTCCAGTGTTGAGTCTATGTGAGAAGTTACGCCATTTGTTTCTGAGGTGATCTACAGCAAATTTGTGGATATCATGAAGACAAACATCCTGTGACATAAGCTGTGAAATGTCAAGAAAGTACATATAGATTCCTCGTAAAGCATATCCGTCTTCAACCTCAAATACCACTCTGAAATATTACTTCGATAAAACACATGCTGATGTTGTCAGACTTCCAATCGGATACAGAAAACCCATGACTCATTTTTCAGATACTGTAGAGTCATAAACAATGAAAAATCCATGTCCCCACACTGGTACACTTTGTGTCACAGATGAACTGATGGTTTTGGAAGCTACAGAGGAAAGCAATGACGAGGACAACCCTAGACGTTTTGACATTTTTCTATTAATTCAATTTGCTTCCATAGCCACAGTTTCCAGCTACCGGGGACATAAAAGGAAACTGACCAAACACTTGCGTTCATTACATCACACTGCATTCATTTATTTTATTCTGTATATGTTCTGCAATTCTACTCCAAGGATGGCAGAGGAAAAAAGCACTGACAACAGTACTGATTCAATTCATCCAATGTGTATCTTGGCCATCAAGATTCTCCTTTGTCCCTGGACCAAAAAGCAGGGGAAAACAGAACCACGGATATCTGGGGGAGGGATGGACGTCTTTCTTGGAGCACGATAGCGAGAAGACGACGGAGAAGGAAAAAGACCCATCAGGAAAGAAGGCTTAAAAATGCAACAGTTAAAAATTAACTACCAAGTGTGGAAGAGAAGATTTATTGGACACTCACCTCCAGGGCCCTGGTTTGAATCCTGATCTAACGAGACTGACCAAATGTCACTCTAATTAGATGGCAATAAAAGATCCAGTGCAAAATGA
Organism: Varanus komodoensis; assembly: GCF_004798865.1. NCBI lineage: Eukaryota > Metazoa > Chordata > Lepidosauria > Squamata > Varanidae > Varanus > Varanus komodoensis. The sequence goes on from NW_025335606.1 coordinate 2,434,253, forward strand.
ATTCTGTGGCCTGAACTCAGCTCCAAGTGGACATTTGTCTTCATTACGACCTCGGCATATGCTTGGCACAGCCTGGACTTCTGTCTTTAAAGAGGCTCATAAGTTAATGAGTAGGAAGACTGAAACATTTTGCCTGGTATCTGGACCAGAGACTTAGCAAAACAGTATGAGGAGATGCGGGGAGGGGGATCTTGTTCCGTGGACTCATAATTTTCCACTGCCACTCCAGATGGGCTTCCTGTAGTTACTCTCTTTCTTTAAAATGGCTTGACAAATCGAATAAATTGCTGAGGCGATGGGCAGCTCCGTTCACACACGTGCCTCCGGGGTAACAAGTACTGGCTGGAGATCCACTGCCCCGTTTCGTCTGCCTTAGCGCCAGTGTGAGCAGGTATTTTCTGGTGCAAGAGCCAGATTGGCAGGTGAGCGGTGCGCGTGAGTACGCAGGATTCAAGTGACAAGCATCTGCGGCATGCAGAAAACAGCGGCCTTTACTGCCAACATGCATTTCCTCCAGGCTTGGTGTTTCCCCTTGAAAGTGGTGATTTGCATATGCAAACAATATTCTTATTATTGTTATTATTGTTTTCTGAAATGCATACATACACTCATCAAACTGGCAACTTGGGAGCAGCTGCAGCATCCTAAAACCAAGAGATGCAGCTTGTTTGCAAGCTAAATGTGTCGTCCTCTGCAGCTACTCCAAGTCTGGAGGGACAGTATAAACAGGGTAAATGTGTCTATTTCAGCACAGCTCATTGCTATAGAATTTCAGCCACTGACTGGCTCCTGGAAAGGTTGAGCAAACCTCCCCCCGCCCACAGTTGCCTACTCCTGGTTTACAGAAAAATATGATGAATCAGTACCTTACCCACTTGTCAATAGACCAGCAGTCTCTTCCTAGCATGTGTGATAGAGTTGGCAAAGATAAAGGTAGGCCTTTACGGCTTTGCAAGAGCACAATGGAAGTGGCGAGGTAATATTGGAGGGCAAAACAGGGCAGGGGTGACCCCCATTGAAGTGCACTAGACAGACAGCCACAAGAGGAAGGACCTTCCGGTACTGTGTTGAAGATTTCTGCCACATACATATCTATTTTCCAGAAGACAATAGTTCTCAAATTCAGGAAAAGTGCCATGTCTGTCTGGTTCAGTGTTTTTGTGATTACCTTACGGAGTAGCTGACACGTGTGTGTGTGAGTGTCCCTGCCTTTCACGGGCAGTCCTCCAACTTCCTGGGCTACCCACACTTCCGTTAAAGTGGGGTGGACTTCATACAGGGAGAATCCTCCAATAGCTAGTAGACCTGCATCAGAAATTAACTTCACTCGATTTTTGCTCAAGATGTACCCAGTTTGCTTCAACAAAGAGTCAGGCACAATCTGTGGTCTCTGTATTTCCAACTTTACAGTGTGATTGGCAGACCAGAAATAGAACGTGTCTGACAGCATGCACTCGTGTGAAAAACGCAAGTGAAAACAAAAGCACGCTGGGGCAGAGGGGATCACACGTTAAAGGCACATTAAATTGTGCATTTCCAAGATGTGCAGAATGTGCGGATGTGCAGAATGAAGATATGCAAATGCATGGATTTTCAGGAGAGGAGAGGAGAGGAAGCTTGCAAACTGATACAGTCTTGAGTCGGAAAGGATTTTGAGGTGGAATTGTAAGAATTCAGTGAACTCAGTTTTGCCTGATCCACCTGTCCCTGCCCACATGGCCTCTCTCTGCCAGCAGCCCAAGAAGCTGAAAAGCAGTTGAGATGCATGTAACAGAAACATAGAAACAGAGCAAGTCAGAAGGGGTCTCCCAGGCTATCTAGTCTGACCCCTGGCTCCAGCTGACTCCGCTCACGACATGCCCACCATGTGCATGTCCAGCCTATCTTTGAACACCAAAGGGGCCTCAACCACCTCCCATGGAAACAAAACTAAACAGTACCCTATTGCCTAATTTCCCCCGCCATCTTCAGGGCCCCACCTTTCCCCCACCACGCATAGCATTTCCTTGAATGACATGAGTTACGGGGCTCGGTGAAGGATGCAAGTAGTGACCAGGACCTCTGCTGGGTTTTGCCCCATGCAGCAGGAGCACAATAAAACCCAAAAACCAGAAGAAAAAAAAAAGCCATGTGCTACAACCACATCTCCTGGTGAATTCCACCTCTGAGGAACTGTTGGAAACGTCTCGCCTCCCTGGAGAAGCGCAGTGGGGTTGTCCCCTCTCCCCATTTATCTGTCCATAAATAGGCTAGAGAATGTGGAGAGTCGGTTGGCATTCAGCTGTAGGACCTTCTCCTTGTGGGGCACATGGATGTGTTCCCCACAGAGTTGCCTCGCATCAGTGTGGGTCGCTTTTCAGTGCCACCCGCTAGATTGTGTGTTATGCTCAACACTGCATTCTGCTAGATACAGTGGGGAAATTAACTTTTCTTTTCTCCCAGGCATTTCAGAATTTAAATGTTATGGCTGTTTTTATATCTTTTATATTTATTCCAGTCTCATTTGCATGGCTTTTTATTCTTTTTGCTTTTTTGTAATCTGCCCAGAAAATGTCTCTTAAAAATTAATACATAAATAAAAGGGGGGGGGGCTACATTTCAGTGGCATAGGGTGGGGAGAAGGGATAGATTTAGAGTGATATCAGAAGAAAAAGAAAGCACCGCAATCAGCTTGGGTGTATTTATCTGTTTCAGGGGCAGGAAAAAGCAAAGGTCTTCATTTCGTGCTTGCTGCAAATGCTCGGAGGCTTGCAAATTCAGTGGCACATCTCGGGAACATCTGTCCTAGAAACCCAACACTAATCTGAGGAGAATAATATACCTGGAGAAAAGAAAAACGGACTGGATGAAAGAGGAAACGGAGGGGCAAGCCAAGTGTATGCTTGCTCGGAATCTCCTAGCACAAAGTTCCTGACTCTTAGCTTGGCCCTGGGAGTGTAGTCCACCATCTCCACACCCATTGCTTCAGCAGAGCCATGGCACCCTGAAACACGAGGTTCCTAGATCACTGGGGGACAATGGGAGGTCAATATTGTCCCTATCGTCACCAGAGCTCTCCTGCTGGTCCTAGATTGTGAGTGGAGGTGCCAGAGATTGGGACAAACCATGGAAGACACTTCAGTTTGCTGGTGAGACATGAAGTTCTCTCTGGAGAGATAATGCTGCATGCTCTTTGGCTGGTTATAGAAGCTCTTTGGCTGGCTTCTATAACCAGAAGCCAGCAAGGCAGAGGAAGAGGCTGAGGGCCAGGTGCAGAACACGTTTGTCAGTGTGGGGTCTGGGTTATGGGTGCTGGGCTGGAGCTCAGGAAAGTAGGGTTCTAGTCCCTACTCAGCGATGGAAGCCCCTTGATGACTTTGGGCCAGTTGCTGCCTCTCGATCTAACCTTCCTCACAAGGTTGTTGTTGTGAGGTTACAATCGAGAGGGGGCAGATTCTGTACACTGCTTTGAATTCCTTGCAGAAGGAAGGAAGGCAGGGTATGAATGTAGCCATGGTACTACCATACCTCAAAGGAATCACATGTTGGTGCGACAGCCTCCATGGGTCAGATCCGGCAGTCATACGGGGCTCAAAGACAACTGCAGCTCCCGATGAGAGGATCTATAACTTTGGTTTCTTTCAGGTTTACATTATTCCATAATTAAGTGCAGTTTTCCCCAGACTTTGAAAATGTTTGTTTTCCAACCTTAAGTTTGGATCATCTCAGACTTTAAGGTTTTTGTCAAGTTCACACCTCTTTTCTTTTCTTTTCTTTTCTTTTCTTTTCTTTTCTTTTCTTTTCTTTTCTTGGAGGGGGTGTGTGTGCACCATTTGCCTAGAATACACATTTTGACAGGCCATGTCCCTACTATAACATTAAACAAAAACATCATTTTCACTCATATGCATTTTTAGTGCCCTTTCCCCTAGTGTACACTAACACTGGCTAGGGCAGGGGTCTCAAACTCAACTTACCTGGGGGCCGCTGGAAGGAGAGTCTGGGTGAGGCTGGGCCACATCAAGTATTCCACCACCGCGGTGGTGGTGGGCTGCTCATCCCTCAGCCAGCCCGGGCGCCGCCGGTGCTTTGAAGGCTGCAGGGCCCCTTCCCCGTGCCCTGCCCATCCCGGCAATTGGCCTGAGGGCCATGAGTTTGAGACCCCTGGGCTAGGGGACTCCCCTGAACATTTGAAAGGAGTACACACTTTGAAGGCTGAGTTTCCGTTTGCGGGCCAATACTCCAGCTGACCTTTCCCCTTACCAAGTTACAGGATACAAGAAAGCAGAAAAGATGCCACAAATTTTTTCATGATTGAACTGAAGCAATCCTGTAGAGGAGCTTTCCTTTGTAAATATTACAAAATCCATGCTTCAGAGAGAAAATGAAGTGGGGATGATTAGAACAAAGGGACCACAAAAGACATGAGGTTGTACTTGAAAGTTATGTTTGATCTAGAGGTTTGGATGCTCCGGTGATCACTGGAAGACCTGGAAGTTATCAGATCATTTGAAGACCTGGAATCTATCACCTTCTCCGCTGCCACTTTTATTCTGAGCTTTAGACAAGGTATCCATGGGAGCAGATGCCATCCCTAAGACAGGTTCACCACTATGGAGCAGCCTGGATAGCTCCCGTGAAGCTCAGAATAAAAGCGGCCATGGATAAGGAACCCCAGCCTCTCATGGCAGGCTGCCCAATGTGCTTGCACACATATGGGTAACTCCTAATAACTGAGGCAGAAGGAACTTGGGTGCAATCTTTGTGTACAAAGCGCATGGGCAGCTAAAAGCACTAGCCTGCATCTACCATAGGATCATCTTGTTCCTGGGTGTCCCATGGAAGGACTTTCCCAGTAAACCCAACCCTATAAAGCCATTGATACGTAGCAGCTTTCTCAGTCTGGGCCAGTAAAAAGACTCGGCTCTCCTCAAATTGCTTCTACCTGCATTTTTCCCAGACTGCCTCCTGGTCTGCACACAAACAGAAGACTCAGAAAAATCCCTCTTGCATCGAGGTCTCTCTAATCCTGTTTCTTGTTTCCAGCAGTGGTCAGCCACATGCTGTTTGTTTATTAGATTTCTACACTGTCCTTCATTATAAGCATCACCAGGGAAGTTTGCAATAAAAGCATACACACATAAAAAGGCAATAAAAGGAGTCCATGAGAGGCATATGGACACAACAGTCCTTCTCTGATGTTTCCATCTGTGTAACTGAGCTTCAGTTTCCTAACATGGACGCTCCATATAGCAATCACGCACTGATATTGTCCATGCCTTTGGCCAACCCCCATCCAAAGCAGTCTTAGCTCCTGGCCCTTAGCACATCTCGTGAAGTGAGTTGCATAATGTGTTTCTCTACTGCTGGGTCAGCATCGGGGATAGGCGTGGTTGGACATCAGCAAAGGGTTGCAGCTGGCAGATCCCTTCTGACAAGAATTCCTCCTATGTCTCCTCCTTCACCACCACCGCAACTGCTTGTTCAACCCAAACTAGGGTGATGGGAAGAAGGAGGAGTAGGAAGTACAACCATGCATTTGCTCAATGGCTTTCTGCCTGTCAGACAAGCAAGTGGAGCAAAGTGGAGAAACAAGGGATCTAACAGTTATTGATAAAAGTGTGAGATGCCAGGCTGGATCTCCTTGAGGCATTGGGAGTGATTTGCCCAAGGCCTCCTGAGAACCAGCAGAGGGTCTTGGTCCGACTCCAAACAATGTCATCATCCTGACTTATGGTGTTCTTGTGCATTTTCATCTACTCTTACTACATCATACTCAGAAAGATGCCAGCTCATGTTTGGGGCTGGCCTCATCTCCTCCAGCCATCACAGTTTATGCTCGCATGGATTTTAGTACCTTTGGTTCCTTGATTCATCCCCACAAACGTTGTCTCTGTTTTGATAGTACCATAGATATGCACCAACGTTTTCTCGATGGAAGCATACTGCTGGGTCATTGCTAATTTGCCTGGTGCTTCTGAGTAAAGAAATAAGGAAAGCAGTGAAAGCTTTTCGCAGAATCTTGGCTACTCTCCTATCATCACACATGTGAACCAGTTCTCAAGCACAGCATGGATTGGAAGTGCAGTGTGTTTGCATCGAATGACCTTCACCAGCCACTGAAGCCTGATCATGTGCTGTGACCAGAAAGTTTAGTCCATAGTTTGGTCTTGTTTGTATGCATGTCCCTCAAAACCCCAACATGTTGACTTGCATCCTATGAGTAGGGTAGCCAAGTTGGGGGCCAAGTCATTTTTGCTATGCACACTTAAAATAAATAAAAAAGCAGGGTGCAAAGTGGGGGAAGGCCCAGGATCTTTGATTGTGCCCTGTTTCTCCTGTGTGTGTGTGTGTGTGTGTGTGTGTGTGTATCTACTTACATTGATTCTGGTGTACTGGCTACTTCACCTCCTTCTCGGTTCAGTGTTGTTCCATGTCTTGCCTATATCAGCTAGGGAAGCAAGAAAAATTAACTTGGATCTTATTTTATGAGAAATTACCTAATTTTGCATTTCTGAAACATTAAGCAAACACAAAATTTGCACTTCTCTGAATTTAGTATTACAGTTCTACAGTCAAAAGGGAAATGCATACAGAAAAGAATATGTAGGACAATATTAAATGGTGAATTATATGATGAATATAGTTTGAAAAATAAGGGTATATTAGACAGAATACATATTGGAATCCATGCATTAGGAGATATTTGCACAGAAATGTTTACGATTTCCCAGCTTTACTTTAAATATAGACAGGTATGTATTGTTTGAGTCAAATCAGACTTAAGACTGGTAAATTTCTAGTGTGAGATGAATGAAAATCCCATTGGAAAAGGAGAGCAACTAAAACAGAAAGATTCATCCAACCCTAATTCCATCTTTTGTGCCTTAAGGTCATCTGAAACCGTGAAGGTTATGGGAACATCTCTTACCATTAAGAAATGCTCCAGTGGAACTCTTATCTCATGGAAGAAGTACTGAAGGCTGATTGGCCATACCCAGAGACACTCTGGGGTTCAAGCCTCTGGTAACTGGGAGGCTGCTGTCTTATTTTTTTCCACTAACCACTGGTTCTGAGAGTTAACAGGAGTGGCTGAATACCCCAAACCACAAATCATAGCTTGTCAAAGCAGCTTTTGCTGCTTTATCAAATCTACACAAAATGCTGAATCGGAACTTTGCATAGAAGAATCCCAGATTCTGAAGGAATGGATACAGTGCATCAGTTCCAGATGGTTTCAATCATGTTATGTAGCTGTGGGACGGGAGCTAAAATCAGGGAGGCCTCAGATGAATATTAGTAAAAGTGAGGGACTTTTCCCAGGGAATTACAGCCCAAATAGCTTAACATCTGTTCCAGGTAAATTGCTTGAAAGCTGTATTAAGGGGGGGGGGGGGGAGGGAGTAGTAAGCACATACAAGGACAAGCCTGCTAGAAAAAAAGCATCAGCTTGGCTTCCACCAGGGTAAGTCCTACCTTACAAATCCTTTATTGTTCTTTCAGAATGACAAAGAACACATGGTTACCAGGACTTCCACAGTTCTTCACAGAAGGTTCCTGAGAAAACTTGGCAGTCGTGGAGGAAGAAGAAAGGTCCTCCTATGTATGAACAACTTGTTAAATGACAGAAAGCAAAGAGTAGGGACAGATGGTAAATTCTTCTGATCAAGAGATATAAACAGTAGGGTTATGGAAGAAGAAAATAATGCTAGGGAAAGTTGAGGGCAGGAGGAGGAGAAGACCGGATGTGATAGATGGATTCCATCATGGAAGCCACATACTTTAGTTTAGAAGGGCTAAGCAGGACTGTCAAGGCCATGACATTCTGAAGGACGCTCATTCACAGAGTTGCCATAAATTGGAGATTCCTTGATGGCACACAACAATAACAAGGGGCGCTATTCCATGGGGATGTACAGGGAAACCCAGGCTATCCTACGTATTCAAAAATGCTCTGGAATTGGGGGTGAACTGCAAAATGGACAAGCTTGCTGATGATGCCAACTTATTTAAGATGCTTAAAATCAAATGGGATTGTGAAGAGCTCCAGAACGATCTCTCCAGGCTGGTAGTATGAGCATCAAAATGGCAAATGCAGTTCGGTGTAAACAAGTATAAAGTGATATGCATTGGTAGTTGGAGGAACAAAAAATGTCAAATTCCAAATATAAGTCAGGGACTGACTAAAAGGAGATCTTGGAATTGTGCTGGAACGGAAAATATTTTTTCAGTGGCATACTGCCCTTATACAAATCTAGGCTGTAACTACTTGGAATACTGTGTCATTTCATCTAAAAATGATATTGCAGAAGTAGAAAAGTGCAGAAAATGGCAACCAAAATTATAGAGGGCTGCAACAGCTCCTGTCTGAGGAAAGGTCACAACAACTGAAATGGTTTAACATTAAAGAGGCCAACAAGGGAGACGTGATGGAGGTGTATCAAATGATGTGAAGGAAGTGGAGAGGAGCAAATTTTCCTCCTGCTTTCATAATACTGGAATTCAAAGGGGCCACCCCATGAAGCTGATCGGTGGGAGATTTGGGCCAGATCAAAGGAAGGACTCCTTCAGACTCTTCTCCAAGAGGCAGTGGAAGCCACCAATTTGAATCATGGACAATAACATGATTGATGAGTCCAATGCTTCTTCCAAGGTCAGAAACAGTATGCCTATCTACTGCAGTTGCTGGGGAATATGGTCAGGAGGATGAAGTTGTGCTCATTCCATTGGTGGATTTCTTGCGGTCCATGGTGTGGACAGAATACTGAACTAGAGGGACCCTTGATCTTTACCAGGAGAGCTGTTCTTAGGTCGAATGAAGGCATCCCAGCATGGTTCTTCTTGGTGTACTTACTAAGTGTCAGTTGTTAGAAACAGCTTCGGACTTGTTATACATCAGTAAGCAAAGTTAGTAAATATTGAGCCTTATCTCCTAAGTCTAACTGGGATAACGTATTCTGTGTCCACCTCCCAGTACATCACAACACCCCAACTCCTTGTAAGTGACAAATGTGAAATCCTGGCTCCTGCTGGGTTGCCCTGGAGTCATCCACCAGCACCAATCAGAATGGAGGACCAGACCTTATAAGATAATTGGGAGGGTGTTCCACTGTTGTTTGAAATATTGTCCTAACACCCATCTCCTCTCCTCTCTTCTCTTCCCCCTTTTCTGCCTTTTGTTTTCCTAATTGAAATTCAGAATTCTGTAGGGGAGACAGCCGATTGAGACATTAACGAGTCCAACAGCTTAGCTGTGTGGCTTATTTTTTTGTCTTGAGTAATAGATTTATTTTTGCGGGCTCCTGCTGTGTCCTCTGCCTGCTACGATGATTGTCATTAGTTGCTGTTGCTTTGCTCTAGAGAGCATAGGAGGAGGGGTGTGGGAGTACGAAGGATGTGTTTGACAGTTCTGTCAAAGCTACTAGAAGCATCAGAAAGTTCAAAATCCACTATCAGGGACTGCATCTTTTGTGAAGACAGGAAACATCCTGAAATCACAGGGGTTCTATGCCTACTTCTTCCACTGCGGTTGCATCCCAAGCTATTCCACATGGGAACAGTTGGGTAAAGTTAGAAGACCCAAGCCAACCCCTCTCCCTGTTTCAGCCTCTGGAGTTGGTGGAGGTTTCCCCAAATGGCCTTCAATGGGAAATTCTGCATTCTACTGGTGTGGGTTGAAGCCACCAGGAAGCAGCATTCATAATGCTCCTGTTTCATGACCACCAGCTGCAAAATCTCCTATGCATCTCAGGAAAAGTCACAGTGCTACCCAAACCCTCTCTTTTCTTTACTTGTCCAACTGAATGCAAGATGAAGAGTATTTTCCAACAAGAAGAACAACCAATTGGCTACACTGATCGTGTTTTTAAGAGCAAAGTTTGAACTCTTGAAGGTGGCAAAAGGCAAGGCAAAGGATCATGACTTCATTTTTGTTGTGGCTATTTCAGAAATTGGTGTTGGGTTTGAATTTTCTTGTAGAGATTAGGGAAGCCATGTACCTGTGTCTGAGCTGGGCTCAGAAAAGAAGAGCTGTGTTTCTTAAAAAGTATGCCCCAAATTAGAGATTTTACAAGCATCCCTACCCAAGGTACTAGGGACGTACTTTTTGTGTTAAATAAATTCTGTCAGCCTTTGCTCATTTTTAGCCATCTTTTGTTCCATCATCTGCTCACTGATGGAATTGGACTTTTCTTAGGACTACATGAGAGTTTCATTCCATTTGCAAAAAGACACATCATTGCTGGTTTGGAAGTCCAAATGCAATTCCACTGAAACAGCTCTCCCGAAATGTGGAAAAGAAAAAGTGGGAGTAACTGCAAATTATTAGCGCAACTTGGAAAAAGTATTTTCTCTGATGATTTCAGAGTCTTCTGAGTTTTTTCTGGATTTTCCTGCATCCGTCTCTGATTTAGTCAGAGAATGGGTTTTCCGAGTTTTCCTCCTCTGATCTGCACCCACCTGCCCCAGCTCCCAAAGTCACCTTCCTGCTTTACCTTTAATTTACCCTGCAGCAGGGATGCAGGTAGCTGCAAAATCAAGCACAGCAAAAGTTTGGTCCAAGCATGTGCACTGAAACAGCCCCATCTTGCTTTCATGCTTACCCTGCTGCTCCATCCTCTGTCATTTACTGTCTGAATCATCAGCGTCTTGAGGCAAAGATTGTCCTGTTCCATCCTCCACAGTTTCATGCCCACTAGTGGCACTGTAGAAACAGGTGATCGCGAGTAGTCTGTCCCTTGCTCCATTCTCCTCTGGTACCCTCATCTCAGACTGGAATCTTCTCATGTCCATAATCCCTGCTGGAAAGTCAGCGAAAGCAAGAGTGGAGATGGTACTTTCAAGGCTTGGACACTGGGACGTTGAGAGGCAAGTCAACCAAGGATGTTTTCAGTGTTTTCCAAACTGCATGGACCTAGCAACTGTTGGGAAATTCCAGAAAGTTAGCCCAGTTGTCCACCTGCATGGAATTCCCCAGGAGTCTATTTGGGTTCCTGTATTGTTTCTTTCAATTTCTTTCCAAATGAAATTTCTAGTCTCCGACTTGAGCTTCAGGATTTGGGTTCTTTGTGTTTGTATTTCAAGACCCAACTTTGACCTGGATTTCATTTAAAATATGACTTTCCACCCAATGTGGCAAGAAACCCATCAATTTTATATACTTCCTAATTTCATTGGGTCCTTGTGAAGTTTCATCAGATAGACCTCAAACCGTATGATGATAACATTGAAATGCAAGTCACAAGCTTTAATTAGGTACAATCAGAAATCATGCGGTGACTTCATTAAGTATCATTAAGAATGATCAAAATATTGCTCTTAGGAAAAATACATCAAAAGCATGAATTTACACATTGATTAAACAAGATCTGCAATTTCTAAAAATCTGGTGTGAGGGGAAAAAAAGACGGGGGAAGAATGTAGCCAATTAAGTGCTCCTAACCTACTTAGCAACAAGGGATTGCTTAGCAACCAGAAATGTTGGGTGGAAAAAAAAAAGATGGCAGGGTACAAATTCTCATTCTCCACAAATGGATAAATAAGTAAGAGATGCCAAAATAGTAGAATAGAAAATGACATGGTGTTTCTTCCCTGCCTCCACAAGTGGAATTGCTGCTTCATGAATAATGATGCATGCATATGTAGAGTTCAGAAAGACAGGAATAGGCCTTCCAAGGTGTCAGACCACAGGTCTATGTTTTCTACAAAAATTGCCAGGAGTGGTTGGATCTCTGAATTTGCTTAGGGCTTGAACTTGGGACTAGGGATTTATGAATGGCATTACATCCATGCTCTCTCTTTGTCTGAGACATGTTTTCTTCCCTTGTCCACTCAATGAAGGAAGCAGACTTTTTTTTTCCTAACCAGAATTTTATTCTATGAATTCTTCATCTGTGCCTATGGTCCAAGGCACTAATTCACAGTAGCTATTGTGCACTAGTGCTTCTTCCCATTAACTAAGGTTGATTAGCACGTTTTGTATATGAACATGAGCACTGAGGTGCATCAGTAGATGGTGGTGGTGATGATGGTGATGGTGATGGAGGTGGTGATGGAAGTGGTGGTGGTGGTGGTGGAG
>NW_025335606.1:2446407-2471309 GCF_004798865.1 Varanus komodoensis
TGGAGATGCAGATGCAGATAGAGGTGGTGGTGGTGGAGGTGATGGTGATGGTGGTGGTGATGGTGGTGGTGGTGGCGGTGGCGATGGCGATGGCGATGGAGGTGGAGGTGGAGGTGGAGGTGGAGGTGGTGGTGGTGGTGGAGATGGTGGTGATCACTGCATTTACATGCCATCTTTGTTCATCTTGTGAGGAACCAGGAATCCATTTTCCCTTTTTTCCCCCTGTGGGAAACCCCTGGTTCTGCTCATCCTCACAACGACTCCATGAGCTGAGCTGGGCTGAATGTCTATGACTGACTCGAGTGAGTCCACGGTCCCTAAAATGCATGTTCATCATGAATTTACAAGAGCTGAAATGACAAGGGCTGTCGTGGACAGGACGCTTTGGAGGTCTTCCATTCCTGGGGCTGCCATAGGTCAGAAATGACTCAAGGGCCCAAAGCAGCAAGAAAGCAGCACAAAGCCTTGCACTCCCTGCCCCGTCCCCACCCCTCTGGGATGCATTCCCACTTTCGGAAGGGAAGCCAGGATGGTTTTTTGGCACAGGCTGCGAGGGGAGGCCATCGGGATCAGAGCCCAGCCTGTCCCTTGCGCCTGGATCAACCTTACTGGCAGATCCACGAACAGGGTCCTGCAGACTGTGGTGGCCATGGCAGATTTGCTCAGATCACCTGATCCCAAGCTGTTTAGGGCTCCAACATGCACCTTTGGGCTTGAACCACCAGAGCAGCTTGTGCACATTGTATGTACCTGCAGGCAGAGGAGAAACTGCATTCTGGAGCCATTCACCTTTGTGAACAACTGGAAAGGAAGTCCCACCTGCAACAAATTGCAGTATGGTGCCTCAGATGTGGCAAGGGCACAGGGGAGCCGGCAAGGTCTGCTTTCTCTGCACTGGGAGCTGCCAGTGAATCAAACAGAGTTGATTAAAGGTACCCCTGGCAAGTGATGCCACTGCTTTTCCTTAGCTGCCGCCAAACCTAGGAAACCTCCCTTAATGGCATGCTAATCTCTTTTGGAAGAAGTACAGCCCCATCTGGCCCCAGTTGAACATCTCCCTTTCTCTAATCTGGACCCATTTTCACATGGGTCTTTCTAAACATGGCTCCAGAGCCCTGGCTCTGGTTTCCACAAGCTTCCTAGGACTAGGAAGGGGCAATAAAAATAGAAATATAGCTTCTTTGTCTCTGTCTCTCCCTTTCTCTCTCTCTCTCTCTCTCTCTCTCTGTGTTTCACAAGCTGCATCTTCAGAGCAGAGTTCAAGGGAAGCACCATACAAAGTGTCCTCCATTAATCTAACATGGGAATGTCCAGAACTATCCCTGGACATATAGTGGCATTAATGGCCATCAACTAAAGCTGGTAGAAAGCCATTGAACCCATCTGAGCACCAAAAGACCAAGATAGCTGAAGGAGGACCCTCATGTTACAAATATGCTTCTTTAATGAGAGAGAACCCCACCTGGAGCATATCCCAAATCCTGGACCTGGCTGTAGGAACTGCCTACCAACAGCAGCTCAGTCTTATCTGGATCGAGCTTCATCTAACACACCTCTTTGTGTGTGCATGACTGTATGTATTCTAATCTGCAACACAAGTTTCTCCAGTGGCTTTGTGCAGATATTAAAATCCACTGTGTGTGCCAGGTGACCCTCAGCTCTCTATTTTTGTCTAATTAAAGGGGGGATATGGAAAGGAAGCACGTGCCAGAGTGTGCAAACTTCTGCATGTTTCACATCCTTTGCATTCCATGCATGTGGTGGAGGGCAAGAGTCCACATTTGTTCCCCTACCACATAGAATCATAGAATAGCAGAGTTGGAAGGGGCCATGAAGGCCATCAAGTCCAACCCCCAGCTGTTGCAGGGCACCACGTCACAGCATCCCACTCAGAGGGCTGTCCAGTTTCTTCTTGAATGTCTCTAGTGTGGGAGAGCCCATCACCTCTCCAAGCAGCTGGTTGCACCGTCGTATTGCTGAAAAGTGAGGAAGCTTTTCATGAAGCTTTGTTCGGTTCATATGCTCTGCACAGTCCTTCCACCATAGGAAGAGGTTTGCCAGCCTGGTTTGAATCAGGCCTATGGACCTATGAAGGTGAATAGAAACTGAAAAAATTAAATCATACTGTTTGATTGGCCATTTAATTCCACCGGGGGGGCTGGAGATTACAGAAAGCCACTCAGAAAGAAGGGTGCGTGGAAATGTCTGACATTATGCCCATTGGTGGTCCTGATCAGAGGAGGAAAATATTACAATAATTTGGTATTTTTTAAGAAAGTGATTACTAGGTGACACCATTAAGGAGTACCTGTGCACATTCATTTAATGGCCCAGTGCCTCTCGTACAGGTCTTGTATAGTCACATTCAATCTCATCTGCTCCACATTAGGAAGAGTTTTCTTCCTGAGTGTGTTTATTTACTGCCAGGTCCGTAAGCATAAAGCACAGAATGAAGTAATAAATAATACCTTAAAGAGCCTTTCAGACAACTCAGGTCCTGGAGGACAAGCATTTTTTATTTCAAGGCATATGAACTCCGCTCCACCGGGGCTCAGTGGTAATTCTCTTTGTTCCATATTTCCCCAAACTGAAGAAACTCTTTCTTTTTTTCAATAGTGTCACATTTTTAAAAACAAACCTGCCTTTCAGATATATTGTCCAACGCTTTCAAACCTCAATAGGAACAAACATCCCTTCTGACAATGACAAATATCCATCTTCAGATAGCCCTGGAATGCATCGCTTCCACAAATGTGACTCAGGTGGCCCTTGTCCCCAGACAGCCATGGCAATCCCAATAATTACCCAAGATTGTCTCTTGGAAATGTCTTTCCGTCCCCCAGTATAAATGGTGGTGGACCAAAACTGGGAATCCTCCAGAGGCTTAACATGATCTATAGTTTTGTTTAGGTGTCGTTGCTGTTGACAATAACTTAGTCACAGTATCTTTGACTATACTGGCGTTTCCAGTGCTAGAAGAAAAAGCTTCTTAATGCAGAGCTGATGATGGGGTGATACGAGACCTGCATGAAAGGCACCGGCCAATTAAACAAATGTGCATGGTGACGTCTTAATGGTCTCCCTTGGTAACCATCTGAAGAAATACCAAATTATTACACTGATTTCTTTCTCTGGTCAGGGCCACCGATGGGCATAAAGTCGGAGATTGCACCAAACGCTTTCTCATTTCCTAAGCCCCTCTCTGTGCCCATGGAATTAAATGGTTTGTCAAGATCTGAAGCTCTGAGGGTGATGAGCAGCATACATGGCCCTGCAAGTGTCTGCAGGACCAGGATACGGCCCTTAGGTGCTTGCAAAGAGTGGGACCCTTGTGATCAGTCAGCATGGCTGGGAGCTCTGGCACACTGCGTAAGAGGGTTGTCTACATTGCTCAAGTTGGTCACAGAGACGTGGGCCTTTGTGGGGGTTCTGGTGTGTCCCAGCCTTCACCTGTACCTTGTATCCTGCCAGCTCTGGCTTCTGCCCTTGCCTTCTGCCTGACTGATCCTTGTTCTCCCTGGCTTTGCCTTGCTCCAAGCCCTTCTTTGCCTTCCTGGCATTTGACTCAAGCTTGCCTCTGGACCTTGCTTTGGGCCATGGATGTGCCACATCTTTCCTGGCCCCTAGCCTTGTCTGTGACACTGGCTCTGCCAGGCCGGTCGGTATCTGACCTTTGCCTGCTCCTGACTCTGCTTCAGCTTCTGGACCTGCCATGCCTTCTTGGTATCGGCCCTTGCTTGATCCTGGCTTGGGCTTTGTCTTTGGAGCTTCCATGCCTTGCAGGGAATCTGACCCTTGCTTGTTCCTAACTGTGCTTTTCCTACAGCACTCTTGCATTCCGTTAAGAGTTCCATCATCCCTGGCCATGGCATCCCAGACACAAGCAGCTGTCTCCTGCCTCTGATGAATCCAATCAAACAGTATGATTTAATTTTTTAAGCTTCTCTTCACATTTTATGAATTCGGTAGGTTGGATGCAAACCAGGCTGGCCAACCTCTTTATATGGCCGAAGAAGAAACATGCACCTGCCTCTTCTCTTGCCCACTCAAGTGAACCATGCAAAGCAAGTGAAGCATGCAGAGGTCCACACAACCTGACCCATAAATGCAAGAGTTGAGCTCTTGGGGCCAAGCCTAGAAAGGGTCTAAGGTTGGACTGTGTGTGGTGGCATAGTCCAGTGGGTCTGCAGGTCCAGGAGTAGAACCCGGTGCCAAAGTCATCTAAGCACATAAGCAGAGCTGTTACAAAAATGGCTAAAGGGAAAATTGGATCTGCCCCTTGTTCATCTGGCAACAGGCCTAAAGTAGCGGGGCAGAACCTCTCCATTTCAAAGGCCAAATTCAGGTTTGGATAAGCTTTCAGGAGCAGGATTAAATACCTACACATTAGAATCATAGAACAGAGGACTTGGAATGGACCAATGTCTTAAGGTTCTCACTGGACCAGTAATTCAGGTTTGGAAGACTTTTCAGAATGTAGAAGAATATTCAAAACCTGGACACCACCAAATGATTGATGATGAGGAGAAAGGTATGTAGTCAGGGAACAAGGCTATGGCTAATTATTTGTTTTTCGGTGCCAGGCTAAGACCTTTTTATTTAAAACTTATTTTAATTGTTAATTTATTGGTTATTTATAGGATTTTAAATCTTTTAAGCCGAGATGCACTGGGTTTTAATATTTTTATTGTACAATTTGTTTTATTTTGTTCTTATTGTGGGGCTTTGTTGCGATGGGGGTGACATTAAAATGTTTTAAATAAATAGGGAACCTACATGACCAGATTAGGTCCCAGGTATGGCCAAAAAAGTAACAAACTTGGTGAAGACCATTTAAAGTCCTGGTGGGACTTTACTACTTGCAGAAAAGTACTCTATGCAGGAAAAAAATATATAATAGGAATGTCATTTTATTCTAAACCAAGTGGTTCCTGTGCTGGAACTAAAATATGGAGCTGGGCTAAACTTGACCACAAATGGATGACTCCTTTGCAAAATCCACTGAACAGGTTCTTCATAATGGACGTGATGGGATTAGCAGCCCATGTCCAGAACACACGATGTCTCAGTCTTCCGTTCTCCCTCTCTGCTGCAAAGAGAGATTCACATTTTCACTTTTGAAGAGAGGAGAAAAGCATGACGCAGCTCCAGGAAGTCAAAGAACTGTTAAAATCATGGCAGCCCATACCCATCAAGAGGTCCAGGGTGCCAAGCCAGCTTCCAATTCGAGTTCGGAATGATCATATCTGTCTTTGAAGAAGAGAAGATTGTTGGAATTTATAGACTTCCCTCATCAAAAGCAGACTGTTGTGAAATGCCATTTGTTTTCTTCATCTGACAAAAGCCCCTCAAATAATGACAATAATATAATAAAATACCGAACACTTGTTGGGTTTTTGCTTTCAGAACAAACAGGCACTGACAAATCCTTACTGCATTACCATTCTTGATTGCTCTGATGGAACTCATTTCCATCTTCTGTTCCTCTAATTACATGAAAATTGCATACTTCTTATGCATGACACATTTCCCACAGCTTTGGAAAACAGTTGCAAAGAAGAGAAAAATTCCTCATTTCTTTTACCCATTTGTAGTGGCTGTATATCACCAACCTAGCAATCAATTCATGTTTATAGGCTGCTTTTTGACACTATTGTAGCAAATGAGCAGACAAACTGTACAAAAAAGTATGTTTTTTGGAAAGATCCCCTCCCCTTAGTAGTAGAAATTTTGGAGGTTTTTCCTGTTCAATCTGTTATTTCTCTCTCCATCTCCCATCATTTCAATTTTAGATGAGTGATGAAAAAAGAGGGCTAAGTGGAAAAGACGAACTTCGGTGATTCCGCCACTCCGTGTTTTGCTTTGAAATTACTTTAATAGTCAGATGCAAAGTGAAAATTGCAGGCTTCCCACGGCAGGTTACAAAACCACACAAAGAAGATAAATAAATTGCAAGCAGGGGGATAATTTATGTTCTGTACACAAGTTTAGGAACACTTTCTTTGTACTTTTGCAGCTCAAAATAAGAGTCCAAAGTGAGAGATAATAGGGATCTCTCAGAGTCCTCTTCGCTGTACTTTTCTGCAGTAAGTCCTGTAGCTTTTAGTGAACCTTACTAGCAGACAATATTGCTTATCACGGGAGCCCTAAACTCAAAATAGTATCCATTTACCATGCTGTATTTTGGGATTGCAATCAAGATCTGAACTTCTTCAAGTCACCTGCCTGATACCTGGTGCAGCATACATTGTTGGTATGCAATGATTAACAACAGTAGCACTGATACAGAGCTGGTGTATTAGATGGTAGAAGGTAAGAAATGTGTAGTATAATTCTTCCATTGCTTGTGAATTCTCTCACTAGCATTTGGAAAAGCTACTGGATCTGAATTTACACATAGACCTCCTTTCTACTTCTGCACCATGGGCATGAAATGAGCCAGAAACTTGGCTTCCCACCAGTCCTGTGGAGTTGCCTGTATCCCTGGAGAAGGGTGGGGCATGTACATGCTTAGAGCTAGAAATTCAGGTGCATTCGCAGACATGTTCTAGGAGCTCTCTGTCTTTGCTTGGTCCAGTTCATGGAAGCCTCATGGAAGATGGATAACCTCTTCACTTTGGTTCCTCTCATCTCTCTGGTTTTGCCGATTCTTCTTTGTAGTTCCTTTTGGACTTTTGGCTTTCTTTAGAGGATCTTGCTTGCATGGGGAATGCCCCAGTTTCCATCTGCAGAATTCCCAGATAGGGCAGGAAAATTGCTGTCTGAAACCCTGAACAGTCAACAGTGCTGGGCTAGACAAACCAAGGTTCTGACTCAGTGAAATGCAGCTCCCCATATTCCTTGTGTCTCCAGATTGGTTCAGCTCAAAAAAATTCTAGTTGACAGCAGGCTAGACATGAGCCAACAGTGTGGTGCAGTGCTTAAGAGAGTGAACACCACCCTTGGATATATAGCCAGAGGTGTTGCCTGCAGATCGAGAGGGGTGTTGCTATTGCTCTATAGGACTCTGGTGTGCCCACAATTGGAGTGTTGTCTCCAATTCTGGGCTCCACATCCCAAGAGGGATATAGTAAGGTTGCAATTAGTTCAGCGCAGGGTCACAAGGATGGCAGCCAGATTGCCATATGAGATGCCTTATGAGATGAGGGTTGAGGGAACTGGGACTTTTCCATTTGGGGAAGAGGAGACTTCAGGAGGATCTTATAGCAGGGCAGAGGCCCTTCTCCAGGAGCCCTCCTTGAAGGACATTAGGAGGGTAAGTACCCGGAGGAGGGCCTTCTCTGCGGTGGCACCCCACCCATGGAATGCACTCCCCAGAGAGGTCTGCCTGGCGCTGTCGTTATTTGCTTTTCGGCGCCAGACCAAGACCGTTTTATTTAAACGTCATTTTAATTGTTGATTTTATTTATTGATTTTAACAACTTTGGCCAGGATGTCTTCAACAACTGTATTTTATTATATTGATGTTATTTATTTATGTTGTAAGCCACCCTGAGGCTGAGGCGAATGGGGCGGCATATAAGCCTGCTAAATAAATAAATAAATAAATAAATCTTATAGTGGCATACAGGTATGTGAAGGGATGTCTTAGGGTAGACAGGTGTGGCTTGTTCTCCCCTGTGGTGGGAAGGACACAATTCATAGAGGCAAAGCTCAAGGAACCGGATTTTAGTATGGATATAAGGAAGTACTTCCTGACCATCAGGACCCCTGGGATATGGAATGGGCTTCCATGGGAGGTGGTGGAGGCCCCATTGGTGAGGGCGTTCCAGGGAAGATTGGACACAAACATGTTGGGGATTTTATGAGCACAGCTGCCCTTTACTGGGTGTCAGACTGCATGGCCCAGGAGGCCCCTTCTGACTTGTTATAGTTCTATATTTCCAAGATCAAAACATATGGACATCAATAGGGTTTTTTTGCACTCTTCTTCTAATGCTCACATTTTTACATGACAAGCAGCTTTCCTATTCTAACATATGTTTGCATGATCTTTTCTAGGTTTATTTATTTGCTTACTGGAGAGACCATTTGCCAAATTTTAGAAAAACTGGAATGTTAAAGGTTAACTCTAGTTAGAAGTGCAACATCAGGACCAAACCAATTTCACCCCTCTCCGAGCTTCGGTGCCTGTCCTTTGAGTCACAATGCATTAGCAATCTACCACCTATAGGAAAAGGGAAATGTTTGCCTATCAATCAGGGTATAGGCTTGTGAGAGCACGTGGGTGCTCTCGGGGGGATGGATGGCAATCACTGATGTGCAGGAACTTAATGGATACAAATAGCATCATGGGTGCTCCATCGGAGGCACAAAGATCAGGAAAAGTGACACTCCAACGGCCGTTTAGGGCTCTGCACCCAGCGTGAGGGAAATAATCCTTCGGATGTCGGTTTGGCAGAGTCAGAGTTTAACCCAGACTCCAAGTCAAGATAGTTTCCATGGACATCTGAAAAGATATGCCCCAGTAAGGAAGAGTTATTCTGAAAGGACACAGAAACAAGTCAAACTCACATTCACTTAAGGGGCGGGGCTGTTTCTGGAGGGCTGTTCATTAACATTAATTAATGCAGTCTGTTTCCTGCATGAATGTTTTGCCCCAGCACTGTTCAAATTACTCCTTGCAAATGCCTTTTTTCGGTTGAATGCTAAAGGGAACCGTGTGGCCTCAGTTAACACAGTAAAAATATGGTTTAGTGCTGTATTCCAAGGGTGTAATGAGATTCTACAGGCTTCCTAAATCTGCTGAGTTTGGGATTTGGATATTAAATTTGGGCCCTAGTCTCTGACTTTTGAATTCCGGGATCAAAGAATGATGGGCAACTCTTCCTGGTTGCCATTTTGGGCAAAGATATTTGCAGCGTATCAACTGTTGCTTGTCGCACGTTTGAAACTCACATTCTGACGGGACTTTCAAAATTGTTCAGTGCCACAGTGGGCTTCCCTCATCTATGCGTACAACCTGGGAAAATTCTGCACCAAGACTCAGAGAAGGATTGTGGGAGTATTGTCAGAAGCAAATTTGTACAACATTACAGTTGAACAGAATTTCTCATTTAAACCTGGGCTTCCCCCATCCTTTCTTTCTTTTTTTTAAAGTAGATCCCAGGGAAACAGCCAGTTGAGATCCTGGGCAGCTATTAATTTATTTATAAAATTTATATCCCACCTGTTTTCCTCTTAAAACCCAAAGTGTCTTATATCATTGTCCTCCTTTCCATTTTATCCTCACAACAACCTTATGAGGTAAGTTAGGCTGAGCATCACGATGGACTGTGGAGGCTGGATTTCCTGAGTCCCACTTCAGCACTCTAACCACTAGGCTGCCCTGGCCCATCAGAAGCAAGCTAATGCAATACTCCCTCTGCCTAGACGTGGTCCTGGATTGTTGAGGCTTCCTAAGTCAGGTTCTAACCTCAGAGGAAGTAGAAGGGGTGAAAGGGAGATAAAGTATCTCTTTCATCTCTCAGTCATTGGCTGTGTTTGCTCAAGGACTGAATCCCTGGGGTTGAAATCTATAAGACATTGCACTCATCTACTGCTTTAAAACACTTCTTCACCATGCCCACATTTTTCTCTTTGTTTGTGCTTCTCTGTTGTTGGTTTTGTATTAGCAGTCTGTGCATATGCTAGACCAAAAGGCAGAGAAGATCTTACAAGGCGGTCTCCAGGGAGCCTCGTGCATTTTGAGAGCTTCCCTAGCCTTAGAGGGAGAATAAAAATGCACATTAACCACCAAGTAACCTTTGTTTTAAGGAAAGGCTCCATATTTACCGAGAGGCTCTCTCAGACTTCCCGGTGCTATTTGTCTGCTGTCTGGGTAGACACAAAGATTTCAGCAGAATGCAGAAACCCTTCCATCTCATGAATGCCTGTTTGCCCCTCGCCAGTGCTAAGAACAGATTTGCATGTGCGAAGGAACCTCTGCACGGTGGCTTGACTCTTGGGCTTGGCCCAGAGAAGTTTGTTTTCTGTCTGTGCTTGTTGTAAACTGTCCCGAGATGCTAGTGATGGGACAGTCTAGAAAAGCAACAGACAGACAGACAGACAGACAGACTCGGTCAGTTCCATTTCCTGCAACACTCAGTACTAATACAGATACTGGGACTGATGCAGTTACTAAAGAGGAGAGCCTGTTAGGAAATAAAGGAAGGAAGGAAGGAAGGAAGGAAGGAAGGAAGGAAGGAAGGAAGGAAGGAAGGAGAGAGAGAGAGGGAAAGTGTCAGGAAGGAAGGAAGAA
The DNA here is from genome assembly GCF_004798865.1 of Varanus komodoensis. Classification (NCBI taxonomy): domain Eukaryota; kingdom Metazoa; phylum Chordata; class Lepidosauria; order Squamata; family Varanidae; genus Varanus; species Varanus komodoensis. The sequence goes on from NW_025335606.1 coordinate 2,456,648, forward strand.
GAGAGAGAGAGAAGGAAAGTGGCACCCAGCTGTAAAATGGATGAATTCACAGGGATCCGAACAAGTCTCTTTCTCTTCGAGGGTAAGCACTCAAAGCCCTGTGCCTGGATGAGCTACTCTAGCGCATTTTTAAATCTCAGATTATTTCTGTCTTTAATGTGGCAACATGTATGAATTGTGGTTAATCTCAAATGAATCGGAAGCAGGTTATTGCTCGTCCCTAGGCTGAAATCCTCACCCAGCCATGAAGCTTGCTGAGTGGCTGTGTGATCCATCACTCACTCTCCGCCTAATCTACCTCACAGGGTTGTTCTGAAGGACAGGGATAGGACCTCAGGTTCCTGGCAGGAGACACAGGAGACAAATCCTGCACACGAATGAGGGACATTTAAAAACTAACCTTCCTCCCACCTGCATCAATGCACCATTCTTTAGGCTGCGATCTTGTGGCTTCCCAACATCACCATTCTTTGGAGTCTCCCCTTTGAGGCTCTGCCACCTCCACGCTGGGACCCCAAGGCTGAACTTCCCACTGGCCCCCACTCAGTTGCCATGGGAAGCCCATCACAACCTTTAGGAGGGGTGGGAAGGAGGAGGAGCCTGGGGCCATGGACTTCAGCGGATTTCCTTCAGTGTTCCAACCTCCTTCTCTCCCTCCCCGCAGCACTGAAAATGGCCATCTAGGGAAGCTGCTTGGGGCAGGGCGCAGTGGTGGTGGAGACCGCCACTGCATTCCATGTTGGGCATAGGAAGTGCTGAAGCCTCCAGGTTTGGAGGTTTTCCTGTACCTGCTGCAGAGGCAGAAAGAGAACACCGTAGACCTCTGGTGTCTTGAGGAATGATATGCATGTGTCAAGCAGCTGAAGCTTCCTGAACAACGGTGGTGCTGGGAAGAGAAGCCTGTGTCATGGCATCTGTTCTCCGTCACTACCACTCTATACGACTCTGGTGTACCCACAACTGGAGTATTGTGTCCAGTTTTGAGCCCCTCGTTACAGGAAGGATATAGCCAGGTTAGAGTCAGTGCAGCGTAGGGCCACAAGGATGGTGGCTGGTTTGCAGGGGATGCCGTATGAGGCGAGACTGAGGGAACTGGGTCTCTTCAGCCTGGAGGAGAGGAGACTCCAAGGGAATCTTTTGGTGACATACAGGTGTGTGAGGGGGTATCACACAGAGGTGAGTAGAAAAATGTTCTCCCCTGCAGGGGAGGGCAGGACACGTTCCAACGGAGCAAACCTCAGGGAACCAAGGTCCATTTGGATGCCAGGAAGTACTTCCTGACAGTTAGGACCCCAAGAGTATGGAATGGGCTTCCATGAGGGGTGGTTGTGGCCCCATCAGTGAGGGTGTTCAAGGATAGGCTAGACATGCACATGGTGGGCATGTCGTGAGTGGAGCCAACTGGAGCCAGGGGTCAGACTAGATGGCCTGGGAGCCCCCTTCTGACTTGCTCTGTTTCTGTGTTTCTATCATCCCCACAACCAATAGGCAGAAATACTATGCATGAGCACATGGACACTTAATATATCCACAAATATATTATGCTCAGGCATTGCACTAGTTGCTCTGGTCTAATGGAACTGTTAGCATAATGTAATGAATGCATATCTGTGGAATTCATGAACAAAGAAAAATTCCCTTCTCCTTCAAAAATGCTCACTTCTCCAAATTTGTCAATGGATTTTTCCAAAAAGCCATACAAAATGTATATAGTAGTGAAAATAACATTCAGTATAGCAATATACTAGTAAAAATACTTCAAAAGATGCTTTTATTAGGCAAAATTGCATGCATTAGCAGAAATGTGTATTAAATGTGGATGACTTTTATGCGAGTAAAAATGACAATAATTCTTAAAAGTTTGGGATAAACCTAATTTAAAATTAAAACAAGACAAAATTCAAGATAAACTAAGTTTAGAGGAAAAAGGGAATGCGAGAGGAATTGTAACATGTGGATTTGTCTGTTTCTGCATATAATCCACTTAGATCATCTCAGTTAAAAAAAATCACTATTAAAAAAAAGCATTATAAAAGTAAAAGAAATTATCCAGTTCTCTTCCCTGATGTACACGGATTCATCATCAAGCTCTCTTTCCTGATGTCCAGGTATTCAAACTCCCATTTGCACAGAGGCTATCAATGTACACCAAAAATTGCATTGGCTATTTATCATCCATACACTGTTGCAGGGCAGAAATTATGCACGTGGGACATACACGCGTAGGCGCTTGTCCGGATGGGGAGCTTGAATTCATCAGTGTCAGAGGTGGGACCCATGAGTGTTTGGTTATACAAGCTGGAGAACAATTATTGGATTTATTCCAGATTTCCAATGCATCTGCTCTTTTGGCAGGCTGGAAATGAAGCCATTCTTCTCTCTGCCCAAGTTCAGCAGATATTCTGTTTCTCCGTCATCCTAAATGTTCATCCTAAATTGTCAAAGGTACAATCACTTAAGTGCATTGGAAGCTAAGAAGAGTCATCCTAGATCCAACTGAGAATCCATCTAGCTCGAAAGTTTGTTCAAACAGTGCGATCCAGTGGTGGTCAACCACAAAATGCCTGCAAGAAAGGCACAGGTGCAGCACCCATGTTCCCCAGCAATTGGTGTACTGGAGGTAGCACATAGCGGTTGGGGCTAGTAGTGATTCAAGTCTTTTCTTCCATGAATTTCTCCAGCATTAAATGTGTCCAAATTAGTGGCCATCACTCTTGGTGGCCTTTAGGTTTTTTTGTTTCTCCTTGAGGCCACGACTGAGGTTGAACAGCCGATCATCCTCAAGCTGCCCCCAGCACAAAGGAGCAGCTTCTATCCATCTTTGTTTCAAGCCGTCTGAACTTTATTAAAACACATTTGCTTTCTGAATTGTTCTCAGTAAAACAAAATTACTGACATTTATCACTAATTAGCTAATAATATAATTATCCACATCTAGCACATAGGAAAAAAAACAAAGAATATCATCAGACAGAAAGTATCTCAGAACTGCTGAATTTGGGAAACTAGTAATGGCTTTTTTTAACTTCAGTAATTATTATTTTTTTTCCTCAAAATATGGAGGGGGTGCTGGGAAATGCTACCAACAAAAGAAAAAATAAAAATGAAATAATGCCTTTTTTCCTATACAAAATATATAATTACATAAATATTAACTAATTTAATACAGGAGTGGCAGATTTATTTATGTCTCCCAGCAAGCAAACTCATAAAGCTGGAGGACTTTGTATCCAGAATCCATTAATTCATCAGTGTATGCTTGGTTCATCACTGATTTACAGGCAGAAGGAGATAACCATCTCTTTTTCATGAAGAGGACATGCATAATTTTAGATTTATTGCTGTGCATCAGAGCCAATCTGAAGTGGGGAACGGAGGGGCACCTAAACCTTAGCTGTCAGTCCGGCTCTGCGTCTTCATAGTAAAGTTATGGAGGACGTAAGTGAGCAGATCAGTAACTTTGCAACAGTTTCGTGGGAACTTCACAGCACTGTGAAGTATCTTCCACAATCCCCCTTCTCACACTGAAATTATTGCCATAAGGTGGGAAGCATTTCTGATGAATCCTGAGTGTTTTCTTCCCATAAATGTGGCAGAACTTGACCGTATAGGGTCAGGACCAGACTCCGGTTTGCTTAGGACACACTGGATCCTGTACAAGCACTTTCTGTGGGCTTCCTTTAAATCATAAATGTATGTAAACCTAACCTATAATGATAGCAGAGCAGTGAATTCTTTTAGTGGAAACCAAAGGTGGATTTGTCCTTTCCAACTGTGGCATCTACAAGGATCTATGTTATTTGCTTGCAAGAACCACATGATTCTTGTGGGGGCTGGACTTCTTTCCCACTCAAAGCATAGCTTCCCTCCCAGATGTGAAATGTTCGAAAAGAAGTGTGGAATCGCTGCTTATCATGCAATTTGTTATTCATATCCTGCTAGTGTGGGACCAGAGCCTGTCCCGTTGAGACCTGATCTGCCTTTGGCTTCACATCACTGACTGTTTGCTTACTGAGCTACAATCTAAATGGCTTAGGGCCTGGTTACCTGAAGGAGCACCTTCTTCCCTCTGTGCCTGTCCACCCCTTAAGATCTGGGGCAGAGGCCCTTCTCTGGGAGCCCTCCTTAAAGGAGGTGACTACCCAGAGAAAGGCGTCCTCTGTGGTGGCACCCCAATTGTGAATTATGCTCCCCAGAGAGGTTTGCCTGGTGCCATCACTTTAGTCTTTTTGGCAACAGGCTAAAACCTTTTTATTTTCCCAATGTTTTAAGATTTGATTGTTTTAATAGGAGTTTTACTGCTGTTTGGAAATTTTATTAGGACACTGTTAAATTTTATATGTCTTACTGTTAAACCATCTCGAGACCATAGTAACGCACAGTCTAGAAAAGTTTTAAATAAAGAAATATAAAGCTGAGTAAGAGTGGATTGAAAAGAAGGTGTGCCGCTCCAAGTTCAGACCACTCTTATTTGGCTCAGCTTGCCTTGGAGTGCAACTTTAGTCTTCTTTTTGAAGAACAGCTGTACTCAAAATGTTTTTGAAGGCCTTTGATCACGTTCTGCCTGAAATCAGAACACATGTAATTCTGGGGGATTTGCTTGGGAAGTAGGGTGGATAGATCAACCTTTTCTGATCCATGCTAGTTTTGTATCTCCTTTAATTAATAAGTTCATATTAAATGGTCATGTTTCTGCATTAATCTCCACTTAAAAACAAAATGAACAAAAATGTAGTCAAATATATATCCTAATATGAATTCCGGAATGTATTTTTGCAGAAAAAACTTTTTAATAGACTTTTTTTCAGAGTATGCATTCTAAACCTAGATTTATCCTACAACATATTATTTTCAATGTTTTGGGATCTTTTTTCAGGTGAAAAAAAAGGATTGAAAAATGTAGTGAAATATGGAATCATACTGATCAGCACATTAGCCTGAAGGCTTGGATCTGGTCGGTTTGCTTTGATATGCAAAGCAAATAAAATCCTCACACATCCCTATTGAAGAGTTGGGCCACCCCTCCTTCTGCTTGGACTGGTAGCATCCTCATCTGTTAAGGGAACCAAGTAACATTGATAATGAGTGCAGGGTTAAGCAAAAGCTTTTATGGAAATGATTTGAGCTCGAGAGACAATTTCAAAGGGGATCCGGTGTGTGAGTGCCGTGAAAAAGCAAAGTCCATGTTAGACATAATTGAGGAACGAACTGAAATTAGAGCTGCCGCTCTCATACTCTCCTTTAGCAAAGTGTGAGGCATCTGGTTTTAGGGCAGGGATGCATCAGATGCCCTCAGCCCAGGTTCCTGGCCTTTCGTGGGCTTTCTCTGCCCCAGCCCTGCCTCCTGCCCGAGTGTTTCTGTGGGCACTTGTGGGAAGCAAGTGCCTATGGCTCCAGAGGCACTTGTGCACACCCACTTGTGCACACTTGTGCTTGTACACACCCATTCGTTCACCCACGTAACACGAAAGTTTTGTGCATTTTGCATGCTTTGCACAAAGAATCACACACTCGGCCTACTTGCGTTGTGTCTGCTCATGCCCCTGAGCATTCCTGGACTTGATCTTGGCTTGGCTCGGTTCCTGCCCGGGTTGAATGCAGCAAGGAAGTCCAGCATGCACACGAGAGCCAAATTCCTTAATCCCCTTATCAAAATGCACTAGGAACACTGTACTCTCAGTGTGGCTGCAGCATAAATTTCTGGTCACTGGCACGTTAAAAGGGTGCTGTATGTTTGGAAAGTGTAGAAGAGGGTAACTGGAATGGCCAATGGGCTAGAGCAGCTTTTGCATTGGGAATGGTTCCAACAGGTGGGATTATTTTGCTTAGGAAAAAAGGGCTCATAAAGGGAGACAGAAAGAGGTCCATACGGCTAAGCATGCTGTAAATAAAATGGAGATGGAGACATTTTTCTCCCCTTCTCATAATGTGAGAGCCCAAGGGGGCAGGAGGGACAATTAGGACAACTGAAAGGGTCTTCTTCACACAGCACATAATTCAGCTATGGAATTTTCCTTCATGGGCTGTAGAAATGGCCACCAATTTGGATTACTTTAAGAGGGGATTGGACAAATTCAAGGAGAGAAAGACTACTAGTCCTTATGCCTATACACCTCCCCCAGTATCAGGAGCAGTATCTCTTGCTGGGGAACATCGGCAAGAGGGTGCTCCTGCACTCACATCCTTCTTGTGGGTTTCCATAGGTGAACCACTGCGTGAACAGAATGCTGGGCTTGATTGCCCCGTGGTCTGATCCAGCACAGCTGCTCGTATGTAGAGTCAAAGCACTGAGGTAAGTGGTGTGCACTCAATATGCAGGTATTAGATTAAAGGTAAAGGTAAAGGTTTCCCCTTGATATTAAGTCCAGTCATGCCTGACTCTCGGGGGCGGTGCTCATCTCCGTTTCCTAGCTGAGGGAGCCAGCATTTGTCCACAGACAGTCTCCGTGGTCGTGTGGCCGGCATGACTGAACACCGAAGTGCACCGAACGCTATTACCTTCCCACCCAAGTGGTACCTGTTTATCTACTTGCATTTATATGCTTTCGAACTGCAAGGTTGGCAGGAGCTGGGACAGAGCAACGGGAACTCACCCTGTTGTGCAGATTTGAACCGGCGACCTTTTGATCAACCAGTCCAGCAGCACAGCGGTTTAAACCACTGCGCCACCTGCCGTCCCTATGTATTAGATTAAATGTGCACAAAACGCACCACAGGTTCAGTATACATATTTTGATACACAGGTGTTCCGGTTAATTTCCTTTCCCTTCTTTCCTACTGAGTTTGTAAACTGGTGAGGAAATCAGTCAATATGAATATGGTCAGGAAAGTGAGAAACCTCAATTGAAAGTTTGGTTCACCCCTGCTTAGAGAAGGAGGTCAGCTTCTGGTGTGGGAGTCCTATTTAGTCGCAGGATACAGAACACCAGCTGATCTTCCCATGATGGGCATCCCCCTCCTCCTGCACAGCCCTGCAACTCTGGCTCCCTCGCCATGGACCAGAATCCTTGTCCATTCAGGGAAGGCATAAAGAACATGTTTCTCCTCCCCAGGACAGCTCAGAAGAATATGTGATCATCTGAACCATTAAGAGCATGAAATTTCATTACACAGAAGCAGACATCGCAATGTCTGTCATCAAGGCCCAGCAGGTAGAAACAATCAGCCAGGCCCATTCCCCAACATAAAATTATACGTATATTAATGTCACCCTAGATTTCATTATACAGAAAATGATGTTGCATAGGTCTGGAGTACAAGAGTGATTCAGGCTGAGGAGGGGGAAGAAAAAATATGGGGAGGATAAAGGGAATGCCTGTCTGGAGAGGAAGGGGATGGCAAAGGAAACACAGACATGATTAATCAGTCCTTTCAAATATGCATAATGCATATGGCTTGATGGAAAATTGAACGTGAAGTTTGAGCTTTCTGCTCTGAGGAGACTTCATTGGGAATTTGAAAGGAAATGAGAAAGAGTTCAGTAAAATTGGTGAAATTCCTTCATTTTGTTGTACATCTCTAGAAATAAATCAGAATGGTAAAGATGCTGGCAGGTTCACTGTGTTTAATGACTCATACTCTTGGGCTCTTTCAGCAAGTGTGGGTGGATTCGTTAAAATGTCTTTCATATGCTTTATATTTATTAATGAATGGCAATGTTCTCCTTAATCTATCCATGTGAGACATGATACATATCCAAGTAGTCTAGCAGGCAGTTAGAAAACCCAATTCTGTGGAGGACAACAGGACTGTTGGGGATAAAGGGAAGCGTGTGGGTCAGGTGAGACCAAATCATTACGACTCTTGGCTGGAATCTCTATGGGCACAATCCTAGGGAAGTTCAGACAGAAAATCTCTCCGAATCCCAAGCATCCCTAAGATGGTGGTTTAAATCACTTCTGCTTTGGATGTACTCATGAAGGTTCCAACAGGTCCCGCACCATCCCATCCAAGGTGTCCCAAGAACTCACCCCATGTCTCAGTGTGGGCACACGACACACTTCTCCACCCTCTGCTTTTTCTGCCTCTCTGTGCCCACTGGAGGGTCAGATTCCTTGGGGTCTTTAGGGGACCCCCTTGCCACCTCCATGATCCTGGCCATAAACCTGCTCCCCTCGTGCTCCTCTCCAACACACACACTGACTTTCCCTTGCTAGAAGCAGAAGCAGAACACCTTGCTGTGTTAAGCATGGTGTGTGTTTCCACACCACTGTTCAGTGCGGGCATTACACCATGACCCAGATCCATACAGTGAGCTCTGCAGGGCCAATGGCAGGAAGCAAAAAGGTAGGAGGAGAGTTTATCTGGTCAGAAGGCCTTCTAAAGAACAAAACATGCAAATTGTTTTGCTTCAGCCCTCAATCCATGTACAGTCTTAAAAAGAAAGAAAAAAACCCAAGCCAGTTCTACAATTGTTCCTGTTCTTGAGATCGCAAAACAGGTTGTTGTTCATTTGCAAAGTCATGCCTGACTTTTTGCAACCCCATGCGCAACATTCCTCCAGGCCCTCCTGTCCTCCACCGTCCCTCGGAGGCCACCCAAGCCCACTCCCACCACCCCAGTGACCCCATCCAGCCATCTCATCCTCTGCCATCCCCTTCTCCCTTTGCCGTCAATTGTTCCCAGCATCAGGGTCTTTTCCAATGAGTCCTTCCTTCTCATCAAAATAGGTAAGGCCCATCAAAACTAACCCATTAGTAGAAAATCAATAATAAGTTAAACAAGAATAATCTTATTGTAGCATTCCAGAGTGAGAAAGGACCATCTGAACTGCTGAGCCTAACCCACAGCTAAGTCCAGGGACCCAGCTGAAAGTATCCCAGATAAATGGCTGCTCTGTCTTAGCTCTAACCATTAGGAAGAGTTTCTTGATCAACTGAAACCCCCCTTCTTATAACTTAAGCCTATAACATCATGTTCTCCAATCCTGGAGGATAGAGAACAGTTGGCAGGCCTCTTCTGCACGGTAACCTATAAAGTACTGGAAAAATGTTTTTGTATCTTCTTCCCTGTATTCTGCTCTCAAGGCCGGATAGATGCAGTTTCTTCCATCTTTTCTTGCAGAACTTAGTTTCTGGCTCCAGGTCATCTTTGTTGTCCTTCTCTGAACTCATTCTAATTTATCTGAATCTTCCCCAAACTGGGCACATCATATGGGATAAGGTCTAGCTAGCGCAGAGTAGAGTGGAACTGTTACTACTCATGAGTTTGAAAATATATTTCTACTGAGGCTACTTAAGACTGCGTTTGCAACTTGTTTGCTTGTTTGAGGTTTCTATAATCCATCCAACTACCGTCCACTTTGGTAGCAGATCCAAAATTCTTTTTGCTCATGCTACTGGCAAGCCACACAAATGCTACACAAATTGTTAAATTTGCTTCTGTTATGATCTGCCCGGTCTTCTAATCTCTTGAGAACATTTTTAATTTTATTTCTGGTTTCTACGCTATTATCAATCCCACCCAACGTCTTACCCTCTGCAAACTGCCCTCATCTTTGTGCTGGAATTTCCTGCCATAGCATCCTATTTATCAGTGCTCTGAGTTCATTAAAATAATTTTTCCCAAAGTCTTAAGGGAATTTACAAAAATGTGTTGACAGTGTTGATTGTTTGCAGGTTCACATGTTTTCTTGGATGCTTCAGAAGTGTTATTAAAAGCAGTATAATTTTGCATGTCATGCAATGCATCCCAACAGTCAATACAGTTCAGTACAGTCTTGATATGCAGCCTCTTTTACTTCGACAGTAAAATATCCCAATAGTGTTAGCATCATTTCAGCCAGAAAGGGACAAGAAAGACTATGGATATGACTGAGCAATCCAGTAGCTTCAGATTTGAGATGATTTTCTTTCCACAAGCAGATGATGCTCTGACAAATTGAACTGTTGGGGAAAAAATGAATTCATCTAAATTCAGGCTACCATTGAACCAGCGGGCATTTTCAAGAACTGGTTTTATAAATCTGAGCAACATGTTTGTCCTAAGAAAAGAAAAGGAAAGGAAAGGAAAGGAAAGGAAAGGAAAGGAAAGGAAAGGAAAGGAAAGAGATACAAACAGCTGTTCCAGTAAGTCAAAATATTAGTACTTTTAAGGGAAAAATAAACAGCTTTCTTGTTTTCTACATTTTCCCTAATAAATGTAACATTTGTCTGCAAGCAAAAGCAATGGGAGGAAAATAAGGTATAAGTAAGTTATTTATTTGGTAACTTCTCGATTGGACCACTGTAATGTGCTCTGCATGGGGCTGCCCTTGAAGACAGTCCGGATACTTTGACTGGTCCAGAATAGAGCTGCCATGTTGTTTACAGGGACCAGCAGGTATGAACATATAATGCCAGTCCTTCTCCAACTACACTGGCGTCCAGTTGAAGCCCAGGCCCAATTTAAGGTCCTGGTGATAACCTATAAAGCCCTAAACAGCTTAGGGCCTGACTACTTGAAGGAGCGTCTCCTTCCATATGGGCCTGCCCACCTGCTAAGATCTGGGGCAGAGGCCCTTCTCTGGGTGCCCTCCTTAAGGAGTTTAGGAGGGTTACTACCTGGAGAAGGGCCTTCTCTGTGGTGGCACCCCAATTGTGGAATTCGCTTCCCAGAGAGGTTTGCCTGGCACCATCACGTTATTCTTTTTGGCACTAGGCCAAAGCCTTTTTATTTTCCCAATGTTTTAAGACATGTGTTTTAATTGGGGTTTTATTCTTGGTTAAAATTTAGGACACTGTGTTTTAATGTTTTTTTACATTTTGTATTGTTAAACCATCCTGAGACTTTGGTAATGGGATGGTTTAGAAACATTTTAAATAAATAAATGAATAAATAAATAGTACCCTTCCCATACCAGCTATAGATCTTTGCTGTGGGTTCTTTAGCCCAACTTTAGAATTAGCATGCGATATTTTTCACCCATTTCTCATAAAGATCGGGATCCTAAACACTATGTCAACTTTCTAGTCCTCTTCAACATCGTCTGAGTGCAGCAGACTCCATCATCAACAACGATGTTCAGAAAAGACACAGGATTTGGCTCTTGATGATTGCTATACAATCACCTCCTGAGTTTTGGAGCTTTGAAACAGGATTAGGTTCTGCTACATTTTGGCCAGTGTTTCTCTTGCTACTGCATAAAATAGTGTTCCCTTTGCATGCAGTAGAAATACATTTGCAAGAGCTGCAGAAAAATGTGATGCAGGCATGGAAGCTCTCTTGCTCAGCCCTTCCTCCTGGGAAAGTTATTGCCAGTCATCTAGAGAGGCTAGTCCTCACTGTCAGTAGCAAGAGGTGAATTTGTCACACCTGATTTCACTCAGGTCCTCCTTGTTTCCTCCACTATTAAATTCATTCTATTCTGTGCCTGCCCCCTCTTGGAAGCCCACTTCAATGTGGAATCATAGGATCATAGAATAGTAGAGTGGGAAGCGGCCATGAAGGCCATTGGGCTCAACCCCCTGCTGCTGCAGGACACCATGTTACACCATCCCACTCAGAGGGCTGTCCAGTTTCACCTTGAATGTCTCCAGTGTGGGAGAGCCCCCCACCTCTCCAGGCAGCTGGTTCCACTGTCGTATTGCTCTGATAATCAAGAAACTTGTCCTGCTGTCCTGCCTGAATCTGGGTTGTTGCAGCTTGAGTTGATTATTCCATGTCCTAGACTCTGGTATCAGTGAGGAGAGATCTTGACCTTCCTCTTTGTGACAGCCTTTGTCCCCCTCATGTCCCCCTCAGTCTTCTCTTCTCAAGGCTAGACATGCCCAGTTCTCTCAGTCCCTCCTCATAGGCCAGTGTTTCCAAATCTCAGATCATTTTTGCTGCCCTCCTCTAGACTCTGTCTAATTTACCTGCACCTTCTTTAAATCTTGCTGCCCACAACTGGACACAGTATTCCAGGTGAGGTCTGACTTGTTCGGAGTATAGAGAAACTACTACTTCTCGTGATTTGGAAGACATACTGCTGAGGCAGGTTGGGAGTGTCAGCCTGGGAGCAATGCCTCTGGGAGGCCAGACCATCTCAGTAGATCGGTCTTCTCACAAACTGAGATGCGCCCACTCTTTTCTGGAGCAACAACCATGATATCAGAAGAGAAGGAGTCTCTTTAATGGTGATTGGGGCAGAGAAACTCCTGAAGGGCAAGTACCAGGAAGGTACTGGACAGTCGCCCATGCTACGCACCCACTCCTTCAAGTGGAGAATGGCTCCATCCCAAGCGGCTAAAGTCCTAGCTGGAAGAACCACCCATTAACAGCATCTTAGTCTTGTCTGGATTGAGCTTTAGTGTCTTAGTCCTTGTCCCCATCCATTGTCACATCCTGGCACCAGTTCAACACATCCACAGCCTCACCTACTGAAGAAGAAAAGCAGAAGCAGAGCTGTGTGGCATCAGAATTCGGACAGAAGCATACTCCAGTACTCTGGATGATTCCACTCAATGGTTCCATGTAGATGTTAATTAGCCTTGGGCACGGGGAGAAGGGAAGAGATGCACAAGAGATCCCATACTGGAGAGTCCAAGGGGACAAGTGGTATCCCCCAGGCACCACCTTCTGGAGGTGGTTGTCCAAGTAGGATGGATAAAAATACAATGTGGTCTTACCATAGCCTTCTCTCGATGAAGGAAAGGAAAGGAAAGGAAAGGAAAGGAAAGGAAAGGAAAGGAAAGTCTGTTTGATCAACAAAACCGTCTCTTGCTGTATATCCAAACCAAATAACAGAGATAATTTGGACAAATGTTTTGAGTGCTTTTTCCAAATGGAACATCTGAAGCCCCAGATTCCAAGCATCACTCTGCTGCACCCTTTCAATGCCATTTCTGCTAAGCAACAGCATGTAGGATGGAAATATTGGATCGTGTTTGCTTTTCATCTATTGAAAAATATTTACTGAGGTCCATTTTCAAACTTGGGCAGATGGATCGCTTCAGGGGAAATTCTTGAAAGAAGACAGTTTAGCAGAAGCCAACTAATTTCCATTGTTGTCAGTTAAAGATGCAGTTGCTAAAGACTCCTCTTGGTAGCCTTAGAGCTTAAAGTTGAAGGAGAATGCATTTCCTGGAATTAGTATGAACTTTAATGAAGGTTCCTTTATTTGTCATTCTCATGTCAAAACTGTTTAGATGTGTGTGTGCATATTGTCTATTTATAGGTTAACTATGAAAAAGTCAAATCTGAAAGATGTTACACACCTCAGCTCTTTCAGTAATTCAAAGGGAGACTACAGCCAAGAAATTGAAGAAGACTGAGACTTGGAAGGGCAGTGATGAAGGAACTAGAAAAGGTCCTCAAGAGTAAGGATGATTCTCTGGAGATTGAGGTCAAGGTTGTCCACACTATTGTACTCCCAGGCACAATGGGTGCATGGGAAAACTGGATGGTGAAAAAAGACTGACAATGAGAAAATGGACGCATTCAAATTATGAAGATGGAGGAGCGCTTTGTGAATACCCTGGACCATCAGAAAATCAAACAAGTGGGTCTTAGATCAAATAAAATCAGAGCTGTCCTTTGAACCAAAAATGAGAAATCTGTAGCTGCCATACTTTGGGCAAATCATGAGATGGCAAAAGTCCCTGGAGAAGGAAACTGGGCTATGGAAAGTCAAAGGCAGAAGGACAAAAAAACAAACAAAAATCAAAGATGACTCCATAAAGGAAGCCACAGTCTTGAATTTACAAGACCTGAGAAAGGTCTATCATGCATAGGACATTATGAAGGGCTTCCCTTCATAGCATCGCCATAAGGTGAAGATGACTTCATGGCACATAACAATAGGGTGCAAATGGTGTTTATATTGTGTGCAAAATTGTACCTGGAAGGTTTTTAAACTTTGCAAATCACACAAAAAGCTTTGGCTATTGGGCAGAATAGAAATGCAATAAGTGGAATAAGTAACATCGCTTTGGCCTTTGTCTTCTTTTCAGCAGTTAATGGAATATTAAAAGTAGATGAATGGGAAGAAAAGAGACACTGGCTAATTAGGGACTCCTGATTTGTCTTTGTTCCATTTCACTACTAATGTACAAGAAGTTCAAGGTCATTATCTCAGGTATGTAGAGATGAGTAGATTTTTTTGTTTTAATGTGAGATAAAGCGATCTGGAAATGATGTATGTAGAATTGGGGGCCATATGAACATCATACTTAATCTTCTTCATTTTATTTATGACACACTAGACTTACCAGATAGGGCCTCACAGGTAGGGATGCAGTGAGCCTCTTTAGAACCCAGTTTGTGTCCACCTCTCAGGCTGGTTCCAGTGCTCATCCCTCTCTAATGAAGTGAAGCAAGCCTGAAAGAAGCCACCAAGCATTTGTGGACTTCCTCTGGAGTGACTGGAAACCTTCCCCACCAGAGTAGCCAGACTTATTCCCCGCTCATTGCCACTATCCTTCCAGTGGTGGACATGGAATGATGTGCTGCTTGCCTAGCACATGAAACTCAAGTCCTTTTTTTGTTCTCTCCCCTTTATCCTCTTCCTTATGAGGAACCAAAGTTCTGAAAGCCAAAACTAAGGAATCCAGCAGATTCTCTGCCCAGAGTGGATTATTTGTACATCCTTTGCAAAACATGTGAAACACCATCCAGCTTTCACATCCGTACATAGTGATCAGGGATACAATAGCATGGGTGATATCAGTGTTTGTGTGTGTGTGTGTGTGTGTGTGTGTGTGTG
>NW_025335606.1:2471409-2551131 GCF_004798865.1 Varanus komodoensis
TGTGTGTGTGTGTGTGTGTGTGTGTGTGTGAGAGAGAGAGAGAGAGAGAGAGAGAGAGAGAGAGAGAGAGAGAGAGAGAGAGAGAACAGGGTGAAGGAACACATCCCCTTGTACATGGCAAGAAGGGAAAGGAGCAATCATATTCTTTCCTCAAAGAAATTTAAAATAAAATCAAAATATCAGGGGAAGGCTGTATCTCAGTGGCAGAATACATGCTTTTGTAGGTTTGCCACTGTGTGTTTGGAGTGCTGATAAGACACCCTTGCCCAGTGTCAAGGAGAGGACATTTTGAAGGACATCTATATGGTTGCAAAATTAGAGCGGACTTCATGACACAAAGCATTCATGTGTGTGTGTGTACACTCTCTTTTGAGCCTCCACCACTGAAAAAAAAAGGTAGGATAGAAAATATTTTTGTGTTCTATGTTTAAGGAGATTGTGTGACAATCATTGCAAAATCCACATTGCATCCCGGGTTGATAACCTTACTACAAAAATCCAAAGTGCGCTCCTGGACAAATGGCCTGTATATGAATAGAAACAATATAAATACTGCTGCTTAATTAGTACATTTGATAAATCATCAAGCATGCATGAGTTTCATTCCGGCTGTTGAGCAATAAAGAACAATATAGATGGGGATTTATGAGAATCAGATACAAGTATCTTCACTGCAATCAAGCTTGAACTGTGGGATAGTCATTATGCCCAGAAAGGAGCCGTTGTCATATCCTTCTTCTGGTGATATGCCTCCGATTAGACAGACGGATAAGTAGATCCCGCTGCTACAGCTTCTCAAATCCAGCATGCTCGGCATTTGGGGGATATCTATTCAAAGCAGCATGTAGGTTTCTTCGGTGCGTGATTATTCTACCCACATCAATGACTATTTGGTCAACGGAATCCCCCATGTGCCCTTACTTTTTTCTGTTAATTTAGTCCTGAGCATCTTCTCTGCTGTTCCTTCTGATGGGCCCTCATCATGTTTGTGAAGAGAATCGAGGAAATGCTGTAATCTATATTCAGAGGAGAAAAATAAATGAGAAATCAGCATCTTTTCTAAGAGCCATTGTCATTGTTCTTGTTTTTCCTTCCTTCCCCGCCTAATCCGCTGAATTTCCTGCTCTGGTGCTGTGAATGGCTTCCAAGTCTCCCTCAATCCATCAGGGATTGTACAGATGGACACTTTGCCTGCCCAGCCTGACTCAAGCACTTGAAGATTCATCAGAGAAAAATCTGTTGGCAACAGTTAATGGAGCCCATCCAGAACCAGCAGGTTTCGTGTCTCCAGAGAGCAAAGCTGAGCTGAAAATGGGCACCGTTGCTTAGGAAAACAAACAAACAAATAAATAACAACACAACATTTTGCTTCTGTTTTTCAACACTTCACAAGCTTTGATTCTTACTATCTTAAGTAGGGTGAAATTCATTACACTGTTCTTCTGGGCTCCACTTTCCAAAGACAAAACAAGCATTGAGTGGTTCAGTGAGCAGGTATGGACAGTCGGAGAGCAGCTTGAGCTTCACTCACGCAACAGATGAAGAAGCTGAGGGGTCAGATCAGGCTTTGCAGATTTCCTGCCCCAAATTGCCCTCAACAGGAGACACCCGTGACTCCTTCTGAAGCAGAAGTTGCCTCGACTCTCAAAGCAGACAAGCGGCGTGCCAACACAAGTGGGGCGAGGGAAACAGCATGAGTCAGCCACAGGGTAAATGGATAACAGGATGCGCCTGTCAAGCGTTGTTGTCCATTGTGAGTAATCGCTCTGGGGATGCGTGTCAGGCTGGGCAGAACCATTACAAGCAGGAGGCCAGACTGGAGGCAAAAGTTGCCCTTTCCTTCTCTGTGAGTGGGGTCCAAATGGATGTCTGCATAACTCATAGCTGATCTATGGAACTCACTGCCACAGGATGAGCTGGCTGGCTTTAAAAGGGAATTGGACAAATTTATGGAGGAGAAGGCTATCAGGTAAGGCTATCCTTGTCTTGGTGGCACTGTGCTACCTCTGGTCTGAGGCAGTCAACCTGAATACCAGTTGCTGGGGAGCTTGGACATCCTGCCTGAGGGGTCCTGCAGACAGTTGGTTGCCCACTATGTGCACAGATGGATGGACTGAATGGACCGGTGGCTGGACCTGGTCCAGCATGGCTTTTCTTATGTTCTTGGAGGCTTTTGTGACCAGACTGAGGACCTCATTAAACTGGGAAGCACAACTCTCCTTCCCTGTGCTCTCTGAGTATAACTCAGGGTCAAACTTGGCATGAAGTTGATAGACTGCCTTAACTGGATTAGATGTGAAGGAGACACATGTCAGCCCTTCAGCCTAACTCTCCAGATGGCCTCTTCCAGAGGTTTGATGTAGATGTTGAACAGCAAGGGGGACAGGGTGGAACCCTGCGGTGCTGCATGGTGTAAAGGCCATGGAGCAGAACTCCGATCCTCCAGCATCACCTTCTGGCTGGTCAGGTAGGAACAGAACCCCTCCAAATCGCTGCCTCCAACCCCCTGCTCAACCAGCCAACCAGATATCATGGCTGATGGTATTGAAAGCTGCTGAGAAGTCCATTGGCACCAACAGAGATGCGCTCCTTCTGCCTTTCTCCCAGAAAATGTCATCCCACAGGGCAACCAAGGCAGTTTCAGTCCCAAAACCAGGTCTGCACCCAGAATGAAATGGATCCAGATGGTTGGTTTCCTCCAAGGGTGTCTAGAGCTGCCTGGCCACCAGCCACGCAAGCACCTTGTCCAAAAACAGAATGTTGGCCCCTGCCTATTGTTGTAGATTTCCTCTTGGTCCAGACCTGCCTTCTTCAGGAGGTATCTGACCACCACCTCCTTTAACGGAGCAAAGACCGGTCCCTCCCTCAAAGCATTCACAGTCACCTGGACCCACCTGCGCATTTCCTCTTTGGCTTGGATCAGGCAAGGGGTAAGTGTCAAGTATGCAGGTGGTAGGCCAGACTTGTCCATTTACCTAGTCCGCATCCTTAGAAAATCAGTTATCCTTTGAAATCCAGGCAGCTGGGATTCACTATAGCTCCAAGCCCTGGCAACCTTTTGTACCCTGAAGCTCTTTCTTCTCATCTTCTGTCATTGCAACCGCCCTCCACCTGCACTGTGCACTAGAGTAACCACTGCAGCCCTGCCTTACTAAAATTGTTGCTGCTCCTTTGTTTGGATTTTAGGTTCTCACTGGGGCTGTACACCTGCGCTGAGTGGACCTCTTGAGCCTGCATTGGTGGGGACGACATGGTCAAAAGCTCCTACCTAGCAAATCACCATGCCAGGGAGAAAGCCAGCCTACAAGCCGCACCCTTACTGCAAAACAGTACAGAGGATACTGATGTGTTTTATCTGTAGGAAAAATGTTCGCTCAAGCAGCACCCACTTCATGGGCCCTGGTGGAGACTCCATGCCAAGACCTGTCATTCCCAGATTCCTACAAGCCAATGCGCATTGTAAAGTATCCCTCCAATTGGCCCATCTTGAGGACATGATGAGCAAGACTAATGCAAATGTTTGCAGCCATATAAAGCACAATAACGAGTGATCAACAGCCGTTACACTCGATTACCTCCTGTCAGAAGATGGGCACATAATTTATTCCCTTCAGAAAAGGAAGCAAGAGAAACAACACTAATTTAAAAAAAAAACAAAACAAAAGCAAAAGCAGACAAACAAACAAAAACTCAACCCAAACACAGCCGCTTCCTACAGGACTTCAAGGGAGGCCTATGTCTTGGTACTTTTCTGCAGTGATAAATAAAATGAATACAGGATCGGGTCCAAGGGCCCTTGGCAGCCCTTGCAGAAGGCATCTGGAATGGACCGATTATTTCCAGCCTGACTATGAGGTTGCTTACATTCGTTATGGTTATTGGCCTTGCGGGTTGAACTTGACATTAGCTACGGATGGAGAAGAAATATGTTCGGCCCACATTTTAATGCAGACCTAATGCACTTCCCAAACCTATAGGAGAAGCCAAAGCATATTTATTGTCCAATATCAGCCCTTCTCCAAATGTAGCTGTTCAGTCCCTTTGTTCAAAACATGCACACAAGAATATATATATATATATATATATATATATATATATATGGGTAATTTCCTCACAGAAAATGCATGCCATTGAAAATAATTCACACAGT
This sequence comes from Varanus komodoensis, assembly GCF_004798865.1. Taxonomy (NCBI): domain Eukaryota; kingdom Metazoa; phylum Chordata; class Lepidosauria; order Squamata; family Varanidae; genus Varanus; species Varanus komodoensis. Next base: position 2,475,560 of record NW_025335606.1, read on the forward strand.
GCATTATATTATAGAAAAAAGCCCACAAAATCCTACTATTAAGCAAAACTGTGTCCAAAATGCATACATTAGAAGGAATTAGCATGAAAATGCATATTGGAGTTCATTCACATTATATTTAAAAAATAGGCAAACCAGTGCAGAAACAGAATAGACATGGAAATGGAAGAAAGGAAAAATGAGATGGTGAGAAAAACCAGTAGGTCTTTTCCTTAGGTCAGCTTGTCAAATGTAGCTTCCCATGAAGTATAATAATAATGAAATAATAATAAGTATTATTATTATATAATGCCTTTTAGATGCTAGACAACAAACATTAAAATCATAAATCACAGAAAGGAATGACAAAAAGGATAGTAAAAGCAATCAAAGAATCATTTTTAACAATAAAGACCAAGTAATAAGGATGCCCTTTATACAATAACATCTAGTGCTCACACTAGCTCAGTCATAGGCCGAGCTACATAATTAAATCTTTGGGGATCCTCCACCAGCCCGATGCTTATATGAAGGAAACCTGCTTGAGTTCTCGTCTCTCATATTGCACACGTATGAAGCTCCATTACTCCACCTAGATCAATTTGCTTTGCACTGGCCTCTTCATTGTATCAAAAATCAGGATAGTGTTCGTTTTTTTTGGGGGGGGGGAATTTATATTAGAAGTACAGAATGATTCTAGCATCTATCAAGAGATCTAGATGAGCTCATCAGTCCATTCTTCATGGAGTTGTTGTTGTTGTTGTTGTTGTTGTTGTTGTTGTTATTATTATTATTATTATTATTATTATTATTATTATTATTATTATAACATTTCTATGCCGCCCCTTGCCGAAACCTCGGGGCGGCTTACAACACAATAAAATACATTGAAATACAATAGAACATAATAAATTACCATTAAATACAAAAATACAAAAAATACACTGGATTACAAATATAAAATTAAAATTATCAGTATAAAATAAGTAAATTATTATTATTATTATTATTATTATTATTATTATTATTATAGCATTTCTATGCCGCCCCTTGCCGAAACCTCGGGGCGGCTTACAACATGATAAAATACATTGAAATACAATAGTACATAATAAATTACCATTAAATATAAAAATACAAAAAATACATTGATTTACAAAAATAAAATTAAAATTATCAGTATAAAATAAAAATATAGGAGGAGAAAGAGAAGGAAGAAGAAGTTGCCCTGGCCAGATCATATGTTTTAACAATTAAAATGATGTTTGAATAAAAAGGTCTTTACCTGGCGCCGAAAAACCAGTAACGACGGTGCCAGGCAGACCTCTTTGGGGAGTGAATTCCATAGGTTGAGTGTGTCATTTACACCGGGATGCTGATCTTTCTGAGTAGACACATTGCCACCCGCTTTCTCTAATGCCCCTGGAAGTGGTCCATCAGCAACTGAATTTTTAGTGAATCTCCTGGGAAAGTGGAGCAAGGAGAATGCACACCTTGCTTTGCAGTAGAATGAGGCTGCCCACAGTCTATTGAAGAAGGTGCTTGGTGGGCTGTCAGGCATTCCATGTTGCAGATAAACTGGGTGGGGGAGGCATCCCAATTTGCCTCTTTGACCAGCAGAATCACACTTGTTTACATATGGGGGAACTGACATGGGATCCTGTGAAGCATCTTGATAGTAGAACAGCAGTGGAAGCGATTACCTAGATGAGTGATAGGTCTCCCCACTAGAAGGAGAAGCTTAGCAGTCATCTGTGGAGTATGCCTTAGCATGCAATGTCCTGCATCAAGCATTGGTTTGGGCTAGATGGCTTACAATTCACTAATTCCAGTGTGGTGTAGTAGAGCCAGTGTGGCGTAGTGGTTCAGAGCATGGGACTGGGACCCAGAGGATCTGGGTTTGAGTCCCCGCTCGGCCATGGAGCCGACTGGGTGACTTTGGGCCAGTCACAGACTCTCAGCCCAACCTACCTCACAGGGTTGTTGTTGTGGGGATAGGATGGAGGAGGAGAAAGATGTAAGCTGCCTTGAGCCCTTTGTAGGAAAAAGGCAGGATATAAATAAAATAAAAATAAAAAAATAAAATAAAATAATTCACAAGAAAGTGCAATTCTAGACACACTAACCTGGAAGCAACTCTCATGAGGTTACATTTGAATTTATGAGATTGTTCTGGTCACTTGTATAGACCTTGCTGGGGAAAGGGGGATGGGATTTTGGAGATATGCAGGTAAAAAAAGCTTGAAAGGTCAAAAACTGGTCCTTGTATATGGCAGGCAAACTAACCTACAGGCAGGGTAATGCTCCACCAGGAACCGGTTCCACTTTTGTAGCTTTTGTATTCTGTGCTTCCATGCCCAAAAATTGTGAGTAGAAACTGCCTCCAAGCGCTTTTGCAGACTAGATGTTAAAATCTCTCCAGAAGTTTACAGAGCAACTGGGGACCACTCGAGAAAAAACAGAAGGTGATATTTATGTATTTATTTGATTAACATTATGTATTATTTTAATTATTTTGTTTGCTTTATTTCATGATCTATTGTTTTTCTCTTTTCATTTCTCCCTTTGGAGACATGTTTCTCATACCCATTAGGCAGCACAACAGCTTAGAAATCTATTTTCCTTTCGGTTTAATCCAACCCTAATCCTTTCAAACTATAAAGCTAGTGAAATGCCTGTATTGTTGTTGCTTTCCCCCCTCTTCTTCCAATTGTATATATTTACAGCTTCTATTCTAAATAACTTTAGTGCTTTAGGATTTGCAATCACCATAAGTTTACAAGCAGGAGGGGAAGGGAGAATTGGGGGGGGGGGGGAGAGAGAGAGAGAGAGAGAGAGAACACACAGAGAGAAAAATCAAAGTTCCCAAACCACAGGGAACAATTCCATTGAACCTGGCACTCAAATGTCAGATCTATAGAAGAACAATCAACGCTTTCATCCCCCTGACCATTTGGCTCTGTCGCCTTCACCGCTTGACTTGCTCGCACCTGCCGTTCTTGGGAATGTGGCGTGTTGTGTCAGAAATTGCATCGGAAATGTTATTAAATTTGCCCTCCTGCTCATGTTCGGCCCCAAAATGGACTCTGAAAGTTCTGGCTCGCCATCAAAGCAAATTGCTTTTGCAGATTGGTAATTGGCATTAGGACTTTTCCTAACTCTCCGGATATTGTTACAGAATATAATCAGATGGCAGCAGTGGCTTGTCCAGGGCTGATTGATTGCCTACTGGCACCGGAGAGTCCAGTGCCTCTTTCTTTCATGGCTTGCTTTCCTTTTGCGATATGGAGTCATAGCAAAGAGTGGGAGAATCTGCAAACCTCAGCTCATTAACGTTCTCCAAGTTCCACTTGGAAGTGCAATCTGCTTCATTTCCATGCTCATTCACAAACACTATTGCTGAAGTCGCTGCCTGAACATGGAAAAGAACAAACTGTCTGAGCACATTGGGGTGCATAGAACTAAATTATAAAAATGTGCATTATTCAGAGAAGACAGGTTTCGAACCAGCTTCACTAGCTTGAAAATACACACGTTTGTTTAAAACTGTTTTTTGTCATTAGGGAATATTCTGCTCACAGAGGAGCCAAAATGAAATTCTTGCACCTCCTGACTTAAGAGTTTCTTCTCGCTCACTGAAAATATGACAGTAAGAATAATTTGACATGCACAGCTTTTAAAAGACCCACCATTTAAAATGCACATCTGTTAATATTGCTATTTTAAAGTTATGCATTTTTAAAATGCATGGCTTGTGCATGCAAATACAATTCTGAGAATTTGCAAACATCTTGGAGATCATGCATTTGGGTTCAAATGAGACTTGTAATTTGTGTCAGGGATTTGTGAACAGAGCTGAAATTCTCACACTTAGTTTCAGGATTGAAATAATTTTATTCCAATGCCTTCTAATGATGGACCAGATCTGAAATTCCCAAATCATTATGCAATCTGGAATTAAGCAAGCCATTGTTATTCACACTCTTAAGAACTTTTTTTGAAAGTATACATACATGTGTACATTCAGAGAAATATCCATACATCAGTGTGTAAGTATTATATCACAGCTCACAATGAAACACATGCATTAGTCAGGATGCACATGGACTGTATGTATTAAGAGAAATCTGCACAAAGGTACAGAGACCAATGTAGAGAGAGTCTGGCTAGGTTAGATTTCATAGTCCAGATTCCAGCAGGTTCAAAGGGAGAAAAGGGAGGGAAACAAAGGGAAACACCTTGAGACATCTTTTTTGACACCAGGAAGCCTCCCAAGTCACAGAATCCTAGAATAGTAGAGTCAGAAGGAGCCAGAAGGCCATTGAACTCAACCCCCTGCTGTTGCAGGACACTAAGTTGCACCATCCCAGTTAGATGCTCGCAATTTCCCCAGGTGAGAGGTTCCATTGTCGTACTGTTCTGACAGTGAGGATATTCTTCCTGGTGTCTAGTCTAAATCCGGTTTCTTTTAATTTGAGCCCGTTATTTCATGTTCTGCACTCTGGAATGAATGAGAAGAGTTCTTGTCCCACCTCTTCAGGGCAGCCTTTCAGGTACTTGTGGAGTTCTATCACAGGCCTGCTGCTTCACGGGTGTGAGGCTACGTAAAGTGGGGACAGGATCCACGTGTGCGAACTTGCACAAAAAAATGGCATGATCTGGGGTGTGTCAGAGTGGCGGATCTTCCTTGGAAGTCAATAACAGGCAGCATGGATAGGAAGAATGATAAGCAGTGGTTTTGCACCAGGGAAACAAATTATGCTGAAGAAGGATCACCCTGTAACTGGTTTATTTCTCATTGAAGCCAGTTATTAAAGTTAATCAACAATCTGAGATTCCCTCCTCCCTACTCACTTAAACACAATTTCTCTAGTCTCAGTCTTCAAGAAGGACAGCTTTTCTTTTTCCCTCTCCCACATGGAGTACCTTTTTTGTGTGGTTAAGCAGTGTTTGCACCAGGCTGTGTTGCTTATGAGTTTGCAACTCATGTTTCAGACCAAGCCCCCTTTTCTCATGGGACATACAGGATTGCTGGGGTCACCTTGTTGAAGGACCATTCACTGTTCTTTTTTCAATGGCTATGAGGGAGAATTTGAGCATTGAACTGCAGGTCTGAAGTCCTTTCCAATCTCAGACCTAGGAATGTGAAAATTCCTTTTGCCATCTAGATTCTTTCTCATGGCCATAGGATTTCTCTGTCCAGCAGCAAATGAAACACTTTTAGGTTCACTTATGAATTTTAGGACTTTTCTGCTGGCGACACATAGGTATATGAGGGAGTGTCACATGGAGGTGTGTAGAGACCTGTTCTCCCCTGCAGAGGAGGGCAGGATGTGCTCCAACGGAGCAAAGCTCATGGAACCAACCAGGAAGCACTTCCTGACAGTCAGGACCCCGAGGGTGTGGAATGGGCTTCCACGAGAGGTCGTTGAGGCCCCATCAGTGCGGGTGTTCAAGGATAGGTTGGACATCCACATGGTGGGCATTTCGTGAGCGGAGCCAGCTGGAGCCAGGGGTCAGACTAGATGGCCCAGGAGACCCTTCTGACTTGCTCTGTTTCTATGTTTCTAGGAGGATGAACTGAATAATCACCACATAAGCCTAACTGGAGGAAGGATGGAAATTGGATGAGTAGAAGAGGATGGGGTTTTGGGAATGCAGAAGTGGCCTTTGAGACATGTGAGGGTGGGGTGGGGGGTGGGAAGAAAGCTTGAAAGGTCAAAAACAGGTCCGTGAATATGGCAGGCAAACTAACCTACAGGCAGGGTAGTGCTCCACCAGGCATCGGTTCCTCTTTTAAGGCTTTGGCATTCTGTACTTCTGTGCCCAAGAACTGTGAGTAGAAACTGCCTCCAAGCGCTTTTGCAGACTAGAGGCTAAAATCTCTCCAGAAGTTTATAGGAGAGCAACTGGGGACCACTCGAGAAAAAACTGAAGCTTTTTATATATGTATTGATTTGATTAACAGTGTAATGTTGCATCCTTACAGGCAATGTAATGTTCCACTCATCTTTTGAAGAGAAAAAAGAAAGTCACAACTGCTTCAAGGCAGAATCTCCTCCCCTTTGGAGGCACATTGCTGTTATGAAACAACATCCTGGTTGTCCTGCCACTGCCTCTGCATCACCACTATCTCAAAGATCTCTAACATGCTTTAAAACATGTGCTTGCCCTTGTACAAGCCTGTCCTTCTGTACCTCCATGGCATGCATTAAAAAAGAGCACCCAAGCAAACTACAAAGGCAAGCAGGCAGTTGTGCTTGCGTTAAAATTCATTGCACTGCAGGGGTAAAAGAGCAAGTGAAACAATACACTAAGTTGCATTTTGAAGATGCCCATTTGGAAGAGGCGCGAGCAACTGCAGGACCCGGCTCTCCAACGGGAAATGCAGGGCCCACCACTAGGTGTGGTGGAACATTTCCATCCCATCATTTGCCTTTCTCAGGGGTAACTCACTGCAGCTTATTGCCACTCTGCTTCTTCCCATCCCCACAGCAGTCAAGGAATTGTGCAGCTGATCTGCTCTTTTTCCCTTTAAGGAAGAAAATTCATGAAAAGTTGGCTGAATCTGCTGGAAAACATGGGGAGGTTACAAAGGGGTGATATGTTGGTCTAAAGGTAAAGATAAAGATTCCCCTTGACATTAAGTCCAGCCATGCCTGACTCTCAGGGGCAGTGTTTATCTCCGTTTCCTAGCTGAGGCAGCCAGCGTTTGTCCGCAGACAGTCTCTGTGGTCATGTGGCCAGCATGACTAAACCCCGAAGTGCATGGAACACTGTTACCTGCCCACCAAAGTGGTACCTTTTTATCTACTTGCATTTGCATGCTTTCGAACTGCAAGGTTGGCAGGAGGTGGGACGGAGCAACGGGACCTCACTCCGTTGTGCAGATTTGAGCCAGCGTTTGTCCGCAGACCATCTCCGTGGGCATGTGGCCGGCATGACTAAACACCGAAGTGCATGGAACGCTGTTACCTGCCCACCGAAGTGGTACCTTTTTACCTACTTGCATTTGCATGCTTTCGAACTGCAAGGTTGGCAGGAGCTGGGATGGAGCAACGGGAACTCACCCTGTTGGGCAGATTCGAACCGGCGACCTTTTGATCAACCAGCCCAGCAGCACAGCGGTTTAAACCACTGCGCCACCTGCAGTCCCCATGTTGGTCTGGATCATATGTAAAATAAGAATGAATAACTCATGGCAATTCTCCTTGTCTGGAAAAATCCTAAAATGATTTTCTGGGATGAACTTGGAAATGTCCATTCAGAATTAACCTCTGGGGACTTTTGAGCAAAGCATGAAGGATTTTCGTAATACTCTGACTTCTGCTTCTGCTTCTTTCGCTTTTTCTTCTTCTAAAGGTTTTTACACATCTCTAGTTGTGATTTGCTAAATCCAGTTTGATTCCTTCTTCCACTAGACAAGCCGGCCTGAAGGGATAAGCCAAACAAGTTTGCTTTTTTGTGAAAACCTCTGAAAACCCTCTCACTTTTTAAATAATGTTTCAAAGACTGGGAAGGTTCACAGCTCATGACAAGCAACCCTGCATGTGCATCATGGTTGGGATTTTCTTTTGTTTAATCATACTGTACCCAAGAGACAACCAAGTGGTTTCTATGTCTGTATGGTTTCCTTCCTCATTGCTCAGACTTCCCACTAGTAGGGTGTATCCCATCAGCCATTGCCCCTGCAAAGCAAACCCAGGGTGTATCACTCCCTGCTGATGTCACCTGCTTTTTCCTCATTGGTCCATTTCTCCCAAAATCTCTTGGCCAAAGCTGCTCATTAATGGATGAATCTACCCATTGAAAGTACTTTTAGCATAGAAACATAGAAACAGAGCGAGTCAGAAGGGGTCTCCCGGGCCATCTAGTCTGATCCCCGGCTCCAGCCAGCTCCGCTCATGATGTGCCCACCATGTGCATGTCCAGCCTATCCTTGAACACCCTCACCGATGGGGCTTCAACCCCCTCCTGTGGAAGCCCATTCCATACCCTCAGGATCCTAACTGTCTGGAAGTACTTCCCGGCATCTAAATTGAACCTTGGTTCCCTGAGCTTTGCTTCATCGGAATATGTCCTGCTCTTATGGTAAGCCACCAAACTTAGGCATTTCAACCATGTAGACTCTGCAAAACCCAGAGAATGGCAAAAGATTGGTGGTTGGGTCCAAAATGGTGAAATGAGGGAAGAAGGGGTACCTATCAGGAGAAAGGTAGCAGGGTGTGATGTCACTGAGTTCACTATGTGATCCCTGATTGGCTAGGAGCAGGAAGGGGAAAGAAGCACCTCTAAGAGAAGCAAGACTCTGAAGCAAGACTGAAAATCAAATTGGGCAAACACCTGCACACCTTTCTGGATTTCTCTTGGCCACCTTTTCCATTTAGAAACCCTTGTAGCTCCTTTCTTCTTCCTTTAATAGTAACTTGGATATTATCCTCCACATTTTTAAAATATAAATCCTCTCTCTGCCTCAAGTCTTTATTTCAGTTTTCTTCCTTTTTCTCACCCTTCTTTATTTGCCGTTAGGGAAACTCAGATAGGCTCAGTTTTCTTAATCCTCTTTATAAATTTAAGAAACCCAATTAAGTCTGCATAAAGTCATGTCTTCTGATGCAAATGTATCCGGCTTCCAGAAAGGGAATAATACTCTGAGCTTCTAGGGAAACTTTTCTTTTTCCTCCCCGCATGGTTCTCAAATGGCTATAAAAACAGCGAACTGATTATGGTGCATCGCCCTTGTGCAAGCAAGAACATGTGCCCATCACACATGAAGGAATGCTGGAGTACAGCATTTCCATAGTTTTCATGCTGATGGCCCAGGGGCCTGTTCTTAGCCTCTCCAGTAAAAGAATTTGGTAACAGCTGACGTGAAAGACCTCGGCCTGAAACAGGACCAACGGACTGATTTCTAGACCATCCAATAGCCGAAGTTTCCAGAGGGGTTGACAGCTTTTCATAAAACACAGAACTTAAAACATAAAATTTCAATATGCAAAACTTTTAAAAAAGAACAAGACAAGAAAAAAACGGACTACAACAATGAATGAATGGATATTCAGACTACCCTACATGAACGATACAGTACAGTTGAAACTAGTGAAATGACCGCCAATTTTAATATACAAACAGATGTAAAATATGAAATATTTTATGTAAAGCAGCAGCTGCAGTCTCCAATAGGCCATAGTACTGAATAGTTGTACTCAAAAAGTACTACTTTAAAAGCGGGGTAGATGAATGATAGTGCAGTGAGATGCTTTAACCATGCCATTAAATACCTGAAGGAAATGGGCAGCCTTAAAGCTGGTGCTAAACTGAGAATGGGCTAGGCACTGGGCAGGCTTTGGTGGAAAGGCCATTCCACGAACGGAGGGCTACCACTGAGCAAATGTTCTCTCTTCCTGACACTCTCCAAGCCTCCTTTTGCAGAGACGCCAAGCCCAAGAACAGGCAAAGCTGAGCTACAGGACCACATTGTCTCCCCAGGTAGAAAGGTGCCCCTGCCCTTCTGTTCCACCTAAATATATGCCACGTGTCAGTTGCAGACATCTTAAAGAAGGACTTCAGTTTGTGTCAATAGAGCTAAATGTAGGTACAAACAGGAGCACTATTTTGACTTGCTTGGAGCTTCTCTCTTTACTGTGTATGAATCTTTAGTGCAAGTTGCCAAGTTTGTACCTATGTGTGTGGGTTCTCATTAACATATTCAAAACATGTGTGCTTTGAAAGAGGTGTTTTGGGGTGAAAAACACATTTTTACACATTATTTAATGGGAAAAATAATGTTTTCCCATCCCCACAGCACAAGAAATACATAGAAACATAGCAAGCCAGAAGGGGCCTCCTGGGCCACCTAGTCTGACCCCCAGCTCCAGCCAGCTCCACACATGACATGCCTACTATGTGCATGCCCAGCCTATCCTTGAACACCCTCACCGATGGGGCCTCAACCACCTCCTGTGAAAGCCCATTCCATGCCCTAGGGGTCCTAACCATCAGGAAGTGCTTCCTGGAACCCGCCCTAAATCTTGGTTCCCTGAGCCTTGCTCCATTGGAACATGTCCTGCCCTCCACTACAGAGGGAAAAAGGTCATGACCTACTCTGCGTGGCACCCCATCATGTACCTCTGTGTCACTAAAAGGCCCCCTCTGAGTCTCCTCTCAAGGCTGAAAAGACCCAGCTCCCCCATTCTCTCATATGGCTTCCCCTGCAAACCAGCCACCATCCTTGTGACCCTTTGCTGCACCGACTCCAACTTCGCTATGTCTCTCTTGTAATGAGGGGCCAGAACTGAACACAGTACTCCAGAAATAAGCCAAGCTGAGCACGGTGGTGCTACCTTGAGAAAAGATCCTGAGTCTTCCTCCCTACCAAGGCAGACCAATAGCATTGTATGTCTGGATGCCAGGAGTTTCCATTACCCCATTTTCTCCCTTCTGCCTTAGGCTGTGAAAAGGAAGCAGAAGAGTTCTGAATAAGACCCGGCGAACCCCAAATACACATTTTAGTAGAGTTGTGCCCCAAAGACAGGGTTCCTTTTGGACTCCGCTTCAGAAAGAAGGCTGGTTAATTTTGGCCTGCTTTGTGCATGGCTTGCTTTGACTTGGAAGTATTCCCTCATGTTGGGAAATCCGAGACTTTGCATAGCCCCCCAGTGATTCTTACAGTGGAATGATTGAGTCAGAACTGCATCGCATGCTAGACCCACTTAGAGGTGGTTAAATGATAGAAATGAAAGGGAATTCAGCTAGAATGGGAATGTGTTATTATTAAGAATGGCTAGACTAAATTTGGATCCAACCCACTGCTAGAACTTCGTTAAGGGAAAGGGAAAAAGGAGAAATGCTTAATTGTTGTGAACTTGTAGAAACAGAAGCACTGTTTAAAGGGATGGATTTCAGTGCCAGGTTTCTGTGCTGGGTTCCTTACATGAGTTTTTGTTCCACCTGAAAAAAATGAAGCTGGGCAACATCCTACAAAGGGGTGCTGTTATGTTTTTGTTCTTGCTGTTGTTCGCTTGTGTGGCATTGCCTAATATCACTGTGAAAGTTTTGTAGGCAGTGTGTATGAAAATGGCATAGATGGGAGATATGGCCCTACAATATTTGCAAGAAAAATATCTAAAGATTGGTGTGGGGAGACAGCAAGTTGTGCAAGAGGGGATTTAAAATTCTTCTAGTGTTCACAGCCATCCCTGTTGCACAGAGAACCTTACCAACTGAATTTTTGTAAGGAAGGGCCAAGCATCCTCATCGGCACCCTCAACAAATTACAGTTCCCAAGATCCGTAAACTATCAGGATCTGTAAACTAGATGACAAGGAAAATGCCAGTTGCATTTAACAGTTAAATAAAGATAATATAAGTTTGCAATGTAAAATGCTCTATTTCCAATGGCTTTTAAATCAATTACTGCAGAGGAGGAGGAGAGAAGAATTGAAACTCTCTTCTCCACTGTAAGAAATGTGCTCCAGTCTGAGAAATGTCACAAAACTATTTTAAATTATCCAGTGAAACAAGAAATGGGTTCCTGATTTGCATCACTGCCTTGTCATGGTGAAGGGGCTTGTGTAGCTCAATGAAGCTATGAGCTATGTCGTGCAGGGCCACCCAAGACGGACAGGTCATAGTAGAGAGCTCTGACAAAATGTGATCCACTGGAGAAGGAAAAGGCAACCCATTCCAGTATCTTTACCATGAAAACCCCATGGACAGTACCAAAAGGCAAAAATATATGACTCTGGAAGATAAGACCTTCAGGTTGGAAGGTGTCCAATGTGCTACTGGGGAAGAGCAGAGGGCTAGTACTAGTAGCGCCAGAAAGAATGAAGCAACTGGGTCAAAGCCAAAAGGACACTCAGTTCCGGATGTATCTGGTGGTGAAAGGAGAGTCCAATGCTGTAAAGATCTATACTCCATAGGAACCTGGAATGCAAGATCCATGAATCAAGGACGTGGTCAAACAAGAGATGACAAGACGGAACATCGACATCTTAGTAATCAGTGAACTAAAATGGACAGGAATGGGTGAATTTAATTCAGATGACCATCAGGTATACTACTGCAGGCAAGAATCCCTCAGAAGAAATTGAGTAGCCTTCATAGTCAATAAAAGAGTAGGAAAAGCAGTACTGAGATACAATCTCCAAAATGACAGAATGATCTCAGTTTGAATCCCAGGCAAACCATTCAACATCACAGCAGTCCAAGTCTATGCCCCAACCACTGGTGTGGAAGAAGCTGAAATTGACTGGTTCTATGAAGGCCTACAACATCTTCTAGAATTAACACTCAAAAATGATGTCCTTATCATCCTGGAGGACTGGAATGCTAAAGTAGGAAGCCAAAAGATAACCAGAATAACAGGCAAATTTGGCCTTGGAGTACAAAATGAAGCCAAACAGGGCACAGGCTGATAGAATTTTGTCAAGAGAATATGATGGTCATAGCAAACACTCTATTCCAACAACCCAAGAGACAACTCTACATATGGACATCACCAGACGGTCAACACAGAAATCAGATTGACTATGTGCTCTGCAGTCAAAGATGGAGAAGCTCTATACAGTCAGTAAAAACTGGACCAGGAGCTGATTGTGGCTCAGATCATGAGCTTCTGGTTGCAAAATTTAGGCTTAAATTGAAGAAAGTAGGGAAAACCACTAGGCCACTCAGGTGTGCCCTAAATCATACTCCTGATGGACATACAGTAGAGGTGACAAATAGATTTAAGGAATTAGGTTTGATAGACAGAGTGCCTGAAGAACTATGGACAGAGGTTCACAACATTGTACAAGAGGTAGCAACTAAAACCATCCCAAAGAAAAAGAAATGCAAGAAAGTAAAATGAGGAAAGAAGGGAAGCGAAAGGCAGGGGAGAAAGAGAAAGATATACCCAATTGAATGCAGAATTCCAGAGAATAGCTAGAAGAGATAAGAATGCCTTCTTAAATGAACAATGCAAAGAAATAGAAGAAAACAATAGAATAGGAAGGACCAGAGATCTCTTCAAGAAAATTGGAGATATGAAGGGAACATTTCATGCAAAGATGGGCATGATAAAGGACCAAAATGGCAGGGACCTAACAGAGGCAGAAGAGATTAAGAAGAGGTGGCAAGATTACACAGAAGAACTATACAAGAAAGAGCTTAAAGTCCCTGATAACCATGATGGGGTGGTCACTGACCTCAATCCAGACATCCTGGAATGTGAAGTCAAATGGGCCTTAGGAAGTCTTAGCAACAACAAAGCTAGTGGAGGTGACAGTATTCCAGCTGAGCTATTCAAAATCCTAAAAGATGATGCAGTACAAGTGCTACACACAATATGCCAGCAAATTTGGAAAACTTAACAGTGGCCACAGGATTGGAAAAGGTCAGTTTACATTCCAATTCCAAAGAAGAGCAATGCCAAAGAATGTTCAAAGTACCTCACCATTGCACTCATTTCACATGCTACCAAAGTGATGCTCAAAATCCTACAGACTAGGCTTCAGCAGTATGTGGACCAAGAACTACCAGAAGTACAGGAAGGATTTCAAAGGGGCAGAGGAATTAGAGATCAAATTGCCAACATACGCTGGATCATGGAGAAAGTTAGGGAGTTCCAGAAAAACATCTACTTCTGCTCCTTTGACTATGCTAAAAGCTTTGATTGTGTGGATCACAACCAATTGTGGCAAGTTCTTAAAGAGATGGGAGTACCAGACCATCTTATTTGTCTCCTAAGAAACCTTTATGCGGGTCAAGAAGCAACAGTGAGAACTGGGCACGGAACCACTGATTGGTTCAAAATTGAGAAAGGAGTTTGGCAAGGCTGTATACTGTCACCCTGTCTATTTAACATATGCAGAGCACATCACAAGAAAGGCGGGGCTAGATGAATCACCAGTTGGAATTAAGATTGCCGGGAGAAACATCAACAACCTCAGATATGCAGATGATACCACTCTCATGGCAGAAAGTGAAGAGGAACTAAAGGGCCTTTTGATGCGGGTGAAGGAGGAGAGAGCAAAAGATAGCTTGAAACTGAACATCAAGAAAACTAAGATCATGGCATCTGGTCCCATCACTTCCTGGCAAATAGATGGGGAAGAAATGGAGGTAGTGACAGATTTTATTTGCCTGGGCTCTAAGATCACTGCAGATGGGGACTGCAGCCAAGAAATTAAAAGATGCTTGCTCCTGGGGAAGAAAGCTATAGCAAATCTCTAGAGCATTCTAAAAAGCAGAAACATCACCCTGCCAACAAAAGTGCACATACTCAAGGCTATGGTTTTCCCAGTTGGAATGTATGGCTGTGAAAGTTGGACCATAAGGAAGGATAAGCACCGAAGAATTGAGGCCTTTGAATTGTGGTGCTGGAGGAGAATCCTGTGAGTCCCTTGGACCGCAAGGCAATCAAACTGGTCAGTCCTAGAGGAGATCAATCCTGACTGTTCTTTAGAAGGCCAGATACTGAAGATAAAACTCAAATACTTTGGCCACCTAATGAGAAGGAAGGACTCCCTGGAGAAGAGCCTAATGCTGGGAAGAATAGATGGCAAAAGAAGAAGGAGATGACAGAGGATGAGGTGGCTGGATGGAGTCACTGAAGCAGTCAGTGTGAGCTTAGGTGGATTCTGGGGGATGGTGGAGGACAGGAGAGCCTTGAGAAATGTTGTCCATGGGGTCGCGATGGGTTGGCCTCGACTTCGTGACGAACAACAACAGTTAAAGTCCATGGAGAACAAGGCTCTCCTTCCCAGCAATTCTAGTGGATAAGCAAAAGGTTTCTTTAGACCACCACTGGATTCAGTGCAGCCACAACCCACAGTTGAGGGGCTGAGATATAATTAAGGGAGAGGAGAGCTGGATGTTTCTGATTATTTTTAAGAATAGCTGATCTGCCTTCAGACCAGGACAGAAGATAGGCAACAGGATCTATGTGTTTCTTTCATAAGTCTTTTAGGGCAGTTTGGTGGGAAGGTGGAGCACCAGAAGCCACATCAACTGTAACTCCAGAAGTTCTGCATCACTTACTAGTAGGGGTGGAACTCACATTGTACAACTTCAAGATGGCATCTCATCCTGCTCGTAATCAGCCCTCAATCTGAGTTGCTGGCCCAGAGCTCCTAATGGGCAACAGAGCTCAGATCTTCATAACAGTGCTAATGGCTGGTGACAGCTCAACACGGGAGCAAGAATTTCACTTCTGGTTTTAGTGCGTGGGCACCTATCAAAGTGCCCACGCACATATCAAAGTGACTCATAGCACATATCAAAGGCCTGCCTTTGGGCATCATCAAATTCTAATTGCAAGAAAAATGGAAGGAAGGAAGCATGGAGGAAGAGTTCATTCAGGTCCTTATTTTTGGTGACCATCTTTGTACCTTAGAATGAACACAAATTTTTAAGCTCTTGTAGAATAATCAATGTGGTCTGAAGCAAAGGATCTATGACTACCTTTGCACATCAGTGGTCTTTTGACCATCAGAAATACCTGCTTGGAGCTTGAACTAGGGGATAAAACAGCGATAGGATTCTATCAGTGGAAGGAAGGAAGGAAGGAAGGAAGGAAGGAAGGAAGGAAGGAAGGAAGGAAGGAAGGAAGGAAGGCAGGCAGGCAGGCAGGCAGGCAGGCAGGCAGGCAGGCAGGCAGGCAGGCAAGTATCTGGAGATGTGTCTTTTTAGGGAATGGGTGGAGTTGTAGGAATTTTCTCCATGTAAACAGCCATGCAGCTGAGCCCTCAAATACAATAAGGATCCAAACACACATAGATTTTTCTAAAGCTTAACAATCATGGGAAGAAAATCACTGTCATCACCATCTTCCATGAGCTCTACTCCATCATTTTATCTCTCTCTCTATCTCTCTCTCTCTCTCTCTCCCCCTCTCTCTCCCTCTCTCTCCCCCCCCCCACACACACAAACACACACACATACTTCAAACAAGTGAAAACACTTATTGTTTATGGATCATTGGCTGCCCCAGTTTTCCAGTAAAAGAAAAACATGTGGCACATTCCTATTAAAAACCGCTCCCTTCATGAATGTTTAAGCAAATTAATTTGAACAAGAAATGATATACACATTAAAAAAGCTACTGCCAAAGTAACCTCCAATTACAAATTAAGTAAGGTATGTTTAGCACGAAAAACATCCTACCATGCACAGCAATGCTGCCTAGGAAATGTTGAGAGTTGAGGGGTTTTTCAGTCTAAACATGAATTGGGTTGTACCCTAAAAGGATCTAGAAAGTGATTTTTAAAGGGTGAGTTAAATTTTCTGTTGAGTTTGGTATGAAAAGAATTTACCGCAATTCCTAAAGTTCTCTAGCTTTAGGACAAGAAGAACTTCTTTCTTGAAAAGAGGGAAAAAGGAAAAGAAAGAAGAATGCATGTGGGAGGAATGAAAAATGACAGATTAATATTCAGATGATGGTCTTCAAGTATTCTACTTCCAACAGTTTAGTTTTTCATCCTTACATATTCAACTATCCAATGGTCTCCAATGGCTTATCCAAGAAGCCATGCCATTTCCAGTCTCTACTTTGGGGTAAATTCAGAGCAGAAATCCTCAAGGCTGAGCCCTCACATGGCTCCCCCACAGCTGGCAAAGAAGGAGCGATCCTTGGATGCTCCTCAACTTAAGCACCCATATATAAGGAGGACCATCTGAAGGAGGACAATTGACCGGACTCTGCTGATGTAGCTCAGTGGACGTTTTGTTCAGTTGATTCTTATTAGTATTTAGCAGAATTTTCGGAGTTCATATTTGGGGAAGAAAGAACTTGGGATGAGGAGCAGGAAGAAAGCGAAACTGAAGGATTCTTCCACTGATGGCTGGAAAAGGTCCCCACTGACCCCTGGAGCTTCAATTAAACAGAATTCAGCTCTCAGACCGAAAGAGGTTCCTTACCCATATTTTACATCTCTGAGACTACCCTTGGAGGGGTGGGTATTGCAACACATTCTTGTTCTTTTTATTACAGGGGGACTACAAGAAATTAAAAGAAGTTATTTTGATGTGAAGTGACTTCAAACTCCCAATTGTCAAGTTTGAGCTGGTCCTGCTTCTGAGATGTTTTCTCCTGGATCGGAAGGGAAAAGGACAACAAAATGCAGAATCTAAGAATTCTTGCTAAAAATCATTGCCGTTTCCTCATCCATTCGGCACACTGCATTTTTTGTGTTATTTTGCATTGGTTGCTTCCCTTTATTTCCCAGGATAACTGCAACTAATAAATACAGATTTTCCCATCGAGGAGATAGGCGTGTTTGGATGAACTTGGGTGGTGGGTATGGTGGAATAAAAGACAGAAGCAAGTCACACAAAAAGGACACATGCACACACACACAAATGCACATGCACACACCCCTGAACAAATCTTTCATCCCCAGGCAGAAATTATTATGATTATAGCAACGGTCAGCAGGGATGGTGTGACCATTTTGCAATAGCAACACGGCAAGTTCCTATCAACAAGATTTGCTATTCAGGGCAAAGCACATAAGCACAGGTCCTGAAGCATTGCCTATAATCTTTATTTCATTTTCAGATGTTATGCCATAATAAAATGTAAAAAGGGAATATATAAAAAGTCGCTGAGGTGGGAAAGGAAGAAAAACATGGTTTGAAGTTGTGTGCCAGTTTCTTTGACAGGGCATGTTCCTAAGGATATGCAGGGAATAGCAAATGCCATTTGAAATAAGTACAATCAAGATATGGTGGTAGATTGAAAACCCAAGTCAATTTTCCCGAGTGCCATTTGATTAGCTTTCTTATATAAAACCGAAGCTTAAACAATGCCAGGGATTTGGGAGTGCAAAGCTGTTACAGAGCAGGGCTGAGAAATGGGTTACTCAAACCAATTTCATTTTGGGGACTAAAACGTCACTGAACATTGTTTCACTGTTTTTGCAATAATCCATAAATGAAGTAGTGTCGGAGGGAATTTGATTGATAGCTAGGAAATACAAGGGGGGGGGCACAGTATGTATACTTTCAACAATCTTCTGCTAGCTTAGGTCTCCTTTCTTTTCTTTTCTTTTCTTTTCTTTTCTTTTCTTTTCTTTCTTCTTTTCATTTTATTCCTTTGCCTCCTCAGTGAAGGAAGCTACATTTTTATTTGCTTTTCTGTCATTTTATTCATCAGGAGGGGGAATTTAAAGAGAGGTATTTCCAAGTAAACACACTTATTCCATAGGAAAAATACTGTATTCATGGTCTACTCAACCGGTTTCATAGACTGAGTAGCAAATAAAGTCTTTATCTTTTGCTGTTCACCTCTGGTTAATTACTGTCACTGTTTTGCTCCTGTCTTGGCTCTGAGATATGTGGGTTTTTACATTAAAATACATTCATAGAAACATAGAAGCAGAGTAAGTCAGAAGGGGTCTCCCGGGCCATCTAGTCTGACCCCCGGCTCCAGCCGGCTGCACTCACGACATGCCCACCATGTGCATGTCCAGCCTATCCTTGAACACCCGCACCGATGGGGCCTCAGCCACCTCCCATGTCTCCCTCTCTATCTTCTTTCTCCACATCATGCATCATTTTCATAGAATCATAGAAGAGTAGAGTTGGAGGGAGGCAAGATGGCCATGGGGTCCAACCCCCTGCTGTTGCAGGACACCAAATCTCTCCCTCTCCACTTTCCACACCAAGCCTTATTTTAAGTGCCTCCCTCATTTTGTCCCTTACTTGCCCTTTTTCTGAGCTGAACAGTGCCAGTGGTCACAGATGCTCCTCAGAGGGAGCACCCTCCAGTCCCCTGAACATTGTTATTGATCTTCTCTGCACCTTTTCCAACTCAACAATGTCCTTTCTCACAGGAACAGAAAAAGGCAACACCACAGAGGCTGTGTTTTACTAAATAGGGCAGTGGACCATCACATAGAAACGTAGAAGCAGAGTGAGTCAGAAGGGGCCTCCCATGCCATCTAGTCTGACCCTTGGCTCCACCTGGCTCTGCTCATGACATGCCTACCATGTGCCTGCCCAGCCTATCCTTGAACACCCCCACCAATGGGCTTCAGCCACATCCCATGGAAGCCCACCATTCACACCATTCTAGACTTTTCCTCCCTGGCCACTGTCACATGGGTCAACCCTCTGAATGCCCTATGGGAGACCCCAGCTTGGTTGCTGTTCCAATAGCAGCTGAAACAAAAAGTACATGAGCCTTACCCTGGTCTTGTCTGATCACCACTTCACTTCAGGCCTTAATGTTTTACGGGGCTTCCCCATAAGCTGACCCTTTTAGGTCTGACGGCCAGAGGCCTGGGCAGCAGCTCTTAGCAACAGCATGGATCAGGCAGATGCTTGCCCTAGAAAGCTAGAGGAAGGTTTGGGGTGAAGCTGCTTTTCTATCTTTCCTCACAGTGAGAAACCTGGCTTTGTCCCAAGGTTGTTTCAGGAAACTGCTTGGATGGGGAAGTGCACATGCGTGGGTACAAAAAATACACACACACACACACACACTCCACTCTCACACATGCACATTTATGACACACACCCCATCAACAGCAGTTCTTCTTACTGCAAGCAACAACATTCATTCTGCATCACAACACTAAAGTGTGTTAAATTCCCTTCACAAGCCACCCCAGACCAAACCACGCACCTTGTGAAATAAAGGATAACATTGACCTGGGGGATATTTGATCATGCAGAAATTTTTAGGCAGGATTTTAGGCAAGTTTGGGGGATCGTAGCTCTTTTGTCCAAAGGGTCACCATTGACCAATCTCCTCATTAGTTAAAACACTTGAAGGAAGGAAGGAAGGAAGGAAGGAAGGAAGGAAGGAAGGAAGGAAAGTTTAACAACACATAAAGACAAACTGTATGCAGATGAATGTATATTTAGATGATTTCTGTTTATGTTAATGACTCTCCATTATTCATTGAACATCCTGCCTGCCAAATTCACTTCAAAGTGCCTGTTCTATCCAGGTCTTTGATCTTCATGCCAATGGGCACTGGGCCACCTTTTGCTGGAATCAGAAAGCACCAGTTCCTTGAAGGATGGGTGACCAACTGCTCCTTCCAGCCACACAGAAGCTTTTTGGCATAAATCAGTGATGTTGGCCAGAGTGAAGGATCAGTAAAAGGTCATTAATTCCCACCACTTGCTTTTGTGGCTCTGCAATCTTTGTGGTTAATTGGGCCTGAAGGAAAGAGGTACCCTTTTGGTGCAAATCTCATTGCAAATCCTGGGTGGATCTTGGCTACTTTTTGGATCACCTCTGGTCCTTGAGAAGGACCCAAACTTACACCCCAGGCCCCAGATCCTTGATAGTGTAACTTTCAATTTTTTGGCTTCACAATACTTTGGAACAGAAGGCTGTAAGAGCTGATTCAGACTTTACATGGGAAGAAAACACTCTTGTTCTTTGCAAGATGTGATATTTTGGTTAAGGATTCACAGCTGGTGAGAAGAACTAGAGGAGAACAGCTCTGATGTACCCTCAGATGCCAATGAGGAGAAAAAGAGGTCTTCTGGATTAGGCCTTTTATTGTGCATTCTGTTACCCAGCCAGAGGAAGTTCAGTGGAGTTTTCAAACAGCGGTTCTCAATATGAGGGCATGCCATATTTCTAGGGGGGACAGTAAGTGCCATATTTCCAGGAGACCACTGTGCAGATGTTAAAGTACATTTTCTCCAGCTCACATCAGCAATTAGGAAGGTCACAGGAGTAAATGTAGCTCAGAAGAGGGTCATGATCCAAACTTAGGGCTGAGAACCCCTGCCTCAAATATCAGTGGCATCATTCCAGTATGCCACTCAACTTCTCCTGAGATGGAACTTGGGAAACTGAGCCTTATATTATTGCCTGGGCTTGTGAAACAGAATAGAACCCTTCTTCAGTGCAGTTGTAATTTTCCACTTTGTCCCACTTCACCACAGCACTGACTGATGTTTGTGTAGTGGACGGTACAGAAATGGAGAAAAGGGCAAAGCCTGTGGGGAGAGAATCAGTCTAAATCTGGCAAACAATTCAACAGGAGAAAGAGCAAGCCCAAAAATTGAACTGGTGTCCAGTTTAGGGCACCAAGATTTAAGAAAGATGCTGGAAGATTAGAAAGGGTCCAGAGGAGGGCAACAAAAATGATCCAGGGTTTAGAAACACAGCCCTGTGAGGAGAGACTGAGGGAACTGGGCATGTTCAGCCCTGAGAAGAGAAGACTGAGATGGGACATGAGATCCCTCCATAAGTACCTCAGAGGCTGTCACAAAGAGGAAGGCCAAGATCTCTTCTGGATGATGCCAGAGTGCAGGACACAGAATAATCAAGTCAAGCTGCTATTATATCAGGCTAGATATAAGAAAAAGTTTCTTCACTGTTAGAACAATATGACAGTGGAACCAGCTGACTGGGGTCACTCAAAAAGAAACTGGTCAGCCCTCTGAGTGGGATGGTGTGACGTGGTGTCCTGCAGCAGCAGGGGGTTGGACTCACTGGCCTTCATGGCCCCTTCCAACTCTTCTACTCAATGATTCTACAAAATGACCTTTTTGTGAAAATCCCAGTGCTGTTGCTTCCTAGCTTGTGTCATACAACTGCGATGAGGGAAGGAACTGACAATGGCTTGGCTCCACGTCTCTTTGTCTGAAAAGTAAAAACAATGCATGGACAATTGTCAGAAGAAGGGACAGAGGACTGTGATGGCTGAGTTCAAAGAAGGTATGCAATAGACAAGGAGACCAAAAGATGTTCAGAGTCATCTCAGAGGCATCTCACATAAGTTAAGTATATATGAGAAATTTGGTTTAGTTCAGTGTTTATCTGGATTTTGCCCAATTCACACCTTCCAAGTTGAACATGGCCTTGGATGCAAGCTTGCCAGATGCTTTGTGGGGGGAATGAAGCAAGGCAAAGCAACCCCCTCTCCCGTATTCAACAGCATGTGTACATTTCAAAATTGTGTACCTTAATCACGGGAGGGGCATGTGTGCTTTGAAGAAATGCAAGTATTCCACCTTTGATGTATATGTTAGGGAAAAATGCACACAGAAACAAAAAAATACAGATCTTCCTGTTGCAGATCCTGATGCTGGGGAACCAGTGAGAATTACCCCAAATGCATGGCCCTTTTTGTCCCCCCCACCCCCCATGGGTGCATTTTCAACAGGGCGGGGGGAGAAATTTCCAGTGCAGTTTCTCCCATAACAGTGGAAGTCCCTGCTCCAAAAATCAGAGGCTGTTCACAGGGGGGCTGCATTTCTAGCCCACCCTTTCAACTGTTGCATGGAACGGGAGGTGGTGCACTGAATGATTCAGCACTTGCTGCTACTCTGACTACGACCCTGCAAGGAGATTAGGGAGAGAGTAACCCTCGTCCCTCAGTGTTCTTCATGGCCAAGTGGCAATAACATCCAGATCCCACAAGACCTATTTCAGTGCTCTAACCACTGCACACACTGACTCTCGGTCCGTGTCTGACCAGGCATGGAAGCTTGGCTCGAATAGCATGGGTGGGAGCTAAGAGCTCAGGCCCTGGAAGAGAGCCTGGGTGTTACGTCTGATCCCCTCACCCCTCTCCCCAACTTGGCTTCTTCCTTCTGCAAATCCAGAGCCTCAACACTCCATCCAGTCTTATCTGGGAGGCACCTGGGGGATGCTCTCAGTGCTTGGCGCATCACCCAGTAGCCATGAACCTCATCTAAATATGTTCCTTTTAAAAAGTGTATGAAAAATGTTACTGGCAGCCAGATGATCTTAAAAAGGAGAGGATACATAAAAGAAATCAAAGCAGAGAAAAGAGGTCTTTGCCAGAGAGGCCTAGCAGCCAGCAAGACAAAGGAGAAAGCACACCCAGTATCCACAGAGCTGAGACAGAATGTTGTTTACTGGATCAAAAGTACCCTCCACGCAGCCTGTGTGGGGGGAAACCAAACGCACATTACCGCCGGGGCTAAAGAGCATAAAACCACTGATCCTGCAGTTACGGGGTCATAAAATCCTGCTTTCTGTGTGAAAAGCATTTAATAGTGGACATTTTTAATGCCTTCTCTCGGGGAGATGCCAAATGAGAGGGACCCGGAATAATTACTCAGGATAAAATATTGGGACTAAATGCTTGTCAGGGAAACAGATGGTTCCTTCCCCTCACCTCTTTCTTTCCTCCCCCAGCTCTCCAACTCCAAGCCCCAAATGTGTGCAGTGTGTTCTGACAGTTTGACAGTTGATAAAGAAAAGACGTCTGCCATTAACTCTAAATAGAAACAAAGAATGCAGAATGAGGGTAGGGCCCAGTGATGAGACTAAGCTAGGGTTCCAGTCCACCAGGCTCAGTTGTGCTAGATAAAACAAGGTTGTTTTGGCTGCTCCTGTGGATACAGTTGGGAAAGGGAGAGTCATAAATAGAAACTAATGGACTCCTTTAAAATGGTTGCTTATGCAGCAGCTTCTGGATCAGAGAATGCCTCCCCACAACACTTTCCCGGAGAGTGTGCTTGGCTTGAGAACTTGCATCCGTAGAACTGCTTGTTTGCTAAGGACAGAAGAATGCTGCTCATTCCGGGGAGGGGGGGTATTTGGCCCTTCTGCTCTGAAAGGGGAATGGGGACTTCACGGAAACATGGGATCCTGGAATAGTAGAGTTGGGAGGGGCCACAAAGGCCATCGAGTCCAACCCCCTGCTGTTGCAGGACACCAAGTCCCACCATCCCACTCAGAGGGCTGGATGATTGCACCTTGAATTTTTCTCATGTGGGAGAGCCCACCACTTCCCCAGGCAGCTGGTTCCACTGCTGTACTGCTCTGACAGTGAGGAAGCTTTTCCTGCTGTCCAGTCTGATGTCCAATTTGGGACATAGGAAGAAGGCTTGCACTGTGCCAGGCCATGTTGTCCATCTGGACCTTATTGCAGAGACTCACAGTCTTTCTCCAGGATTTCAAGCAGCAGGTTTCCTGGCCTTCCTGAACACACTGGGGACTGAAGCAGCCAAGCACTGAGCCACAGTTCTTAGGAAAGATCAGTTCTTATTTTCCCAGAATAGGAAAGCCTCCCATTCAAGCTGGCCAGCTTAGGGCATTAAAGCTCAGCTAGCAGGCTCCTAATACTTCAGCCACCAAATGAGAAGGAAGGACTCCCTGGAGAAGAGCCTAATGCCGGGAACAATAGACGGCAAAAGAAGAAGGGGGCGGCAGAGGATGAGGTGGCTGCATGGAGTCACTGAAGCAGCTGGTGTGAGCTTGGGTGGACTCCGGGGATGGTGGAGGACAGGAAGGCCTGGAGGAATGTTGTCCATGGGGTCACAATGGGTCGGACACGACTTGGCAACTAGCAAGCAGACGCCTCCTCCAAATCTGGCTCAGAAGAGCAAGCTACCTGACATAGTGGTCACAGCATGTGTTAAGTCATGACTTAGTCATGGCTTCCAGATCACAAGTAGTAGTTCTATACTCCTTACTAGTCAGACCTTATCTTAAAAGACATGAGAAAGTGAAAGATGTCTGGCTACTTAAGTGGATGGCAGAGTGATAACAGACAACAAGGAAAAGGCAGAGATGGTCAATTCCTGCTTTGCCTCAGGCTTCTCCCACAAGGAAATCTGCAATCAAGAGGACGTACAAGCTGGAAGTGAGAGATGGAAGCCCAAGATTGACACACAAATGGTCAAGAAATACCTAGGTGGAATAAATACTTTCAAATCTCCAAAGCCCAATGAACTCCATCCCAGAGTCATAAAAGAACTTGAGGAAGAACTGGCTATTATCTTCGATAAATCTTGGAAAACAGGAGAAATGCCAGATGACTGGAAAAGGGCTAATGTTGTCCCTATCTTCCAAAGAAGGGGGGGGGGGAGAGAAGAACCTGGAAACTATAGACCAGTTAGTCTGACATCAATCCCTGGAAAAATTCTGAAGCAAATTATTAGAAAATCAATCTGCAAGCATCTTGAAGAAAATGCAGTGATTAATAGAAGCCAGCATGGATTTATCAAAAACAAATCCTGTCAGACTAATTTAATCTCATCTTTTGATTGGGTAACCTACCAATGGACAGTAGAAACACAGAAGGCATAATCTGCCGAGACTTTTGCAAAGCTTTTGAAATAGTGCCACACGACATTCTGATAAGCAAATTAGCAAAAACTGGACTAGATGGAAAAACTATTAGGTGGATCCAAAATTGGCTGCTAAATTGGACACAAAGAGTGCTCATCAATGGCACCTTCTCAAATTGGATGGAGGTAACTAGTGGGGTGCCCCAGGGTCCCGTCCTGGGCTCAGAGCTCTTCAACATCTTTATTAATGATTTAGATTAGAGGTGCGAAGAAAGGAAATCAGATCTGCAGATGATACAAAACTTGGTAGAATAGCCAACACCCTAGAAGACAGAATGAAGATCCATGTTGATCTTGATAAACTTGAACAATGGGCTGAAAGCAACAGAATGAGATTCTATAAGGACATGTGCCAAGTCCTCCACTTAGGAAAAAGAAACCAAAGGCATCAATACAAGATGGGGAATACATGGCTCAACAGAACTGAAAAAGAAAAAGATCTCAGAGTAATTGTGGACAATAGGCTAAACATGAGCCAACAATGCAATACAGCTGCCAAAAGGGCAAATGCTATTTTGGGATGCATTAACAGAAGTATTACTTCCAAATCATGAAAAGTAGTAGTTCCTTTATACTCCTCACTAGTCAGACCTCATCTGGAATATTGTGTCCAGTTCTGGGCACCAAGATTTAAGAAAGCCGCAGAAAAATTAGAAAGGGTTCAGTGGAGGACAACAAAAATGATCTGGGGTTTGGAAACATTGCCCTATGAGGAGAAACTGAGAGAACTGGGCATGTTCAGCCTTGTGAAGAGAAGACTGAGGGGGGACATGAGATCCCTCTATAAGTACCTCAAAGGCTGTCCCAAAGAGGAAGGTCGAGATCTCTTCTTGCTGATGCCAGAGTGTAGGACAAGGAATAATCAATTCAAGCTGCAGCAACCCAGATTCAGGCTAGATATCAGGAAAAGCTTCCTCACTGTCAGAGCAATACGACAGTGGAACCAGCTGCTTGGAGAGGTGGTGGACTCTCCCACACTGGAGACATTCAAGGAGAAACTGGACAGCCATCTGAGTGGGATGGTGTGAATTGGGGGCTGAACTCAACGGCCTTCTTGCCCCCTCCAACTCTACTATTCTATGATTCTCTGAGAATGAAAGCAGGCAGTGAGAACCTGGAGGGAAACCTAAACACAATTGGGCCCTTCAGGGGCCCCTCTTTACCTCCTCTGTTCTTTAATAGGAATGTGTGAAGCAGCAAAATCTGAGCTCATGAAAGTTCTTCGAATTCCACATCAAATCTCTTTCCAGTCTCAGTCCACAGCTTGCTTAAATTTAGCAGCTCTAAATTTAGCAGGTGTACATATTGGTGTGCATATTGGTTGTACATAGTTTTGGAAGGTAAACATTTTATTCCCACTGCCTACAGCAAATTGGAGTACCCCCCGCCCCCAGAGAAAGGAAACCTCCAAAGTTGCATTTTTTCATGCACATTCATGTTTGGTACTGCAAATGATATTTGGTGTGGGACAAGAATGATCTGAAATGAGCTGGACCAATGCTGGTCACGGCTTGGAATGGCAACTCTGCCTGCCACACTGCCTCCATTCCCTGTGCCACCCTGAATTAGTGATCTCCTCCTTTCCCAAATGAGAAGGATCAAACATTGATAGAGCCCTGTCCACAGAGCCATGTTCCTGCAAACAGAATCATAACACATCCAAGTCACCTTCACAGGGGAGGAAAATGACTTATATGGTAGGCTCTACTTCCCCAAGAAAAGTCTCAGGGCCCCGGGGATGCATGAGACACTGGTTTCTGGTTGCTTTTGACCAGAATGCTATCCAGGTTCCTGGAATCCAGCCTGAACACAGACTCAAGCACCTTCACTGTAGCCAAAGTCCCTCCACTTTGCAATGCAATGTGATCTCAGGCCAGATGCATTCAATCACACGTATATATTTGAAGCATGTGTCCTACCGAAAATGTGCACAGATATAATTTAACCTATGAAATTAGCATGCATATATTTCAAATAAGTACAGAACCAATGCATGTATTTAGGAAAAAAGCATGGGGATGTACATGGATTTAACTGAAGAGGAAATAGAAGGAAAAGAGCAATGCTTGTAATGGGATAGAGACACTGGGCAGAAAGAACTTCAGGATGGAATTGGGAGCATTTATGTTAGTTCCAGTTCTGTCCATTGCACTTCCCCACAGGGGCACATGTCCTCAGTGGCCAGGGCCCAAAGTGGATGTGGCTAACACATCCAGATTCTCACACCAATATGCTTACTGCTGCTCATTCCACTATTCCTCCTTTTTTGACTTGGCCGTTGTTGAAAATTTAAGAAGGGGAATGACTGCAGGTTGTATATACCTGCATTATTCTTCCACCAACACATGCCAGCACCAATAGACCACAGATGCATGCACATTAAGGGTGTGCATTCAGAAAGTGCATGCAATGTGTTTCAGTACCTTTTCTTCTGAGATTGAACTTGTTCACAAATCACAGATTCCAATCCCATCTGGAAAAATGGGCATGAAAACACACATGCATTTGAAAAATGCACACTAACCTGTGTTAAGCAAATGACAGAAGAATGTGTACTTTGCAAGGATGTGTAGAATTGAAGCATCTTTGGAGAATCATGCAGAAAAACATGCATGAGTGTTCTTGTGAAAAAGAAATGCTCAGAATCTGATACAGTAAGGCGGAGCTTGGAAGTGGAATTTGGAAAACTTCAACAAGCCCATATTTACTTTTCCATATCCCTAGTGAGCAACTACCACAACATTTAGTTTGGAGTTTGACCCAGTGGTTCTGAAAAGAGCCCGATCCACCTTGGACCGATCAATTTCATTTCAGGAACTAAATCTCAGTCTCACTTTGTGAATCCAAAGCTTTGTAACTCCCACAAAATATCATTGCAAATTGATGTTCAACTATTACATGTCATGCTGATTGACAGGCCTGGAAACCCTTCAGAGAAATAGTAGCTTTTTCCAAGGGAAGAAAGCCTGCCAAATTCTGGTCCAATTGGTGCAGGAAGTTTTCTGCTACTTACTTTTAAATGTCTTTTTGCAAGGAGGAGAGTGTGATGCAAACTGCCAGGATTTTTTGTTTAAATTTCTTGGCAGGATTGAATAGAAAGTGCAGCATATTTGTCTCTCCTGAAGGAATTCGGGCTGCCGAGTTTCATATGAACAGCTTCAGGGCCTGATGGATCTGGAATATACCTGAACATCCTTTTTTCAAAGAAACACCCAGTCCATGGTTCCAGCACACCTTTTCCCACAGACTCCACTACAACTATGTTTAACATCCCTGGCCTTCAGAGGAAGAAAGAGAGAGAGAAGAGAACACTTAAACAGCCTTGCAAAATAATTGTCCACCTTTCCCGGCCTGAAGCACTGGGGTTGGCGATTCTTTGTAAAACCATCTGCTATGATTAGAAGCCAGACTTGTCAATCACAAAACTATACCTGTCCCTCTCCCTCCATCTCCCCAACTACTATTTTTTTCCTTGAATGAGTAGATTTTAGGAAAATTGATCCATTTTTGAAGACTGTCTTGCTTTTGTTTCCCTTTAAAGCCCAAATGGCTAAGAAACTTCATGTGGATTCAGATTTGGTCCATTTCTGAAAAGCTCACTTTGTTCTGCCTATCATCATCAGCATTGGTTGTTGTTGTTGATGATGATGATGGTATCATCTAGACTGCCTCTAGGATCAGCCTGATTTGGCCTGATCCAGTTCAAATCTGAGCCAGACAGAAATGCAACACTGCTGCACATTCATGAAAATCTTTCTGCATTGGGCAACTCTGTCCTTGCATCTTTTCCCTTTTCCCTGCCCAACCTTTGTCCAAACAAGGTGGTTCTGAGAACGGGCAACTCTTCCATGGGATCGTTGGCCTGTCGATGGCTTAACAGCATCAGTTGCCTTTTCAAGGCCTAGTTAAGAATTCTGAAGCTTGAGAATATGATGTGTGTAAAACAAGGCAGTCATGAAGATGGCCGTACACGCCGTCAGCGCAATGAGGATTCCTTGGGCTGCAGTGTGATAACAAAATGATGAGTGCCTCTATAAATCTCTCATCCGAAACAGCAGTGTTGGAACCTCCCAGGATCCACAACGCCACAGATAGAATGTTTAATCTCTCCCTCTAGTCGCCTGCAGCAAAGTCTCCACCATAGGAGGTGCTGTGGGAAACATCTCCTGGCAGGAAAGTGTCCAGAGGGGGGAACAAGTGACAGAAAATTGCTGTGATTTCTTCAAAGTATCTCCTGGAGTTTCTGAACTGTACCAAATAAAAAATTGAATTTCTGCCCCTGAGAAAGAGATCTATAATGGGACAGTTTAATTCCCAGAATACATTTTGAATCTGTATTTTGGGAAGAATGTGAGAAGTAAGTCAGGGGAACTTTCAGTCAAGGGGAAAGAAAAATGGCAAGAGGAGTCTTCTCACTGATAGAGGAGGCGAAGCAAAATGTAAGACCCGGGGAAAACTTTATGACAGCATCGTAGAGATCAAGGCAGAGTTTGTGGTGCCTTTTCCAACTTTCACATGCCCTCTTGAATTGTTCGGACTGAGAGACTTATCAGTGCTTTCCGATGTGACTTGGTAATTCCCATTGTTTTCAATGCTGCTTGCACCCAGACATCACAAACCTACACCTACCACTCTCCTTCCGTCTCCCCAATCACTTTTTTTATCTTCAAAGGAGTAGATTGTAGGAAAATCAATCCATTTTTGCACTGCCCTGTTTTGTTACGCTGTTGGTAGAGCAAAGGGAATGTTTGAGTTAACAAGAAGAAGGGTGACTTGTGGGCCATGGAGGACCAGCAAGTAAAGATAAACTTCAAGGGCCAGAGTTTGAATCAGGAAGAGAGCAGATAATTTGTCGGGAATTCATGTTTCAGAGCAAATACGTTGCCAGAGATTTATGGGAAATGTCTAAGAGCTCATGTATGCATGTCTAATTGAGGCGAAATTGATGGTTTTGTGTGCCCCCCCAACCCAATTCCTTGATACTTCGGTTTCAATTCCATTCGAGAGGAATAACAATGATTACTGTGGTCCCTAGGTATTTCCCCAGTGAGGAATTGGGCCATTGAACTCAAATGAATTGACACATCCACATGATGGTAACTTCAATTATGGATTATAGACTATGAGATGCAATTAATCTGAATATTTAGCTGAATACAATTAACATATTTTGAAGATTATTTTTATATCAGAAAATATAAAGAATTCCTTGGAGGGTGGCACTAGCATATCAAGTTCATTATCAGGAGAATTTAAGAAGTATTTTTGCATTTCTTTCTCCCCCAAAGGCCCCCATATGTCTGCAGAATCCCCCATCAGAGCAAAGTTTAACCATCTGATGGGATTGGTCTGGGGGATTCGGGAGAGCACAGAGTAGTGACCAGTCGCAGCTTCTTTCTGGACAGAAAGAACTCCATAAGACAGTAGTGAACTTCACTCTTAAATGGTTCCCCATCAACCAGTCTCTCCCCTTTGGCAGCAGCTACAACATTTAAGTCAAGGCTTTTCTGTGGACAACATTTTGCACAGCCCAAGTACACGTCCCGTTTCTTTTATTGGCCATCACATACATTTCCGTACATTTTTGCACTTGAAAACTGCATCTTTATGTTGGATGTAAGGCTGAAAGCTGCACATGAATGCAGAGATGTGCCCTTAAACATGGGTATATACATCTCTCCATACATGCACAAGCTCCACACACACACACAAGCACCCCTTACACCTACTACTGCTTTTCCATACATTTTCTCCCACGCATTTCCTCCAACAGATGTATACCTTCCTTTCACATATACATACATTTCTATACATGCCCTTTCCTCCTCCTCCATCTGTTGTTCTTACATATTCATTCCACTCCATTTTAATGTGTTACCCTACACCCAATCCTTATGTATCCTGCTCTACATTCTTGGAATGTGAGAACATGCCTAAACATAACTGACTGTTGGACCACACTGAGTATGAATCTAATCACTCCTAATCAGCCGCTGAATGCCGGAGCATTCAAGACAGGTAGCATCCATGCGCCCAGGCATTAGGTATGGACTTGTGAATCGGTGGAGGATGCAGTATCGTCACTAATGGCTCCTCCTCCTGAGAGATTTCATTTAAAATGAGGAACAACAGAGGAAGAAATGGGTGGGTTGACTACTTTAAATCATTCCACAGCAATATGACTCTAATATATCAGTATTGTCCTGATGCTTTCTTTTGGGATGTGTTGATGTTTACTCTGATGGTTTAGAAGTCTGGAAGTTGTCATTGGGATGCGTGTGCATGCTGTCGAAGTCCAAATAATTCCAGATGTCAGCAAAATCTCAGAATGCGTTCAGTGCAGGTGACCACCCCAAAACACATATGAGATGCCTGGAATGTTGGAACCACCGAGAGAGTATACTTTCCCTGATCTTAAAGGGTTTCTTGTGTTTAGGTTCCTTGTATGTTTAAGCCCTGGTTCTTCTGTAAATAGATATCTTTGATGAAGGACTAGAAGTTGAAGGGATTTATTGGGTGCTTATGATACCCCTCTCTCCCCATGCAGAGTGGAAAGAACTACTGATCTTTCTTCTGGATGAGCTTCCTCAGCCCCTGCCCTATTGGAGACAACAAGGTGAAGTGGAGGGCCACCATTGTGGATTTGACACTGTACTCATTTTGAGGTGGAAAACTTCCTCGCTTATGGGAGTTCAGGAGCAGGAAAGGCGAGAGAGTGAGAGCACAAGAGTGAAAATTCACTGTGCATTACACTTTATGACTGTGCCAAATGTTATGAGGGGGTGAAGCTTTGGAACACAATCTGTGTTCTTTTTTCAGGGCAGAAAGTGCTGACTCTTGGCTTAAATGGTTGGCACTTTGTTTGATTCATTGGTTGGTTCAATTCAGTTCCATTCAGTTTTGTTTTGCACCACTAATCAGCAAACATGGAAACAGGACAGAAAATGGAAAACCAGAAAGAGGATTTTTACTGGCCACAAACTGATTGCCCAATCCAGGGGTGGGATGGTCCCCTGGATCCAGGAGGTCATGAAGTACTCTCTGAGGGAGGGATTAGTCCCTGCTCTCTTAAAGTGAGATGTGGTTGGACTTTACTGAAGAAGGCAAACTTGGATCCTGGATCAATGTCAGCAACTATCACCCAGTGGTCAGCTTCCCCTTCTTGGGCAAGCTCCAAGCACTCTTGGATAAAATGGATTATCTGGATCCATTTCAGTGCAGCTTCAGACCTAGATATGAAACGAAAACTGTCATGGATGCCCCGTGGGAAGACCTGTGCCAAGGGAAATACAGGGGGGATGCACCCCTGCTGGTTCTCTTGGACCTCTCAACAGCTTTTGATACCATTGACCATGGTAACCTTCTGGGTAGGCTGGCAGAATTTTGGGTAGGAGGCACTGCTTTCCAGTGGTTCTGTTCCTACTTGGCCAGCCAATTCCAGAAGGTGGTGCTGGGGGATAGTGGCTCTCCACCACGGCAATTGCGCCATGGGGTTCTGCAAGGTTCCACATTGTTCCCCATGCTATTTGCCATCAACATGACGCTTGGCGAGGTCATCAGGAGGTTTGGCCAGAGTTGTGACCCATACGGCTTGGGTCCTGGTTACCTGAAGGAGCGCTTGCATCCATATATGCCCAGCCGCCCCTTGAGATCGGCGAGGGAGGCTCTTCTCCGGGAACCCTCCATGAAAGAAATTAGGAGGGTGGGTACTCGGAGGAGGGCTTTCTCTGCAATGGCGCCTAAGTTATGGAACGCGCTCCCCAGAGAGGTCCGCCTGGTGCCGTCGTTATTTGTTTTTCGGTGCCAGATGAAGACCTTTTTATTCAAGCGGCATTTTAACTGTTAAAATTATTGGATTTTATCTGGCCAGGGCAGCTTATTTTATACTGTATTTTTGTATTTTTAATTTAATGTTTATATTTTTGATTTATAGTATAATTATTTTAACTTATTGTTGTAAGCTGCCCCGAGGCTTCGGCGAATGGGGTGGCATAAAAATGTTTTAATAAATAATAATAAATAAATAATAAAATATGCTGAAGACGGTCAGCTCTATGTCCCTTTCCCATCTAATCCAGGTAAGGCAGTGACAGTGCTGGACCAGAGCCTAGCCCAAGTAATTGGATGAGGACCAATAATTTGAAGCTTACTCTAGACAAGACAGAGGTGCTGTTGAAAGAAGGTTCCCTTGTCCAGATGGTAGATGTCCGACCTGTCCTAGATGGGGTTGCACCCCCCCCCCAAAGGACAGGGTTTGAAGTATGGGGGTGCTTCTAGACCAGAGCCATCTCTGTAGCACCAGGGGGGTTCTGTAGCCAGAAGCCCCTTCCATCAGCTTTAGCTGATTTACCATCTTCATTCCTGTCTGGACAGGCAGAATCTGGCAACAGTATCCCATGCCCTAGTAACCCCTCAGCTTGATTTCTGTAACGCACATTATGGGGGTTGCCATTTAAAATGCCCTTGAAGATGCAAATCAGTACACAGGAGAGGAACATGTCTGCTTCTGGCCCCATAAAGTCTTCCCTGGCCACCCATGGCAGTCCAGGCCTGCTTCAAGGTGCTTGTATGAACATGCAATGCCCCAAATGGCTTAGGACATTTATCTGATTATCTGAAGGACGTCTCCATTCATATGCACCTACCAATACCTTAAGATTTATAGTTATTTATTTATTTTTCAATTTATATCCTGCCTTTTTCCTACAAAGGGCTCAAGGCAGCTTGCATCATTCTCCTCCTCCATCTTATCCCCACAACAACAACCCTGTGAGGTAGGTTGGGCTGAGAGTCTGTGACTGGCCCAAAGCCACCCAGTTGGCTCCATGGCTGAGCGGGGACTCAAACCTGGATCCCCTGAGTCACAGTCCCATACTCTTCACCACTACGCCACACTGGCATCCTTGGATGCCCTTCTCCAAGAGCCACCTTTAAAGGATGTGAAGAGGGTGGACACTTGGGGAAGGTCCATTTTAGCTGTGGCACCTTGTTTATGGAACTCTCTCCCCACATTACGCCTAGCACCAATGCTGTACATGTTCTGGCACAAAAGCATTTCTATTGTTCAGCACCTTCTTAACATCTGCAGCCTGGTCTTCACTTTACTCCTCTGTTTCAGTTTTATTTATATTTGTTTTTATTGGGATCCTCTATTTATTAACTGGTTTAATTATGTCACAAATTGGTTTGTTTGATTTATCTATTGCTTAATTGGAATGTTTTATGGATTGTTACTCTGTTTTAATATACTGTATTATGTCTGGCATTTTACTGAATGTAAACCATTCAGAGAGCCAATATGGCTGAGTGAACGGTATACAAACATTTTATAAATAAATGAATGAATGAAAATTAATATGGCTGTTAGTCTCAACACAGCATTGCTGGATATTATGTTCTCAAGTTGCTCATTGCGTCTCATGATGAGATCTTGAACACGTGTGGAAGAGGTTAACACATGAATTAAGCAGCAATCAAATGTTCACTGAACCCAGGGAACAGCCCCCTGTTTTCCCCATTCCCTTGAAGTCTAAAATGCAGTACTGGTGATAACTTTTCATTAACTTGCTTCTTGAGAGTTGTTTGATCTAAATATTTTCCCTCAGGCTCCGAGACCTCCAGATATGTAAAGTGTATGTGGCGTTTTTTCCCCTTTTAATGCAAATTGAGTTTTCTATGGAAACGAACGAATCTGAGGTGGTGATTCTGTGCACAGCAAGCTGCCCTAAACTAGAAAATAGAACTGTAATAAAAATGCCAAGGGACGAGACGGTAGCGATTACACGTGTGAGATGGTACATTTTGCCTGGAAAGTTGTTGTTTTTTTGGGGGGGAGGGGGAGGAACCCAGTACCTCACATGTCCTGTACCTGAAAGATCTCTTTTATCAGCACACTCTCTTCCTTCCTGATTTCCGTGCCTTGTTTTGTTTGGGTTTTCTCGCTTGAGTGCTGAAACGAAACATGTCTGTAAAATGATGGATTAATTAGTAGAAATCCAAAGTAATTATTTCCTCTTTCTCCTCCTCCTTCTCTTCAAAGGTGGGGGAGGGCAGAATGAGCATCATCGCTGTGCAATCTTTTCCAAAGTCTTTATTATTACCCCATGGTGGGTTTTGAAAGTAATTTACATAATAGCTAACAAAAATGTACTCAGCGAAACTCCGGGCCCACTAAACATGGGAGATAATTATGCCAGGAGAATGATATCCCTCTGCTGGCTCCATTGTCAAGATACATTTATTTGCCCTGTACCCGACTCCCGACCACTAAACAGGAATTAGCATATTGCGTAGGTGTGCATATTAGAATCTGCACAGTTGTGGGGATATGGGAGAGACACCATCCTATTCTCGGCACATATCTACCACCTGAATGGTATTTTTCATTATCTCCTGCCCTGGGAACATTGTATTATTCCACTGGGAAAACCGAGGAGAGGATATAATTATCAGGAAAGTAATGGGGAACCGCCCGTTAATGGCCAGCTATTCAAATATCTCCATATAATTGTCGATCCCAATCTCTCCCCACTGCATACTCTTCTGGAAAAACTCATCACTTTTTTCCCACTTACTCTAACATAATGAATTCATTTTGCATTTTCTTTTGTGAGAAATTAAGAGGGAGAGCAAGGTAATGTGTTGACATTTGAAATGCGGCAGAGAAAAGTTTAGAGAGGCAATTTGACTTAATCGCCCACCAGCAAGGAGAATCTGCTTATTAAATTAGCTCTTGGCATACAGGATACATGCTACTTCTGGTTCTACCAACTTTCTTTGTTAATTTAGGCCAATCCTGTTCCCACTTACCTAGCAGTTTGCTCTGATGGACTCAGAACAGACATGTATTGGAATGTTTGCTGCTAGGAAAATCTCATTTTCACAAATATGAGGGCCAAATAAATAAATATTGAAAGGGAGTTGGACATGTCATTTATCTGTCTGTCCCAATAAGACAGAAAGAAGGGGAAGGGTGTAAATTTTAGCATGTTACTTCTCTGGGTTCCATCACTTTTTCCCCTTCCCCAATTTGGGTCACCTGTTCTATTAGAACTGGGCTGGGGGCAAAATGCCAAGGTAGATGGAAAATGAGAAGCTGGGATAGTGCACGGTGAGAAAAATTCTGTGCTGCACTTTCTCTTCTGCTATTTTTGAGTTTGGGAAGGAAATGCCCCGACTTTTGTAGGCGAGCCCTTCTTTGTTACCCAGAAATGTTGCCAGAAATGACAGAGATCTAGGGATAAAGGAATCTGTGAATGTTACTTCCTCACACTTTCCTATTCTTCACTCTTGAAGCTCAGCACATCCTGTTTCCACTTCAGTTTGAGGTGTTAAAAATAATAATGGCAAGAAAACTCTGACACTCTGAAAACTCTGAAAATTTCTCCTCATGTGAATAATTTCCTTAAGACAATGCTTTTTAAATATTATCTGACATGAAATGGTACACCATTTTATGCACCATATCCCATACATACATACATACATACATATGTTGTTGTCGTTATTATTATTATTATATAGTTTTTTATTATTTGTGAACTATAGCACAAAATTCATAGAAGTTAGATGTCAAAGGACAACTTTCAATATTACAATTGTAATTAATAATTAATATTAATAGATTATTCTATTCATTTTAGTCTATTTGCATCTTGCTCTTTCTTCCTGCACCAATAATCTTCCTCCATCACCTTCCTGCACCAATAATCTTCCTCCATCACCTTCCTGCACCAATAATCTTCCTCCATCACCTCCTCCTCTTACACTCACAACAACCCTTATTCTCACAGTTACCCTGTGAGGCATCTGGCAAGCTTCATCGCTGTGTGGGGACCAGAAGCTGGATCTCCGGAGTCCCAGTCCAATACTCTGACCACTACACTACACTACACTCCCGTAGATTGCAGTTCGTATATAGGTACAAAAGTGAATAATCCCATGAACCAAACAAATCATCCCCCATAATATTGTGTGTGTGTTTGTGCATGAAATTGGGAGAAAAAAAATGAAGCTGCCCTCCCATGTTGGACCATTGGTCCAACCACCTCAATACCATTGGCACTGAGCAGCAGTACTTCTCGATGGCTTCAGACAGGAGTCTTTGGAAGATCTCTCTTGAAATGCTGTGCATGGAACCCGGGTCTGTTTGCATCAACTGTGTATGTCTTGGTGGAGCTACAGCCATCCCTTTTCCACAGCATCTAAACTAAGGTGTAAAAAAAGTCTCCAAGCAAAGTTCTGCCCCGCTGAGAGTAATCATACACACGTTTCCCTCCTGGGATGGGAGACAATGAAGGCTCAAAGAGCACTATCTAAGCTGCCTTTGGGTTCCTCGCAAAAAGGAAAAAGGCATGAATTGCAATCATAATGTAATCACCACCACAATCACCCTGAAAAAGTGTGCAAGGATCTTCAGCCCAGCAGCAACCACCGCGTAGCAGCAGACTAGCTTCCTATGCTTGCAAGCTGCTTTCCATGCTAAACTAAACCTCTCTGATGATGAAGAAGATGGTAATGGTGGTCCTGATTTTTCGTATCCTGCTTAGAATCATGGAATAGTAGAGTTGGAAGGAGCCATGAAGGCCATCGGGTCCAATCCACTGCTATTGCTCCTCCTTTCTCCTTCCACAAGGAGCCCAAGCAAGACCGTGTTGTCTTGTGGCCCTCATCTTGATTCAACCCTGTGAGGTAGCTGAGGCTGAGATCTCCAAAGCACCCACAGAACTGCAAGTCCAGTTATGGAGAAGATTTGTACCAATCCACACGAAGTAATGCACCCTAACGTTAATGCTCCGTGCTATATGCAGACAGGCATGACTGGGCACTCCTTAATGTAGATTGGAGCCCTTGTTCAGATGCACCTAAAGCAAACATCCCAGGATTCATATCTCTCCTCAGTGGCATTCCCACCACAAAAGGGGCTGTTTGTCATTAAGAGGGCAAGGGGAAAGGGGTCATAGCTGCAATCTGGGGATGATGGGACCTTTTCATTTTCAGTTGTGCTGGTTCCTCAGTTTTCCGTTTGATCAGCACATGCACATCAACAGACTTTTTCAAAAGTGCTTTTGAATCCTCTGAGTCTCTGGAAACACCTGCCATGGATCTTCCCGGAGACTGTACTGTTCCAGCCTGTGGTATTTAGCTGGCATTACGGTGAAATACTAATTTTCTCTTCAGAGGCTGACAGTTTGTAAACTTGTCCTACACCATTAATTCCAGGAGCCTTCCCATGTCTTTCAATAGGAAATTAGCAGTCAAATCTGTTTAGTCCATGGATTTGGCAGCCACGACAATCCACACAATCGTAAAACTGTTAAGAGTACACTAACTGGAGTTGCAAATATGCTCATGCGCGCGCGCGCACACACACACACACACACACACTTAAATTATTTTTAAAGAGAGAGAAAGAAAAAGAAGAAGGAAAGAACATCGCCTGGAAGAATATCCAGTGTAAAAACACTTTCTCCTGTTACGGTCTGGATACCAGAACAGTAAAATTGGGGAGGCAGATAAGTTTGGAGGGTTTCCAGGATACCAAATTGGTGCCCATATTTGCACTGGAATGGGGAAAGCTGAACGTGCACACATGTTCTAGGATGGGGGATGGGCACACCCACATATACTGAACTGGGAAATGACATGTTCACATACAAGGGAAGGCGTGAACACACTTGCACACAAAGAAGGGGAGGAAGAATGGAGGGAGGGAGAAACTGCAATGAGGGACAACAGATGCACCCACATCTGCCGCCACATCAGCTCTTTTGTAATGTCCCTGGTGCCATTACTTGCAGCAGCTACTCCAGGTAACTCTGAGACACTCCGGGGGGAAAGGTCTCCTCCTTGTTCCAGAAGCTGGACCACAGCTTTAGTGCAGCCATTTAAGGCAGCAATGATCAGAGCTGTTCTGGGTTTCCTGGGAACCAGAAAACTGCAGCCTCTTTCCCACTCCAGTAGCCCGGATGGGACGTATCTTCTTGTCTTGTTTGAGAGATCGGAGAGAAGTTTAGCAATCACACCCAATACTCCTATAGAAGAGCCTTCAAAGATGGTTGGATTGGATTCTGATTCAGAAGAGGAGAAGGGGGCAACATCCACACTGGAATTCATAAGGCCAGTGAACCCAGAGATGAGTCTGGCAGTTGTGGAGGAGTAGACAGTTTCAGATTCTGCGGGAAATTCGAGAGAGCAAGCTATTATGGGATAGGGCAGATGCAACATCTCTGCTCTGATCAGGTTAAGATGGAAGACCAATCAAGAAGCATTGGATGCTCCAAACAATTGGTCCCTGAGCAGCATGATCCATATGGAAGGAGAGCTTAACTCTTTTCAATTTGGAAAGCAAAAGGACAAAGGGTTGGGTGTGATGGTCTCCTCCTACTGGTGCTTTGTTTCCTCCTGTCTCCTACTTGGAGATATAATGCTTCTGAACATAGAAGTTCCATTTATCTGTTTTATCAAGTTTGGTCTGGTGCACTAGGAGCTAAACTTTATTGCATGCCAATGCTGCTGACTCATCTCCTTTCAAGGACACAATCCAGAGCAGCTGGGATTGAATTCCCAGAATGTATTTGGAAAAGAACCCACTAACGCTAGGTTACTTTTGCACCAGATTGGATTGGTTCCTGCTGAAGTGTTAGGCATCTTTTAAAATCACAAAGTGTTCCGCTTCCTAAAAGGCAACAAAATGCAA
Source organism: Varanus komodoensis (assembly GCF_004798865.1). Lineage (NCBI taxonomy): Eukaryota > Metazoa > Chordata > Lepidosauria > Squamata > Varanidae > Varanus > Varanus komodoensis. Next base: position 2,515,296 of record NW_025335606.1, read on the forward strand.
CTGATTGCTTTTTGCTTTGCATTGCTTTGCGTTCTGTTGCTTTGCGTTGCTTTGCGTTGCGTTGCTTTGCTGCACTACCGAAACTCTCAATTGCATTTCCAAGTGACTATTTTTAATAGGGACTGATCTCTATCGTTCCTATTGGAGACAGAGGGGGAGAGGGAAATAGACCCAAGGGGGTTTATTTAATTTTAATGATTATTTATTTATTTATATGCCCTGAAAGCTATTTTAAAAGATGTGTTTTGGCATAGTTGGGATCCTAATGATTATATACAATTTTCCAAAGGAACTGAGAACTAGTTAAAGGCAGTTAGGGAGAGAAATGAACATGTCATGAGATGGATAGGACGTTGCTGTGATCTATGACTGTGAACTTTCCTCCATCAGGCGTTCTGGGAGGGCGGGACACACGGATTCCGCATGGGTGTGTGTGTGTGTGGGAGGGTGGCGCAGAGCTGAAGGAAAAGGGCAGAGACATGCGAGGCAGGCTCTGTTGCGTGAAGAGTGTGAGCATGAGGCGATTCTTACTTGGCCTGAGCAAGGGCCTGCTGGCGAGGAAAGATGACACGCCTTCACTGGAGCCCATTTCCAAAGGCCACAGTTATTTATTTAAAACTTTTTTAGACTGTCCCTTACCATGGTCTCAGGATGGTTTAACAATAAGACAAAATAGAATAAAACACAGCATCCTAGTCAAATTCCTAACCAATCAACAATAAGAACTATATTAAAACACATGAAGAAGTGAGTGTTACTGGTATGAGACAATATCACATCCGGTTGTGCCGAAGGGTACCTGCTTCCCATCCAGTTGTTCTGAAAGGTACCTGCTTCCCATCCAGTTGTGCTGAAGGGTACCTGCAACCAAAGGGACAGTTCAGGAATTTTAGGTCTTAATGAACATGGAGGGGGTAGCATTTACAATGTCATGCACATTGCTTATGCTGCAAAACTCACCACTAATACGGATCTTGGCGAAACAAGGATCCTCCCGGATCCCCCTCTCCTGCACTCACTGGGCTTCCTTCCCATGCCTGGCCCTGGCCTTGGAAGTGAGCTCTACCAAGATGAAGTCTCTGAATACTTGGGAAGTCTAGCAGACGCCTTCTCTGGGCTAAGCTATTCTCCTACTAAATACCCAAAGCGTGCAAGTCGCATGTGAGGCAACAGAACCGCATTTGTGCAGCTGGCATGTGTGAGGTGTGTGTGCAAGACAGCCTCACTGCTCAGACCTGGGCAACAATCAGACTTGCAGTCTCCCAGATGCCTGCACAAATGCCCATCCCCAAACCCGATTCCTCACGCTTCAGTAACTGATCTAGTATTGCCCTCTGCGCAGCCCCCCTTCCTGTTCGAGCTGTTTCTCCATGCCGGACACGCAATTCCACCTTTCACTTGAACCTCTGGATCTTCTTGGTTGCCAGCTCACAACTGAGCTTGTGGCTGCTGCTTGAGGCTAAACACAAGGGAGTGAGAGGCATCTTGTGTGAGATAAATACATTTTATTTATTTATTTATTAAATTTGTATGCCGTCCAATTACTTGCGTCTCTGGACGGCTTACAACATAAATAAATTGACCATCCACACTGGCTGCAAATTAAAGAATACAATTTAAAATTCAATATTAAAATATTGATTAAATAAAAAGGTCATGACCTTGCACCGAAAAACATATCATGACAGCGCCAGGAGGACCTCTCTGGAGAGCACATTCCACGGTCGCTTCCCAGGATACAGAAATACAGAAATATGACAAATTAAAAACTGCCATGTTAGAAACTGCATAATAGAACACAGCGATACATCTGCATCACATTTAGGTCTGGCTTTTTCCCCTCGCAAGGTGGCTTACATAGGCCTCCTCTGCTTCATTTTATCCTCACAACAACAGCCCTGGAGTGTGGGCTAGGCTGAGTCCATGAGGGGCCTGATGTCACCCAGTGAGTTGTGGAGGAGTGCGCACCAGAATCTGGGCCTTCGGATCTCCAGTCCGACTCATTCGCCACCATGCCACACTGATGATGATGATGATGATGAAATAATGAAATTAGAAGCTGGTTCTCTTATTGCAAGTTTCAAAAGATGTGACCAGCCTCAGCCTCGGAGGGACTGGCATGCAGATGCCAGACGAGGTGTTGGTGTTGGGCCCCACCACACACAACGAAACAACTCACACACTGCTGAGTTCCAGTGTCCTGCCTGAATTGCTGCTGAGTCCCAGGATCATGCATTTGCAGAGTTTTTGCCTTGTGTGTATCTGTTTCCCACCCGGGGAGAATGCTACCCAGTGTCCTGCTGATAGCTGGATGCAAGCAGTCTGCTCCTTGCATTTCTTGGGGGAAAGAGGCAGGCTTCCACCGCCTACGATCCTTCTGAGATGAATTGCTCTGCTTCACACCAGCTACAGCAGCATCTTGGAAGGCAGCCTTGTGAAGCATCTGCTGCCCGTCTCGTCTGTGCTTCATGGATCTAGTGATTGATTCTCTTCCTTTTGCTTCTTGACATCCTTTTCAGGTATTTCAAAACTGTCAACAGATCTTCCAGCTAACTCCCAACTCCTTTCTCCAAGATACGCCCTACCAGTTCCTGCAGCTTTTTATTCTACGATAAGTCCTATGAATTAACACTTTCCATCAAGCATGTATATAATTTTGTATCAAGGTTTATCAGTTAGACCTGCCATTGAAATGCTGTCACAAACAAAATTCAAAGTGGATTTGGGGGGAGCTTAAATTTTAATGCAAGCTGAAAGAGTTACAATAAAAGGAGAGAAACAACTAGCTCTCTCTCTCTCTCTGTATCTTCCCCATCCCTGGCCTATCTGGGGCTGGAATTTTATTGAAGTTATTATCATTTACAAAACATATAGAATTAACTGAGAATCAGATGTGCCTCCTTGTTTATTATATCATATATTATATTGCACGTTAATTACATATTGTCTTGCTTTGTGTCTTTGACAGTGTGGGTTTATCACGGGTTGATTGCTATGCTGTGTATTGTCACTGCTTGTTTTGTTTAGTGTGCTTTGTAAATCCGCTTAGAGAGGCCTGCTGGACTATTGATTAAGCAGAATATAAGTTCAATAATAAGTAAATAAATAAATGCCCAGATTAAGCCTCAGGATAACCTCTGCCAACAGGCTTACAAGTGAAGACACGACACACAGGGAAGGGAAGTACAAGGGGGAAAGGAAAACAGACCAGGGCGGATCCTACACATGGGAGACTCCAACTGGGTTGAGTGAAACTTTCTCCAGGCTCCGTAAGGAACATGTTTTGGCCTCAGCATTTATGACCAGCTTGAATGGAAATCATTTGGGGATGGACAGTTTGGGGGTGGGTCCTACTGCCCCCTTTATTTAAAGCACCTGACAATGGAAGCTGCTTGACTTTGTCCTGCTCCTGTGCAATTCGGCTGATTCCCTCTTGTTTGCACGCCACACTTCCTGAACTCTGGAGGATTCCCATATGCAAAAACCACTGCAAGAAAGCACTCTTCTTGATGTGATCAGATTTAATCAAGCATATGAACCTATCAAAAGTTGTTGTGGACATAGAACGGAGCTGTTTTGGACTACAACTCTCATCGTCCTAATTACTAGCCATGCTAAAGGTCCAGAATATCAGCAAATGGATCCAAATCCATTGTGATATCCATGAAGCAGATGCCACTAGTAAAAGAGGGCTTCCTTGTCCTCTCCAGCTCAGGTACACTCCCACAACCCCCCCCCCCCCACTCTGCTCCTGAAGAATGGGAATTCAGCCACCTGGCATAGGATTAGCATAATCAAAACTCAGTATCGGTATTTGCCACGAGTGGGCCAAGCCACAAAAACTAGGAGCACATAGCGATTTTGAAGCCCACAAGGAACCTAAAATGTTTTGAGCTGCTTTGCTTCTATTCAGCACTCAGGGAAATGTCAAAAGCATGTGGTGTGCAGGTGTGTTGCTGCTAATTTCTGTGATTTCGAGCAGTCCAGGCAGCCTCATGGTGAAGTGAGTACTTCAGAGAGGATTCAAGTGTGATAATATGTTTATGTACTACAGATGCTTCCTTGTACTTTCCTTTTCAATGATAAAGCATGTATCCTTAATCCTTTCTTCTTAATAGGTGCAGCTGCAGCTCATCTTCACAAGGACAAGTACCACTTAAATTCCAGGCTAACCAAAGCGAGGGGCAATGAGGCAAAGCATACTAGTAACTGTTGGAAATATCTCGTGGGCATCAGCAAAAATACAAATAAATAAACGTCGGGGACACCAAATGCATTTATGAACAATACTCTCATTCAGGTCTGGGAGTCCCCCAAGGATCCAGAGATTAGACACACAGGTGGTACTACAATAAAAGCTTGTCAAGTATCATGACATTGCCAAAATCCAGGAAGAAAGAGTAAAAAGGACCTTTTCTTCCCTTTGTTTGTGGTCCGTGACCCAGTTCTTTTCCAAGTGTGTTGCGACCTTTGGGGAATACCAGAAGGGAAGGAGTTTTAAAATAAAATTAGCATGTTAAGTTTAAGGGATATAGATCTGGAATTGGTGGTACTCTGGGCTTAAAGCTTTCCAAATTCTTTGCTACAAGGTTGGAAACATAAATGACAAAGAATGCATGTGATGATGTGATCTGGAGAAGAGCTGTAACTTCTGAAGGACTTCCAAGTACCTCATGCATCAATTTTCTGAATGAAGCCACTTTTGAAATGCTGGTCAGTGGCAATTTAGGCCTCAATTCATCATTTGTAGAAATGATGTGAATGGCTTATTATTTTCAAGGATATAGCAAAAGAAAAAAAGGCTTATTTCAGGTATTAATAATACATGGACTGAAAGTGGTGTGATACAGATCAAGCAAAAATGCAGAAAAATGGGGAGTCAGGCAAACCAAATATCTCAGCTAGTTTGAGACAGGTAGAGATAGGATAACTCACTTGGGGCCTTCAGGTGTATTGGGCCACAGCTCCCTCAATTCCTGACCATCAGCTGTGGTATCTGGGGCTGATAGGAGCTGTGGTCTAAAACACATGGATCTCTCGGGTTTCTTAAACCTGGGAGGCTCACAGGCATTCCAAAGCATATCCCATCAACCCCAGTAGGTTGCATAGCACCCCGCCAATTCTTTGGCTCCCCACTGGTTCCATTGTACAAACAGTCCTACACTCACCCGCAACAACAGTTTGGTACTCACCAAAATGAGCAGAAACATTTGTTCCTGAAGCTTTGGCCTTGCTGTTTGGCAGCAGGACAAGTCTGCAGAGATGCGTGACTAGGGGTGTGTGAAGAATGTGTTAAGGGATGGAGATCTCCTGGATCCCCTGGCCTCACTTACTCAAACTCCTGTCTGCTCAGCAGTCCTGAGTCCAAACCCATGGGGCACTCACTAGGAATCAAGTCCCATGCAATGGCCAATCAGTGCTCAGCTTCCATGTCCAGGGCAGCTGCTATTGACTATCTCAGGCACAGAAGAAGTTTGGTCACCTTGGAAAGGGGCCCTACACGACTGCGAGTAGCATCCCTCTTGGCCACCTTGTCCACCTGCTGGAGAAGGTTGTCAATTGTACATGGGCTTCCTCTTGACTCGGCTCACTTTGCAGGACCAGGCTGATCAGGAGAGGAAGTCCATGGGTGCCAGGGGGACAGATTCCAACAGGCTTCACCCAACTCCATGTGTGACTTAGCATTTCCATGCAGTGAAAGAGAAGGAACATAGAAAGCAGCTATCTTCTGGTGTGAGACCTTGTCCCCATCTGGCAGAAGCAATCACCTGTACAGTGTTCTGAGTCAGGGAAGAAGCTACCAAGTCTAGGGCACTTCTGCCTGGAGGAAGCCAAATGACTGTGAATGAGTTTTCCCACTTGTGGATGCTCTGGGAGGGCTTGAGATGCAGGGCACCGTGGGCGGTCCTTCACAGGTGAATTCGGCAGAGGCTCCTGCTTCACAGCAAGGCTGCCTTCCATGGGAGCTGGGCAGGAAGAGGAGGCCCTACTCAGGGAGGGAGATGGTGGTGGTGGGGTCTTCTTTTGCATATCATCAGGAAAGAGGGCAGAGCAGGGCAGAGGTACCCCATGAGGCACAAAAGACATATGGAATCCGTGTTCCTCTGGCAGGATCAGATGTCCCACAGGCAGTGAAGTTTAATGGTTGCAAAGTTTATTTTATTATTTTATTTTATTAAAACATTTTTATGTTATTGGGAGTATTAAGGTCTACAGACAGTTACTAAAATTAAGGTGACCGAACATTTCACTGAGACTTCTACCTTGGCTCTGATATATTATCTTATGTTCAGTGCCAGGACACTTGGTCCATGAATCTCAGTACTGCCAACACAGGCTGGCAGTGTCCTTCTGGATTTGCAGGGCTTGAACTTGGGAGCTTCTACACGCTTCTACACTTGAGTTACCACCAAGCCAAGATGTCCCCTTTCTCACTGAGAAGCCTAAGAGGAACAACAGCAGCTACCTGCTGCCAAGACACCGACATGCGGCATGCTCTGCGATGGCCGTGAAAATGTAAACAGGGATAGCACATGTGCTCAGGAACACTTTGGCCCGCCTGCCCTCCCACCCCTCAAACTCCGCCCCACAGTTCATGCAGGGAAGTCTGCCTCACTCCCTTGGGGCAAGGCCATAGCCAGCACTTAGAGTTGGGACTGACGTCACGAGGCAACAAGCGCCGTGTAGCTGATGTTGGAACAATGCTCTTTATGGGGCACCCCAGTTGAGAAGAGTGTGCTCACCATCACAGCATCCATCCATGGAGGGTGCTGAGCAGCCGTCCAAAGATAGGCAGGAGGCAACTTCAGGCACTCCAGGGGCCAAACTGTCCACCTTGAGCCACACTTCCACTGCCACTACCATTAAACCCCCAAAAGGGGGAGGCATTCATGGGCTTCCCTAGTGCCTACACAAGCTTGCTGTTTGAGGGCCCATTCTAAGCCATGGTGGTGGATCTCCCCTGACCACCGGTGAGAAAAAGTCTTTCTTCCTGAGCAAAGTCTAGCCTTTAGCTTATTGGAATACCGGTGTCATAAATACTGTCAAGGTATGAGGGATTTTTGAGCAGACATTCTGGCAGAAGCAGCGCTAACTCCTTATAAAGAAAAGCAATTAGCTAATGAGGCTTTCTCTAGGAATAAGAATGGACCTCCTGCGAAAGCGGCATTCGATCATGCTCCCCTGCCTGGGAAGCCCCCTGACAAACCTGCTGGGCTTCGCGAGTCCCCCCTTGCACTGGAAGAGCTATTAGAGTGCTTCTCTTGCATCACAGCTGAAAGAACAGCAAGCAGAAAGTCGTGCTTCCAAAGAGATCACCCAAATGAGGATGGCCTGATGTTTCGACTCATCAGCGTTGCTGCTTGGTAATTTGCCTTGGAAAGAAGGGGAGAGTGAACCCTCTTTCTGTGGGTTGAGGGGAAGGGAAATCAGTTATCATGACAGGGAGATGTGCAATAGAGAGCGAGGAAGAAAAGAAATGGTTTCACTCCATTGAGGATTTGTCACACTTCTGCTGCATTTTTCAGGATGGCGTTTGATGAAGAATGAAACTGTGCCCAAACCTCTTGCTGTTTTGATTTGGAAGGAATCGAGCAATGACAGTGGAGAGACGATTCCCCACCACCAGCAACCCAGATGCTTACAGGGAGATTCATTCTCACACTTATGTGCAGAAATATGGGCCTGAAGTTAAGTATTGTACAGGAGGTAGGAGTGAGAGACGGCCAGCATGGGAAACGCAGCGCTTGTTGGCTAACTACAAAGAAGATGCTGACGTCCAGATAAAAGTCAATCAGATAAGGCTGGGAGCAGAAGGTAGCAAGCAAGAATTTGTTCAGTTCGGATAGATTGGCAGGCAGGCCGGCTGGCAGACAGTATCTTACCAAAATTTACAGATTCTTTCATCAAGTGGTGAAAAGAACTTTCTCGAAAATTCAGGTTTAATCCAATGTGAGAAAATATTCCTGGCTATTCAGCCATGCTCGTGCCAAAGTAGGGCTGCCGCTCATTATAAGCTTCATGGTAGGAAGGATATATTGGGACCCTCTGGATTCAGGAAATAGTTGTAGCCGTTGGATTTAGCTAGTGCAGGTAAGTGAGAATATTGTTTCAGATTGCTTTTGAACAGAATTTACCAAAAAGATGATTCCAAATATGTCAAATGGATGTTGGAAATGCAAACATAAACCAGGTACTTTTTATCATATGTGGTGGACGTGTGATAAGGCAAAAAATAATGGGCTAAAATACATAAATGGCTTGAGGGAATGTTACAAAAACCTTTAATATTTAAACCTGAAGTTTTTTTTATTAGGCATTGTACCTGATGATTTTGATAACCAAGCAATGTATTTGATTCTACATGTAATTAGTGCGGCAAGGATTGCACTTGCCCAGCATTAGAGGAGTGAAGAACCACCTACAGATGAACTGATTCTAAAAAAGATCTTGGACTGTGCAGAAATGGACAGATTGACTTTGTCTCTGAAGGAGGAAGAGGATACAGACTTCTATCAAACTTGAAACTCTTTATTATTGGCTAGAGAAATGGGACTATGCATAGATCTAAATATGTTTACGGATTACTATTAAAAAAAAAGTACGGGGGGCTGACCCAGTAGGTCTGATGTTTCTGATGATTGATGGTTTTTAGTTTCTTTCTGTTAGTTGGTAGAAAAATAATAATAAAACTTACTTTAAAAAAAAGAATTTATCAAAAAGACATGCTTCTTTATCTTTGGGAAAGGGGGAGGGGAGGGGAGAAGTTAGGAAAATGCAAAACATAGAACCATTTACCCTTCCCTACATTCATGTTTCTTGATAGATTCATAGAATAAATGTGGAATTTATATATTCATTTATGTTTTTATTACAAACTTTTGTATCCCGTCATTCTGCACAAGCTCTCAGGACGGCTTAAGTAGTATAAAATTACAACATTACAATAATAAAGCCACAATTATTAAAACATATTACAAATGAACATTATAAACTAAAAAAAAACAAGAAGGGAAAATAAAATAGGAAATGTGACTGTGAAAACAGAAAAGGAAACAAAAAATCTTAAAATGTCTAAAACCCTTGATTATTAAAATGACGGTTCAATAAAAAAGGTCTTTACCTGGCACCGGAAGGAGGATAACACCGGAATAAATGACCATTTAACCACACATCTGCCAGGACAGCCAGATCAGCTCACAGTCCTATTGCTATTAATTTGGGCTGATCTGCTCTCCTCCCCCACTCCCAGAGTCCTAGGGAAAACCTGCATATCTGCTTTTCTGATAAGAGCAGGGTAAGCAATCAATGCTTATTTTGAGGGGGCATTTCAAGCGGGATCTTTCAGCCTCAATACTACCATTTTAAACAATCCACCACAAAGGAAATGGTGCCATGATTACTTCAAAACACTACACAGATGTCTCTGCCCCCAATTAGGATAACATCAGTTTGCATAGGCCTGTTGTTATCAGCAGAAGACAGGTATGTCAACATCAGAGAGATATTTGGTTGAAAGAAAGTGTACAATCAATTGCTTGAGGGGGAATCTATAAAAGATTGGGCTGTATGCAAGTCACTGCTTTATCTCCTGAAATGTCTATCATTCCATTATCTGTCAAAACAAAACTTACACCCTGATCCTTCACTGATGTCAGTGGAACTCAGTCCCAAGCAAAGAAGCATATCAACAAATAAGCATTTATATAGAACTCGAAAGATTCACATAATCATGTGCAGTAACCTTTGTAGGGCACCCTACTTGCAACAGTGCTGTTAGGTAGTCCCTCACTGTTATCATCCCATCACGGAGAGGGGAAGCCAAGGAGCATAACCAGCCTGTTGAGGCAGCAGCTGGGAGGAGAGATGAACCATAACGCTTCCTGATGCATAGCAGCTACATGTGACAACATGCCTCCCAGCATGGCATTGTTCACGCAAGGGTATCATTTGCACCAACTAGGATCCAGGTGGCATGAAACAGAGGGAGACAGCAAACTGCAAAAGCAGAAAATATTTGGAATAAAAGGCATGGGACTCCCAAACTCAGCCACCCTTTTTAAACCGATAAATAAACCAGGGTGTACGGTGTACAGAGCCATCAATATTCTAGATTAGGTGAAGGAGCACCTCAAGAACATCAGTCTCTTCTCATATGGAAATGGCGTGGTCAGTGTATGACAGGACCAAAGGAATGCAGAAACTGGGCCCTCCAGTCGGTTTGGTTTGCCAACAAAGAGAAGTGACCAGCCTCAACCCTGGACTAAGGAGGTGGGGTGCTTCTGAAGCAGGTATTGCTGAAAGCAGAAAGCTCTGATACTTTCTGGACTCATAGCAAGGAGGTGGCCATGCCCAAAGCAAAGCTGTAAGGGGCTGCATTGTTTGTTTGTTTGCTTTTTTCCTTGTATGAGGAGGTGAAGTCTTGCCCGTCAATTGCTTGCTGGAGGAGAAAGGAATGTGAGGGCAGCTTCAGGGACTGCTGGAAGGTTCTCAAAGAGGAGGAATTGACAGCTGATGCTTATCCCTCCCCTAAGGAGCCAAGAACATTATCAAACCTTCCTGTGGACTTGGAATTGTTGATGGCCACCTACCAAAAGCCTGTGGGCTAGCTAACCAAGGCTGCTCCACTTCCTAATTTATTTAGTCAGGTGGCCTGGCTGATGAAGTGCTGAGGAACCAAGGCTGGGGAACCAAGGCAAGGACTCAGTGCCCTAGCAGATGCTCCTGGATCCACTGTTATTACAAGCCCAAGTAGTGGGGAAAGGAGCACCTAATGCCAGCTTTGATAGGAGTAAGAGACCCTCGGGCCTCACCAGGTCAAATCATCCTCATGCTCTGGCCATGGCAGCCAAGCATGAGGATGAGGGCAAAATGGAAGGCTGCCTGAGAGAGCTGCCAGTTAGTGAGGTGAGACTAGCCCAGCTGGGGGAGAGTGGAACTGCACCAGCAACAGCTGGGTCTCATCCAGAACGGAGCAGCAAGTCCTGGGATGTGGCAGGAGAGTAGGCCAGGAAGGCAGAGATGGAGTTGATGTATTCCATAACAGAAGAAGGTTTAGGATCCCTTCTGCAGCCCCCTGCCCTGGCTTCCTTTGGCAAGACATCTGGAAGGGCCCAGCAGGGACTGCTGACATAGCCAGACCTGGACCACATCCCTGGAGTGGAAGCACAGAAGAAGCCTCAAGTGCAGAGGGACTGGGGAAGCCTCTTCACAAGCCTCTTGCTCCAAGGGAGTGGGCCCCTGAAGGGCAAACGCTTCAAGCCGAGGAGCTTGGAGAGTTTGGGGGTACCAAGCTGGGAAGAGGGGAAGGGAGGTGTCCATCTTTACTCTGAACGAGGATCTCTCATCTGGCTAGAAACTAGAGGCAAAGACTTACTGCAAAATGTTGTCTGAGTTTACCTTGAGAGTCTCGCAGAAGTGGAGGCAATGGATGAGACGGGCTCACAGCTGGTGTGCCAACAGTGCCCTTTCCTGGGCAGGGGCAGCCTAGCCCTTGCAGTCCTTTCCAGATTATGTGACGTGCTCGTGGTTCACCCAGAAATGGAAGCTGATTCACAGTGATGAGCAGGGAATCTGGCTTAGCCCGTACAGCACCAGCCCTGAAGGAAGTGCCTGGCTGCCTGTTCTTACATTCAATTCATACCCAGTCCTTTTTTCCCACTTGCAAGGAACCCAAAACAATTATCCACATGAGCAGTGCAGGAGGTAGGTTGGTAGAGAGCCAGTGACTGGTCAGACATCACCCGGTGAGCTTTATGGCTGGGCAGAAATTCAAACCCAGATCTGAGTCCCAGTCCAACATTTGACTGCCTTGCCACACTGGCTTTCAAGCTTCTGAGTCGCACATGGAATCTTGCAGTGGGCACATGAACAGCCTGTGGGCCGATTCCATGACAGACCGCTTTTCCCAGTACAGACTGGTGCTGTCACTAACAGCACCAGAGGAGACCTTGTCACAGTGCAAGCTGCTGATGGCCATCTGGAAGGGGGCTTCCTGTGTGCTGGCAGCCACTTGGTAGAAAGTCCTTCCCTTGGTACATGAGAGATGCCTCAAGTGGCCAGTTTCATGTGGCAGCAGACCTGAATTTTCACTTATACCTTCTCTGACTAAGTGTGCTGCCAATTTTGAGGGCCAGTTCTCTGATTTAAATGAGTTAATAGAGGATCCTTATCTTTTCAGGACCAGGTCAGGACAGTCCTATATGCCGGGTATTTGATACCATATGATGGACTATTTTTGACAGTTTTTGTTATTCAATCCATCATCTTACAGTCACAACTTTGGATATTTAAATTGGGTTTTTTTAATTAGGTATCTTCAAGATTGTATTCTATCATCATCACCATCATTTTCTTGTATTGTGTTGTGAACAGTTCATTTTGTTGAACTGCCCAGAAATCTCCAACCATTGGCTGGTACAGAAATGAAATTAAATCTATAATTATAATAATAAATGTCCCAACCCTTTAATGGAATAGGCCGCAGTCTGAAGCTGAGATGTTCTCTGCGCAAAGCATGTTCCTTATCCAGCTGCCTTCCTTCATGTGTCCTGTTCCAGGAAGTCAAAATCTCTGTCAATCCCCATTTTCTCACAGTTAAAATGCAGACAGTGGATCCAGACCCAATGTGGAGAGGAAAGTACTTAAGAGCTGTTTGTAGAGGATACAATAAGCTAGAGAAACTCTGAGAAGCAAGGCTGCAAACTCCTGTTGCAAGCTATAATTTTCTCCACCCACTCCTCCCTCCCCACGGCACCCCAACACACGCTACACACTTCCCCATTTCACTCCATTGCCATCTCTTTAAATACATTCTTTCCTAAATTATCTTGTAATTGGGAAATGCTGACTTTTTTTGTTTAACTCCAATGTAAGTTCCTTCCTGATGCATAATTCATTTTCACTTTGTTCCTCGTGCTGCGTGTGCAATTGAATTTTTTGGCAGGCAAGTGCAGGAGAATAAGAAATCAACAATGCCGTAAAGGGGCGAGAATGAAATCAGACTGGACGGCTCTGAGGAAGAAATATTAAGGGTGTCACAATATTTTGTACTCAATCCTGCGAAATGGAGAGTGGGGGAGAATTCGAGTGAAAGTAAGCTTAATGGGAGAGGATAACATTTAGAGTGGTAAAAAAAATTCCTATTGCTGATGTCATGCTAGGATTGCATTTAATTGCTTCGCATATCACATATGCTGATGCCTTCTGATTGCACTCAGTTTTCCACCTCCCTCCAGGAAAGGGATTCCAGCAGGATCTGAACATTCACTCCTTCCTGTTATAGAACATGAAGATATAGATATTGAGGTACCTCTTCCAAGCAGTGAGCAATTCCTACTGGATTGTCCCAAGTTTCTTCCCCACCCTTAAAATATTTAAATAAAAACTCACATTAAAAAAAATTCAAAATAGTAATTTTATCCCATTTATGAAGATACAAAATGTTTTCGGGGGTGTTCAAGTTAAAACAGCCTTGGTAAAGTCCTGCATTGGCTAAATTCAACTAAGGCTATTCCCAGCATACGGAATGTTGGGAAATGCAGATCTCTGCCCTGCAGCTTTGCAGTATGATGATGATGATGAGGAGGAGGAGGAGGAGGAGGAAGAGAGAGAGACCTTAATGCAACACTGCAAGTATGGCTATTCATCCCAGACTTTCAAAGCCTTTTGCCTGTATGGACAAATCTGTGAATTTGCTCTTCTCCCCCATTCTTTCCTTTCTTTTTTACTTTAGAGGTTCTTTCTTTTGTGTTTCTGAAATCCTTGTGCATTCTGGTAATTTAAAAAATAGGAATTTTTAAATTCCGTAGTTCATTGGTTTCCAACTGCCAGAATTCAAACTAAATGACCTCCTCATCTTACACTCAAAACAAGCATGTTTCTTTTTCATAAACAGTCTCCTTGTTTATGGGTTTATGAGTCAGGGTTTTATTTATTTTGCTTTCTAAGTTTCAGTCTTCCATTCTGAAGTGCAGGAACTACACAATAGCTGGAATAGTCACTGCCTCCCTCCTTTTGCTTCTGGACAACCATTTTGTGCAACCGGAGTGGAAGGCTACCATCTTCATTTTTTGCATTCAGTCACATCATTCCATTTCTTGTAAACTTCTTGGTGTTTTGAGATATCCTGCAAAACTCTTGCAGTTTAATGGCCTCTCTAACTTTGTTTCCCCAGGTGACTATACCCTCTAGGAAGAATTATGCATACCTGTCAAAAGCTGCCAGTTTTCCATCTCACTTGCTCTCTCTTTCAATTTCTCCCCCTTCATCCAACCTTTCTGTTTCACAACCAACTTGTCACTCTTTAGAAGTTTATTTTCCATAAATACAGAAAGAATACCTAACCGTTCTCTCCCCCAGCCCAATTCTGGAGCTCCTGCAGCTTTCATATGCAAATCTGGTTAGTCAACATCACAATGGGAATATGTTTCAAGGAGAATATAAATTGCTAATCAATGCCACTTTCAGCAATTACACCCACACTTGACCAGGTGGCAAGTTTCTGGTTTCCTCTGGTTACTTTGCCCCATCAGTGTGGAATTCCACGGGTCAAGTATTTACTAAATTTTGGGTTCCTTGGAAGAATGTATCACTCAATACTTAAGGCATTTAGTAATATTTGAGCTGATTTAAAAATACTGAAGTTAAAGAAAATGTGAAAACAGACAGCCATATATCTCAGTAACAAATCCATTACCACACATCAGACCTGTGAAGATGTAATCCCAAAAGGAACTAGGCACAACTCTGCCTCTTTCTTTGTCCTCCTACAAAGCTGCACTTACATAAAAATACATTACCAAGCCTTTGCTGTTTTTCACAGGCACTTAGCTTGGTCCTTCTGGTCAAAAAGGGATTGAGTAACGATGACTCACCTTCTCCAAGGACCTTCCAGATTTCATGGTCATTTGCTTTCATTTCCTTAACAGAAGATTAAGGAAATGCATTGCCACTGACTGTTTTAGAAGTTTCAGACATCATTTTTGGTCTAATTTGCCCTTCTCTTCTCCACATGAATGCGCACTTGCCATGATGAGGAGATTTGAAAGTTTTAGAGAAATTGAAAGCAATGTTTCCAGGAGGCTGGACTCTGTCAGTAGGCTGGTCACCCAAGGCAGAATGGTCCAGCCAGAGACACCGGACCAAAATGCATCCAAACTCTTCAGGACTCACAGTCACATACCAGAAGAAAAGGGATATCTGTAATGACAATGAAAGTGGAGAAATTCCTGAAGGATAGCTACTGGGCAGCAGTGAAATTAGAGGATATACCTCAAATGGTGGAAGATCTTACATGGTTAAGCTAACTGTCAAGAGCAGCTTCAGTGCTCCCTCTTCTGGCTAAGGACCAACACATCAGCCCTGGCAGATGCAGGATCACTACCCTGATCTATTGCAGCTACCAGGGCTCTCATGAGCACCACCTGGAAGCCTTGCGGGGAGAGCTATATAAGAACTGGCTCTTCCCCTCAGAAGCTGCCTTGGCCATTAAGGCTTCTTGAGTTCCAGAAGTGCTGCTGGTTTGTGGGTGTTGCTCCTGGACCCAGTTCATGGTCCTATGCCCGATCCTAGATCCTGCCTGCTTTCCGGGCCCATGCTTGCTCCTTCTTTTGCTCCAGCCCTGAAGGGACCTGCTTCACTCTGCTTGTCTTCACGGTCCCCTGACTTGCCTCTTGAATGGATGCAGCTTTGGACCTTAACTCCTGGCTCTGACCTTTGGATTGCTTAGCTGTGTTTTTGGATTGACACTTGTGCCCCACCACAGTGGCCCAGGCTCTGGGGCTCCTGTATGCTAGTCGGCCACCCATGCCTCGGATGTTGACACCAACTCTGGTTGGTACCCCCACGAAGAAGACACTGGTGAGCCACTTGGGAATGTCCTGTGGTGAAATGATTCAATGTGAAGCAAGAGATAGTGCTATAGCAGCAGACTCCCAAGTCAGAAAGCACTCAGCTAGCTATGGGGGAGGAAGAAAGGAGAAGGATGAATAGCACAGTCATGAATGATGCAACTGGATCAAGGCAGAAAGGAAGTCCGGCGGCTGACATGCACCAAGGCGCAAGGAAGTCCAGTCCTGCAGGACACCTCCAGTCGGAGCATAGAATGTGAGAAGTGCGAATTGAGGCCTACCGGAAATTGGACAGCAACAAACGGAATGGTGAAACACCACAATACTTGGCATGGGTGAATAGTGTGAGCTGCAATGGGACATTTTCAGTCAGGCAAACACAAACCGTTTGACTCTTGACAGCACAAGCAAAGAAGACTGGAGTGACTCTGAAATTGCTGCAAGATGCAGAACAGGCAATAAGGGGCTATCATACAAAGTTGGCCTCAATACTAACAGTCAACAAAAAAAGTTTGGAACAGTGCTGGAGAAGAGCTTTGTGAATACCCTGGACTGACAGAAAAACCAAGCCAGAACTTTTTCTGGAAGCAAAGCACTGAGACGGAAGCTGTCATCCTTTGGACACATCATAAGCAGGCAAACCTCACTTGAGAAGACCTTCATGCTGGGGAAAGTTGAGAGCAGAAGAAGAAAAAGAAAAGCAACTATGAGATGGATTGACTCCATGAAGGAAGCCAGAGCCTTGAGTTTGCAAGAGCTGCCCAGAGCTGTCAAAGGCAGGATATTTTAGAGGGTTCTCACCCATGCAGTCACCCTAAGCCAGAGATACCTTTATGTCACATAACAACCACAAGACACCTATTTCCATGTAAAACCCACAGCAATTAGGTACAAACAGAATGGAGACAGAAAGCAAACAAGAAAGAGAATGATGCGGGGAATGTTTGTCCCTTCATTACACTCCTAAGAACATAAGAAAGGTCAGGCTGGATCATCTAGTCCATCTTCTGTGGAAACCCAACTACCCACTTATCTCCCAGGCAGGGTATGGGTATAATGCAACCTCTTGTCCACATGCCTCTCACTTATTTATTTATTTTATTTATTTATTAAAACATTTTTATGCCGCCCCATTGGCCGAAGCCTCGGGGCGGCTTACAACAATAAATTAAAATAATTATAATCTTAAATTAAAAATATAAACATTAAATTAAAATACAAAAATACAATATAAAATAAGCCACCCTGGCCAGATAAAATTCAATAATATTAACAGTTAAAATGCTGCTTGAATAAAAAGGTCTTCGCCTGGCGCCGAAAAACAAATAACGATGGCGCCAGGCGGACCTCTCTGGGGAGCGCATTCCATAACTTAGGCGCCACCGCAGAGAAAGCCCTCCTCCGAGTACTCACCCTCTTAATTTCTTTCATGGAGGGTTCCCGGAGAAGGGCCGATCTCAGGGGGCGGCTGGGCATATGGATATATATATGATATAAGAGGAAGCACTTGACCATCAAAGCTAGTGGACATGGAGAAACTTCTCCTTCATGAACTTGTTCATTCCCCTTCCACAGCTGTCCAAATTGGTGGCCACCACTACTTCGTGGGGCAGTGAATGCCCCTGCTCAAAAATACACTGTGTGAAGGACTTCATTCTTTTACCTGTTCTGAATCTCCCAGCTATCAGTTTCATGGGATGACCCATATGGATTCTAGTATTATGGGAGACCGAGAAAAATGGCGCTCTCTCTGCTTTTTCCATACCACATATAATTTTGACCGTGTCACATCTTCCCTTGCTTGCCTTATTTTCTAAACTAAGCAAGGTTAGTTTAGAAAATAAAGGTTATATTTTTATCTCCAAAAGTTGCCGCGTGGTGGTGGGGGTGAAAAAATTATCCTGAAAGCTTCCACCTGCCATTTGCCCATAGCACTGAGTTTATTTGCAGCTATTGTTTTGTGAGGGAGGTAGAGGAGGAGCCAAGACATCCGGTTGTGTAACAATTTATGTACGGAATTCTTCTGCACAGTTTTATTCTCAGTGGGATGTACATAGGATGATTATTTGAAATGTAACTGTGGGGTAACCCGGTTACCATGGTGATAGAGATGCAACCCATATTTTCTCCAAGCATCTACCCCCACAGGTTTTTGTCAAGGCACATGAAAACTCCTGGAAAATATATATATATATATATATATATATATATATATATATATATATATATATATATTGTCTGCTTATTTGGTTGTTTGTATCTTGTCATGTGCTATCAAGTTGACCACGGTTTATGGTGACCATAGGAATGGAAGCCCTCCAAAATGTCCTTGATCAACTTTTTTCTTTTAACATGGTGAAGATGTTTTCTTTACTTAATTTTGGCTCAACATTTAGATTAAGGGCAAGTCTATCAATTTCAGTTTCTCTTGCTCCTTTGCTTTTCACTCATAAGGCTGATCCATGTCAACCTTGGCAAATTTCTTCATTCTTAAGTCTGGTTCATCCTCAACTCTGATTTTCTTTTTTTAAAGTTTCACGCAAAGTCATCAACATTTTGGTAAATATTTCTCTGATCACATGCATGTTATATACATTTTTTTTAAAACTAAGACTCACATTTGCAAGCCATTTTTTGAAATAGAATGCAACTTTGCCGCACACAGTATCTCAAAAGTGTGAAATTAGGTGAGATTGCATTAAAATGCAAAGTTAATTAGAAACAAAAATCTTCCTGATCTTTAATAGATGTAACCAAAAGGCAAAAGGTTATCTGTTGAATTGTATTTATATATACAAACGGGCTGCATTTGCACACAATGTATCGAATAGATTAGGGAAGAATAAATGCCAGTGCAAATACGGAAGGTTGCAATGTCTCTGAGGATCTGCAGAGCCCCTTATACTACCCCTTCCCTTAGAAATTGGTAGATGGAACAACACATCCATAATGACTGGAGACAGGAACTAAGGTAACTGTATCTGGCCATGTTTGCAGGGAAAGCTGTATGAGGCGAGACTGAGGGAACTGAGTCTTTTAAGCCTGGAGAAGAGGAGACTCAAGGGGAATAAGCTGGCGACATACAGGTATGTGAGAGGGTGTCACATGGATGTGAGCAGAGACCTGTTCTCCCCTGCAGAGGAAGGCTGGATGTGCTCAGGGAGGCAAGGTTCCATTTGGATGCCAGGAAGCACTTCCTGACAGTTAGGACCCCCAGGGTGTGGAATGGGCTTCCATGAGAGGTCGTTGAGGCCCCATCGGTGCGGGTGTTCAAGAATAGGCTGGACATGCACATGGTGGGCATGTCATGAGCGGAGCTGGCTGGAGCTGGGGATCAGATTAGATGGCCCAGGAGGCCCCTTCTGATTCGCTTTGTTTGCATGCTCAAGGCGTTCAGATGATCCTGCGATGTCCCACACTCTAGAACTTCATATGATGTCTCCACTAAGAATGAAGGTGAAGGACAAACTATTCATTTTGGAAGCAGGCTGGAACATGGTTTCTCAAGGGTCAGCTTGTTCGGAGTGGAACTTCAAGTTTCATGGCAAATATTTCCCCAGTAAAATTTGGGAAGGATGAGTGAGAATTTTGTTTAAGTGCACCTTTGCAAAATAATAACAAGAACAATAGGTAGGAAGGGGGGAAGGCAAAGGGGAAGGGAGAAAGGAGAGAAATAACTTGCTACATTTATGGTATCCATCCAAACTTGTGTATTCAGCCATGTTCATATTGGTAAATTAGGTTTTGCTACATCTTTTTATCCCCTATCAGCCTCCTCACCTGTGACAGCTATATGGTGGGTGAGGACTCCCCCATGCCAATAATAGCTACCCCTATTGAATTTGGCTGGCACAACTAGGAGATAATTCAGTTCGGTTTCTCAAGAAATACACCAAAATCAACAATGTTCTTCATATTCAGGAGCAAATGAATGTGGAACTTTTGAGAATGTGAATCTTAGAGAAACTGACAAATTTGCCTAGCCGTAAATTTTGGTAGGAATCCAAATATGACTTGCTTCATTCATCACTGGCAGTTGAGAGGAGGTGTACCAGCTTGTTGAAGGACCTTTGGTCAAGGTGCATCCTGGGACACCTCCATTTGACATTCATACTTGTGCACATCGATGTGCCTGGACACACACAATGTTTCGCTCTGAATCTTGTGGAGTCCTTCTCTGTCCCTTGTATTTCCTTGGTACCCCACGGCTGCTGCCCTCCAAAATGTCCTTGGTCAACTTTTTTCTTTTCTTTTAATATGGTGAAGATGTTTTCTTTACTTAATGTTGGCTCAACATTTAGATTAAGGGCAAGTCTATCAATTTCAGTTTCTCTTGCTCCTTCCCTTTTCACGCATAAGGCTGATCCATGTCAACCTTGGCAAATTTCTTCATTCGTAAGTCTGGTTCATCCTCAACTCTGATATATTTTTTTAAAGTTTCACGCAAATTCATCAACATTTTGGCAAATATTTCTCTGATCATATACATGTTATATACATTTTTTAAACTAAGACTCACATTTGCAAGCCATTGTTTGAAATAGAATGCAACCCCACGGCTGCTGCCCTCCTCTGGAGGATTCTTTTGCCCTTGTCAGATCTTAAGTCATGGAAGCAGATTCATTGTCAGTCCTTCCTTCCTTCCAGTATAACAGCAAAAAAGGGCAGCCCTCTAGCCAGGGCTGTCCTAAGTAGCCACGTAGGATAAGCGAGCGATAAGCCTGCCTCTGGCCGTACGCCCTTGAGCCCTTCCTACTCTGATCATCAACAAGAACATGGTTGATTGATGTTCTGAACGGGAATTTTGTTGCTGCCGTTGTGCTCAGAGATTGAATTGGACTAGATTCAGATTGCTGGCCCTTTTTGACAAGAACGAATGCTGTGGGGTTTGTAGGAGATGGAACAATAAAGCAAAAGAGACCCCCTCCCCCTTTTCGCTCTGCCCTCCTTCATCTACAACACAAGCCCCTTTCAGATGCAACTCTCGCTGTGTCTTTCAACTTCCTTTGGTGCACTCGATTGGCAGAATATCAGTCACTCCGCCATGCACCACACATATTCCCTGGATCCAAAATTGTCTTCTGTTTTTTTTCCTCCCAGATACGCTTCTAACATGCCCATTTTGAATCCAAATTGTTTGTTCAGAAAACAGACTTTACATGCCCCAGAGCATTGTTTGAAAGCTTGAATAGATCAGATTCGATACAACAGTTGAAATACTCATTTGAAAAAGTAGCTTTGAAACTCTCAGCTTGTCCAGCTGTCACATGTAGGTCTTGGAACACAGCTTTGCCGAACACTGCTTTTTATACCCACATTTGGAAAACAGCCCAATTCTGATTTAAAATATTTTGTACAAGATATTTGTAATGGGGACTAATGGACTGCGCTCAGGGAAGGGCAGTGTTTCAGCAACCCCCACCCAGGAGATGTTAGTTATAGATCTTGTGTTAGTTGTGTTCAGTTTTGATTGCAAGTTGACATAAAGGCCTGATCCCCACATTTTGATGGCTGCAGTGTGATCTATAGATTGTTTCATAAAACAAAGATGCATTAAAATGCTTCAAATCTTCCTTGATTTGCTTGGGGTCATTCCAGTATGTCATCCAAGAAGAAAAATATGATGTCTTGGACACAGCACAATGTTGGCACGCAGAAGTGTGAGTGCTTCTGTTTATCTTGCTTGAGAAATGCTTTTCTCTAAGCTCTGCTATCCTGGAAGTTTTGCATGAGTAGAGACCTTCAAATTTGCTTCACCTAAAGCAAACAAAAATAGCTGAAACAAATGACCTGAGGTGCAAAATGGTCATCTGCAAAGCATGTGTGCCAAGGGAAGAGACCAGACAAGACACTGTCTTTTTTCTATACCTGGGGGGTTAACCTGATGTAATTGATGCATTCAAAGCATGGTGCTTGAGGAGATACTTGCAAATACCCTGGACTGAAAGAAAGATGGACAAGTGGGACCTAGAACTTTCCTTAGAAGCAAAAATGTCAAAACTGAGGCTGTCCTACTTGGGACACATCATGACAAGGCAAGAGTCCCTGGAGAAGACCCTCATGCTAAGGAAAGGTGAAGGCTGAAGAAGAAAAAGAAGACCGAAAGGAAGACCATCAAAAGGAGGACCGGCCTTGAATTTAGAAAGACAAAGGCGGGGTGTCCTGGATAGGGCCTTCTGGAAGTTAAGATTAACTCACAGAAAGTCTGGGATTGCCTCTCGCTAAACTGAATTCTCACTGGGCAAGAAAGAGCTGGTCTGCTCTAGAACTTCCACTTTTCCTGGGATGAAGAGAAAATTACTCTGACCCACATGCAGAACCCACCTTCACCTTGGCTCACTTGCAAAACGAAGAAAGAGCCATGCTGGATGGAGCTCTAAGGTCACAAGAATGACCTTAGAGATGGCGTTTAGGGCATGTTCTGTGTGAAAATTGCTCATCTAGCTAAGCTGTTGGCCAGGGTCTCAACATCTCCTCTGGGCTGCTTTTACGCTCCAAAGAATGTCCAAAATCTTTCCTCCAGGTTAAGAGGGTAACAAGCATCCTGAATGGACTGCAGCCTGAACAATGCAGAACAGATTCCAAGTCTACAAAATAAAATGCTGTTTATGGATTTTTATTTTCTTTGCACTAGATTATTTAATTTGGGTGCATATTTGCACAGTCAACAAAGCTTAGAGTTGGTTTTACACAATAAAGCACCAAGGATGTTTGTGTTTTGCTTGCTTGCTTGTTTTGTGCAGGAGCATGGATGTGCTGAAACACTTCAGCCACAGCCTGTATGGACACATCTCTCCTTGCCATCCTCTTGCTACCATCAACATATAAGCCTCCAAATAGGCAACGAACCTTAAAGCCATATTTCTGCCAAAGCCCTAAAGCAGATTCCAAACAAATGCAGATGTGGAATTGAAGCAGGAACAGCTGCTGAGAAAGCCGTGTCAATATCCTAAAGGAACCCATTCCTTATCAGAAAGAAACTTAATTTCAGCTATAAAGAATTTGATTATCTATTGTTATACCAAATGTGATTAATGTTTTGTGGTGATTAATCAACTGCAAAATATATAATTATGCCATCTGTATTTTTCCATCTTCTTGTCACTTAAGAATTCCTCAGGGTGGTAGGAGGTAGAGAAATGAGAACATGGAGCACTTAGACAGCTTTTAAAAACACACACACCAAAAGCCTGGGGAATCTGGAAATGCAAAAAGAGTTGGCTTTGACTTTAATGGAGAAACATTTATGATAGCAAAGTTATGTCCACACTGGTTGATTCTGGCACAATTCCACGCAGATGGAGTGGCACAATATTAAGATATGCTGCACAGAATAAGCCTGTAGACTGAACAGCCATCTCTCATCTTAGGAAACAGGAGGTTGTTTTGGTTTATTGTTGTTTCATGAGCAGAGAAAACACATTCACAATCCATATCAGACTTCAATCTCCATAGAGAGGGTTGGAGTCAAAGTCAGGTAAACTGGTCTAAGTTCACTTTTGTGCACTTCTTTAAAAAATGGATTTTTATATGTCTGCCTCCAATTACCAATGTGTCTTGGTGCACTCTTTAGAAATAAGCACAACTTTCTTGCACATGTTTCAAATCTGCGCTTCTTTTTAATACAGAGTTTAGTTCCATGTTGTGTAACCCCTTGTGAACCCATCAGTGTACGGATACGTGACTGTAAATTGCATTTGGGCATGCCCAAATTTTGGATTGGGTGATATTGCATTAAAGGTTGGACTGAACACATTTCTCAACTGCCGGCTAGACATGAGCCAGCAGTGTGATGCGGTGGCCAAGAGGGCAAACGCCACCCTTGGTTGCATGGCCAGAAGTGTGGCTTCTAGATCGAGAGAGGGATGACTGCCACCCTATATGGCTCTGGTGAGCCTGCAGCTGGAGTATTGTGTTCAGTTCTGGGCTCCACATTACAGGAGCAATATAGTCTGGTTGGAATCAGTACAGTGTAGGGCCACTAGGATGGTGGCTGGATTGTAGGGAAAGCCGCATGAGGTGAGACTGAGGGAGCCTTTTAGTCTAGGGAAGAGCAGATGCTGGAGGGATCTGTTGGAGACATATAGGAAAGTGAAGGGGTGCCAGAAGGAGGTGGGTCGAGACCTGTTCTCCCCTGCAGAGGAAGGCAGGATGTACTCCAACGGAGCAAAGCTCAGGGAACCCAGGTTCCATCTGGATGCCAGGAAGCACTTCCTGATGGTTAGGGCCCCAAGCATATGGAATGGGCTTCAATAGGAGGTGGCTGAAGCCCCATCGCTGAGGGTGTTCAAGGGTAGGCTGGACATGCACAGCCTCTGTGGTGTTGCCCTTTTCTGTTCCTGTGAACTGGGGCCTGTCACAGAACTGCATAAGCTGCAAAATCCCTTTAATAAGTGAGCAAAGTACTGGTTGCCAGTTCTGGACTTCAGCTCTCAGCCATCCTGAACATTGGCCATGCTGGTATGGGCTTTTGGGAGCTGAAGACCAAAACATCTGAAAATCTACCTTCTCTCCTCCTCTAAAGTATGCAACGCTGGGCTAAAAAGACCTGTATCCTGATTGCGTGTTAATCACTTCATGCTGCAAACTTCATGCCTAAACTCAGTGGAGAACTTTGAGTGTGAAGGAACATGGACCAGTGAACTGAAAGAATACCTTGCATGAAAGTTCTTCCATTGCATGCAAGAAAGATAAGGCAGACTTAGTGCAAAATGTTTCTGTCTGTGTTATGCAGCATCAAGTTGTCTCTGACTTACGGCAGCCCTGCGAATGCAAGCTCTCCAAAATGCCCTGTCCTTGGTAGACCTGCTGGGCTCTTGCAAATTCAAGGTTGCAAGTTCCTTCATGGGATTGATCCACCTCATTCTTTGGTCTTCCCTTTTGTTTTATGCCTTCGATTTTCCCTAACATGATTTTCTTCTCCAGTGGGTCTTGCCATCTCCTGATGTGCCCAAATTATGACAGCGTCAGTTTTGTCAATTTTGCTTCCAGGGAAAATTCTGGCTTGATTTGATGTATGACTCACTTGTTCGCCTTTCTGTCAGTCCAGCATCAATTTTACTCCTGTCCTTGGTCCAGGGGATCTTTCACAGGGTGGGAGAAGCTAGCTTTTGCAAGCTTTCACCTCTGCACTTCTTCCTCACTCCACAGGGTGTTTGTAATCCTTTTGAGTTCAGAGGTTAAGGACACCCAAATTTGATTGTGCTGCCTGTGGATGAAATTAGCAGATAACAGAAAGCAGAGTTTTGTGTGTGTGTGTGCATTTGTTCTCAAGACTGCATCCTTCTGCTTCTGTCAACATGACAAGCTCTGTGAACTAGGAAGTTAGAGTTAAGTTTATTTTGAGTCTCTGGTTCCTCATCATGCTCTAGAATGATGACCATGTGGTTCATAAATTTATGTGTTTAAATTTTAATTATCACATTTATATTCCACCTGTTTTTCTCCAAGGATTTCAAGACCACTTATGGGTACCCCTTCCCCTTCATTATCCTCACAGCAACAAACCTGTGAGTAGATTGGCCTGAGAATAAGTGACTGGAGCCAGGCCGCCTCACGAGCTGCATGGAAGCATGGGGACTGGAACCTGGATTTCCTGAGTCCCAGTCCAACACATCATCCAAGCCTTTCACCATCTCACCATTCTACTGTCTGAGTGAAGTCATCTTGTGCAGGACAGATTCCATCACTATCACGGACACCGAAGACTCTGTAGATTTAGATTGTCCCAAACAGGTGCAGAATTCATTATTTAGTCATCCTTTTGGAGCAACAAGATCCATTCTAACGCCTGGTGTCTGAACCCCCTCAGACAGACCTTTTTCAGCCACAGCTTTTGTGGGTAGGTAGAGTAAACTGGCAGAATGCTAAGTCTAAGAGTACTGACCATGGCTTCCAAAACCAGCACTGGGAAAAGCAAACAACCAAATATGTGTGTCATCACTGGACTCTTCTGGATGCTGAACATCACTTTGCAGGCATGTTGTCTTGAGCTGTAAACATGGAGAAAAACAGATAGGATGAAGGCCTGGCCGGACAGATCTCTCCTTGTGTTGCTACATAACCAAGGCCAATGTGCTACATCAAAGCTTCTGTGTCTGACAGACAAACACATGTCCAAATACTCCATTATGTGTGGTCACTGAAAGAGAACATGAGTCACACAGTACTGCTAACCTATCCCAAAATATTTCTGCTTCCATGACTTCATGGTTTGGGTCCATTCTGCCATGAAGTTGTTCCTTCTTACCCATGATGGGAAGCTGCTGCCGAAAACACCACTGTACCTGGTAGCAGATATGCCATACTCCGGTTATCAGTGTTTACTGTGCCGGTGTCGTCATTGATGCTCAAAAGAATTTGGCCAAGGTCTGAAACATCCTAAGAAGAGAAGCAGGACATGTTTTGCCTCAAATTCCAATCATAACTCTGAAATGAAAGCACAGGTTTGTGGCAGTGAAAATCCGTACCATGAAGTGGGAAAAGTGTGGAATGAGAATGTCCACACTTCTTTCAAGAACTAAGCTCGAGTCTCAGCCTGCTTTTAATTTAGCCTTTTCAATTATATAGTTTTCATCATGTTCTCCTATCCTACGGTTTCTAATGAAATTTGGAGGCCTAGTTGCCCCTCCAGAAGGAGTGGAGTACACTAAATTTCAAAGAGAAAGGTGCAGATTTTTGTTTCAATTTCCTTTTTTCTTTATTTGTTTATTTATTTAGGAAATGTCTATGCCGCCCCATTTGCCGAAGCCTCGGGGTGGCTTACAAATAAATCAATTAAAATACAATAAATTAACAATATAAAACAAGTTAACAATATAAAATAAGTCACCCTGGCCAAAAAATAAAATAAATAAATACTATTAACAGTTAAAATGACGCTTGAATAAAAAGGCATTCGCCTGGCGCTGAAAAACAAATAACGACGGCGCCAGGCGGACCTCTCTGGGGAGCACATTCCATAGATTGGGCGCCACCGCAGAGAAAGCCCTCCTCCAAGTACTTACCCTCCTAATTTCCTTCACGGAGGGTTCCCAGAGAAGGGCCTCTCCCGCTGAGCTCAGGGGGCAGGCGGGCATATATGGACGTAAGCGCTCCTTCAGGTAACCAGGACCCAAGCCATTTAGGGCTTTATAGGTCATCACTAAGACCTTCAATTGGACCCGGACTTCAATGGGAAGCCAGTGAAGCTGACGGAGGACTGGAGTCATGTGAACATAATGCCCAGTCCCCGTCAGCAGCCTGGCAGCACTATTTTGAACCAATTGAAGTATCCAGACCGTCTTCAAGGGTAGCCCCACGTAGAGCGCGTTACAGAAGTCAAGACGGGAAGTCACCAGTGCATGTGTCACTGTCGTGAGGCAGTTGTACTCCAGGTAGGGGTGCAGCTGATAGATCAGCCAAAGCTGAAGGAAAGCGCTCCTCGCCACTGCTGTCACCTGAGCTTCCAGTGAAAGTTCCGGGTCGAGGAGCACTCCCAAGCTGTGAACCTTGTCCCTAAGAGGGAGTGCAACCCCTTTCAGGACTAGGTTCAATTCACCCTCACCGAAGCCCAATCCGCCAACCAACAGGACCCCCGTCTTGTCTGGAATGAATTGTCTGGATTTTGTCAGTGAAATCTTGAAAAGGCTTTGTTGGGCATGTTTGCTTATAATCATTATTCTGTGCTTTTGCAGGCAATTTGAATGAGAATGACCTACACAGTAGAGAAGCCCCTTGGAAAGTAACCTGGGGCAAAAAAAACATGCAGCAACTGTGTCAGGGTGTATTGTGAATCAAAAGCATTTACAGTTTGGGGAGAAGTGAGTTTCTTTTCAGTTTTTCTTTTCTTGATGTGGTTTGGTGGGTGGATATTCTACATGAAATACTAGGTGTTCCTAAATAAATAAGGTTTATAATTTCAGAGAGTAATAGGTGTAGGGCTGAGCAGTTAAGGTAAAGGAAAAGCAGTCTGTGTTCTGTGATTAACTCATAAACCCCCTCCCCCAAAAAAGATGAGCAGATGTTAATCCAAAGAGTTAAATAATATTAAGAAGAGTGGAAAGGGTGCTTCAAGCTGCAAATGGTTGACTCAGTCCTGAATTTTTATTTCTGATCTTATTGAAGAATTATTAAATCATTATTATTTTATTGCTTAAATGTTTGTGTGCTACCTTGGTAGCATTTTAAGTAAAGAAGGGATGACAAGGCCAATGACAATCGCAGTGGCAACCACAACTCAAACATCTGGAAGGGGCTACGTGAAAAGGAACTTGGTGGACTCCTGTAGCGTTCCCGTTCGCTTTACTGAAGACACACGGAAGCCGAAGCCTCGTTCTGTCGGTCTCCCCGTAACTGGTTTGCCACTAATCTGAAGACGTCTTCCGCATTATAGCAACCTGCAACTTACCATGCCACGTCGTGTGAAAAACTGCCTCCTCTGAACTCACTGGGAGAAGCTCCATCCAACACTGAGACAACTGGAATTTCACACATGGTGAGTCGCAACTGTGAGCCTGGCAGACTTAAAAGATTTTTTTTTAATGATAATTAGTTTAAAATTTACAACAAGAATATGCAATGTGACTATAAGAGTCCTAGATGTTATTCTGTTTCAGGATCCTTGCAGGCTCTCTGTGTGATGCTGATTCATAGAAATCCATCTCCTCACCGTGTGTGGCTCTAGGTGGTTCTGTTTCAAACCAGGCCTTTATAGAGATCTTGATGGGGATCCCAGACCACCCAACAACAAAATGATAATTGAATTCCACAAGCATTAACCCAACAATGAGGTTTTCTTTCAGTGTGGCATTTATGTAAGCTGGGCTTTCGGGGTCATCATAATTGCTTCTGTGAAAGTATCGGCATAATGCCATCTTCAGTATTGAGAACTTGTCTGTAGAATCATCTACAGATGTGCAGAAAGCTCTTGAGATATTATTACCAAAGGTGAACTTGGTTTTCCTTGACACGCCTCAAATATTTCTCCTGTGTGGAGGTTTTGTGACTAGTTTAACCAAATGCGCTCTGATTTGATTTACTAACATCAAATACAAGTTAGAGACTTACCCTGCTGGTTCCTAGTTCATTGGATTGCCATGAATTTGAGGGTGCCCTCCACAGTTTAGAGATCTGTGACTAATTGAAACAGAATTCTCAGCATTTTCTTCCAGTTGTCCCTTCAGGGAAAAAATTCAGGATGACTCTATTATGTGCATGCAAACCTTTAGGCTGTTTTTGTAAACTAAGATACAGCCCAGTTTGGACAATGCCGGAACATAGCTTAGCAGAGCCTCTCCCAACCTGATATTTTCCAGAAGTTTTGAACGTCTACTCCCATCATTCTCAGCCAACACGGCCAATTGCCAAGAATGCTGGGTGTTGTATTCCAAAGCATTTGCAGGTTGGGAAAAACCTGACTGGCATGATGGGAATGAAGCAGATGGAGGCTCGGGCTGTGCTTTCCCTCCATCTCTTTCTCTGAGTGCAGGAGCAGGGGATTTTCTGCCGCTCTAGAGCAAACCACAGCTCTCTGTGTCACCTGCAGCCAAGGAACTGCGGCATGTCCTAGCTATGCTTAGTCTTACATGCAGACACAAATTAAAATAATAATGAAAATAAAAAAGGCATGGGTCAAACAGCACTATGCAATAGTCCTTTGAGGAGTTGCCAGGAATACATTTTCTTGCGATAAGTATCCTGATGGTCTTTTTATCATTTAGAATGCAAAGTTGATTACGATGGTACAATGCAATTTATGTGCCTAGGCCAATTTAAGTGTCTCGCATTCTCTAAATTCTCCTGCAAGATGCTGAAGGGTTTGCTCTGTGCCACAGCATTCCCTTTTAATAAGCCATTTAACATATCTAATGGATCATTTTATGACAAGTTTACGGGGCATTTTCTTTTCTTAAGGTGAAGGTGCTTATCCCCTGAATACATAACTAATGATTTTGCTTCTTAATCTTCACATTTTTAGTGGAGTCATATTAAAATGGAAGCCATAAAATCCACAGAATTTGTAATGAAAGAGACGATGATGATCTTGTAAGGTCACAAGACGGCATGGAAGGAAAGAGTACCGAGGTGGGGGAAATGTTATCCAAACTTTGTAGTTCTTTGTCAAAATAGATGGTCCCAGGAAGGGATCCGTATCAAGCAGCTGTACTTTCCCCCTCCTGAATTCTCCATCCTCCTCTGCCCCACCCCACACAACAGCCTGCAGAAAGATTTGGAAATGGATGCTGAGATGTGCGGTCTTTTTTTCACCTGCCCTCAGGTAAGAACATGCGAGTCCTGCTGGATCAGAACATTTGTTCATCAGTCAGCAGTCAACCTGCTTCCACTGGAAAGCCAGAGACAGGATATGCTTTCACCTGCAGCCTCCCACCATGTTCTCAGCACCAGGTGTGTGTGGACACCAGGTTCTGATGTGGCAGATTGTACAGAGACATTGATGATGCTACAAGTCACCCGGAGACATCAAGATATTCCTTGTAACCATGCGAACTGGTGGCCAGCACTTCATCCTGCAGAAGAATGCCCACAGCTGAACTAAGTCCTGTGCAAAGAAGTACTTCTTCTCTGTCCCAGTCAGCATCATACAGCATTATGCATGGTGTGTAGAGAAAGTGGATAGGGTGACCATTTTTATCCCTCTTCTCATTGCAAGAAACCAAAGGGATCATCCCAGGAAGCTTGCTTGCTTGCTTTCATGTGGTATTGGTACAATTAGTCAGGGAGTATACAGTGCTGATGCAGAGTAGACTGGCTGCCTAAGATTGCTAGCTCTTCAGTTCACGCTCATGCTCTATCCATAGAGTGCCACATGGACTGAGCTACCTTTGCACACAAGGCAGCTAGTGCTGGTCTGTGGGAGTGTCGGAGTCCTCCGGTCTCTCCCTACCACCAGTGCTGTTGCTGCTGCTGCTGCTGCTGCTGCTGCTGCTGCAGGTTAGACATTGCAGGTCCTACATGGGGCTGGTCCTCACTCTTCCACGCAGGTCATTTAGCTACTTGTGCTTCTACACACTTTCAAAATGCCAGGTAGGCTGGGACAAGGCACTGGGAGTTCACCCTGCCGCATGAATTTGAACTGATGGCTTTCTGGTCAGCAAGTGCAAGTTGACAGAACTAAGCATGTTCAGCATTGAGAAGAGAAGACTGAGTGGGGAATGAGATCCCTCTATAAGGACCTCAAAGGCTGTCACAAAGAGGAAGGTCAAGATCTCTTCTTGCTGATGCCAGAGTCTAGGACATGGAATAATCAAGTCAAGTTGTGACAACCCAGATTCAGGCTGGACATCAGGAAAAGCTTCCTCACTGTCTGACCAATGAGACAGTGGAACCAGCTGCCCGGAGAGGTGGTGGGCTCTCCCACACTGGAGGCATTCAAGGTGCAGCTGGACAGCCCTCTGAGTGGGATGGTGTGACTTGGTGCCCTGCAACAGCAGGGGGTTGGACTTGATGGCCTTCATGGCCCCTTCCAACTCTACGATCCTATGATTCCATGAAGTTCAGTGGCTCAGCAGTTTAACCCACAAAGCCACCTCATGTCTTTTTGTTTGCTCCTTTCTGCACTTTTTCTAACTCTACGGTGTCCTTCCTTTAGCATCCCAGAAATAAGAAATCTTCAAATTTCCTACAAAGTTCAGCTTGAGTGGAATATCACAGCAGAACCAAGCTAAGCACTAGTTCCCTTATGTCCATTCCCTGTTCTTGCAAAGCCCTACGAAAGAGATCACAGACTGAACTGGTGCTGGGTTAGCTGATGTGAAAAGCATTTTTACCATGTCTGCAAAGTTAGCAGACTAAATAAATAAGTGGTACACTGATAAAATGTGTGAAGTGATGATGGTCCTTCATGCTTTGATACCTGTTCCAGGAGTGCAGCATTCCCTGTGTTTGCTATGTTATGAATGACTGGTTCCCATTCTTTATTAGTAGAAAATCTTAAATCAAGGAATTTCTTGTTAACAGATATGAGACTATCGTTTGTTCATTGGCATGTACTATTTTTACCCTACCTTCCTGTCAAGAAGCCTAGTCATACATTATCCTCCACTTCTTCGTTTAATCATCTCCACAGCTCTGTAAGTAAGTTTAGGCTAAGAGATGGTAACTGGCCCAGAGTGACCCTCGTGGTCATGTGTGGACCAGAACCTGGACCTCTTGAGATCCAGCCCAACACACTCAGCACCACATTGCAGGAGGTCTTGATGTCCACAGACCTTCAGTGATTATTAAAGCAATTAAAATGCACTCCAGTTATCCCAAGCTCTGTTCATATATAGCAACAATTCTAGGAATGTAATTCTGGAGTGTGTTTTTGTCACTGATGCAGTTTAAAAAATTGCATTGGGAACTTTTGTCAATCAACTGAAAAGGACTCAGAGGACTATCCAATCCTGATCAATTCTATGATTCTGTACTGTATGGCAGAATTGTGGTTGAAATTAGAAAGGATTTTTGTTTTCCTTAGAAGCTGGACATAGATTGTCTCCAAAACTGCATTTTTCTGGCTCTAAAAACTGGTAGTCAGGATAGTATTCCTCTTGAGGGTAACACAGATCCACAACAGCCTTTGCGTACGTTTGCCTAGAATAAAAAATGACAATTAAAAATTAAATGGTTTTATTCAAAGTTTATATGCAATATTTTAATTTTGCTGGATTCTGTTTTCATATTTTAATGCATTGTTAATGAATTTGTGATCTTGATTTTAGAATGTCATGCTGTTGTAATTGCTGCAAGCCACACAGGTTGTAAGCCAGGCATGGGCTTTTGTTATGGCATATATATTGAAACATCAATAAATCAGAGGCTGTCTTACTTTGGACACAACATGAGAAGGGAAGACTCCCTGGAAAAGGCAAGCATGCTAGGGAAAGTGGAAGGCAGAAGATAAAAAAGAAAACTAAATACAAGATGATGATGAAATGACTCTCACTCACCAGCCCCAGAATATGGACATCTCTTGTCCCTCAGTGACTGCAGAGCTTCTCTTTCTTTCTACCTTTATTTTTCTACTGAAACAAACTGTTTTTACCAAAGAAATAAGTCCTAATTGCACTGTTTAGTATTCCCTGCATTCAGGAAAGAGCAGGAAAAGTGTTGTGATGCAACGATTGGTTTCTCGGGGATTCAAAATTGCCTTTTTTAACAGGCTGCGAGCTGTAAAGACCATTTAAGGTCACTGCTTCCAACTTGAGTAGGTAAACATTTAAGGGCTAAATACATTCGTGTGATCTTGGCTGCAAGCAAAGAAACAGACCGTGAAAGCTCAGGAGAGCCGTCCCAATGTTTTTACTCTATAACTTTTACAACCCAGTTCAGAGCCCACTTAAGCCAAAGCACATTGGTTGAAGCCAGTTTGAGCCAGTTGAAATCAAGGTAAAGGAATAGGCCATTAGCCCAGGTCCTTTAGCTTATCAGTGTGAAGGACCACACTGTTCATTAACAAAGGGCACAGCACCGTTAAATCTCTTTTTCCTCTCACAGGTATATTATCTTAAAGGTCAGAATTCCAGCAAGCATCAATGTTTACCAGTAATGTTTAAGATTTCTAGAGGGGCAATGGTAGAAAAAATTGTCATTTGCTAGTGAAATTTCAGTCCTTACTCTTACTCCTTCATTTTTATGTGTGTCTACTGGCTTTAATTGTTGGAATAGGGCAGTAGAACGGAAGAAAAAGTTGAACCAGGGTTGTTAAAATGGCTTCTAGCTTTGCTTCTGATTGGAGCTCAAGCTGGGAGCTTTTGAAATGCCCTGGAACCAGCAATCATGTTGCCATTACATCTTTGTTAAAGCCAGACCAAGAGAGGTTTCCAACCCCAAACCCCAGCAGTTTCTTCCCTGGGTAAAACATCTTAAAACCATTGAAAGTAATCAAAGGTTTTTTGTTGAAGCTGGCAACATTTGTCATACATTCCCCAGCCTCTGATGGCCCTTTTCTGATTGGCTCAAATGATTTCATTCCGGGTTACTGTCTTCCATGAAAAGCAGGCTGTCAGCAGGACAGATCATGGCCTTTTCAGCAATAGCCTTGGGATTTTGGGGAAAAAAATTCCAAAAGAAACAAGTCCTCAGGCCTTTTCTCCTGATTACTGGCTCTGATTTTATGCACTTGGGTTTTCGACTATTATGGATGTAGCACAGTATTATTATTACAAGTTTTCTCGGGTGATTTTGCAGGCCAAAATGGCTGGGTATAAATGGCGTCATTTATGAAACAATAGCAGCAAAAGAGGAGATTAGAAGGAATTCTGCAGAGAAGGTGAAGGTTGACCTTTTGGCTTGATGTTCTTAGCTGGAAAAGTTCTAGACAAAGTCATTAAATACTTCAAGAAAGACTTGCTGTAATAACAAAGGGCCAGCTAGAGGTTAGGTTAGGTAAGGTAAGGTTAGGTTAGGTGTGTTGCATTACTTCAGGCTAGACTAAGTTTACCTCCTTTTAAAACACAGCAAATAACGTGGTAGATCAGCGGAATGCTGTTAAGATAATATATCTTCATTTCAGTAAGGTCTTCACTGAAATCCCCCATTATTTTCTTGTGGGCAATGAAGGTGGGAATGTTGCTGTTAGATAGATTTTTAGATGGCTGATAGACGGTACTCAAACCATGGCCATTCTTTTCACCATTCAACTGGAGTGTGCAGTCAGCAAAGCTTAGGCTTGCTCCTCTATATTCAATCACAAATCTCAGAGTGACTCAGTTTAAGATTGTGAGCCTTCTCTGCTTCTCTTTGCATGAAAATGAGTGTGCATTTCCCAATTGTGCACAGCTCTGCACTGTACATGTTTTGATTAATGTAGTGATTAGAGTGCACAGCCAAGTGTGTCAAAGCGGCTAGAATGCTGGAACAGAACTTGGGAGATCCTGGTTCTAGTCCCCACTCCGGAAGCTCTCTGGGTGGCTTTGGGCCAGCTGGCAGTGCAGTTACATGCTGAAAAGGGACACTTCCTGAATGCCTTCCACACTAGCAGCTTTGCTACTAGTCATTCTGCTCCCCATGAGGTAGGTTGGGGCTAGAGTCTGTGACTGGATAGGTTAAAAATGCTATAAAAGAAATAAAATAAAATAATAGAAATGTTCTCCGAACTGGAATGCTCTCTTGCTGTTGGAGTATGTAGAACATTTAGCACCAGATGGAAAGATTAGCTGTGGAAACAGCTGAATCAATTCACTGTAGATCCAGAGGGCATTCAAGGAGTTGGACAGTGATGATGAGAGTAGGAGGAAAGAAGGAAAAAGAGGAAGAAAACATGTCCAAATGCCCATTAATGCAGGGAAACAATAATATAAGTTACTGCCATTCTTTGTTTAGAGGCAGAAAAGTTTTCCCCAGAAGATAAAACTGAGAAGAATATATTCATTATGCTGTCAAAGCAAAAATCATTTAGCAGAAAACATAGGTGACTAAGGAACAAAGTTTCTCTCTTTCTTTCTCTATTCCTTCCTTCATTGTTTCTACCCATCTTTCCTTTGTTATTCAAAGTCCCAATTCTTCATTGATTTCTTTATGTATATGTGCACTACTTAAATATTGTGAGTTCTACTTAAGCCAGAATGAGATGTGATACAAGGCAGCCATAGAAACTACATGGTAGGAATTCAACAACAATGAAATGTGCAAGAACACTGTGAGGATGAATGAATGAAGCAGTTAGGTTTGGTTTCCATTCCTTTCTCTTTTCTCAGTTTTTAACTGTATTCTACCCCCAATTTTGCATCACTTCATAATTTTTAAATGTTCTAAAATGTTTATTTTTGCAAGCAATTTCCATTAAATCCTGTATATTGCCTTCACTATGTACATTTTTTTCTGCAAACTGTCCTATAATATACAATTCTTTTAGAAGAGAGAAATATATTGCAATGCTAAGATGGATGTTAGGCATTTGCCTTATCCTACAGCAAGACTAATTAACATGTATTCGCTTTTTATAAAATTGAGGGACTTTGCAAATTTTGGAAATTTATTAAAAATCAACTGAAAAGAATTCCCAC
>NW_025335606.1:2551231-2639057 GCF_004798865.1 Varanus komodoensis
GTGGGAATACTAATTCAGCACCAAAAGTGTGGCTAGTTCCACAGGGAGAAAAACTCCCTTTTACAAGACCTTTAAAAGCTCAGCTCCCGAAGCCCCTGGCCCTGTCAGTTTCAGTTAATCTAATTGTCTTTCCCGCCAAATATCAAGAGGTGTGCGAATTTTGGTAAGTCCACACCAAAACCAAACTTATGCAATCTTCTCACTCAACACTAGTAAGGATATTGAGGAATTCTGTATTCCACTTGGCCAATTTTCAAAGTGTGAATTAACTACGACCTGCTCTTTCCACATCATTAGGTGGTGGTTCTCCTCCTCCTCCTCCTCCGTCTCTGTCTCTTCCTTCTCCTCCTCCTCTTCCTCCTCCATCTCTGTCTCTTCCTTCTCCTTTATCTTTGTCTCCTCCTCCTCCTCCTCCTCCTCATGGCCCTACTGTTTATTCATTCCACTGTATATGCCAATCTAAATGCTTTCTCTGCATTTTCTCTTTTGCATGGCCATGACATTGCAGGAAGCCTCACAGGCCGGAACAAAAATGTGAACCTACATTTTCAGCTCTAAATTGGGTGGAATAAGGGTGTGTGCATGGGGAGGGGGTGCAGAACCACTCTCATTTCCCTGCCATTTTCACTGCCACTGTCCATTCTATGGCGGGGCAAGAAGAGCTACCCTGGGAGGCTTCTGGCTGCCTGTCTTTCTCCACCCCAATGCAAAGAAATCAGGCCCTGAAAAACCCAATTTCCTCTTTGCTTAGTACGTCTGGGTCTCTGGGGTTGGGTGTTAGGGCAGTGAATTGGTTTGGCTAAGAACCTATAGGGGCAACGCTTGCATGGTGCTCTCTCTATGTCGACAGGCCAATGAACATTTCCAAAGGCAGCCCCACAACTCCTGCATGGTCCCAATGCAACCTCCAGATTACTGGATCGTGGGTCACTCAAGCCAAGCTGGTGTGAGGCTAGGGGCCACCAGGGGAAAGAAAAGTGCTTTCAGCCATTAAGGCCACTTGGGGCTCAAGGGTGGGATCCAAGAGCTTCCCAGTTCTTCCCAGTTCCCAGGAGGAGTACAGCCCCATCCAGAACAAGTGCTCCAAGCACATCAACATTCCATGCAGAAACCACCTTTCCATGGTCCTTCCTCTTGTCGGGATGCAACTTCATTGTGTTAGACAGCACCAAGCCCATGACCAAGCTAAATTCCAGAATTTGGATTAGCAAGGTCAGTGCTACCTTCACAGGTTCAGACATAAGGATGCTCTTAGAAGGAAAGAAAGGAAAATGAGTCCTGCTTCTTGGAAGGATGGGCTTGCCCACCAGATGGCCTAGAAAGGTGTGGGATCCTTTGCTGGGGTTCAGCGCCCATGGCCAGAGAGAGCAAGCCCTGGCTTTGCATTCACATAGTCACATGCAGCACTTAGAAATGAAAGGAAGGTTTATTCTTGAGGGGGAAAATGAGAGAGAGAGAAGGCACAAGCCTTTGACCCAGTGTTGTCCAGGCAGCAAATATTCCCATTGCACCCCAGTCTTGCTCCCTGCTTCTAAAGGGATGAAGAATTCTCTGCCTAACAAAGAGAGAAAGAGGGAGAATAACAGGGAGTGGGGTGGAGTCCGTCACTCGTCCTGCAGGGTCGTTTCTCCATAGCATTCTTATGTGTGGGCAGGAAGGGTATAAGGCACCCCCAGGCTGAGGCAGGGGGTTGGGCCCGTGTCCAGAGCTTGCTTCCCTCCTGCAGCGGTGCTCAGAGCATGCCTTCGCCTGCACCCAGAGCCTGTGTGAGTCACTCTTCCAAGTCCCTGATCCTGTCACTATTTCTCTCTGTACGTGTTTCTATGGGAAAGACGAGTTTCCCAGACTTGTGCTAATTGCTGGAAGGGTACGTGATCGCTTCTTGATGACTTCAGCGATTGTGTCTCTGGGGAAGCGGTGCGTTCCTCACCTGGGTTTGCTAGTACTATGGGTTTTGCGACATCCAGGGCAATGGGTCATCTTCTTTTGCCTCTCTTTAAGGGCGGGGGGGCAATGCCTGATATTTTGTTCGCAAGAATTCCAGCATTCTTTATTTGTTATTCACACTGGTTAGTCCTTCTTCCAGAATTCCAGCCAACTCCACATTTCCCAGGGCCTGAAAGCCTGTTCCGGCCTGAGAGTTTATTTTTCAACACTAATACAGATTATGCATGCATTATAAAACCCTTTCCCTTATAAAATGAGTGGGGAAGCATCCTGGGGCCAGAGGCCAGAATGACAACACCAGACCAACCTAGTGGGTTGTATAATCCCCAGAAAGAGACCACCCCCCCCTTTCCCAGCCCAGCATATCCTTTCATCTGTGAAGAGAGGCATGTAGGACAGGATGCTGCTGACACTCTGGGAGTCTCCAGTCCTGATGCATAGTTCTCCATCCAAACCATAACGAATACTCCTTTATGAAAGGCCATAGAGTTTCCATGGCATTGAGCAGAGCTCCCCTACTCTAAAAATGGCTGTCCAGTTGCAGTCACGCTCAAATGTAGTGCTGCCCCGGTCCAGCCCTTCTAGGAGGCTGTCATGGCCAGCAGTACTAGAAGGTGCCACAGGATCAGTGCGCCTCAACTGGGAAGCGTCCTGCTGCCATTTTCGCAACGAATGGCCACCTGACAGGGATGGACTCGGTTGCAGTGACAACCCTATAAAAATGGAGCCCGAAATCCAGTCTCATCCTAGAGTGCACCCAGTCAGAGGGTATCCACTGAAGCATCTTGACCAGGGAAGAAGGACATGCCACGCCATGTGACTATTGTGGATTTCCAGATCCAGCCAAGGGATCCGCGCCAACTGCTGAGATGCCCTGAGGGGATGCTGAGGCTCCCTCGAGCAGGAACGCACTGCTTCCTGAACTGAGCAGGCCATTCTTTCCCTGCCATTCTCTCCCTCCCTCCTTGATGAGGTAACTGCCCTTATACTGGAAGTCCACGCATGGTTCTGGCCATCACTATGAAGTAGCCATTCCTCTTCTGTATGAAGTTCAAGGAGAGCACGCCATCATATCCTGTCTTTCCGGGGGCATTTCTGTCTGTATTGCCTTAGCATGCAAAAGCAGCTGGAAGCTGGAGGAGGAGACAAAAATGAAGGAGGAGGAGGAGACAAAGATGGAAGAGGAGGAGGAGGACAATGAGGAGGACAGGATGGCGATGAAGGAGAAGGAGAGTAAAGAGCAGGACTCTCCGATGAAAGCTTTTTTTCTTTTTGAATAAGCAACTTTCCTTTTTCACTCAGCTTTCAGAATAACAACGGCAAACGAAAGATACATGGAATAAGACTGTCTCTCTATCAGCCACATGTAGATGTGAGGTCAACTAAATACAGACCTTCTGTTCATCCCTAGTCTCTAGTCGTTGCTGTTGCTCCTGCTGCTGCTATTGAACAAACCAGATGAAAGTGGAAGGGTGGATCTCACCCTCTGATTACCAAACGGTGGGTTTTTATTCTTTCTTTCTGAAAGATCATCAAGTGAGTCCACAGGGCATACCAAGCCCTCAACATGCAGGGAAACTCTCAGACCTGGGGTTCATCCCAGAGAAATCCAGGGGGCTGAATCTACATCGATATTGACAAACATTGTATGGGATTAATAAAAACTACTATTCCTTGAAAGGTCACCGCTCCAGTCACCTTGCAGCGTTCATTATACCCCGTGATCTTGTTCTTACGGTTTTTCTGCCACCAGGATGGGGGAGGGGAGAGGAGATCTCAGGGTGGGGAAACGGAGGGAGTTGTGCTTTCATTACAACTGGTTTATCTCCGAAGGCAGAAGGCTACTGAGAAGAGAATAGCACGTGTTCTTCATCTCGTCGGTGGGCCGATAAAAGCCTTGTCATCCGCAGTTTTCCTTCCAGGATTTTTCTTATTTGGGAGCATTTCATCTAAATCATTGCTCTTTGGGCAGTCCTGTGTGAATCATAATCTGCTCTGATACCGCTATCAGTGGAAATGGCATTGTCAACATTTATGTCAATGCTGAGGTTGTAATTTCTTGACAGTAATGTTCCTTGCTTGATAAAACACCCTCTGCTCAACTTGACGGAGGCTCCCGCTCTGTTCCTTTCCTTGCTCGGAGAGTCCCAGGCGAGGAGTGATTTCATACCTGCCAACTCCAGAAAGTCCAACGAGGTAGCGCAGAGACTCCGCCCCACAGCTGAACGATCCGACCCATGATGGAAGTAAATCCAGGAGAAGCCTGGAGAAGCATTTTCACATTATGCCCTCCTCAGGTGAATTGACATTCTACTCTTACAAAAGCTTTGTGGTGAGTTCTTATCCCTCTCCATACTGAGCCAAAAGGTTTCTGTTTCTTGCCTTTAGATGTGTCCACACATCGAGCCAAGTTTGAATCTCCTGCTCTCTCAAATAAATCTGTGCAGGAGATTTAAACTTGTTGCTCCTTCCTGTCATAGCTCTTGCCCCAAGTTGGGGAACAGCTCATACTCATAGAATCATAGAGTTGGAAGGGGCCATGAAGGCCATTGGGTCCAGCCCCTGGCTGTTGCAGGGCACCAAGTCACACCACCCCACTCAGAAGGCTGCCCAGTTTCTTCTTGCATGTCTCCAGTGTGGGAGAGCCCCCCACCTCTTCAGGCAGCTGGTTCCACTGTCGTGTTGCTCTGACAGGGAGGAAGCTCTTCCTGATGTCCAGCCTGAATCTGGGTTGTCACAACTTGAACTGATTATTCTGTGTCCTGCACTGTGGCATCCTCATGAAAAGAACTTGACCTTCCTCTTTGTGACAGCCTTTGAGGTACTTCTAAAGAGACACCATGTCCCCCCTCAGTCTTCTTTTCTCAAGGCTGAGCATGCCCAGTTCTCTCAGTCTCTCCTCACAGGGCAGGGTTTCCTAACCCTGGATCATTTTTGCTGCCCTCCTCTCAACTTTTTCTAATTTCCCTGCATCTTTCTTAAATCTTGGTGCCCAGAACCGGACACAGTACTCCATGTGAGGTCTGACTAGTAAGGAGGATAGAGGAACTACTATTTCCCATGATTTGGAAGTAAGATGAGGGACCCAGATGAGGGACTAGCAATGAAAGCTCCATCGCAGCACTAGGCCCCCAGTTAGGGAGGTGTGCTGAAAGTGGGACTCCATTGGATTCCCCAGCGTCAGCTCCCTGGAGTCTGGTCTGCTTTGCCACAGCCTTGAGCCTGATGTCCTGATCAGCGTCCCCAACATGGGCAGGTTGCTTGCCAGCAATGGGGCTCCACCTGCTGTGGAAGCAGCCTCCCTCTTCTGCACCCCCTGTAGCTGCCCCTTACCAGCTGCACCCAGTGTGGGAGGAGGCTGGTTGTGCAGGACTCCTTGGGAAGGGGGCCCCGCCTGTCCGCTCTTGCTGGCTCTCCTCTCTGCTATGGGCAGCTGCAATTTCAGCAGCTGCATCCTATGCAGAAGAAGGTTGACCACACAGGGCTTGCCAGGGATCAAGCCTCAAGCAACGGAGCTGCAAGCAACGTCCTTCTTCTGCCACGTCTGAGGCATTGCATCTGACATCTTTCATCATGGACTTGGCTGGCTTGGAAGACTGAGCTGAGCACAAGGGGAAGCCCTGGCTCTGTGAGGGATGGATTTGGATGTTCATCCCAACCCCAGGCCCAGATCCAAGCCCCCAAACCGGGTCTCAGATGCAACCTTCCCATCACTTGAGCCCAGCATGGATCCTCAGGGACCACCACCTCTGCAGTTATGCTTTCCAGAAAACTGGCTGCTGCCTGTCCTGGACCCCACCTCCAGGGTGGTGTAGTGGTTAGAGTATTGGACTTGGACATGGGAGATCCAGCTTCTAGTTCCCACCTGACTGTGTAGCTCACTGGATAACCTTGGCCAGTGTCAAACTCTCAACCTCACCTACCTCACAGGGTTGCTTTAGTGAGAATGAAATGGAGAGGAGGAGAACCTTGTAAGCCAACAGCAGTTGTTCACAAGAGACAGAAAGGCAGGGAGAAAACGTAATGTGGAATCTTCCTCACCCGTACAGGCTAGAAACTGAGGGAACTTAAGGCAAGGGAGGCAGACTTCTAGCTTCCACATCAGGAAGCCAGTCCTCTAACCAGGGGCTGAGGTAGGGCCTGAAAAGCACAAAAGTTGACCAGAAGAGAAGGCAACTTCTGGGCTTAGGAGCAAACTCATCAGAGGAGCCCCTGGTTGCTGTCTGACACACTGCAGCTGTGGCACCGTGCCCTCCGTAAGCCAGGGGCTTCTGCTAGGGATAAGATCAGATTTTGGTTTCAACTTATCCCTAGCAGTTTTGATAACATAATACCACAATCTGAAAACTTCTCCATAACAGAAGGATCTTTAAAAGATCAAAATGTGGGAGAAACTGAAACGTCCCCATTTCTCCATTGTCTCTTACAGCTCCGAGTGCTTCAGTTCGGATTTGAATCCCTGGGTTTGGAATCATGACAGTGCTTAACTGAGGTCTCTCTCTCTCTCTCTCTCTCTCTCTCTCTCTCTCTCTCTCTCTCTCTCACACACACACACACACACACACACACACACACACACACCTCATTCTTACCAGCAACTTGGCAAGCAATGGTCTCACAGTCCTTTTCCTGTTGGTAGTAAAATTATCTATTGGATTTGACCAGTGCAGAAAGCTGAGAACTTCAGTTCAGCTCAGCTCTAAGAAAAATTGGCCAAAATTTGTGAAGCTACCCATATTTGGGAGATACAGAGATCACTTGTCTTTTTGGGGAAGACACATGCCTCAGACCCCATCCCAAAATGTATCTCCATAAGAACAGAAGAAGATTAAATGGCCACCCTGTCCAGCATTCTGTTCACCGTGTGGCAAAATGACTGACAACAGGAAACCCGACAGCACAATGGGAGTTTGTTCACACACACACATTCCCCAGAAACTCGAGTGCATTGGCACACGGCTTCTGATGCTGTGGGAGGCTAGGACCACCAGGGCAAGCCCCCACGGATGCTCTACGCTGCCGTGAGTTTGTCCAATCCCCTCGTAAAGCCGTCCACATTGCTCCTCATCATTACAATGTGTGGACATGAATTCCATACTTTATCCACTGAGTCAAGAAAGTCCTGCATGACTCTCCCACCAAGCAGCCCTTGTCTTTGGCAGGCTCTCCTCTCCCACGGGGTGGTGGGGACATCCCGATTCGCTCCATCCTGGCAACGACGGTACCCATTGACCTTCGCTGGTCCAGATAGATGAGGATTTCATTTTAGTCCATTCTTTTTTCAGTAGTAACCCAGATTCTCAGTTCTTACTATTCGGGAGAGAAAGAATTAGAGACTTTAAAACAGGTGAACTCAGGAGAAGGTGAGCCAAATGAATGTGCCCAGCCCTAAATGCAAAGACAAATCCAACCCGTTACACCACGTTGACTCGAGTTCATTTCACCATTTGGACACTGGTATGTAATGTCTATATATCGTGCCTCTCCTCTTTCAAAGCCTATTTCAAGAAGGACGGAAGAAGTCATTACAGGTGGTTACTTTCCTGCCAAATTACCAAGGAATGATGTGTAAGCTCTGGGATCCATTACTGAACCGTTTTCCCCCCATAGTGACGCTGAAGCTGAAGTGAGACTTGCTCAAGATGGGCTTAGGCAAAATTCTACAGTGCCAAAACAACAGAATAACTAATTATGGACACCTTTTCCAGAACTTTGTTTTCTGCATCAATGGTCATGTGGGAAGCCCATGGGGATTTCCCCAAGTAAAGCAAGATTGAGATAGGAATCCCCCATTGTGTATCACCAGGTCGTTTCAATTAGAGGCATATTGCTTCAGAAATAAGATGCTAGTTAGATGTTGCACTTAGGGTCATTAATATCGTGGTTGCCATGTGCTGTCAAGCCAACTCTGACATTTTTGTTTAGTAGATTTAAATCCTTCCTTCCTTCCTTCCTTCCTTCCTTCCTTCCTTCCTTCCTTCCTTCCTTCCTTCCTTCTTTTAAGAACTCAAAGTGGCTCACGTCATTCTCTCCTCCTGCTCTCAGTCTTCTCCCCACACTAACAATTCTGTGGGTTAGGCTGGGCTGAGAGTCTGTGACTGGCCCAGAGTCCCAGTCCTGTGCTCTTAGCCCCTACACCAGACTGGTTCTCATATGGTGACCTTCTTGTACACGAGTGTTCTGGAAAGATTCCCAGGCACACGTGAGAAGCTGACCATTTTGGCAGGGTTGACAGCTCAGACTCTGTGGATGAGATGTATGAAGGGAAGTTGGCTGACCCTGGCAGGCCGGACCATGTGGACTCTGATAACAAGATGGTTTCTCAGTACCTGTCTGTGCCTGCTCAGGATGGGATTGCTTCAAGGCCCACCGAGGGGCCCAGTCAACCCACCTGTGGGAATGAGGAGCCACAACATCCGGGGGGAGGGGGGATTTAGATATGGGGAGTCTCTCAGATGGAGAACTGAGGAGGAGGACCCAAAAGTCCATCGTCACAGCCTCAGGGTGGCCCAACTGGGAACCTGGAGTGAAGAACACAGGCACACCTGTGGTTTCACA
Organism: Varanus komodoensis; assembly: GCF_004798865.1. Lineage (NCBI taxonomy): Eukaryota > Metazoa > Chordata > Lepidosauria > Squamata > Varanidae > Varanus > Varanus komodoensis. The sequence goes on from NW_025335606.1 coordinate 2,559,737, forward strand.
GCACGCCTCCTTCCCGAGACAGGCGCAGTAAAGTTCATAAGCAAATCTTTGGATGAAGAGGGGCAGAGAGGGTTCAACATTTCACTTTATGTATGCTCAGAGACTTCTGTGTAGAATAAAGATGTCTGCAAGAGATGCCTGACGGTCTGCCCTGCTGGGGAGGGAACATCTAGTTCCCTCCCCAGCAGGACAGTGCCCTCCAAAATGACGTCTCCATGACAGCCCTACTGAGATGCTGAAAACTCAAGGCTGCAGCCCCTTAATGGCATCACTCCACCTCGTCGTTGCTGCTCGTCCTCTCCCGCTGCTTTCACCTCTCCCCAGCATGATGGGCTTCTCCAGGGAGTTCACGGAGAGACCCTCCCCCAAACCAGTCTCCTAGCCCACAGTTGCAGAAGATCAGTGCAACACCCATCCAACGTTCCCCTCTCACAGGTGGTGGAATGGGGTTCCCCCCATCCCCCTGTATTGCATCATTTGATCTACATTCTAAAGACTGAACTGTCTCTGCTAAAGATTATCTACTGGCAATAACAGATGCAAGCTAAAAGCTGCTGGTGGTTGGGGTGCATTTGGCCCCTTGTGGCTTTTGCTTTGGACCCCCCCCCCACTACTTGAATGTAGCCCCCAAGAGGATCTGTGAAATGGAATGTGAAGCGAAAGAAATTCAGCAGCCACCCCCTAGCTCTCCTTTGGAGGGGACTGGAAACCTCAGTTCCCCACTGTTCTATGACAATTCCCTGAGTCTCAGCTTTCAACTTGCTTTTCTTACAGAATTTCTCCCACGCCTCTAAGTGCACTTCTTGGGCCGGGGGAAGGCACTTCAGGAATGGATGCTTCCTTCAGCTCAGAAGACACGGGCGACTCCACTGGCTATCAGCAAGCCTACTTCATTATTCCATGCTCTGCTGTGTCCGCTTTCCTCCAGAGTTCCCCCTCTTTTGTTTTCCTGTCATTCCTTCCCATTTTTCAGCCTATGAATTGCTGGTCTTCTTTCTTTTCAAATATATTTTCTTCTTTCCCTTTCCTCTGCTTCTGACTTCCCTGCTCCCTTTTTATGCTTTCTCCTTGGAGGCTCCAGCAAGGAGAAGGATTTGATTCCAGAAGCAGTGGAGTAGTTGGCCAGACGTTCATCCCCTGCTTTTTCATCACAAAGATGCAAGTTAAATCCACATACACAGCTATAAAAACTAGCAAAACATGTAGAAATCCGAGTCTTTTCTTTTTATTCTCCTTTAGCTGTTTAACTTCTGGAACTGTTCATTAGATTTGAACCTGTTCCCCCATCCATTGGTGGAAAATCAAAAGGCCTGGACAGATCCTACTATCATTCTACCTGTTACCTGCATTTGTACACATGGTCCTCATTGTTTGATGTCGAAGCTGAAAAACACACACCCATGCAAGCCCTATTACTGTAGGATTCAGTTTTGGGCAGTGTGTGGTGAAACCGCAAGGGGTGACCGCTAAAGGGGGCATTCTGCTCGAGGCAGGGCTGGTCCCACCAGACTGAGGCTGTTGCTTCAGGCAGCAGATGCTGGGAGAAATGTGTTGCAACAATGCCAAACATACATCCTGGTCCCTGAGCTTGGCTGCTACCTTCAGGCAGAGGGAGGGAGAATGTCGCCTCATCCTGAATGGTGAAATAAGGCCCAGACCCCAGTGCAGTCAGTGCTTCTACGGCAGCTTAATTGCCTCTGCCTTCCTGCAGATGGACGTGGTGGTGAAGCAAGAGTGGCATACCCATTTCTCTTCCCTAGGAGGAAGAGAAATAGCAGATCTGTCACTAATAGATTGGTTATATGGTGGATTTTCTTAATTTGCAAAACTGACCTTCAGGATCCCCCCACTTTTTTTTGGAAAAGGCTTGATTTCTTACTTGCCATCAAGTCATCTCCAAGTTATGGTAACGCTCTGGATGAATGCTGTCCAGGCTGTCTTGTCCTTCACAGTCCTGCTCAGCTCTTGCAAACTCAAGGCTAGGGCTTCCATTATAAAGTTAATCCATCTCAGAACCGCTTTTCCTCTTCTTCTGCCTTTGCCTGTCCCTAGTGGTATTGTCATCTGCAGTGAGACTTGCCTTCTCATGATGTACCCAAACTATGATGGCCTCGGTTTTGTTCGTGTTGCTTCTGGGGTAAGTTCTGGCTTGATTTCATCTGGCACCCACTTGTTTGTCTTTTGGTCAGTCTAGGATATTTGTAAACTTCTCCAGCACCACGTTTCAAGTGCATTAATTTTCTTCCGGCCAGCTTTCTTTCAATCCTATGCATTGTGGCAGGGAATGCAATTGTGTGGATGATTTGGCCTTAGTCTCCATTGAACCTTCCTCTCCCTTAATGAACTTCCCTCGTTCCTTCATTGCTGCTCTTCCAAATCTCAGCTTCCTTCTAATTTCTTGGCTGCAGTCACCCTTTGATTTTACAAGATCTTGCACAATTTCACTGTACAGTTTTTTAATCCCTCTGCAGACATGATTTTTGTTTTCTTCCTGTTCAGCTGCAGTCCTGTTTCTGAACTTTCATCTTTTACTTTCGTCGGAAGTAATTTTCATTCATAGATGCTTTCTGCCAATAGCATGTTATCATCTGCATACCTTAAATTATTGATGCACCTTGCACCAATTATCACTTATTCCTTTGATCTTAACCCTGCTTTACTTATAATATATTCACATAAAGATTGTACAGATAGGGAGATAAAATACACCCTTATCTGACACCCTTGTCCACAGGAAAGCATTCTTTCTCTCCATTCTGTCCCAAGAGGAGCTTCATGTCCTTCCATCAGGACAATCAAATGTTGAGGCATGCCCATTTCTTAAGGACCATCCATAGCGTCTTGTGATCCACAACAATCAAAGGCTTTGGCTGCCATCTATAAAGAGCAGAATGGTCTTCTGAAAGTCGTTGGTGTGTTCCAGTAGCAAGCAAGTATTTGCAATATGAGTCCAAGTGAAGCTTCCACTTTAGAATCTAGTTTAAGTATCAGGTATTTGTCTCTCCATAAGAGTAAAATGGAGCCTAACCTTGTTATCATGGAAAATTAATGCAATGGTTGTATAGTTGCTGCACTCCTTTGCATCTCCTTCCTTGGGGATTGGAATGTGTACTGAATAATTCCAATTTATGGGCCATTGTTTTGTTTTCCATAGTTCTTGGCACGTTCTTCCGAGGAGTTGGACCAGTGCAGCATCTGCGTCTTCCAATAGTCCTGTTGCTTCCCTCTCTCTGTCTTCCAAGTGTTTTCAAAACAGGTTTCCCTTCAGTTTCTAGCTTTGTGTATCATCACTCAAAATTCAGTGGCACATTTTGATTCCACTAGAAACCAACATAGACAATGATAAATCTATCATATTTGGGAGACTATGGTATGGCAAGCCAAACTATATTTGGTTTGCCCAGAGGCTACAAACTTCTGTGTAATGAATTATTTTGTGATATGCTATTTTTGAGATGCTCCTGATTCCATTACACCAAGATTCTAAGTGTCTTAACACTCCCTCCCTCAGTATAACAGTAAGTCCCTGTTAAAATCTTCCTTACTGGTGTATAAGACAATACACGGCTGTATATATGGCACCCAAGTTGCCTGTTTCTAAATTGGAGTCAGAATTCACCTGGTGCTTGAATCATCATCATCATCATCATCATCATCATCATCATTATTATTATTATTATTATTATTACATTTTTATACTGCCCATAGCCAAAGCTCTCTAGGCAGTTGACAGCAATAATCATAGAATCATACACTCAAGTCACCCATCCCATTTCTGCCCAGGCCTGACCCTGCTTAGCTTCCAAGATTAGGCAGGATCAGGCACTTCAGGCTACATGAATTCATAGAGCAAGATTCCCACCTGGGTGAGTCAGGCAACACTTTCCTCTTCCACTTTTGAGTTTGACCAACTCTGCTGTCGGGTTCGATGGATGGCCACATGCAGGGAGGGAACGAGAGAGAGGCAGAAGGAGAGAGAGCCTTCCAACTACCGTAATAAATATGTAGTTTTATGCTGAGAGGGATCCAAGGGAGGAAAACTGTCTGGGCACGTACAGTACATCAGTTGTCTGGTGGTCTGAGACAGGTATATATGCCATGCCCTGGGGAGGATCACTCTGCAGGAATCACTGTATTAATTGAGGAAATTAAATTCTTTAAAAAGATTTTTCTACTTTTTCCTCTCCTTTCTCTTTGGCAGTTTGCATTTAAGCAGGGGAAGCAAGAGGAGAGGGAGAAAGGAGCCATTGCTCTTGACTTTCTCAGGTTATAATTAAGCATGATGGGACTTAAAAGAATCCCGAAGCAATGGAAAGGGCACAAACACTGACAAGGTCAATTATCTGCTGATAAGTCCTTAACCAGCAAGTATTAATAATATGACTAATATTAATTGAATGTGAGTACATTGAGTTTTATTTCTTCCTTTAAAGTTCTTTAGGGCCGCATCAGGTGCCACATGGAAGGCAGAAGAGTGGTTTATGGAGGGAAGAGCTTTGGTGCCCAACCACAGGTCTGTCTACCTTGCACTGTCTATTTATTTGTGCTTGGCATTTGAATGCCACCTGTAAGTCACAGCAGTGTGCAACAATCACCACCATCATCTTCACCAATACGATAAAAAAATCCCACTTGAAACTCACCCCTCAACATTCTTCTGATGCCGAACCTGGGCAGTCATAGGCTGGATGTGCACATGCTGGGCATGTCATGAGCGCAGTCGGCCAGTGCCGGAGATCAGACTAGATGGCCCGCAAGACCCCTTCTGACTCGCTCTGTTTCTATGTTTCTATCTCTGTCTTTCATTTTGGGTGAAATGCCATGCTGCCTTGTGTGGAAAGTGATGTTGGATACTGGAAAAGTAAAAATGGGCATTGATTATTCTGCTTTATTTCATTTTGTTACATTCATGCCCATCCCCTTTTCTTTAGCGTGAAGCCCAAAGTGGCCGGCATGCTTCCCCTCCTGTCCGTTTAGTCATGCTAGGTTTTGGGCATGTGTGTGGACTTGTGGCAGGGGGATTCACACGGGTGTTTTCCATACGTGCTGGTCAATTTCAGCAAAAAAAGGTAACAGCGTAGAGACCAGAAGTTTAGTTCATGTGTCAGAGAAAGGAAACTTACTCAGAAAACCAGGATACTATGCAGATCAATCGATGGTCTAAAAAAGACTCAGTAAATGGAAACTTAGTTTGCAGGGAGGGAGGGAGGGAGGGAGGGAGGGAGGAAGACAGGACAGAGTCCTAGAAAAGAGATAGACAGAGTTTCTGGAACAGGTAGAGTGACTGAGAGAGCGGGGTCAATGGGAATAAGATATTGCTTGCGTATGGGATCTCTATGGGACCAGAATACTGTTGGGCTGGTTCACCTGGTTCTATTTATCCCAGGTTGCTTTATTACCCTATTGCTCATTGAATGCATGTGTGTGTGTGGGGGGGGGGGAGGCGTCTGTGCCCTTTCAGTTTTTTAAAACAATTGTCTATTGACCTTTTTCTGCAGGAAAAGTAAAACTTTGGCAGTTGTGACTGTGCAATCTCTGGTTATACATCACCCATGGAATAGCGTGTTCCCCTGAATTCCTAAGGAAATGATTTGAACCTCAGACAGTTTTATGCCTGGTTTGGTGGATGCAGCTGGAGAAAAAATGGAGCTCCCACGAGTGGCACTACAAACAGTCATGGGAAGGCCATGAAACACACGGAATACTCTGTGCTTGCCTCTGGCGACCCTTTAAACCACCATCTGGGTGCCATCCAGATGTTTCAGACTTCAGTCCACATTTGCCCTTCCCCACATGGCCAAAGGTCAGGAGGCTGGGAGTTCAATGCAAAACATCTGGAATGCATCCCATAGAGTGCAGCTACCTTGGACCGCAGTATGGTTATCATGAAGTCAGTGATGGAGACCCATGAAGTAGGCTTTGTTTCCAGGTAAGACCATGGGTCTGCTAGCCCAGGGTGGGAAATTCTGCCTGGCAAGAACTCTGAACACCTCATGTAGTACAAACTTTATTTTTCCCTAGCACTTCCACTGGGAATTCTGGGACTGGAGGGGTGCCAGCCTTCTCAGGGGCCCCAGCCATGCAAAGAAGTTACTTTGTCCCTGAGCAATGGGCCCTCTTCAAATGTTGAAGGAAGCTTCATAAAAACAATGACATTTTTGAGACATTTTTGCACATCACAGGTTGTTACCAAATTTCACCTGAACAGATACATTTAAGATGATTTTAGCCTTGTGATTCCAGGCACAGAAACCAAAGTGTTAAACAGAAAACAGAAAGCAAATCTTTATTTACAAAAGGGCAAAAAATCAACATCATTTGCACATCTCTTATGCATTTAAGTGAGAAAACGAGAAATGGGAAAGATGCTGTCAGGTTACATTTTGGAGAGATGTGCTTGATGAAACATTTCAACATGTTCAATTGTGACCCCAGGTTCTTTCTTTCTTTTTCCTTTATTTGTTTTTGAAACATCACTGAGGAAAAGTGTGTTGGAGAATTGTAAAGGTTTCATCTCCCTTGATGTATTTTTATTGAACGGCATCAAAGTTTAATATACTGTCCCCAGACGCCTGTCACTCACCATGTGATTTTTTTTCCATGGTTCCAGACGCATCAGGTTTGGATGTTAGGAGAGATGCAAGAAATACAGTGGAAACATCATCATTTGGATGTATTGTTTAACAGAGGGCTTCTAGTCTTGGAAGGTGAATGTATATTTTACAGCTCCTTTGGGGAATGAGAAAGATGGCATTTAAGAAGGGGGGAGAAATACATAAACGAAAATTACCATTTCTGCTAGGTTTTATCAGAAAAACAGAACACTTCCTGATTATTTTTCCCAAGCACTTTTCCCCTCTTTTTTGCACTTTCTCATCAGTATTTCAGAATAATTTCATGCTTCCCTTTCCCACCCCCCTCCTGTAAGCCATCAAACGTGTAAATTTGCAGATGGCACGGTCCTTCGAAAGCATCATTTTCATTGCTACTAACTTCTGTGCCTCTGGAGAAGACTGGCTTATGGCCCTCTTCTGCCACTAATGAATCTCCCATCTCCTTCACAGTAAACTCTCTTTTAAACATGCTAATATTTGAGCTGCACTGTGTTTAGTGTGCCATGTTAAACTTGCACACCCCTGGAGTTTTCCTTTCTTCTTTCCTGCGGTTGTTTTTAAGGATGCTCAACAGAGTCACTCCCGAGTACTGTGAGCTTTGTCCAAACACACCAGGAGAGCAAAGCCCAGGCAAGGGGGTACTTGCCGGATGAGCTCAGAATCACTCCAGTCCCAGTACAGATGTTGCAAAGCATGTAGGCATGGACTATTCACAATCCTGAACATGAGCACAAGAAAGAGCACTGTCTGTCTGTTTTTGAGAAAGTTCACATATTTACACTCATACTCAAAAATGCATGTTTTCAACATGGCATACTTGGAAATGAGCATTTTCAAGAGAGTGTGCGTGCGTGCGTGCGTGCATGGGTACAAACTCAACACTTTGGTTAGCGGGGGAATTTTGAAAAATCCAAAAAGAAATGTGTACTTTCCCCATTTGAAATGCATACTTTTCATGGCTGAACAAACCAAAAGCAGATGGAAAATGAAAAGAGAAGCCAACTGAAAGGAGCTTTGAATTCATTTTTTTGGAGAGGAGAGCTTAGGTGAGCTTGGAAATTGCTGCTTCTCCTTTCTGTACCAATTGGCCATTCACGATGAGAAGCGTTTTCATTTTGCCCCAACTCTCCGTGTAATCACTGCCCAGTGCTGTTGGACACTTCAAGCATTATTTGCACACATATAACTCTGGCTTAATCGTTCTGTTTACAAGGACAGGGGATATAACAGAGGCACCCTCTTGCTTCTGAATGGCACCGTCTCAGTGCTCTTTTAAGAATACTTCCAGCACATGGACTCAACAGATGCCCATTTTGCCAGGGGATGGTATGTTAGATTAAAAATCATGGCCTTAGATGCAAAGAGATCAAACCAGTCGATCTTAAAGGAAATCAACTCTGACTGATCTTTAGAAGGCCAGATACTGAAGATGAAACTCAAATACTTTGCCCACCTAATGAGAAGGAAGGACTCCCTGGAGAAGACCCTGATGCTGGGAACAATAGATGGCAAAAGAAGAAGGGGACAGCAGAGGATGAGGTGGCTGGATGGGGTCACTGGGGCAGTGGGAGTGGGCTTGGGTGGACTCTGAGGGATTGTTGAGGACAGGAGAGCCTGGAGGAATGTTGTCCATGGGGTCATGATGGGTTAGGCACAATTTTGCAGCTAAACAAACAAATAAAAACAAGGCCATGGAGTGGTTAGACATGGGCAGTCCTATTTGGGTGTACAAATTCCATCGATGCAATGTGGACGGGGCCTCTGAAATATGTAGAATTGTTCCTCCGGGCCAGTCCCTAACACACACAAACCATCTGAGACACACTTCTCATTGACCATCAGAAGGAAAACTCCAGACTAAGGGCCTTTCCTCGCTTATGGAGATGTTAGCACCCATTAGCATGCCTTAAGATTAGAGAGCAACACCCAGAACAGGCAGTGGGGTGGCATAAAAATGTTGATAAATAAATGAATGAACTCGCCCGTGAAACTCCAGGTGCATTTTTTGCACTTGGTTCTCCAGGCAGGCACTGAGTCTTTGCACTCAGGGTTTTTCTCAAGGCCAAGCTCTGGCGTGCTGTGTAATCCTCACGCAACAGTTCCTTTGGCGCTAGTGCATCAGTCCACAAAACTCACCCCCACTCTGAAGCACCATTGAAGGAAAGGTCCCTTCTTTACTGTCCTCACCATGGAATGGGTAATATATTTCTTTCAATTGTTTCTTTTCATTATGATTTTCTACCCTCTCCCTGCTAATTTCCAAGATTTACCCATTTATCTTCAGGTGAAGCTATCTGGATTCAGGTCCCTCTTCTTCATCCAAGTGAACTTCCATCTTGTTATTTGGAGAAACCAGTCTTCCTCGCTTCTCTTCTCCATGCTTTGGAAGCTGTTCCATCAATTCTAATGCTTCTCCATACCTTCAAATTCCTCCATAGAATTATTTAAATAGCCAAATACTTTATCTAAATGCTGCGTATATGCAGATTTCATATATGCATGTAATGAACTATATTGATTTGTTCTAATATTTGGCTTTGGACTTGTTCCTATAGACTTACTCGAGCAAACCCAGTGTGCACCTGTCAGTTTTTCCTTCTTGGGCAATCAGTTTCTTCTGCTTGCTCATCCTTCTTCTAAAAGAGGTGTAGATCCTTTTTAAGTTTGAAGGCCAAAATTCTTATCAAAGAAGTTCTCCGTGGCCACTTTCCTGTGGTGGCCACTGGGAGCAAAATAAAAGGGTCGGGCCAAAACACCTGTAAAAAATAAGCTTATTTTAACTTTTAGCTCTCACTCCCATGAACTAAAACTAAGAGAGACAGCTTTTCAGAATTGTCCTTGCTGTGTATCAGTAGGGAATATGGAAGGAAACAAATGTGTGTAGTAAAGACCACTAAAACAAGTTAACACAACACATGTGTGTGTTAACCTCCCCTTCTCTCCATGACAGTTTCAGAGTATGCTCAGCAAGACAAATTGGAAAAGATTTCTCACATAATAGTCTCATGTGCTTTGCAATGATTAAAAAAAGGTCTTCATACTGGAGTTTATCCAGTTTCCCCATATGGCAATTTCATTTCCTATAGCAAGTTTGAGTAGAAGGTAGACTGGATTCTGCTGGTAGATCTCTGCACAATGTGTCATTCATCACAGAGGTTTCTAAGTCCCACCTTTTAACAGTAGAGACAATAAAAATATTTTCTCCCACTTGCCAGAAAATAGATAAATAGACAATAGAGGAAGGAAGGAAGGAAGGAAGGAAGGAAGGAAGGAAGGAAGGAAGGAAATCATGCTTCAAGAGATCCAGCCTTCTTCCACTGGAATTTCCCATTTTCTTTCCTTAGCTTCCACACTGTTCTTGGAGAATTAGATAATTCTTCAAAGAATATTTTGGGGTGATGGGTCTCGCAAAGGAGAGGCATCCCCCATTCTACTCCTCCATAAGAAAGAGGGACTGAATTAACCCAAGTTCTTCTTTCTTGTCTTGCATGCACATTTGGTCTACTGGTTCTAGGCAGTGACTTTTTATCCATTTAGTGCCTTTACACACTGTATGGTGTGTAGATTGCCGTACATGCAATGAGACACTTCCTTGTTGCTGGCTACTGTTGGTACGCCTTGGAGTCATGGTGGTGCGGGGAGTGGGAGAATGAAAGGCAGAAGAAGACAAACCAATTAGAGATAGATCAGATCCATAAAATAAACCACAGACTCACGTTTACATGGCTGAGCAGGACTGTCTGGAACACATGCATTCACAAATGGAAGCTAACTCAGATGGCATATAACAGCAGCAAAACTTACCTGTAGGAAGGTGTGAGGCGTACATTTCGATGCATTTTTGATTGGGATTTAGCCAGTTTGCCCATTTCAGACTTAACCTGGACTTGAACACAACCTGAAATTAAGATCCATATATTTTCCAGTGTGCCATTAAGTTGCAGACAAAAATAAAGACCCAAAACTAACAAACAAAGCATCTGAGCATCAGTGTGCACTAATTTGAAAAATAATGTCATAAAACGAATACTTCAGGAAAATACACATGAACACACTTGAATCCATGGGACAAGACTGTATACAGTTCAGGATGCGCACAGCTGATGCATGCGTTTGGAAAACAACACCGCACAGATTTTCATGCAGAAAGAAAGACAAACAAAAGTAAGCTTGGAAATGGATACTGAGACATGATGGGTCAAGCTCTGAAAGGGAATGTGGAGAACTTCAGTGAGCTCAGCATTTACTGATCTGCATTTACCTTGTCTACACATGCTGTAGAGTATTTAAAATGGAGGTGAATCAGAGTTGATTCTTGTTGACTTTAGCATGACGGGCAATTTTACCTTGCCTGCTTGTGTCTCTCCTGTAACAATCGCTCTACCTTATTATTCCTTGTGGGTCATTTTTGGCTCCATCTTCACAAAAGACAAGGAGACTGAATTTGGAATTGTCAAAAGAGATTGAGCAGCACTGATGTTGGAAACAGAGCATTCAGAACTGCTGACTTCAGGCACCAAAACAAAATCATAAAAGAAACAAAAAAGAAAGCAATCCACCTTACAGGCTGAGCACAAAGCATTTAATTTAGTAAACATAAGAACTAGAGGCAACAGAAGAGCTGTGCTTTGCAGATGACTTTTCTGACATGACAAGGTGATGGGAGACTGCCAGAGCGAGAAAAACAAAAACAAAAACACAGTGATTTTCCCTTTGAAAAATAATATCATGAACTGAATTGAATCCTGGTGACAGGTGGAAAAAGGACAGTCCTAGAAGCACGGTCTTCTACTGAAGCATGCTGTCATTCTGGACGTTCTCTTGTTTTATTCTCATTCTGTCCCCTTACCTACGTCAGGGTTCGAAAAAAAAGCAGGGTTCAACTCCACGGAGGTGAATGCTGGCAAAAGCTCCTAGTCATGATGGCTTTGTGTTGCCTCTGAGACAGCACAGTTCCATGGTTCCTAGGCAAGGAAGTCAGGATAGGGTTCAGGCCATCTTGTCCTGCTTCTGGACTTCCCATCAGCATCTAGCTGGTCGCTCTGGAAAATAGAATGCTGGACTACGGAGGCCTTTGGTCTAAAGCAGTTTTAGAATTTGTGTTGGGCCATCTGCTGAGTTCACCGGCTTAAGGCACTCAGTTGTGATGTGTTGCACAATAGTTCCTAAAATGCTGGCTCCTGAAGAAGCAGGGCTATGGGAAGAAGCTTCATTCTCTTTGCCCTGCTCCTTTCCATCTCCTCTAAACATGTCCGACGAAGCAGCTTCAACTTAGAAAAGTCCAGTTCAACCTAATATCAAGGTTTTTGCTCCATTGTTGTTGTTGATGATCATAAAATAATAGAAATCACAGACTAGTAGAAATATAGAATTGGGGTGACCCCTGTGAGCCACTGCATTCCAGGAGAGGAACCGATTGCCTAGAAAAGGGGTATAGAATCTCCAATATGCAGGCTTAATCTAGCCATGGGGATTCTCCATCAGGCCCATGGGGACTCCTTGGATCCTGCAGGTGGAGGGGCTTGGCTACAAGCGCTGCCCACCAGAGGAATCATCGGCCAGGGATTCCCCTGGACAGACTTCTCCCTCCCAGTTTGCAGGGTGAGCAGTACACAGGAAAATCCTCAGTGTTGTGCCATGTGGGTGGTGAGTGGCACAACTAGGCCTGGTGAAGCTGAACACAATTCTACCACGTGTTGGCATGCTATCAACATGCGCCTGCCCCATGATCTCACGGAAAGCACATGCAGATGGAGTAGAAGGTGTACATCTCGGTTTGGGAGGAGTGGTGGTCAGACTAATGTTCTCCATCCAGATTCCATGCTTGCAGACACCATATCTGCCCAAGAACCTAAATGCACCTGCCAGGAGGTTAGTCTTCTGTTTCTGCTGCTGTTCTGTGCCATCAAGGCATTTGGAGCTTACAACAACCCCATGAACGAGCGCTCTCCAAAAAGTCCAGTCCTTCACAGCTCTGTTTGGCTCACGTAAATGCATCATCTGGACTCTGTAAAAATGGTGCAAATATGCATATGGAGCCTGTGAGTGCTGGGCTCTGTATTCAACGTTTCAGATGGAAAAGCAATGGCCAAATGGTTAGGCCATCAACAAATGTGCTACACATAGCCCTTTAACACACATGAAGAGTGTTCGACAAGAATCCAAACAGTTTAAGTGGCTGGCAATCAAGATCGCAAGTTTTATGCCACTGAAAAGCTTTCTACACCGCAACAGAATTAATGCTGAAAATATTCTCATCTCAACCAAACCTGTGATTTCACCCTCGCTCATAACTTCCCGAAAGAGCTGGTAATTCCGGTGGGAACAATGTGAACATCTGGATCCCTGTGACTGCATCTGATTTCCTTTCTCCTTGGAGACTGATCTGAATTCCATGTAAAGATATCCCCAGAGGGGAAAACATGATACCTTTTAGTATGATACCTGAAACTCCTCTGCCCCCACCCCGCTCAAATTTAAACAGAATGCAGTGTTTCTGAAACTTGACTGTCTGAATTGTGGAAGTGGAGAGAAAGCATCTCTCCCTCCCTCCCTCCCTCCCTCCCTCCCTCTCTCTCTCTCATTTGGTTCCTTCTAATTACAATTGCCCTGTCACTGAGATGCCAAACCGACTAGGCGCAAATCAGGTACCATCTCCCCAGGGTCTTCTTTGTAAGAGGAAGACTGTCTCCGATGGCTTCAACATGACAATTTCCGCTCTTCTACTTCAAAGTTGAGTGTGTTTCCCTCTGGACAAATTTGGATTTGATTATTTTCATCAGCTTCTTGGTCTCAAGCTGCTTGATTAGCATCTCGCTCACCTAAGAAATTAGAACACCGGGTAGAAAGAGACAGCTCCTGATAACCATGCAGTACCCATGAAAATATGGAGTGAGTATTGCTGTAAATGGCCTTCTGAAGTCTTTGCCTACAGGACAGGCCCTGAAATACCCCCACCCCATTCCTCCAACCCCCTCAGGGGAAGTGGTTTAAAGTAGCCAAGGCTTGAAGGGATGCTACACCCACCAATTGGCAAAGATGATGACATCATCTCCACAAAGTTGTTCAGGCTTCCTGGTTTTCTCTGAGCTCAGTCAGAATCCTCATAGCAGCTGGGGAGAAAACCAATGGCCCCAGCACTGGACATTGTGTCCCCTGCTTCAATCTGAAGTATTTGGAGTGGTTTGGTCTCAAACAGAGGGCTGTGAGCTGCTCCTGGACATCAACTAGACTCAAAGGCCAGGTCCTGGTGATGAGTCAGAACTTGTGTGTTGACATGGGTCAACCAGCTGCTGGAATTTCTGGATTCTTCTGGGGGACATGACTATGATGTCCCCCATCATGATGGTTTTCTACACTTCCAAATCTACCACCACAAATCTGCTCAGGCAAAGCATCACCTCATCACATGTGGTTCTCCATATGACTGGACGCTTCAGGCACTCACCACTTCGCCAGTTGTAGGCACTCTTGCTAGAGTATCATCAGGTGCTATCCATGTTGTTTCTGAACATGTATCTTTACCTGTGCTTGATATTCTGAGGAAGAAGCAGGAAGAAGCAGAAAGAAGCATGAGATGTTACCTCCCAGTGTTGCGATCCCATTATAGTTAGCCTATAGTGAAATGGAAGCAAAGGCAGCAAGCATAGGCAAAGTCAGTTTATGAGGAAATTGGAACTGTAAAATTTTTTGCATAGCTTGGCTCAGTCATCAATAGAAGGGAGATGGCAGCTAAGAAATTTGAATGGGACTGAGAATGGGAAGGAAAGCAACGCAGAGACTAGAAAAGTTCATGAAGTGTATGGACCTTTCACTGGAGACAAGGTCAGGATCATTCCCACACACTATGCAAGGGTGTGAAAGATGGACAGTGAAGAAAGCTGAGAAGAAGAAACTGATGGGTTTGAAATGCAGATGATACTAAAATGTGGGTAGTGGCCACAACTGAGGAGCAGGTACTCTGGATCCAGAAGGATCTGGACAGACTATGGAAGTGGGCAGGAGACAACAGGATGGCGTTCAATGTGGATAAGTGCAAGGTCTTGCACTTGGGGCATAGGAATAGGTGTCATAAGTACAGGTTAGGTGACAAGAGGCTGGAGAGCAGCACTTGTGAAAGGGACCTCGGGGTGCTGGTTGGCTGCAGGCTAAACATGAGTCAGTAGTGTAATGTGGTGGTCAAGAGGGTGAATGCCACTCTTGCATGCATAGCCAGAAGCATGGCTTCCAGATCGAGAGAGGTATTACTATTATTTATTATTTATTTATTAAAACATTTTTATGCCGCCCCATTCGCTGAAGCCTCGGGGCGGCTCACATCAATAAATTAAAATAATTATAATATAAATTAAAATATAAAATTAAAATTAAAATTAAAATTAAAATTAAAATACAGCAGCACAGTATAAAATAAGCCGCCCTGGCCAGATAAAACCAATAATGTTAACAGTTGAAATGCCGCTTGAATAAAAAGGTCTTCGCCTGGCGCCGAAAAACAAATAACGACGGCGCCAGGCGGACCTCTCTGGGGAGCGCGTTCCATAGATTGGGCGCCACCGCAGAGAAAGCCCTCCTCCGAGTACCCACCCTCCTAATTTCTTTCATGGAGGGTTCCCAGAGAAGGGCCTCCCCTGCCGATCTCAAGGGGCGGCTGGGCATATATGGATGCAAGCGCTCCTTCAGGTAACCAGGACCCAAGCCGTTTAGGGCTTTATAGGTCATCACCAACACCTTGAATTGGGCCCGGACTTCAATGAGAAGCCAGTGAAGCTGACGGAGAAATGGAGTCATGTGAACACAATGCCCAGTCCCCGTCAGCAGCCTGGCAGCTCTGTTTTGAACCAGTTGAAGTATCCGGACCGTCTTCAAGGGTAGCCCCACGTAGAACGCATTACAGAAGTCGAGATGGGAAGTCACCAATGCATGTGTCACTGTCGCGAGGCAGTCATACTCCAGATAGGGGTGCAGCTGGTGGATCAGCCGAAGCTGGAGGAAAGCGCTCCTCGCCACTGTGGTCACCTGAGCTTCTAGTGAAAGCTCCGGGTCGAGGAGCACTCCCAAGCTGCGAACCTTGTCCCTAAGAGGGAGTGCAACCCCATTCAGAACAAGGTTCAGTTCACCCTCTCCAAAGCCAGAACCACCAACCAACAGGACCTCCGTCTTGTCTGGATTGAGCTTCAGTTTATTGGCCCTCATCCAGCCCATTACCTCGGCCAGGCAGCGGTTCAGTACAGCCACTGCCTCATCTGGATTGGTGGAAAACGAGAGGTAGAGCTGGGTATCATCAGCGTACTGATGGTTCCGCAGCCCACACCTCCTGATGACCTCTCCCAGCGGTTTCATGTAAATGTTGAACAGCAACGGGGACAGAATGGACCCCTGCGGCACTCCATGGCATAGCTGCCATGGCACAGAGCCATAGTCCCCCAGCACCACCTTCTGGAACCGGCCATCGAGATAGGAGCGGAACCACTGCAAAGCAGTGCCTCCAACCCCCAATCCCGCAAGCCTGTCCAGAAGGATACCATGGTTGATGGTATCGAAAGCCGCTGAGAGGTCCAGGAGAACCAACAGGGACGCACTCCCCCTGTCTTTCTCCCTGCACAGGTCATCGTACAGGGCGACCAAGGCAGATTCAGTACCGTACCCGGGTTTGAAGCCGGACTGAAATGGGTCCAGATAATCAGTTTCATCCAAGAGTGCTTGGAGTTGTCCCGCCACCACTCGCTCTAACACCTGGCCCAGAAACGGGATGTTGGCCACTGGTCTATAATTAGTGGCCATCTCTGGATCCAGGTACGCCTTCTTCAGGACCGGTCGGACTACCGCCTCCTTTAAAGGGGCAGGCACCCGACCCTCCCTCAGAGAGGCGTTAATCACTTCCAAAATCCAGGTCCCAATCCCGTGCTTGGAATTATTTATTAACCAAGACGGGCAAGGATCCAATAGGCAAGTGGTGGGACGTACTCGTCCAAGCACCTTGTCCACATCATCGGGCCGCAATAACTGAAATTCATCCAATAATTCTGGACCAGACGGTGGCATTGGCGTCTCCCTTAAAGCCTCTGTATCAATAGTGGAATCCAGCTCGTGACGAATCTGAGCGATTTTCTCCCTGAAATGCCTGGCAAAGTCATCACAGCGGGCCTTTGAGGGTGGAATCAGGTCTTCTTTCGGACCTGGACAAACCAGGCCATGCACCACTCGAAAAAGCTCCGCCAGACGGCATTGTGAGGAGGCAATGGAAGCGGAAAAATATCTCTTTTTCGCCGCCCTCACCGCCACAGCATAGGCCCGATAGTGGGCTCTCAAGTGTGTTCAGTCAAATTCATCACGTGATTTCCTCCACCTACGCTCTAGCCATCTCCCAACCTGCTTCATCGCCCTCAATCCAGGGGTATACCAAGGGGAAGAGTGGGCTCTGCCCGGTGGGAGAGGGCGCTTAGGAGCGATCGTGTCTACAGCCCTGGTCATCTCCCCAGTCCACAGTTCGACCAGAGCCTCGACAGGAGCACCCGTCTTGTCAGCCGGAAACTCTCCCAGGGCCTTCAGGAATCCTTCCGGATCCATCCGGCTCCGGGGGCGGACCCACACAATCGGGTCTGCACCCTTACAGAGGGAGAAGTCGCTCTCGAGCACAAACCTCACCAGGAAGTGATCTGACCATGACAGGGGAGTCAAACATAAATTCCTCACCCTCAGACCACCCTCTTCCTGTCCCATCGAGAAAACCAGGTCCAGGGTGTGTCCACGTTCATGGGTCGGGCCGATGACTTGTTCAGACAGCCCCATGGCCGCCATGGAGACCATGAAGTCCTGAGCCACCCCGGTCAGATCAGTCTCGGCATGGAGATTGAAGTCCCCCAGGACCAACATCCTGGGGGTCCTCAACACCAGGTCCACTAGAATGCAGAAGCTGCTTTGGGGGTGAAAGTGGAGGGAGGGAAAAGGCACGACAGTCATGTTACCTTTTGTGGCAATTTGTGATTTTTGCAAACCAACTGATTCAGAACACATCCTATTAGAACCACGTAGTTTTCAGTGCATATTTGTGATACTTCAATAACACTTAAAATTATCAAAAATTTTGTCTGTCTTAGAGACAGGAGTCCACAAGCTGGTTCAACTTTTACTGCAGAGGTAGCCCAGAGCTATTAAATCAATGTAGGACTTCAGCTCCTGGTGTTCCTAGGAACTGATACTCTGTATTCTGGAGTCAGTGATATTTCAGGGACCACGGGACCACGGGACTGGGACTCAGACAATCCGGGTTCGAGTCCCCACTCGGCCATGGAGCCAACTGGGTGACTTTGGGCCAGTCACAGACTCTCAGCCCAACCTACCTCACAGGGTTGCTGTTGTGGGGATAAGATGGAGGGGGAGATGTAAGCTGCCTTGAGCCCTTTGTAGGAAAAAGGCGGGATATAAATCGATAAATAAATAAATATAAATAAATCTCTGATAACCACAGAGTTAAAATCAACCAGGTCTTAATTGCAGTGAAGGATGGAGGACGGATTGGCCAGCAAAATCTTGCAGACATTTTGGAGTTCCTCACAGGCAAAGATGCTATGGAACTTCAACAGAAACCAAATAAACTTTTGTAAAACAAAGTTTCTGAGCTGGTGGGACAGTAGCAGTTAGTTTGCACATCCTTATAAGAGAATCAGATCCTTCCAGCAACCCCAAGTCAAGATTTATTTGCTGGTTTCTCTGGAAAGATGGAAGATGTTCCAGAAACAGTTGCACATGGTCCATCACCTCAAGCTCCATCTCATTTTATTCAGCAGTACAGCAAGTCAGACATTTGCTCTATCCAGTATGGTATGATCTCTATGGAGCATCAGTAGATTTTCCTCTATCATATTGGGCCACAATTAGGAATGGCAAATCAGTGATACTCAAGCTATCTGAACTCCATCCCAAAGCCTTTTTCATCAGGACTCCATTCCACATTGTAATATTTTTTCTTTTGTTTCACATGCAGAAAATAGGTTTTCCTAAGACACATATTAATAGTTCCCATCTTTCATATGTTCTCCTCCTTCTCCTAAGATTAAACAAAAAACGTGCACATGCCTGAAATATACTCATAGGAATTTTCTCAATGTACTTATTCTGAAAGCTGCATTTTAAAAAAATACGTAGTTCCTGAAACATATTTTTGAGAGTCTTTAATTTACAGTGCATGCTGAGAAATGTCTTGACTTCAACTGTCAATTGGGTCCAAATTCATGTTCAATCCAGGAGGTATGAACTGGGTAAATGCTGTTCAAAAACACACTGCAAAATATCCCTCCTTTACCCCTAGTTTAATAGAACCCTTGGCTATTCCGGAAGAACTGGGTTTCACTGTCTCAGTAGTTCATATAGAAACATAGAAACAGAGCGAGTCAGAAGGCACCTCCTGGGCCATCTAGTCTGACCTCTGGCTCCAGCCGGCTCCGCTCACGACACACCTACCATGTGCAGGTTTAGCCTATCCTTGAATATATCCAGGATAGATTCCCAGTAAAGATCATCAGGCTCCAGCACACTACTTCTGGCTGCATTTACCCTGCAGCTTTTGGTTAACAGTCGCAAGGAACTGAGATGTACCTATTCATCATCATGGTCCTGGTAGTTGCTGTCACCAGCACCACCTCCATAAGGTGCCAAGATTCCCTTGGGCATTTCCACAGAGGTTCAGCAGCAAATTTGTGATGTGAGAGCCTCTGTCAGATTTTGCTCCAGCTGCCTTCAAACTATCATTTCCCTGGGCATGTGTTGGATGTCTTTGGTCTTGCAGAAGCTTCTGAAGTTGCCTCAGCATTCCAGTGAAGGATGGCCATTCTGTGGATTGAGCCTTCCCATTTCTTGCTTGGTCGTGGAGAAATCTGCAGTGGTTCCCATTCTGAAAGAAAATCAAAGGTCAAGACATTTCAACTTCAGGCTTATCAAAGCCCTTGAGTATGAGCTGAAAAATATTGTCTGCTGTCCACTTCGAGTTAATGGAATGATAAATGCCAGTCCATCCCCTTTCTGAATCCTGCCCGCTTTTTCCTAATTCCTCAGAATTTTTTGCCATTTCAGTCAAACTAGAATGTATTACCATGATTTACGTGCAAAATGATTTGCATGACTTCTGTCAATGCTATTTGCATGCCATTATTATGAAAGCTGCTTATTTGGGGAGCCGAGATGATATATGAGCATTTATAACAACCATGCCTTGTTATTTAGACTTGATTTTTAGATACGCCTTGGAGTGGGGGGGGGAATGGGGGCTGCAGAAGAATGTCACACTTTCTCTTATCATGGCTAAGCAATCTTTGCATGTCTGCAGAGAAAATGACCAGCAACGTTCAATCATGGCAAAACATGCTCCCCCTCCTCCTTTATTTTTCAAGCTGAAATCCTTCTCAAATGCAAATAATTATAGGCTTGGACAGATGTTGATAAGAAATCACAATCAATCTTTCTCACTTGCTTCAGATGAAAATGGCAGGGGACTTATTATTATTATTATTATTTTAGAAGGAGAGAGCAAATGAGTAGAACTTAAATGTTTGGAAGGCAGGAGACCACATCCCTTCAGTTACCTAGCAACCCCTGGGATTTGTGCAAATTTTGTGGCCCTATCGTGGCGGTGGCAAGGTGTGTGAGAGTATGGTCCTTCCTTTTAGCCCCTTCCTCCGGCCTTGGGGCTTCTGGAGGTCTGCCTTGCCAGGCTCCCACCTGGGGACCAGTGAATGAGCCAGGTGGAGACCAGCTCTGCTGAAAGGGTGCTCCCCCTTGGCTCCTGGTTTGTGCCCTGCCGTATCTGAGCCTTTCCTTGCTCCTGGGGAATGGAAGAAAGGCTACACAGTGGATATCCCTTTGATTTCTTCCTATGCTTCTCACGTCTACCCAGATTTCTCCCATGTGGGCCAACAAGTGGAACCACAAAGTGATGTACAGCTCACAGAGAAGACACACTGGAACCAGACAGTTGGGGTGTTGCCATAAGTGAACCATGTATTCTGTGTGATGTACCAAGAGTGATATTATGGGCAATGCGCTTCCCTCATGCCCTATAAGCACATTTGGGCTTCAGCTCCAGCTCGCCCATGTGAGTCAGGGGGCAGCAGAACTTGGAGGAGCTCAGAGTTTCTCTGCCCTATGCAAGCTAAGGGGGTCTGAGCTATCCATTGTGCCCCTCTAAGTGTTTGCGGAGTTGGGGTTTCAAGCATGGCTTTTCTGTGCAAGGGAGTATCCTAAGAGCACAGGGACAGCCTGGCTGGAAGAGACCGGGGCTTGTCGAGTCTGGCACTGTGCCCCCAGTGGAGACCTTCTTGAGAGCTGTTAATAGCAGCTCCCCATTGTGGCAGCCAGCAACTCACTGGGGTCTGCAGGAAGGTTCTGAAATTGTATCCAGCACACGTTGAATTAAGAAAGTGTGGGCTGCAAGGAGGAAGACCTTCTGTTGGGTGGTTCCCAATTATGGAATGACCTCCTTTCTGAGGCCTGCCTGGCACCAACATTGTCATGTTTGCAGCACCAGTTCATTGGCAAATGATGGGACAACCTGACTGTGTTTGCAGGTTTCCTTTTTACTGAAACTGTTTACATTTTGTATGGTGGAATTGCATGCCGTTGTTTGTTTCCGTTGAGTAGTTCTTGTCATCCAGTTTTACTATTGGACCTGGATTGTTGTGAACTGCTCAGACAGCTTCAACTATTGCGCAGTATAGAGACGATGCTGAAGATTATGGTAATGAGAGGTTATGCAAAATAAAAGAAACAAAGTCAATAATTAGACAAAAGAACAATTCTGTATAAGTCCAATACAGACTAATATCATCCCAGATGGAATAATTCGAAAGAGTACCAAGAGGATTTACAAATTTGTGGTGGAAGGAATCACCTATCCAGGGCTGTGGGGACACCACAGAATGCACTAAAGATGCCCAAGAGAGCCAGTCAAGCTGAGTCATATTCCTTTTGAGTTATTTACTTTTTTGAAAAGTGTGTGAGAGCTGTACCAGCATCCACCCTCCTACCATCCATGTGAAAAAGGTGAGTGTTACTATTTTGATGCCTGAGACACTGAACTGAGGCTAAGACATGGTGGGAAGTGGAGCTTCAACGAGGAGGGCATCAACCTGCGTTGGAGCTGATCGCTGCTTTCTAAACCCTGAACTAACCTTGCAATCGCTGACCGTTACAAATAGAAGAAACTCTTGACGTAGAGGGAGTAAAGATCCTGGGCAGATGGCTTGTACAGGCAACAGGAGTATGAATTAGTCTAGTTTAAAGGGGAAGAGGAGGAGGTGGAGGAGGAGGGGAAAGCAAGATGCCCCCTTTGCCAGACAATACATGAAACAGCAAAACAAACCCTTGAATAAACAACAGATAAACACACCCTGTTACATCTCAGCTGCAGTCCAGAAGTAGGTGCGCATATATACTGGAACTCAGGTGGACACCGTATTTCATCTGATGTGGTACAGAGAGTGAATTTGGACATCTGGAGCAAACTGTGGGCCTGTGTAATGGAGCACTCTGTCTAACAAGCAGGGCAAAGTGCAGCACCAACCTAGCACTTGTCTCCCTAGCAACTGGAATATACAAGCTTGTTGCCTTGGGCATGAGAGATAACATAAAGGGGACCCATTGATAGCCAGATCCAGGGGTGCTTCATGAAACTAGAGAACTCTGCTGGGGCTAAACCAAACCAAATCCCTAACACATAAGAGCAGGTTAAATGACATCTCTTTTTAGAGATCTGGTTTAAAGCTGATGCATCATGTACACAGAAACCTAGCAAGCGTTCATCTTTCTGAGTCATGGTGCTTCACACTTTGGGAAGTTTTCTCCAGTTGTGTCCTAAGTCTGAGTGGGATCGTGGCCACAAGTGCAGGACTGGGACTTGGGAGATCCGGGTTCTGGTCTCCACTCAGGCAAGGAGCACCCTGGGTGACTTTGGGCTAGTCCCAAACCTGCAGAACGAGCTTCCTCACAAGGTTCTTGTTGCACAGATAATATTGAGAGGAGGAATAGGAGAAGGAGCAGGAGGAAAATTATGAAAGCCATCTTAAGTTCCTTGCAAGAAAAAAAGGTGGGATAGAAATATAATAGATAAATAAGTCAACTGATGTCATCCATTTTAATAATATGCTGAGGCATATTATACTTGATATTTATTTAACTTTTCAATCAATCCATCCATCCATCCCCAGGAAATTGTTGTAAATTACATCCCAAATATTAATTTGTTTAGTTGTTGTACTGACCAATAGCCAAGATTATGATGATGTTTCTGGATACAGTTTGGTTTGGGTTGTGTCTTTTAACAGATTCAAATGGTAAGTGTCCATGCCTGTGCGTTCTGACCTATGGACATTTCCATGCATTGTTTCCCTTCATCAGAACCGTGGTTTCAGTAAGAGAATCTCTGGAAATAATTCTGGAACTGAGCAGGTGCTACTTCCCTGCACTTTCAATCATCAGTTCTGTGCTTCTTTCTCTCCCCACCTCTACATTATCAATGCTTATGTGTGCGTTGCTAAAACACTGGGGGAAGTATTCTGATGGATTGGATCTCTGTGTTTAATTACATCAAGATGGGAGACATTTTCCACATGTTCATATATGCTCTTGCCCATTGATATATCGCCACTCTGCAAAAATATTCAGACACATAATTTGTTTTTTGGGGGTTTTACCAGAAGTGGACAAATTTAGAATGGCATAAAAGTATGCCTGGTGCAATTCACAACAAGTGTGTGTTTTGGTATTACAACAAACATGTGCCTTGTGGGGTTCTTTATCTACGCACAAGGTACATTGGGGCTGTGGAGATGGCATGAAAGTAATTATTGCAATTACTTACAAATAATTGCAATTATTATTGTTATTACTGTTTTAATTATTGTAAGCCATCCTGAGATGTTGTATTGTGGAAGGGCAGGGCAAAAATGTTTTAAATACATAAATAAATGAAGGAATGAAAGGACCTGGATGCAGCAACAAACTAGATATACACAACGTTTTGTGTGAAACATGTTGTGGTTGTTTTTTTAATGAAGGGATGGAGAATTTTAAATGCAGTGGGTTTCATGCAGCAGTGTCCCAGTGCTTGTACTAATGACATGGCGCTGGTATGGACCAGCCTATCTCCCAAGTAATTAGGGCTTTCTAGAGCAACATGGAAAGTTGTGATTTTCCACCGAATTATGATGATGCAGTAGCAAAAAGAAGAGTGTGCTGCTGAATTTCAGCTGTAAAACACTGTTGTTGTTTTTGCCCTATTCTGACAGCAAGTGCTTCTTATGTTGCTCAAGTTGGTTTATCCAAGGGTGATGCCATTCTTGTCAGCACTGGGACATTGTTGCTTGAGTTTCAGAGGTAAGAAGGATAATTCAGGAAGAGGATAATTTGGGAATGCAGCTGGTAGAGGAGAATGTCAGAAGCATCTCTCTGGTTATGCAGGCAGAAATCTGACTGAGTTCAAATGGAACTGCTCCTAATAGGTATGAATAAGACTGCCTCCTTAGAGTGTTCTTGGTAGATACACACTTCTGCATCAGTTTATTTTTAGTATGTTCTGAACTTAGAATAAGAAGTTCAAAAGGGAGGGGTGAGCCCTTCTTTGTGTGGGAGAATTGCAGGTTAATTTGTATTTTGACCAGATGAATATGGCATGTAGAAAGCAAGGTCAAGATGATTGCTATAAAAATGTGTAAAGAATATTCCTCTGGAGTGTCTATTATTAATTAGTTAATTAGCCACCAGGGCAACCTGCTTCCATCACTTGATGAGAACAATCTGTGATATCCTGAACTCATTGACCCCCAGGGGGAGACTTGACTCCGGGTCAATAGACGGTTTGCTCCAAAGCTTGGAGTCATCTGTAACCATTTCTGACAGAGGAGCTTTCTGGATACTACCAGGCATGTCTATTACACACACCCTTGATGTCAGGAACATGCTTCTGCTCCCAATTAATCACTGGCCAAGCCTGTAGGAACAAGGTGCAGGAGGCGCTTTATGGCTCCATCCCAAGACACATGGGCCTGCGGATTCATGGCAGGCATCGTGAGGACAGGGCTTGCTGGCCCCTGTGTCCAGAATCTATTTGCAGCCGCTTCAGTCAGAGCAAATAAGATATTTTTGTGGGTGGGGTGCCTCTAATACTGAAAGCTGAGGTGATGGCCTCCCATGGCATTTCTGTCTTATCGGGCATCTGAAAAAGACTTCTAACAAAAGCAGGACACTAATCAGCACTGCTTTCCCATGGAGGAAGATGTAAGGACTTCAGCTGGTATATGCAAAATGACAGGAACAGCACTGGAGAATCAAGAATTATTAGAATAATCCTCTGAATGAAGGCCAGAGACTTTTGGAAACTTCCATTCTGGGCTTGATCCAGATTTTGCCGTATTTAGAGCAGACCCATTGAAATCCACGAGACTTAAGTTGGGCAGACCTAAGCTAGCATCAGTCATGAAAACATTTTTTCATGTTTAACATGATAAACAAAGATGTAAGTAATTGAAGTGCCTTGATTTCAATTGGCTCGCTGCAAGTATGATGATATCCAGAACCAACCTCTGAGTTGCATTAGATGCAACTGTCCAAGTTGATAAAGCAGGACCTACCACAGGGAGAAGGGGCAGCCAGGCATCCTTGGGGAGCGAATATCCCACAATCCCCTGCTTTACACATGGGCATCACAGTCCAATACATGGGGCTATCAGTGGCTACTGGCCTTGCTGCCTAATGGCTACTCCATTACCAGAGGCCAGCATGAACCAGTTGCTGAGGAGCTTGGGCAGGAGGGGGTCTTGCAGCCATCCTGTTCGAGGGATCTGTGGGCAGTTGACTGCCACTGTGTGACTGGACTGCTGGACTAGATGGGCCTTTGCTCTGAGCCAACAGGGCTTCTCTTATATTCTTATGTTCTTCCATATCCACGCTGAGGAAAGTATATGGATGGCAGTGACAAGCTGCTCCAGGGAAGAGGTCCTATGATTGCCATCCCAGTGATTGTAGCTATGAATAATTATTTTTCTGAGATGGTAAGTTCAGCTGCCATTTCTAAATGGTGTTCTAACACTTGGCCTTCATGGAACTGATGGCCTTCATAGACCCTTCCAGCTCTACTATTCTATGACTTGACTCTCAAGTTCCTATTTTGCCTCCAAAAGTGAGTTAGACCAGTTGTAAGAAGGCGTATTCATGAAACCTGCCATGGATTCAGAAGAGTTTGAATTATTATGAATGTGACCCCCAGATTGCAGAAGAAACTGGCTTCTTCGGAGTCCTACAGATTCCATGGATTTGTGATTCAGCTTTGTTTATGCTTTATTTATGTACGTATTTGCTAATGCAATACTATACACTCGCATGTGTGCAACACAGTTCATGCCCATAATAGTAGCACTAGCACTAGTAGTAGTAGTAGTAACATAGAAACATAGGATCATAGCGAGTCAGAAGGGGTCTCCCGGGCCATCTAGTCTGACCTCCAGCACCAGCCAGCTCCGCTCACGACATGCATACCATGTGGACGTCCAGCCTGTGCTTGAACACCCGCACCGATGGGGCCTCAACCACCTCCCGGGGAAGCCCATTGCACACCCTCGGGGTCCTGACTGTCAGGAAGTGCTTCCTGGCAACCAAATGGAACCTTGGCCCCCTGAGCTTTGCTCCATTGGAGTGTGTCCTGTCTTCCTCTGCAGGGGAGAACAGGTCTCTACCCATCTCCATGTGACATCCCCTCACATACCTGTATGTCGCCAACATATCCCCTCTGTAATATGATTCTGTCCCTGAATAGAATGATGGTATTGAGATATAGGTTTCCCCCTTCCTACTTTCAAAACCACAAATTGTTAAGTCTCTCAGCATGCACAGAGTGGTTCATTGACTCCAATCTAGCAACTGCTTCCAAGAACCCTCCTTTGGAGTTCCATGGGGCCTCCTCTCTGAGAAGGCCTGTTTGGAGGTGGGAAAACCCTTTGTGTACACAGCAGTCCTCTAATTGGCTAGCCCTTCTCTCCCAGTGCCATGTCATGGGGTCAAGAGTTGTTTCAGGCTTGGCTGGCTCAGTAGCTCCTGTCCATTCCTTCTCCTGAGAGTGGTAGATCCTGACTCAGAGTCCACCTCAACACCTGGAGAGGACAGCCTTGAGATAAGTCCCTCCACTTCTTCTATCTCGATATTTGGAGGCCCTGTTTTCCAGGGCACATCCTTCCTGTCTGAAGAGTCTGAATCTTCTTGACTGTGAAGCTCATGCCATGCATGACCGTCTCTTTCATTCCCAACAGAGAGAACCAAGGGCGCCTGCTAATGCATGACATCAAGCAGAAAGCCCACATGTCTCTGGTTGTGTATGTACACCAGTGTTTGCCTGCTTGCACACTCAAGGCGAGTGCTACTCCCTACTCAAAGCTACTTACATCTGTACGTGAGTAGCCTCAAGAGATAGCCTACCATATTCTGGGGCAGATCCATTGGAGGGAAAAGCCTACCAATTTTTCCAGAGAGGGAAGAAGTTGTCCTAGAGGTGGGGATCACTATTAGCAGTGGTAACAGTAACACAGTAATGAGCTCCAATGCACAACGAAGTGACCCCTTGCTTTGAAACCTCCAAAGTGCTCAGGATTATTTATTTTATTTATTCAGAATATTTATATGCCATCCTTTCGCAGAGCCTCAGGAGGGCTTACGTAAATAAGAGCTAGGACTCATTGATCTACTAAGCTCTCAGTAGTAAATTATTTTTGTTTATTTTACTTTTTCTCATTTTTCCCACCTTCTTTCTTTTCAAGAAGCTCATGAAGGCTCACATAATTCTTCTCTTCCTCCTCACAATCTTCCTTCCTTCCTCTGCACAACAACCCTGTGAGGTAGGCTGGGCTGAGAGTCTGTGACTGGTCCATAGTCACCCAGTTGGCTCCATGGCTGAGTGGGGACTAGAACCCAGATCACCCAAGTCCTAGATCTCAGCCATGCACCACAACACCTCTCAGTAGTCCTTATGCAATGACTATACACCTGAATATATGCTATACTAAGCTATAGTATATATTAAATTCTAGCACTTAATATACTACCACAGCAAGTGTGCCTGTGTGTGTGCAAGAACAAAAACCCAGACATGTTCTTAGAAATACTGCTGTTAGCCTAAAAGTGAGAGAAGAATTAAAAGGAATAATATCTGTGACCCCCTCATCCTGGCATAATAGACCATCTTCTGTTTTATAGCACAGCCTTATGGAAATACGTTTCGACACCTTCTTACCTTGGCAAAAGGTAAAACTCCAAGGCTTAAGGCACAATTCTGGCAAGTGAAGATGAAGGGGGCAGGAAGCCCAATTCCCAGCTAGGTTGGCTGAGCCATGCTGGGAGCTGAAGGACTCTTTGTTGGTCTAGAGATATAAAGGATTGTGCTCAGATATTTTACTGAGAGGGGGAATTTTGGAAGAGGCAGATGCCATTTTAAAAGCTTAGCTTTCCCTCAGTGGATGAAGTCTACAGTAACCTCATTGAAGCTCCACTGAAATGGAGGGGAGCTGCACCAAATGTATTTTACATGTCACAATAGGAGATTATGTTGCATTTTTTTAAAATGGTGTATCCAAAGCTTGCACCAGATGCATCCCTTAAGCATATTCCCCTATCTATTTTTTCCCAGTCTTGCCCCTTAGGTTCTTAAAGCAGCTTTCCATGCTGCCTCAGCTGAAACGATTGCTTGCTCCTTTCTACATCTTGGTGCAGTTCTCCTCCTGTCCATCTACTCTCTAAATGGTTTCTGGCTTAAATATCTACAGCAATGTCTCTTAACTTCACAAAAATGTTGGTTTTTCCAAACTAGGCTGCGAGGTTGTTCATGGCGACTGGCCAGTAGAATCACACTGTACCAGTGCTGTCTCCCAGGCCATCTTTAGGAAAAATCAAAGAGCTTTTATTATCTTATAAACCCCTAAAGTTGCGGGGCAAAGCTAGATATGCTTGTCCAGTACCTGGTAACATCCCATTTATGGGTTTCCTTCACCAGAGAGGCCCACCGGACACCTACCTTGTGGTCTTCTGGATACAAAATGAAAAACAAACCCAGACGTTTTAGACCTTCAGCTTTAAAAAATGGTGTGTGTGCATTTTTAGATCTTTGCACTGCTCTTCCTTGCAGCCTGTTAAAACCTGATTTCAATGCATGGCTTTTCTATTATGTTTTACCTGGGAGGCAATGGGATGGCAGCCTGATTGCATTTTGTACTCTAAGCCGTGTCTCGCAAATCTTGCTCCTCAGTGAATTTGGGCTGATAGGCAGTACTGAAATGTGATAAAGACATTCATTCAATTTAAAACCAAGAATATGGATGGAGCGTGTTGATTGTTGGTGGGACTTATTCTAATCCTGTGATGAAAATATTCCTAAAGTTAGGCTGAGTTATGCATGAAAAGAAAACTACATGGTTTATTATCGTATTTTATTCTATCAGGTCCATTGCTTCCTTCCTTAAAAAAGGGTAGAGGAAGAGGAAGAGAAAACATGTGGCACAATTCCTCCTTCTCTCTCCTTCCTTCCACTTTATCCTCACAACAATCCTATGAGGTAGGCCTGCCCAAGATTCATTGTCCTGCAAAACTTCAGCCAATCAACTTCATCACTGAGTAGGTACTAGAACCAAAGTCTCATTGGTCTGAGTCCTACATTCTGGCTAATAAACCACACTGGTTTGCTTGATGTTTGTTTATATATATATATATATATATATATATATATATATATAATTTTTTCTAGAAACTAGCATTAAAAACATCAATCATTTAAGACGTCGGACATACTGGGTCAGCATCTCACTCTTTTTAACAGTCCATAACCATTTTCAAATCTACGCATAGTCCCGTTTCTCTAGCCAATAGTTCCAAGTTTGATAGAAATACGTATCCTCCTTCTCCTTCAGAGACAAGGTCAATCAGTCTATTTCTGCACAATTCAAAATCTTTTTTATGATCAGTTCTTCAGTAGGTGGCTCTTCACTCCAATGCTGGGCAAATACAATCCTCGCTGCAGTAATTACATGTAAAATCAGGTATATAGCTTGTTTATCAAAGTCATCAGGAATAATGCCTAATAGAAAAAACTTCAGGTTTAAATGTTAAAGTTTTTTGTAACATTTCCTCAGTTAGCTTGATGTTTCTTGAGAGGAACTACATTTCAACTAAGTATTCCATTCAGTATTTAAGGGAGGAATCCATGCAAGATTCCATAGGCCATTGAAATGGGAGATTATGGGCATCCTATGCAGGGCAGAAGGAATCCAGAGACAAAAACCCACACCTGCACTCCTCCGCCCTGGCAAAGCTGTTGTGAAACCAATTTCAAACATCTGAGGGCAATACTTTATAGAGGAAGAGAAGGTTCTGGGGTGCTGACAAGAGACCCCATCACCCCCTGCCTCCTCCAGAACAGCAGCAGCACCCCTTCTCCAGAGGTACACCTGCAGCTTCAGAGAAGCAGGCAAAGAGGTCTTTCTGAGCACAGAAGACCTAGCTACGTGGTTAGAGCAAATCTGATCTTTTAGCTGGGTCTCCGACATACCCCATAGACCTCTAGATGCTGAAGCATCAATGCAATTTTCGTGGGGTGCAGATTTATGGCTAAAGGGGCAGGGTAGAAATCTAATAAATAAATACGTTTGTGCAAAGGGACTTATGGGTAAATGCATGGAGACTCCATCTCCCTTTCAGCTAGCATGGGAAGAAGAGCTGCTTCTCCCAACGTTGCAGTTGTGTCTTGGAGGGGACAAGAAGGAAGGGAGGGAAGGCTTCCGGGGCGGAGGCCTTGTGCCCGTTCTGATCATCATAGCGACCACCTTCCTTGGTGCTTTATCTGGACAGCTGAAAAAGACTGCTGAGATGAGCATCAGGGTACAAGCTTCTGTCACAGCAGAGACTGGGCTTCTGAGTTCGGAAGCTTTCTTGCATCAAAGGTGGAGGTGACACAATCCCACCTTTGCGTACCACCTTTGTGCTCAAGTATGCCAAGTAATTCATAAATTTAAATGTTGGCTTATTGTACCTGGCACAGAAGGAAAGGGAGGAAATGCTAGATATTGATGTAAATTAAATTTTAATTGGTCCATGTTTTAGTTTTAGGAGCCTTATATAATATTTATTTTATTTATTTGTTTAATTATATTTATCTTGTTTTATTTAATTTTGGTAGTTTACTTATGAATTTTTATTGCTATTGGTCCTTTTGTTAGCATTATGTAAGCTGCCCAGAGAACCTATGGCTATTGAGGAAGCATATAAATCAAATAAATAATTTACATGAAATGTAAATTACGTAAATTCACATTCATCCAAAACAGGACAATCTGGTTTTTCTACCAGTGGCTTTTAACCTGCTGCTTTACCAAATCTTCTCCTTTTGTTTCTTATGGGATCAAGATTTCCTCCTTTCTACATGCCCTGCCACAAGGTGCTTTTCTTTGTCTCAGTATAATTTCCAGAACCACAGTCCATTCATAGCATCAGACCTAGCTCAGATTAGATTCCTTCACCCACCCACCCAAAATCATTTTTGGAATCCTTCTGCTTGGATCTTCTCCCCAAAGGGATGGCATTGGGTTCTTGATGTACTCAAACAGATGGGGTGCCTTCTACAGTTATGGAGGCCTCCTGCGAGTCCCTTGGACTGCAAGGAGATCAAACCGGTCAGTCCTAGAGGAGATCAACCCTGACTGCTCTTTAGAAGGCCAGATCCTGAAGATGAAGCTCAAATACTTTGGCCACCTAATGAGAAGGAAGGACTCCCTGGAGAAGACCCTGATGCTGGGAACAATTGAGGGCAAAAGAAGCAGAGGATGAGGTGGCTGGATGGAGTCACTGAAGCAGTCGTTGTGAGCTTAGATGGACGCCGGGAGATGGTGGAGGACAGGAAGGCCTGGAGGAGTGTTGTCCATGGGGTCACGATGGGTCGGACACGACTTCGCAACTAGCAACAACAACAACACGGAAGTCTGTGGGAGCTGAGCTGGTGGATATTTCTCCTGAGACGGCAGGCAATGTGGTTTCAGCATGGGAAAGAGCCCTGACAGCAAGTTGCTGTTATCCTACAGGGCAGCAATGGGTTGGGCATCACTTGGGTGGGTTTTGATGTCTCGTACAATAGTACTACAAGAAATTCCCTGTAAGAATAGCAACCCACATCATCCCCATCCATTGCAGATCTGCTTTAAATAGACATGGCCCAATTGTATACCAAACACTGTGTGTCTAACTCTTTATGGCTCCCTCCTTTCACTCACAAATGAATTGTCCATATGCTTTGGCAGCTAAAAGACCAATATAACAACACCAGAAGGACAGGTGGCCACCTTTAATGGCACAGTGGGTGAAGGACAATGAAGCTTGGGTTAAGTTAAATGAATCTTTGGATTCACTGGCTTTTAAGTATAATTTATGAATGGATAAGTACATGAACAGCTTAGCTGCTTCTGCTAAAGTCTTATGCAGAATTATCCCTATTAATAGCAGCGTATTTTGCTATTCATGAGAAATACGGGGTACATAGTATGGAGGTATCCAGTGTAACAGACTGAACTGAATTTCATGTAAGAAAACTGTAATATTATTTTGTGCTTTGGTTTTGTGTAGGTTCTGATTTTTGAAAGTCACAATAAAAATAGCAGGGGGATAAGCACAACTTACTGTTACTGCACAGAGGGGTGGTGAAAATGCATATACCTTCTCAGTCAGCTTTATTCTGCTGTCTTCAGACAACATGATTCTTTTTCCCCTCTGAAAACACACCAGAAATACTTGGAAACCTCTGGAGAAGCCCAATGGGGCAGGGACGATTCATGGGGTCAATTAAGCCCCTCTCCCAAAAAAATTACTATGAATTTATTTCTTTATTTCCTTAAAACTTTTCTAGACTGTCCCCTACTAGGGATGGTTTAACAATAAGACAATATAAACTGAGCAATTGTGAATGTTGAGAAGCAATTTGTCTTCAAACAGACTTCCTTTTTATATCTGTGGGGTCATTTGTTCAACTGGCAACCCTCTTACTTGGAATGACCACTTCTTTCCCACCCCATGCCACAACTCCACAGGATATTTTCTTGGACTCATGAGTGGAAACCACACATACGCACCAGTGGCAACTCGTCCAGTGGAACTTCAGAGTTTGGTTTGGAAGGGAAAGCATCTCTCTTTTTCCTCCCCGAACGCTGTTTGCCAACACCTGTCCTGCTGTCCTGTGGGGAAAAGAAAGGACCAGATGGATATAGCTCAGGTGCCTCTACACATTTTTCAAACAATAAAACCTCTGCCAGATGTTCGTAATATTCCAGGCAGTGAAATCACTTATTGCTGAACTTCCGCATTCTTATCGCTCAGTGGAATGGCAAAAGACTTCTAAAGAGTAAT
Organism: Varanus komodoensis; assembly: GCF_004798865.1. NCBI lineage: Eukaryota > Metazoa > Chordata > Lepidosauria > Squamata > Varanidae > Varanus > Varanus komodoensis. The sequence continues at coordinate 2,592,763 of NW_025335606.1, forward strand.
TAGAGGCCAGGAGAAAGAAGCATCAATAATGTCTCCCCTTCTGTGTACCGGGCATGAGTCCTGGCACTGGGAGGGAGCTGCTTTGTCTTTGCCTAAAATGTATCTGCCCTGCCTGACAGGTCCTTCCCAGAACCGCGTGTGTGTGCGTGCGTGCACACATGGATGCATTTAAGCTGTAATCCTTGTCCAAACTCCATCCAACCATTAATATGAGTGTCTGAGCTTCGACCAAGCACTGCCTCTCTGCTGGGGATGTGGTGGCACAGCGGCTGAATGATGCAGGAACTGTTGGTCAGAAATGGTCAGCACTCCGGCGGTTTGAGCCCAGCCCTGAGAGATGGGGTGATTTCTTGCTGCTTGTCCCTAGCTCCTGACCACCTAGCATGCCATCTGTGAGTAGATAAATAGGGACCACCATTACCTGGTGGGAAAAGCTGACTGCAATTGGGTGGAAACCAGAACCAGTGCTGGATCTGCCTGGACTTGTTCAGTGAAGGATCGCTGGGGGAAAGCCCCAGGTGAGATGGCTTCCTCAAGAGCATTGCTGGCCACCTGGTGTTAAGCTAGATGCCCCCAGTGCAAGACAAAACTAGCAAATGTTGGCCTTCAGAACATGCATCATGTTTTTAAAAAAACAGTGTAGATTCCCTGGCCATGTATTTGCTGCTGCTGTTGTTCTTCATTGCAAAGTCATGCCCAGCCCCTCATGACTCCATGAACAGCATTCCTCCAGGGCTTCCTGTCCTCCGTCATACCTTGGAGTCCACCCAAGCTCACACCCACTGCCCCAGTGACTCAATCCAGCCATCTCATCCTCTGCCGTCCCCTTCTCCTCCTGCCTTCAATTGTTCCCAGCATCAGGTTCTTCTCCAGTGAGTTGCTCCTTCTCATTAAGTGGTCAAAGTATTTGAGTTTCATCTTCAGTATCTGGCCTTCTAAAGAGCAGTCAGGGTTGATTTCCTTTAAGATGGACAGGTTTGATCTCTCCGGCCATGAATGCCATATGCTAAATAAATAAAACCACTCTGCTTACTCTCAGAGGTAAAATTGTATGAGGATAAAATGTGTGGGATATTTCCCTCTCTCCTTTTGGAAGGAAGGCAGAGGATAAATGCAGGGATCCTCCTCCCCTCTCTCCTCCCTGCTTCCTCTGCTTGTTCTCCTCTCTTGAGAAGCATCTCTACTCATGGTGTACATACACCCCTCTGATCCCACAGTGTCGCCTCTGATTTAGCCACTGGAGGAGAGGGGAGAAAGTGGGCAATTTTGGCCGTCTCCCTCTTCATCCTGCAGCTCTCCACACTATCTCTTGCACGGTTCCAGAGCGTTCTCCCAGCTCCCGACCTCCAGGTCAGCTCTTTGGAATGCACAGGAGATTCAAGGGGCTGAGGGACACACCCCTCTTGCTCTTCCAGTATCAGTATTCTGTGAGCAGAGTTCTGCTCAAGGTTGCTCTGGATCGCACCCAAGACATGAGAGTGGATGTGCTCCATAAGCAATGTTCCCTTTTTCAAATCATCTCAGCCTCACCCCAGAATATATTTCTATCTCAGCCTCATGCCATCGCCTTGAAATATGTCTTTATGGGGAATGGCAAGATAATGGCTGCAGCCTTGGGGAGAAAAAGTGGTGTTCGGTTCATTTGTTTTATTTCTATAACCCTGTCGGTGTGTAATATTGATATTCACGACTTGTGAGCACCCAGAAATGGACTGGGAAGAAGACATCGGGAGCTAGACAACCCCAATCTCCTGACTGCCGTTGCTGCAGCCCCACGAAGAAAGGCTGCAACATCTGGCATTGTTTAGCAATCCCACTTTTGTTTCTTCTTCAGGTAAGTGGTAGGACAGGTGACAGGTGTGCAAAATATCAATGGTGCATTGAGAGTGGGTAGGAAGATTTCTCTCTCTCTCCTCCAATACTGGAAATGAAAGGGGTCATCCTGTGAAGCTAATTGCTGGACGATACAGGAAAGATAACTCTAAATAGATCGATAGATAGATAGATGGATGTTGAGAATGAGGAGGAGGGACAAGAAATGGTGGTGCTGGCAGGCAGGCAGGCAGTAGAAGCAGAAGACCCATTGAGTGTTTCTTTCCAGAGTTCCCTCGAAATCCTGGAGTTCTCCCTGACTGGGGAAGGGAGAGCATCACCCATTGGCAGTGGGCAAACCTTTTTAAATGTTTTAGGGGGAACTGTTGTTGCTTCTTTTTACCTCGGTTGTGTTGTGTGGCAAGAGGCTGCAGTGGTGGAGTCCTATTCCCCCCTTTCCTTTTCCAGGAGTGAAGTGAGGGTCAGCCTGGAAGACCCACAATTGTGTAGGAGAATGTGAACCATGGTCAGCCAACCCTTCCCTGGCCTAGGAAAGATGCTTTGGTTAGACTGGCACGGTGATGTTCTACACAAAATTGCAGAAGTGGGAAATGGTTGCCGGCGGACCTTCCGCCGCCAGCAGAATTCTTACTCTGCCTTGCCAGCTGAAGTCAACATGCGGCAAGCTCAGAACGAAGACTTACCTGCCTGATGATTAAAGTCCTGCTTGAGACACTGCACAAGGACAGTGTGCTTGCGCGTGATAATTTGAATGCTCTGAAGAGATAAGGGAGCCTTGAGAGGAATGGATGCATTAGAAGTGTGAAATGGATTAGCATCAAAGTCCCTGGGAAAATCTGAAACATGAAATGAAGGCTCCTGAGAGATGGGAAGGATTCTGAAGGCATTAGAAGGTCCACCGTGCAGGTTGGCATGGTGTCAGCTGAGCAAGGCTTGTGCTTTCAGAAGAGAGGGATGCTGACAACAGCACCTTAGTGACCCGGGGAAAATAGCAGCTTGAAGCAGGAGGTCGCTTGGCTGCGACTGTTGCATTTGATGATGGTTTTCCTGACTGTATATTTAAATGGCTCCAAATAACCAGGTGGAGGGCACATCTTGGTCATCTGTGAATGATCAGATATGAGTTTCAGTGGAGACTATCTTCCAAAGTTCATCTTCCTTATTTCCATCTAAAAAGGAATGATTTTGAAAATAACTGTCCCAGAGAACTGCCAACATTAGCCATGCCCCTGTTATGTTGCCTTGAGTGACTTGTGAAGGGAATTTTGAGGTTTTTTTTGAGGCCTGGACATGTGAGCAAATCACATCTCAAAGTTATCCCTAACTGTAGGCTGTGGGTGAGGAGAACATTTCACTCTACTTTTCCGAGGAAATCCTCAACCATCACTCAGGCTAGGACTCAACATTATGAATTGTAATAGGCTGGCTCCTCCTCTTCCTTTCTTTGCAGAGCCAAATGCCAATGGTTTCAATTGGCCACCATTTTGTACCCTCTGCACATCACACGACATTTCTGGGGAATGCAATTCCTGTGGCTTTTGGGGTGAAAGTGTCAACCAGCTTGGAGCAGAGGACTTTTAAGCAATTTTTCAGCAAAGTTGACTTATTTTTCTACTGTATTAAAATCTCAGAAATTCTATCAGGGAAAGGAAAAAGAAGTCAGCTTAGAAGTTGATGAAGCATCCAGAGCAACTAAAACATTGCAGACAAACTGGGATCTGCAAACCAGTGAAGTCTGAGATCAATGTAAACCTCTAAACACAAGTTCAATGTTTGTATCACCTCAAAATGGGCTTATGTTTGCTATCACTGTTTGTTATGTGTGATTGGAAAAAGTCTGCAAAATGAACACAACTGAACATGAAAGATATGCAAAAGAGCCTCTGATTTGTGCAAATTTCCTTCCATAGGCTGAAGCATGAAAGAGCACATTTTAAAACCTGAGCAATGGTGAAGCTTTTTCTCATTGATATGTATGTACTTTCCAAATACAAATCCCTGTTTTAAATGTGCAAACATTTTGGGAGAAGGTGTTACCCTGCTCACACTTGCATTTGCATTTATGAAGAGTGCATGTTCACCTGTTCTGTGACTTTAAAAAAATATATGCATTTCTGAAGAAAATAAGGTATTTTAGAGAACTTGGTATGGCTGAATCTCCATTGTTTTTCAATTTAACTCTTTTGATGTTATCACCTACAGGAAAATTAAAAGGAGAAGCATATTGTAAGAAGGCTAAGAGTTAGTCAGTCACTTTTCTCTCAGGCTTATTCTAAGCAATATCACATGTTTCCTCCAATAAGCCCATCCTGGCCCATTTCCACAATAATATGCACCTTTAAAAATGCATGAAAATTCACATTTAGGTATGCTTTTCAAATATATTTTTGTTCCAAAATCTGAATGGCTAATCTTGGGGAAGTATGAAATCCAATGAGCAATTTATCTCTGGACTGTACATTAGTCTACCTGGTTTGGAGCACTCGCATTCATATCAGAACTCACAAAGATGGAATTCCTCAAGCATCCTAGATAAAGCCACTGACATTTCTCAAATCCCTGTCAGGTGTAGCTCTCGTAAGGGGGGAAAAGTAAGGAAAAACAAAGTCAGACTTGGTTTAGAGCTTTTTATTTGATGTATCCTCAACTCACAAGTGCAGCATAAGGGCATGTGATAAAAATTGAAACACACGTTGTGAACATTTCTGCGTACCAATGAACATACATGAATTCATACTATGGATATTCAAAGAAGTCTTCCAGTACCCCGTCAACCTAAGAAGCATAGTTCTACCATTCTGGACCTTCCCTTTCTGGGGAATGAACCTAAGCCCAGCCTTGCTTTGGTATTTTGAAAGGGCTTTATCTATTTGTTTGATGATTGGATGTTTCTGACGGTATTGATTCCTGCCATTCTCAGGAGTCTCAGAGTTTGACACAAAGTAAATTTATGGAGCCAGCCCATCTTTTGTTATCTCTCAGTTGGCATTTGAGCTCATCCAGTGTCCAAAGTATGTCACGAACTTCACAGCCTATCTAACTTAGCTGTATGCGCTGTCAACACTACCCGGGCCTCATAGATCAAGGAAGAGCCTGTGGAACTGACAAAAAGGAAATTGACTGCACTTTCTGAGGTCATATTGGAAGTATAGTTATTACTTTGCTCCTCCACTTGTTGAAATACTTAAAGATTTGCGGGAAATGACATTGCTTTTTGAAACTTTCTCTGTACGCTGCCTCTGCCACGCAGTGCAACTTTTTGAATTTGCTTCCGTACTCCAATTTATCAAGTGAGATTTTTTCGGTCTGTTTTCTGCCGGGGAAGGAAGGTCATCCATGATCCAGTTCTAGCAGCTGACACTTGGCTCCTTTATTCCAAGCGAGCCAGTGGATAGCATCGTGTGTCTCTAGAGCAAATCTCAGGCCACAGATCACCTGTAACCCAACTTGGTCCCAAACTTTCCATCCAGAGTTCCCTAGGGGGCCATGCCCCCTTTCCCCACGGAGTCCATCAAGTGCACCTCCTGGTCGGCACAAGAATCCAGTTTAAAGCATTCCTAACACAGAGCTGTCTAGCAATACCTCTGGTGGACAGCCAACACCGCCTCCCTAGTAGTAAATTCTACTGCCTGGCTGCTCTGACATTTGGGACTTTCGAAAATGAAAACTACCTTCCTGAAACTAAAACCCATGACCGGACTTGAAAGTACTAACCTATCTAGACCTGTGCAGGTTTTTTTTTTCCCCAAAAAAAATCTCCACCTTATTTATTTATTTATTTATTTTATTTATTAGGACATTTCTATGCCGCCCCTTGCCGAAGCCTCGGGGCAGCTTACAACACAATAAAATACAATAAAATACAAAAATAACAATATAAAATTAAAATTAACAATATAAAATAAATAAAAATATAAAATATAAAATATAAAAGACATGCAATTTGCTTCCGCTGGCACTGCCAATGGCCACATCATGGACTGTATTGGAAGGCTGCCTGCCATTCTGCCTCTCCCCAATGCAGTGTCAGCGTTGTGTAAGTGTTGGGCACATTGCATCCAGCTCCAGGGAAACGGTGGCATGAGTTCTGTGCTAAACCGCTCCTCCAATTCCTGAAATATTTCTTTTGCCATGGGAGAGCTTTATGTCTTGCAATGCATGGCTGTGCGAATTGGACCATAAGGAAGGCTGAGCGCCGAAGGATTGAGGCCTTTGAATTGTGGGGCTGGAGGAGACTCCTGCGAGTCCCTTGGACCGCAAGGCGATCAAACCAGTCAGTCCTAGAGGAGATCAACCCTGACTGCTCTTTAGAAGGCCAGATCCTGAAGATGAAACTCAAATACTTTGACCACCTAATGGGAAGGAAGGACTCCCTGGAGAAGACCCCAATTCTGGGAATGATTGAAGGCAAAAGGAGAAGAGGACTGCAGAGAATGAGGTGGCTGGATGGAGTCACTGAAGCAGTTGGCATGAGCCTAAGTGGACTCTGGGGGATGGTGGAGGACAGGAAGGCCTGGACAAATGTTGTCATGGGGTTGCGATGGGCCGGACATGACTACGCGACTAACAACAACAACAAGCTTTATCTCATTTCCTTAACTATATTTCCATACCCATCAACAGATCAAGGTGTCTGGTTGGTCTACAAAGATCAGAGCCTTTAAAACATGCATGGATAACAAATGCATGGATACAAAGTATGCCTACATACGTATACATGGTACATTCAGAGAGGCACAATTCTCATTGGATGCCTCATTTCTGAGTGGTTCTAATTTATCTGTTTTTGAGGCTGCCACTGCAAGGCAGCTATTTTCTTTCCATTGCACACACAAATCTGAAAATGATCCATGCCCCATGACTTTAATTGAAGTTGTTAAGATCCAGAGCAATGACCTGGGTGGAAGAAGACAAGAATGAGACGTTGGAATGAGAACAACACAACCTGAAGTGAGACAGAATCCAAAGTGCAAATTTACGGTTTAATTGCAATTTATAGCCATAGTACTGGACAAGTTCAGGAACCAGGAAGAGAAACAGAGATGGAGGTACCATGAGGCAGGATAACTGGACAGGATACACGGCAAGAGTCAGGCAAAATGCAAGAGGTGGACCACAGCACAGCCGGCAGGAAGACCCACGCTGCTGCGGTGAGACAGGATACGGACCAGACCAGGTGCAGGTTCTAAAGGAAAAACAAGAACCTACATTGCTGAAGCAAGTTCTGGAGCAAAGGGTTTTCTCCTGTATAATCTTCCCCAGGACTTCCAGCTGGTGCTCATCAGGAGGCTGAGAGCTCCAGCAGGTCCTGAGACCAATCTTGCAAACTCAGTGGTAGTTGTTCTTGTTCTGGACAGGTCAAGCCGGAAGAGTGGGAAGCTGAGAGGGCTACAAGCTGCATTTTAGCCTGCATGGAAGATGCAAAAGGAGGACTGTACAAGGAAAAGCTGGTACACGATGGACCGCCTCCTAAGTGAATGCAGAACAAGAAAGAGGAACAAATGCCATGTTAATTTCTCCGTTTTCTTCACAACTGAATTTCTTTTGGAGAGTAACTTGTTTTCCATCACACTGAAAGAAAACAGAAATAGATGTTGAAGCGATTTGTAGCACACCACTAATTATATATCCCCATCTTCTCTTTCCTAGGCTAACTATAAATAATATTACAAATATTATTATTATTAATAATAATACCTGTCCTGTGATATTCAGGAAGGAAAGAATCTTCCCTTTACATATTGACTTTGGTTTGGCCCAAATGCAACTACAGCCCATATTTCTGTTTGGTTATCAAGTGCCAAACTTAAAAAGCTGAAATATTCAACTTTAGCTGTTCCATTAAGGGGAGGTTGGCTTAACTTCTTGATGAGCTTCAACTCAGTGAAGGGCTACGAAAACCAAATGAAAATGAATGAAATATTAGTATCCACTGAATAAACTGTAAAATGATTAGTCAAATTTTAGTACACACTATTTAAAAACTTTTTTAATTAAGACTTTTAATTAATAATTGAAAAATTAATCTACCAATAATTATAACTATGATTATAGGATTTAATTGTGCTTAATGATTGGGGGCTGATTAATGACCAGACTAAGTCTTTTAGATTCTCTAACTTGAAAAGGGTAGGAGGTGATGGATTCCATTCAATGAAGTTAAGCAGCAATTCACACTTCATAGACCAGGAAACCCCCAGATGTGAGCTTATGATTCAAGAGGAAGAAGGAGCTCCAGTATTATTCAATCTTTGGAATCGGCCTGCACATTTATAGTAAGTAAGGAACCCCTCTTAGATCATCAGATTTATCAATTTGTGTGCTATACCTGTTCCCAGATTCACAATTGCTAAGAAAATGTCAAAATCCATGTCCAAGTTCCAGTTTAGGATCAGCTACCAAAGATGTCCACAGCAAGGAAAAAGGGTGTTGAAAATGACATCATTTTGTTTCCGCTACTACCTTTGTGGGCTTTAGAGATTCCTCTCTTTGAGAAAACTGTGAAGAATTCTGGGGACGGCAAAATCAGTGATAAATTTATCAGGGATCCTTCAGATGCACGAAGACACTGAATAATTTACTGAGGTCATTCCTCACCTCCATTCCTCTCAGCGCCCCCATGGAAGGTTGCAATCCTATTCTCAAAGTTGGCACCATCAGTCCAGCTGACCTTGCCATTGTTATTTTTATTGTATTTCTAATTTAATTTCTATACCACCCAACAGCCAAAGTTCTCTGGGCAGTTTGCAAGGCACTTTAAATATTCATATCCATTGCTGCCAATGACTACCCCTTTCCAAAAGACGCTTCACCAAATAAACCAAAAGAATGAAGGGATAGAAAGAAAAATTAGAACAGCGTTTCCAACAACCTTCACACGGAACCTGCTTCTGGATGGGAGCGTGTCCACAGGCTGGAGAGCAAAGTGGATCATGAACACGGCAGTGTCAGCTTCTGCAGTCTTGTCCGAATGATGCCGGGGTGCCCACAGCACCCTATATCATGTGGACACCTGTCCCACGAATGAGGCTTCTCTGCCCCAGGAGGCCAAACTCTTCCTGCCGTGTGTGGTGTTCCCAAAAGTACACTTGGCGCACATTTCTCCTGATAATCATTCTTATTCAATTTTGCCTAACATAATGAATCGCTGTATGTTCTTTTCACTAATAGATACTTTTCTCAATATCATCCTTCTGCTATTCATCTTGGAAAATAATATTGCATAAACTCATCTCATTGTTTCCAGCCTTCATTATGGAACTGTGAATTATATCTGCTGAAGACCAAATGCCATTATTTACTCAACGATGCTACATACAGGGTTATAGGTCATTTCGTTTCCTACTGGGCAAGGGAATGTTCCCTAGTTCATCAATTAAAGCATCCATGAGGATATCCAAAAATGCATTCAACGACCACCAAGAAAAGGTCTCAGGATGACCAACTTCTCTTCACAGGATCAACCACGTTTCTTGGTGAATACAGTCCAGTTTCACCTGCACTAGGCAATCCATCTACTCTGTCTTGTTGTTGTTGTTGTTAGTCGCAAAGTCATGTCCAACCCATTGAGACTCCATGGACAACATTCCTCCAGGGCTTCCTGTCCTCCACCATCCCCTGGAGTCCACCCAAGCTCACACCAACTGCTTCAGTGACTCCCTCCAGCCACCTCATCCTCTGCCGTGCCCTTCTTATTTTGTGTCAATTGTTCCCAGCATCAGGATCTTCTCCAGTGAGTCCTTCCTCTTCTCATTAGGTGGCCAAAGTATTTGAGTTTCAGCTTCAGTATCTGGCCTTCTAAAGAGCAGTCAGGGTTAATCTCCACTAGGACTGACTGGTTTCATTGCCTTGCGGTCCAAGGGACTCGCAGGAGTCTCCTCCAACACCACAATTCAAAGGCCTCAATTCTTTGGTGCTTGGCCTTCCTTATGGTCCAGCTTTCATAGTCATACATTGCAACTGGGAAAACCATCGCCTTGACTATATGCACTTTTGTCAGCAGGGTGATGTCTCTTCTTTTTAGTATGCTGCCTAGATTTGCCATAGCTTTCCTCCCCAGGAGCAAGCGTCTTTTAATTTCTTGGCTGCAGTCCCCGTCTGCAGTGATCTTGGAGCCCAGGAAAATGAAATCTGTCACTACTACTCAGTCTAGTACAGGACAAGTCTGCAGATCATAGATGCAAAGTTCCCTCAAAGGGAAAGTGCTTAAAGGTTAAGATCCACCCCTGTAGGAATCCAAGAGGTTCTACAGACTGGATGGAGAACTTCTGTACCTTTCCTCTTCCTGTTCAACATGCAGAGCAAAGAGGTCTGTACCACTGAGCCAAGACATATGAATACATTGTGCTTTTCCAGTCTGAAGGCCAACTTTGCAGAATCCTCCCGTGGTTCCACGTCCACATGCCCATTGCATGCTTTCATTTTAATTGGGGGTGGGTGTAGTGGGTTCCCATTTCTCCACCTATAAGGGTCCCCCATAGCTTGCTGCTTTGGCAAAGTTATGGCCACTAAATTCTCGAAGACAATATTACAGCAAATCACCTCAAATGTGCTCAAGGCAGGAGAACGATTCCATAATCAAAGTGCTAGGTCTTTGAGGACAAGTTTAATTACTTTAATCTATATAGCCTGGAAAACATAATGCTTAATGGGGTAATCTATTGAAGAATGTGGAATTTTAAACAGTATAGACTTGGGCAACTGTAGCAAGCCCACTCTCAGATGATAAAAAACCGAGAGCATTAAGTGGTGTCTGAAGGAAGCCTCGGCTGTTCATAAATCAATAATTGATAAAACGTACTCTTGTGTAACCACGTTGGGGGTTTTATGTCGTAGGTGGAATAAACCGATTGCACGAGACTACAGCCCTCAGTGGAATTATAGCACATGCCTCTTTTATGTGCTTTAATTGCTGAGTGTTTGTACACAAACGACAGAGATGCTGCTCTCTGGTTTTGTGGGCTATAAAGCCATGAGTGTTGCCTGCCCTCTGGGCCCCAGATGAGAGCGATAATATCGGCATAGCATGGGGCCCAAGGCCGCTGGGCAGCCCACGCAGAAGCTGTTGCTTGGAGATTCATGCGCTCAATATTTCCAGCCATTAACAACGTCCGTACGCTCCTTTGGAGGGTGTGGATATTAACCTCTGAAACCTGGCCTTAGTCCAGCTGGGGTAATTATATCTTGTCTCCTTAACATCTTCCTGCTGCTTTATTTTTTTAATCTCTCTCTCTCTTTTATTTCCGTCCATTTCCATGAGCTCGAGCCATTTCTTAGTCCTTCCCACATATGCCTTCTTGTTTTGCTTTGTGGTTCTCTTTGTACTCAGAATTCAGTGGACAAAAGCCCTGTTCCCACTGTTTTAATTCAGTACAGGGAATGTCTGGCATGGATGAAGCCCAAAGACAATGGATCTACCAGGACAGAAAATGTGTGATCAGCCTACGGAACTCACTCACACAGCATAGGGTGTTCCCCTCCAAGGAACACCAGGAACTGGCAATCAGAAAAAATACTGCATCATAACCCAGAGGGTCTATTTAGTTACAGGAAATACTAAACAAGCTATTTGGTTACAGTGAATATTGTTTTAGTTACGGATAAACCAGCTAATGCCCTCCCCAAAGGGACCCAATGTTGGACTGAGCAAATATCCACACAAACACGGTACATTAGGTCTGCTTGTGTCTTCTTTCTATCAAACGAGGCTCACGTACACTGCTCTTATTCCATCTCATGGCAGTTTCAAACTGTGAACTTTGCTGTGGCTTTTTTTGAGAAAATGTATGTGCATTTTCTGACATGTGCAACCAGATGTATGCACCTTTCCCATTGATTAAGTCATGTTTGTGCACATTATCCAAAAGGATGCCTCTTTCATGCAAGTTTTTCTTTTCTTTCAAATGCTGTCAGACACATTGGGAAGTGTGGGTAACACTTAGCTTTTTGGTGGCCTTTGCCATATTCTGCCTTTCATAGCCTCAACGTTTTGGACATCTCCATCTAGCTCAGTATGGTTACCTGAAGGAGCGCTTGCATCCATATATGCCCAGCCGCCCCTTGAGATTGGCGGAGGAGGCCCTTCACCGGGAACCCTCCATGAAAGAAATTAGGAGGGTGGGTACTCGGAGGAGGGCTTTCTCTGCGGTGGCGCCTAAGTTATGGAACGCGCTCCCCGGAGAGGTCCGCCTGGCGCCGTCGTTATTTGTTTTTTGGTGCCAGGCAAAGACCTTTTTATTCAAGCGGCATTTTAACTGTTAACATTATTGTTTTATCTGGCCAGGGCGGCTTATTTTATACTGAACTGCTGTATTTTAATTTTATATTTATATTTTAATTTATATTATAATTATTTTAACTTAATGATGTGAGCCGCCCCGAGGCTTCGGCGAATGGGGCGGCATAAAATGTTTTAATAAATAAATAATAAATAAATAAATATAAATCATGATTGTGACTCTTTCTGGCCATATTTCCTAATATGGTTTGAAGAAGTCTTCTATTCATCCCCACCCCAAAACACTAAGTGAGATAGGAGTGAACTCCTCAAACAGGGTCTGTCCCCTGCTCTCCTACTCCCAATGCCCCTAATTGTTGTTAGCCGCGAAGTCATGTCCGACCCATCGTGACCCCATGGGCAACACTCCTCCAGGCCTTCCTGTCCTCCACCATCCCCCAGAGTCCCCCCAAGCTCACCCCAACCACCTCAGTGACTCCATCTAGCCACCTCATCCTCTGCCGTCCCCTTCTTCTTTTATGAATGAGTGCCCTCCAAATTTCATGTCCGCAACAGTTCTGTTCAACTCTCCCAAGTTCACAACCAAGGTTTCCTTTATTGATCCCTTCCAGTGCACGTTCTGTGGTAGTGAAATCCACAAGAAAGGGATGCAGACCACCCCCCGCCGCCGCCCCACCAGGCAGCCCAATTGAGCCCGTGGCTCCTCCACTGTTATCTCCAGTCTCAGGTCTGATGCTGCAATGGCCTAAGCAGTGGAGGCTGGTACAGTCACTGAGCTCACACGAACGGCAAAGGAAACTTGGTACTGAACACCCTCCCAAGACGGTTTTGGCATAATGGATTGTTGTTGTTAGTCGTGAAGTCATGTCCGACCCATCGCGACCCCATGGACAACATTCCTCCAGGCCGTCCTGTCCTCCACCATCCCCTGGAGTCCACCCAAGCCCACACCCACCGCCCCAGGGACCCCTTCCAGCCACCTCATTCTCTCCCACCCCCTTCATCTTCTGTCCTCTATTGTTCCCAGCATCAGGGTCTTCTCCATGAGTCCTTCCTTCTCATTTATTTTATTTTATTTATTTTTCGATTTATATCCTGCCTTTTTCCTACAAAGGGCTCAAGGCAGCTTACATCATTCTCCTCCTCCATCTTATCCCCACAACAACAACCCTGTGAGGTAGGTTGGGCTGAGAGTCTGTGACTGGTGGCTAAAGTATTTGAGCTTCATCTTCAGCATCTGGCCTTCTAAAAAGCAGCCAGGGTTGATGTCCCCTAATCTGTATGCCCCTAATACGGAACCTTAGATCATGTTCTTTCTACCATCTAGTGACAAATTCTCTTGGTGGTTGCATCCCTTACTCCTATTTATTATTTATTTATTTAGAAAATTTCTATGCCGCCCCATTCGCCGAAGCCTCGGGGCGGCTCTATAGCAGCCTTCCCTCACACAGTCTTGCTCATTCAGGTCCTCTTTCACATAACCTAATACAGGAGTACTCCTGCAACCATCTATGTCATCCGGTAGAGTGAACTAGGCTAGTCCACCTCTGGCCTCCACAGACAGAGGAGATGAAGTTCTTTGGGACACCCTGCAGTCATAACTCACTGATTTTTCACTTCCTAAGTTCACATGCAGACCTGAACGCACTTCTCCGTTAGCTGAAGCTCTTCTCAAAATTCTGCTACATGGTCCTGCATTTCAAAAATGCCTACAAAAGGCAGACATTAAAGAAGGGAGCACTTCAAAATGTGCGAATTAGCGAGGGGAGTGTTTGCCCAAGATGCATGTGTTCCTGGAAAATATGTACAAAAATGTGCATATTTGAAGAAATGTATCCCCTCCCCATTTGTGTATTTACATTCTTTTTCAAAAAGTTTTCTAAAGAGAGCAGAAATTAGATCGAATGAACTTGTGATTGGTGAAAGTGAGAGGAAGCAAAACACTTTTCATTCGCTCACAGATACGGAGAACATCCCTGTTCAACCTGAAAAAGGAATAGCTGATCCTACACTGTAGCTTTGCCGAACAAGGGTTTTTGGAGCTGGTGGAATTCCCTGGTACAAAATGCAATAATGAACCGCAGTTTGGATAGCTCTGCTAAAGGATGGAGGACAGGGCTTTCCAGCGCAGCTTGACATGCTAGCTTTGCAACCAAGCCTTAGGCTTCCAAACGTCAGTGGCGAAGCACCCAAACAGGAAGATGTGATTGGGCTTGCATCCTACCTGTGGCCTCCTCACAGGCATCCACAAAGGCCATTGGTTGTTGAAGGGATTAAAAACAAAATGAACACTTTGATCCCATTGGCTACTTGGTGCCCAGAATGGTTGCAGGGATGCCTGATGAATCCGGTTTGTTGTTTGTTCCACCAACTTGCTCAATTCGTAGATCCAGGATCCAGTCCAAGACCCAAATGTGCTCCTGGGTTGAAAAATGGCGCATTTCAACAGAGGAAAACCCAGAAATGTGTTTGACATCAGGCACTCATCTGAATCATGTGGAAAGAAAGAATGTGCCCATTGCTAAAATGTACAGATACATATTTTAAACGTGCACAATAATGTTTTCAAAAAAAGTGCAGGCATAGTTTCAAAAATGTGTACATGAATGCACAAATGTTTCTGTTCTTGTTTTAAAGCAGACTCAGGTGTGAAGTGGACAGAATGAGGCTCACCTCAAAAATTTGGTACAGGATAGACTGAAAGCAGAAGTTCTACTCATCCCTGAGCAGTCCAGGAGATACACCTGTGAGTATTCCAGCCACACTCTTCATGTGTTCTTATGCAACTTAGGAATGCTAACTGTGAAATATGACTCAAGCTGCTTGGTGTCAGTGGTATTACAGAAGCTGCTGGGCCAGTCTGTAGGTTCTTCTAGTCCAGTCTGCTATCACCAAACATGTGGTTTTGGGAGCCCAGTGGCTGTTCTAGAAAGCAGAAACCTTCTTGTGCTGTTCATCTCCTAGTGTTGCAGCTGCCTGAGAGGGAATTCACTTACCTATTGTGGCTAAAAGCCATGGCTAGTCTGATCCCCCCTAAATTGGTCTAATCTCCTTGCTTAGGAGAAAAGCAATCTAATCCAGAGGTTATGAGCACATGTCACAGCTGTGGATTCCAGAAGTTAAAGAGAGTTAAGTTATTAAGTTAAGCAGAGACAGGATAGAAAAACTCAAAGAACAATGCCAATGTTCTGTGGATGATGGTGAATTACCATGGGGTTTGCACTTGGGCTCTGACAGGTCTTGGTGTAAACCCCTAAATCCTATACAGGGTTGGTATTCAGCCCAGGGAGGTGGATACAGAAGCAGAGTGGTGAGGATGGATAGTTATGTTAATTTGGCCTTGTCTCAGTTTCTCATTTTGCCTTGGACTTGAGAATTTTGTCACTCCTATGTATGCTTTTAAAATAAGTTTGTATAAAAATCTGTAAGTCTTTTGTGTACATTTTCCCTTATGTATGCATTTCTTTCTAATGTACAAACATTAATGGATAATGTAAAGTATAAGCTAATTCTGACTGCAGGAAAAAGCAAATCAGATGCATGCATTAATCTCTAAAGGAAACGCATACCAGGTCCTTCCTAATTATCACAATTGGTGGAGATTATTCTCTCTCTCTCTCTCTCTCTCTCTCTCTCTCTCTCTCTCTCTCTCTCTCGTGTGTGTGTGTGTGTGTGTGTGTGTGTGTGTGTGTGTGTGGCAGAAACACCATATATAGATGCACGTTCTGAGAGATGCTGATCCGATGGCCAGAAAGGCTTTAAAGATCAAAAACAGCAACTTCAGTTGATCTTGTTGAATTTAAATACAGATAAGTGATTTCCAATAAGCTCTTTCTTTCTGAAGACAGTCTTAGGGCCAAGACAGAAATTTCTTTCAAGCTCTGTTCAGACCAAAGACACCTTTGGTCTTTGCCTTTACTCTAGACTAGGCTCAGAGGGCTGCATCAAAACAGGTATTAAAAGTCCGCATTGTCCTCCAGTTCAAAAAAAAAGTTCAAAAACATGTGCTGTTAGGCACAGGCCTAAACTAATGTGTGTGCTGGTCCTGAGGCCCAAATTGGATATTATAGCAGATGTATGACTTCACTCAAAACAAATGTTGTGCCATCCTCCTTTCTCCCATGTGTTTGCTTTCTAGGGTAGAGTACAGCATCGCCATCACAAAGAGGAAGGTCCAGATCTCTTCTGGCTGATGCCAGAGTGCAGGACAAGGAATAATCAGTTCAAGTTGCGACAACTCCAATTCAGGCTGGACATCAGGAAAAGCTTCCTCCCTGCCAGAGCAATGAGACAGTGGGACCAGCTGCCTGGAGAGGTGGGGGGCTCTCCCACACTGGAGACATTCAAAAGGAAACTTAACAGTCCTCTGAGTGGGAATGGTGTGACGTGGTGTCCTGCAACAGCAGGGGTTGGACCAGATGGCCTTCATGGCCCCTCCCAAGTCTACTGTTCTATGTTACAAAGTTCTCCACCTCCACAACCAGCAGCCAATAGAAGAGCAAATGCAATGGCAATGCACCACATGCTTTGCATCTCTAACTACAAGGGAAAAGAAAGATGGAAGGGGGACACATTTGCACTTTTGGTGTCAGCCAAAATGTACAGTTCCCTCATCCCGTCAATGCTGAATTGTTGCAGATGAAGAAAATGAGTGGCGAGGATGCATTTTTGCTGTCACTTGTGGCAGGGGGAAAAAAGTCTCAGCCAGCTCCCCTTCTCTGTTCACACTTCGTAGCATTTCAATATTGTTCCCTTCAAAAGTTGTGGGTTAAACAACGATGCCAAAAAACATATGCTTCTGTGTCAACTGTTCCACTTAATTTGGGAGTCTACAGGCAGTCAGAGAGCTCTTGCTGCCAAAGTGCCGGCATGAATTGTCTCCTTTGGTTTTTAATTGGAATCATGTTCATTTCCAGGCAGAGGTGGGACAACCAGTACATGGCAGTGCTAATTTCCTCAGCTGTCCAAGCTCATACACTACCCCTTAACTAGCTGGAGGACAATAGCCAAGACCTTCTGCCAAGCTGGCTTTTCATGCCTAGTGTCTTCATAGCAACTGTCACTGGATATGCTTTGTGTATGCTAAGGAGGCTGTGGCATGTCTCACCATTTGGGAGGGGAGATCAGTGGAATTAATGTGCCACCAATGCGACAGGAAGGACTATGTCAAGGTTCGAATCAGACCTCGGTCAACTGATGGAGCAGAAGCCCAGGACTGACTTCAGTACTGCTGAACGGGTTGGATCTGCTCTGCCTCAGGAACTTCTCCTGTCCCCAGGACAGGAACTGATGGCTCCTGATGAAAGGAACAGTCCATGTTTCGTGCCCCTCTTACCCATTTCATCATGCAAAGCATGTGAGGTGACTTGATGGTGTTGCAAGCAAAGCAGGGCCAGGAGACTCCAAAGCAATGTTCTTGCATCCCCAGGTTTGCACAGTTAGACATAACGCAAGTGACATAATGCTCTTTCAGTTGCAAGATATGGCTCCAGTCTTGCATACAGTCATCTTGGAGGCCATCAGGAACGAGGGTTAAAGTGAGTCCACATCCATGGTTCATATGATGAGTCCACGCACACACATCAACCTTCTGCCTCCATTAGCACCAGCAGGTTAATTGTTTCAATTCACCTCTGAGCTGCTGAATATCGACGTATAAGACCTATCTAACATCCATTGCCATAAGCATACAGCCTAGCAGCGGCTCATGCAAGGAGCAGGGTTTGGTGCATTTCCCAGACACCACAGTGGGCATCTTTACCAGTGCGTGAAACATTCTTTGGCCTGAGGTGGAAGTCTCAGCCAGGCAGAACTTCTTGTCCAAGCAAGGAGATGCAAGGTATACAAGGTATAATAAGAATGATATTGCAAAAATTCTTTTATAGAAAATTTTTACAATCGAACATTGTCTCCTTCAATGCTCCCGGCAATTTTTCATTCTTCGTAGCATCCAGTGGGATGGCATTCAGAGCCTGCGTATTGGCACTTTGGATGTGGTCCACATGACCAAAATGGTTCCCTTTCAAACAATTCATCTATGGGAAGATGAAAAAGTCACAGGGAGCCAAGTCGGGGCTGTAGGTTTTTCAGCCCAAAACTCTCTGACAGCCAAAGCGCAGTGACTCGGTGTGCTGTCATGATGAAGGATGCAAGTTGATCCGATCTCAACTTGTGCCATCGGTGAACTTGAGCAGATGATGGCACAGCTTCCCCCTAAGCTTTCCTCACCATTTCCAAAGTTTCTGGTGCTTTTTTACCCAGTTTCACACACAATTTTATTGCATACCGCTGTTCCAAACTGGCTTGCATTTTCCTTAGTACAAGGCACTTGAACAGGGTGTCACAAAAGAAAATGTCTCGACTCTGACGGGGCTGCAATGCCACTGACCAGTGTCGTAACGTATACCTGGCACATCACTCCATGGGACCTCGGCAAGCTTCTCCCTTCACGGAGCCCTTCTCGAGCGTAGGGACTTCATTCTCATTACTTTCTGGACGCACCTCATACATTAAGATGTGATGGAGGTAAACAAGGCAACATAACACAAAGTTCGGGTTCCAATGAGACAAAGTGAGGGAAAGTAGCTATCAGGTTTCAGGAAGACAAGTCAACAAGGCAGAGTCCAGGCTCTGGTAAGGCAATGCCCAAGCGAATTCTCTAGGACCCTGGACAGCTCCAAGAGAGAACCATGTGGAGATATCACCACAGTAGACAATGTTGCTTCAGGAGCTCGTCAACCCAAATAAAGACAGCTGCTCCATCTAGGTAGCTCCACCTGCAGTGAAAGAAGTCTTCCAGTTTAAGGTTCCTAGCTTGTCTCTAATGGGCTCATAGTGATCAGAATTCCACTAGGGCTTCTGAACTGGAGTCTTCAGGATCATCCAAGTGGACATGATCTCCCCAGAGCAACATGATGTCCCCAGACTGGCAAGAAAAAAGATCCCTCTTGTTCTGGAGCTTCCAAAGGTCTTGGGACATCAAATACTGTTTCTGAATTGAATTCCCTCTGAAGTCCACCCCAGTCCATGGCCTCACCCCCAAAAACAAGGAAGTGGGGCTTGGAAACATGTCAACTATGTGTCTTGGTGCAATGCATACAGTCCATCTGGTGCACATTCAGTAATGTGGACTCCATAGATTGTTTGAAAGAAGAGTAGATGTTCTTCAATTATTTAAGCTGCTGTTTCACCAACAGACAAGGCCTGTGAGGCAGCAACCTAGTGGCAGAAGATGTGATAGGGTATCTTTCTTGATAGAGGATACCCTAGAAATCTATGGATGTTGCCTAGAGCTCAGCGAAAGGAAAGTCAGATTATGAATGTATAAATGAGATTGTCCCTGTAAATAGGATCATCCCTGGTCAGTAACTGGGACAGGCTGCACTTCATACAGCACATTTTCTTCTGGGGAAGAAGTGAAGGAGGGTTTCTGGAGATGCTGGCCAGCATCCGAGAAATGGGGGCAGCGAGGCAGGACAAGTCCTGGTGCCCCAATACAGGCCACAGAGATCCCACAAATTCTAGTATTTTCTTTTTGAATGCAATCTCAAGAACTACAACATTGCTATATATTAATGAATGTTTTAAGGAGTTAAGACTCCCTCCTTACTTTACAGGATAGTTGTGATTCAGCATTTCTGAATATTCTCCAGTTTCAGATTCCAGGTAGTTTTTCTTGGAATAAGCCATTTTCCTGGAAAACTCTTAGAACTTTTTCTCCTTATCCATCCATCCATCCATCCATCCATCCATCCATCATCGTTTTAAATCTTGTTTGGCTTTTTTATTCTTCTGGGTTGCTATTTCCTGGAAAAGAAAACAGGAATGCTGGAAGCATCTAACTGAGGGTACCAGGTCATTTCCCAAGACTGTGTTGCAGGCCTGGGCCAGGCAACTGGCCAATCCACAGAGGTGCGATTGTGAGTTGGCCAAAAGTTTATTCTTAGCTCTTCCTTATCTCCCTCCCCTTCGCTAACTCAGCCTCTGTATCTCTCTCTCAGCTTGTTTAACAGCTTATGCATTTTGTAATGCCTTCTTTCATCACCATGGTAACAGTTAAAATTAAGGTGAGTATGAGGAGCGAGTTTGGCATGTATGCTGGGAAGACCAGAAAAACCAAACCAGTGGGGAGTTTTCCCCTGAGCTATGGAATCACTGTGTGATAGAGTGTTGGAAAAAGTCCTTCCTTTGACTGTCGCAACTCTTGGTACCTTTTGATGCTGGGATGCCAAAAGCCACTGTCTAAGGCAAGTCTGACGTGTTCCTGCGGAGGACGGGAAGAGGAACCTGACCATCTATGGAGGCTTCAGTGCTTAGAAGCAGGGCCCCTCATGCCAGCTGCCGCAGGCCACCGACTTATGGGTGTTCCACCACCCAGCCCACCTGGACTACCCATTCTGGAGTCACTGACCAACAGAGGATGCTGTTGTTCCTTCCCGTTCCGATGGGCGGGATGGCTGCCCCCCTCAGCTGCCCTTGAACTAGTCTCCCCCATAGCAGGCACAGCACCCAGGGCCCTGGGCTGCAGCTGTAAGGGAGTCTGTTCCTGCCAGAGAGCACAGTCTTTGTATGCAGAGATTCCCAGGTCTGTTCCATGAAGTTTCCAGTTGCAAGGATTCAACAGCAGAGAGTAGGCTGCCCGAGACTGGGGAGGCGAGCCTCTCTCGGGCATAGCAGGCAGGATCCGATGCTCTCTGCTGGGGCTTCCTATGGATATAAGCTCCTTCTCTGATGGGCAGTGCAGCATGGTAGTGGCAGGCTGTGAGGGCAGAGGTAGATCAGTTCTGTTCAGTTCTGGGCTCCACATTACAGGAAGAATATAGCCAGGTTAGAGTCAGTGCAGCGCAGGGCCATGAGGATGGTGGCCGGATCACAGGGAAAGCTGTAAGAGGCAAGACTGAGGGGATCTGTTGGCAACATACAGGTATGTGAGGGGGTGTCACACGGAGGTGGGTAGAGAGCTGTTTTCCCCTGCAGAAGAGGGCAGGATGCACTCCAACAGAGCCAAGCTCAAGGAACCAAGGTTCAATCTGGATGCCTGGAAGCACTTCCTGACAGTTAGGACCCCGAGGGTGTGGAATGGGCTTCCTCGAGAGGTCGTTGAGGCCCCATCGGTGTGGGTGTCCAAGGACAGGCTAGACGTCCACATGGTGGGCATGTTGTGAGCAGAGCCGGCTGGATACATGGGTCAGACTAGATGGCCTGGGAGACCCCTTCTGACTCGCTCTGTTTCTCTGTTGCTATCCCAGCCTCGAGGTCAACTGTATAGTACTCAGACATGGTCTGAGACACTGACGCTGTGACCCAGCCGAAGCTAAGCAAGTTTGAGGTTGGACAGAGTGTCACTTGAGGCCATGTGACACCTCCACCTGGAATTGTAGGGCAGAAGAAAAGGTGCAAGTGAAGCGGTCCACCAGGGGCCACCTGTCTGCCCTCTTCAGTCCCTTTCTCTCCAGAAACAGTAAGATCCCAGCACCCTCCCATTCAGCAACCAGAGCTTTGTGTGCATCACTTCAGCAACTTAAGTCACATCATTTGTAAATACCGTTACCCTTGCTTGGCTGCGATTCTTTTCACACTTACCAGGAAAACTCATCAGTGAATCCTGGGCTGCCATGGGGGGCAGAACCAGCACCACTGCCACTGTATTTGCAGGATCTGTCCCAGGCCCTGCTGAGCCCCAGCTGGGAGTCCTGGGGGAAGAGCTAAAGGAGAGCAGGCCCTTCCCTCCAGAAGGCAGCTCTATCTGCAGGACCTGCTGGTTACCTGGCTGTTCCTGCTTTTGGCTCCTGCAATGTGCCCTGTGAACAAGTTCTGGCCAAGCTCACATGAAAGGCTAAGCATTTTGGCAGGACTGTCAGCTCAGAATCCGAGATGCTTGCAGGGGAGGCTGCCTAACCTGCCCAGGCTGACAGCTCAGATGCTGACAAAGAGATGGCTGTTGCAATGGACGCCATTCCAGCTGTAGCCCAGGGCCCTGGGTACCACCTGTGCCTGCTATGGGGGAGAGGGCAACCAGGGGGCCGGTCAACCTGCCTGTAGGGATGGGGAAGAGCAACGCCATCCAGAGCTGGGAAATTTAGAGATGGGGAGTCTACTGGATGGAGAACTCCAGCCTCCTGGGGAGCTGGACCTGATGCTCTACTGCTACTGTTGTAGGGTGGCCCAGTTGGGATCTCTGAAGGAGGAGCTCTGGTGTGCCCAGTTCCACAGAGCTTCTTCCCCCAGGGTTGGATGCAGAAGGATCCGAAGGAAAGCTTTGGGTGCAGAATACCAGAGAGGGTTCGACATTTTGCTTTGTGTCTGCTCAGAGACTTGCATGCAGAATAAAGAAGCTTGACAAAGAAGCGCCCATGAGAGTGTTACTTCAGGGGGGAGACTCACAGCTTGTGGCACTGAGTTTCCTGCCTCACCATGCTGCCTTGCTATTGGGCTTGCCTCTTGTTGACCAGTATCCTGTCCCACTGTTTGTACCCTGCCTCGCCAGGTTTCCTGCCCTTTTATCCTACCCAAGGTACCTGTACCTCTGCTTTTCATCCTGGTTCTGAGCCCTTGGCTTGTTCTTAGTTACGTGCTTAGTTATGTGCCAAAACAGACTTCTGACTCCTGAATTTCTCCTGACTCCTGAATTTCTCCTGGTTCCTGATGTCTTCACACTGTACTATGACCATCATTTGGATGTGCCATGAAGTCCTGCTTTTGGATTCTGCCTTGCCCGAAATTCTGTTGCCCTGGTCCGGGTGCTTCCATCGCTCTTGTCTTGTCTTGTCTTGTCTTTGACTGCCCCCATCCCAGTCCTGAACCTTGACACTCTGCCGCATCTGCTTCTCACTAAGCTCCATTTTTAGACAGGTGTGCAGTTCTGCAGGTGTGAGGGAGGGCATGAGAAAAACAAGAAGGTTCAAGGAGCTGCATTGCAGGTGACTGGGGGGCAGCCCTGTGCAGAAACCTGTGATTCCAGTTAGGATGCAGCCTCTCCATCCCACTCTTCCAACTGTCACACACAGATACTGTGTCTGCAACCCAAAATGCAGGCAGGAACGCAATCCTTAGGGAATCTTCACGATCTCCTAAATTTGCTTCTGCATTCAAAGGTGCACAATTGCACATCTATGGACCTCCCCACACACCCACATGCACATTCATGCAGGCACACACACACACACACACACACCCATCCCCACTTTCATGTTTCAGGCTACAGGTTAGCCGTTTTGAACAGGGGGATGTGCATTTTTCTTAAATTTGCATTTGTTCTCAATCGGTAAGGAAGCGCTTCGTAAAATGCACATTTTTCTAATTAAAGGTGTATATTTCTCCCTTTCCAAAAAAGTGCCAGTACTTAGAAATGTGAAGGAGGTGAAATGAAAGGATGTGTAGCACCTTACCGGACCTGAACACCACTGCTTCACTCATCCTTGTTTTGTTCTGTTTCATTATTGATATTGCTGCTTAATTGTCCTTTTAAAAATTGTAAGCCATCCTGAGATCTTGTATAATAAGATGACACACCAAAGCTTTTAATAAATCAAAATAAATAAATCCTTACCCCTGAGATCCTGACAAACAGCTGTTTCACAGGCTCCTGGAAGTGTCAATTCTTGTTTCCATGCACCACTTTTCCCAGAACTTTTGCCACAATTTCAGCAGCCACGAAGGCGGCGGGGGCACTGGTGGTGGTGGTTTGGCCCTGTAACTCTGCAGCCCACAGACTGCAACGCATCCTTGCCTGGGTTAGAGGCTCATGAGTTTTTAAAGACGCCCGAGTCATGGGACAGGCTGTGTCACTTCAAGGCTGCTACTTTGATGGTGCCCATTTTTCCTGCTTAAAACTGAAACTTAAACAAACCAGCAGCCCATTTCAAGCAAGAGAGGTCTTACGCAGTGTCTGCCAACTAAGTTTCCTTGCCTGGCCTGCAGTGTATTTTATAATCATGTTCAGGCCAGAGTCACTGAAGTGTTATAACACGGTTAAAAATGGTGCTTGCAGAGAAACCATGAAGGATGAGAGGCGATGAGATATTTGGACTGACTGTTTTGCCAGAATAAACCAGCTCCATACCAGAGGGTTAAAGGAGACTAGTGGTGCAAGCTTTGCAAAGTTTGTGTGCGTGGGGGGGTGGGGGAAGGATTCTCCAGTGCTTTGGCTGCCGCAGGCCTTTTTTCTGCCTCAACTTGCATGGAACTGTTTCTTAAAGATTGCAAAATAGCTCCCTGCTTTTCTCTTCTTTCCTGTCTTTTATTTTTGATTCTACTACACAAAGAGTTGTTCGATTGGATTTCAGATGCATATGTTGTATGAAGAGAAGAGAAGAGAAGAGAATCAGGCCTCAGTGTCTGCTTGGGCTATGTTTGGTAATACAACAGAAACTGCAGCATGGATTTATGATTGGGAAGCTTCAGCAAGGCATGTACCTTCAGTCGTATTTCCGTGGGTAGGCAATTTGCCCAGGGGAAGGGACTGTAGGTCTCTTCTACTGAGACCAAGATACGTTCCTCACAGACCTACATGTTCATCCATGCCAAAGAAAGATCTTCTATGGCGTGGGTACAAATTTCTCACAGGATGGAAGGAAAGACTTGTGTCTGATTTATTAGTTACAATTCTATAGCTGAGCTCTTCGGGCAATTCACAGCAATTAAAGACATAAAATACATTGTGGAAAGATATTAAACAAACATGTTTTAAATTTTAAAATTACAATATAAAATCCAAATGAAAAGCAAAACAGAATGTGGCAGCAATGGAAAATTTTACAGCACTCGAATGGCTTCACAAGCATCGCTGGTTGGGGAATGCCGGACGCTCTAGGACTTTTTTTCTTTTGTCTAAACCTGTGCAGGATTGTGTTCTGGAAGACTAAAATGCCTGGAAACACAGGAAGGTTCTTGCCTCACACAGAAAGCAGCACAGCATTGAGGCCCTCCTCGGGACTCATTCCACAAGTTGGAGGAGGGCTGGAGAGTAATTAACAGTAATGGAAGAAACAACTGGTCTTGCGAGGGGTGCAAGTTAATTGACTGTTTCCATTCTCAGTGGAGTGTAATAATGTCTAGTAAGCATTTCTAAACAGCCAAATATAGATCTACATTGCACATTTTAGGCAGGCCTGGGCTTCATACCCATTAATTGCCAGGAGAGTCAATGTTCTCACTGATTCCCAGGTGTCATTTGCATTTCCCCAAATCCAGTCGTGATGTGGATACACTGACATTTTAGCCAGCTCCACGAATCACAGGGCCATTGTCTCTCCTCCAACACCAGGATCAGCAGGTCTCAAATGATGTGCTAGGTTCTTCAAGAAGATTGATATGGTATGGATTGCTTCTGCTAAGGAAACGTTCTCAGAGGTCCTTTTCCTTGGTGGGAATACTGCCTATGACAGTATTTCCATATCCTGTTAAACCAGAAGTCCCTGAAAGTCAAAGGTGATCCACCAGCATCTGGGAGGGTCTACCACCTTGGCTTTCTCTGATCCCAAGGTTTCTTGGCCTTCGGAGTGAGAAGGGGGAAGGTGGAAATAGTACAGGCATGTAACATGGGCAAAGGGGTGAGCACTTTGGGACCAGACTGGGGGAAGATCAGCCACCCCGAATGTTCTGTGAGCCAACCCATTATTCCGTAACAATTATTTTTGCACCGTGCTTTTTGGGGAAACAGAGTGTTCCTGCCCCAAAAAATCTAGATTTGACTGTCTGTTTTTTGAGGGGGACAGATTTTAATCGTTGTGCAAGTGTGTGTGTGTGTGTGGGTGGGGGGGAGGTGTTATAACAGCATTGGGAACTTTAGAGGACCTCCTGATCTATATGCCATGTTCAGTAAAAACAAAAACAGTCAGTCAGAAGGATGGGATGTTGCTAATAAATCAACTCTAGTTTGAGAAATCATCCCTATGAATGGTAAGTCATACAATACCATTAAACATGGTTGATTGTCTACTCTCTTCTAATGGCTTGCTATTTCTCCATATAGATGAGGTTGTCCCATAAGACCAGAATCTTGGGTTGTAATTCAAATAAATGAGCATTTTGTCACAGCGGTGTATTCTATGAGATGGTAACAGTGAAAAAAGGCCACAAAGAGGACACCAGAGCTGACCTGTACACTGTCCTAGCCACATCCCTGTAGGCTTGTGTACTAGACTCCAACTATTTAAGTAGGTGCAATTCTTTTTGGGCTATTAGGGAAGTCTGAGGCATTGCCAGGGCAGCCTAGGGAAAGAACCCACACTTTGTAAAAGAGAATGCTAGAAAACGGAACTCCTTTAACTTCCTGAATACAATCTGGATGTTATGATGAAACAGGGCCCTTCATATTTCCTCCAAAATTTTGCTAGAGCTGAAATTTGGTCACAACACAGGCTGGAAGTGCCGGTGAGATGGTGACATTCAAAAAATGAATGTTCACATTCAGCCTTGAGTGTTGACATTTGAGGTCAATGGATGGGGTAGGTGACAATCTTCCCAGAATCCAGCTCTTTCACACTCATTGGACTTCTTTCTTGGGCTTAGACCTGGCTTAGGAAGGAAGCCAAGCCAAGATCATGCCTGCAAACAATTGTGAATGCTAGCAAAAACCCTTATTTGCACCCCGAGGTCATGTGTGTGAAAGAAAGACTCTGTGTGTTTGTGTGTGTGTGTGAGGGGGGCACACGCAGCACTGGTGCAAGCTGGTCTATTATGATATGCAATGGCTGGACTCGCTTTCTGCCAGCCATCCAAACAGATGCTTGGCACATCTGGTATAGAGTTGGACTTAAAGCACAGAGAAAGAGGGCCAGGCTCCAAGATGCTGAGCCCAGAGAATCTGATGGAACCCTACCTCCAAACCAGACTCCTCACGCATTGCTGGATGGGGTTACACACAAGGTATACAACACAAGGGTGCTGCTAGGAGTTGTACACACGGCCCGGTGCTGTCTCAGGAGAAGATGTTCATGGCAAGCCCATGCGGTCTTCCACTGAGGCTGATGGGACCTACTCCCAAACACACGAGCATGAGATCACAGCCCATGCAACTCTGAAATGGGAGACTGCACCATTATTAAACTTTGAGCTGCTCTAACGGAACCGCAGCACACTCCAACCTTCACTTGCTCGGTATACAGGCTGCAATTATCACTATGCTATCTTCCTGAAAGGATATTTATCTTCACAGCATGATCACAAAGATAAATGCTAAAGTTTAAAATTCAGAAGTGCTTACCACAGGGCATTATGATAAGACAATAACAGTAATGAAATAAAAGTAGAACTGTTGATGGGTGGGTGGGGAGAACCAAACACCACCTTTAAATATGCACAAATCATTTACGGAGCCTCTTAATTGAAATATATTTCATAAAATGGCTGTGTTGCCAACAGATCATTGTATTTTCAGACAGGGCTTTCTTAAATAATCATCGTAATAATGATTATTTTAAGGAGACCCTTTTCACTCCCTGTAGCTTTCCAGAAATATAGAGAACATTCTTGAACAGTAGCAGAATACAGCACTTCGAGCCATAATAGTCAACATAACAATTAGTACACTTTGTTATGGCAATGGGAGAGGTGGAGGATAGAACTATGTTCAAAGAATCTGCTAGATGCAGTCCCAGCAAGAAGGCTGATTCAAGGCTGGTTTTGCTCATCCGAAGGGGAACAATGCCACACAGCAATTGTTGCAGGAATAGCAGCGACAAAACTCTGCCGTTCTTGGAAGCAGAGATCGGCTCTCAACAAGCCGTTGTGTTTGCTTTGATTTCAGAGCTGCTCCACGAAGGCTTCAAACGTGCTGCTAGGTTTAACTCTCCTGGCCATCAGGGAGGAGCATCTGAACTTTCAAAGTTGTGGGCTACAGTCCATGATGATTTTGAAGCCCCTGTAGAAATACCTTCCCAGACTTTGGAGCCGGTCTTGTTTCAAGCACGGAACTGAGGCATTAAGTCTCCTTCATCCTTCCATTCCTGATTTCTGGATTTTGTACAGGCCTGTGTGTGAAATAGAGCTGCACATTCAATTCAATGGCAGGATGAAGAATTGAGGTCAGCTGATTTTAACAGGTCTAGCTTGTGTCAGCTTTTACACTGTCTTTAAATCTTGCATATGCTGCTTTTCTTGCATCATGTTCTATGATTTTAAGAAGCAAATCACACTTCGGCTATTGTGTGGCAAAGTGAAAATAGTAATCATAATGATGCTTCTTTCTCAATATGTTTCCACACACTGCATTTCCCACACAAGTGTCCATGGATAAAGCATTGCATTATGTGCGTGTGGTCATTTTTGTCAACTTTCTTTTTGCATAGCAACAATGCATTGGGCCACACGTGTGTATCTGTAAAATTCTGTGCAGGAAGCATCTTGATGCAATTAGATGTACAGTCGCATCGCATTGCTTCTGTGTGATGTTTTCTCCATGTGCAGGACCGTAGCATAGCAGGGGGAAATGGTGGAAATGAGCCAAAGAACCAAACACTGCAGCAAACAGAACATGCTGTGAGCTTAAATTTAGAAATTCCCGCAATAAACTGGAATTCAGAAGGAGAGAGTGGAACACGGAGCAGGAAAATCGAGCAGAGTGGTATGGATCAGAGGAGAATCTCCTGATCTATGGGTGCAAAATGGGTGAAGTTGCAGGTTTGAGTGAAAGAAAGCCGGTGGAACGATCCTTTGCTACCCCTTCCACTCTTGCTCTCATGCAAGAGATAAAGTGTTGTGCTTTAGCCTAGAGCAGTGAGGGTGAAGGGAAGAATGTGTCGTGATCCAGTTTGGGGCACTCTCAAAGGAAATGACCCTGTTTGCTGATGGTGGTAGTAGCTTATTTCTGGAGGAGGCAATGCAACAGACGGGCATGGGGACCTCCATCACTGGTCCAAGAAGAGGTGCATCAGTCCCTCTTCATCCAGATGACCACTCCCATGGGAAAAGGGCAACTCAGGAGGACTGAACATCACCTGGCAAGCCCATGGCTACTGGAAACATCATGCCCAGCTATCCAGTCTAACACAACCCCTTTATCTTCCAAACAAGCTGTCAAAAGAAGGCCAGTCTGCAGGCTGGATTTGGCCTTTAAAGTCTCCCTCCATGAGTGCCTTCCCCAGACCTGGAAGCTAGTGAGGCCCCGGGGAGGACAGCAATAAATAGAATCCCTGCTGGTATCACTGTGTCATTGGGCAGAACACCAGAGATTTACCCTGGCTTAAGGCACAGCTTCTTCTTCCAACTGGGTGGGAGAGCAGTGTGCTAAATGTTCTCCTTGTAATTGTGGTGGGTGGAGGACCAATCCTTCAACCCGTGCCTCAGCCAGGAAGGATTCAGCACACACATGCTTCCAAGAGCTGGGGGAAACTGCCTTCCCTGAAGGAAGGAGCCAAGGGGATCCCTCATCTCTGGCTGAGTCAAGCTTGGTCAGCCTTTTGCTGCTCTGATGGAAGGTGACCAAGAAGCTGGTTTGGGATTGCTCTGCCTCTATGTCCCTTGCATGGAGATGGGGAGGGCAGAGTAAAGCTTTGCTCCTGTGACACTTTCCATCAGAGAAATTGCTAGCTTGGCTTTGGCAATGAACACCTGGAGAACAAGACAGAACTGCTGGAAGAACAGGAAGTAATACTGGAAGGAAGTCTGTCTCTAACCCTGATGTTATCTGGCTGAAGGACCAAGGACAATCTGTTTGAGATTGTAGAGTCAGGTGCTACAGGGCACACATGTGGAGCCCCAGAGGTCAGGCATTGCTGACTGCCTTCATCTTCAGGACTACCGGTCAAAAGGGAAGCAGATGTTTCTATGAAGGACAGGCTGGACGTGCACATGGCGGGCATGTCATGAGCGGAGCCAGTTGGTGCTGGAGGTCAGACTAGATGACCTGGGAGGATCCTTCTGACTCGCTCTGTTTCTATGTCTTTCAAGGCAGGGAAGCACACGGAGCTAAAAACTGGCACAAAAGAGCCAATCCTGCTGTTCTGTCTGTATGCAAACTGTGTTAGGCCATTTTTTTCATTTTCCAGGTGTGTTGGCCAATCCTATTTAAAGAGCACCCTCCCTGCTCCAATCTCAGGAAGCCTCTGGCAGGAGCAGGATCACTAGGGTACCCTCAGATGCAGTGTTTCTCAATGACCACACCTTTGGTAGGCCTGAAAGAACACTGATTGCCTGAGCTTTTATTTAAATTAAGTCATGCTCTTATTTCTGGAAGAGAGCCTTGCAAATACCCTCAACTGACAGAAGCCGAGCAAGGGGGCCCTAGATCAAGCCAAGCCAGAACTTCCCTTGGGAGCAACCGTGACAAAACTGGCCCTTTGGGTACATCATGGGAAGGCAAGACTCCTTGCTAGGGAAATCAGCAAAGGGCAGAAGAAGACAAGGAAGAGTAAATATGAGATGGACTAACTCTGTACAGGAAGGACTAATGGACTAACTCTGTACAGCCTTGAGTTTACAAGACCTGAGCAGGGCTGTCAAGGACAACTCATCTTGGAGGGCTTCCATGCATGAGGTCACCATTCAGTTGGAGATGAGGTGAAGGCAAACAACGGCAACGGCATATTCATCCTAGGCAAGCCCATCTAGAAGTGAGACCAAATGAATTCAGCAGCACTTACTCCCAGTTGGAGGCACATGACATATTCATTTCAGCTCAGTTTTGAGCAGGAGTCCAATTTGCCCCTGAGCATGAACTTGGGTGCAATTTGCAGCCAGGATACATACATTTCCCAACTTGCAAAATGTTTCATGGGTTGGACAACATGCATACTTTTGAAGAATGTGCGTGGAAAAGGCAGACTCTTGATAAATGCTGAGAAGAATACTTTAATCTAAGGAAGAGGCATGGGTATATTTGAAAGGCTTGCCCAAGTGATGTGCAGTATTAGAAAAATGCACATGAAAGCAAACAGATTTTTAGCCCAACAGGATTGTTATTGTGATGATAAGATTGAAGAGTTCACCTCTGTAAACCCCCTTGAGTTTCTTAGAAGGAAAAAAGGTGGAATGATATTAATATTAATAATAATAATAATAATAATAATAATAATAATAAATTTTCTTTCAAAAAAGAAAACATTCACAATCTGCTATAGCCTTAAGCTGCAATATGCTTCAAGATGGAATTTGAAGAATTTCAGTGAGCTGGGCTTTTGCTGATTCACACATCCCTCCTCCTCTTAGTGAATAACCCTTTTGGACACAGTAAGGTTTACTTCCAAGTAAGGTTTACTTTACTTTGACCTGCTGCAAAGATGACTTTGGTCTTCTGTTTCCTTCCCTGAGATGGGAACTGTCTGGCCCACGAGTGCACACAAATTCAGGTTCTCGACCGATTTAATTGCAGGTCTCTCTGAAGGACGATACCCAAGCCTTGGCAAAAACACTGTTTGGCAAAACTGCCAGGTTTTCAGGGCTTTCTGAAAGCCTGGCACTGCCTTAGAGAACAGGTTTGCTTGATTAGCTTTTTCTGGGACACGGAGGACAAATTCAGCAAATGCACATTCTAGCAGCATTAAGGGGTATATAAAGATATATGAGGTGATGGCATACCAAATAACCACAGAATGTAGATAGATATCAGAAGGGTTTCCAGCCAAGACTGAGGGACTTAAGAGTTATTGAGCAATTTGTTGTTCTTGTCTTATTGTTGCACGAAACGAAAATATGAAAATCTTTGGGGAGGAAATACGTTGCATGAAAAGTGTGAATGGTAAACAACATTTTGGAAAAGACTTCCTTCCAATTTAGAATGTTATTACTGCTCCCTTTATGTGAGAGGTTCTGCTGAAATGTGTGCATTTTGATTTTTATCCACGAGCATCCCCTATTGTTCTGCAATCATACAGCTTTCAAACATGCGATTGCAGACTTTCTAACATAATCAACATTGATAAGACTTGGGGAGCACGATCCAGCCCAAGTTAAGCATTTCCCAGTTCTCCTGATTTAAGGGAGAATGAATTAAGTAGGTGCCTAATTTCCTCATTAGCATCCGTGCACGGATGGAAAGAATTTGCACCTTGTTGTCTTGCAGGTGATTTGATTGTCACAGTTCCCTTTCTTTCCAACTGAAATCTTCCCTTGCTTCTTGAGCTGTAACAAAAGTGATACGGCCCCTAAACAAGAGGTTGATTTCAGCAGGCTTTGGGAAATCCATGGGGCTCAGATGCCCTTGACTCTGAGCCCCATTTCAATAGTAGAGATTGCTAGCAGATTGGAAATGAGTCAAAGTCTCTGAGATGGAAATGAGCACGGCATAGAGGGAGCAGCACTGAAGCCAAACGATTTTACTGTATCTGGGACTGGGCACAGAAACCAGGTCCACACCAAAAATATCAAGAGTGGGGGGAGGAAATGGAAAATAAACCACTAAGTAGAGTGGTAGAGACCTGTTCTCCCCTGCAGAGGAAGGCAGGACGCGCTCCAACAGAGCAAAGCTCAGGGAGCCAAAGTTCCATTTGGATGCCAGGAAGCACTTCCTGACAGTCAGGACCCCGAGGGTGTGGAATGGGCTTCCACGAGAGGTCGTTGAGGCCCCATCGGTGCGGGTGTTCAAGGATAGGCTGGACATGCACATGGTGGGCATGTCATGACCAGAGCCGGTGGGTGCCAGAGGTCAGACTAGATGGCCCGGGAGACCCCTGCTAACTCGCTCTGTTTCTATGTTTCTAAGTATATGCCCATTTGGGGCAGTGAGTTACTATAATCCTGAACAGAAGCACTTCATGCTGCAAGAGTCTGTTGCAGGGTCCCACTTGTATTGCACAATATTCAGTAGATGACTGTATTTCTGAAAATTGGCCCAGTGTGTATGTTCTTGATGGTTTTAGTCCTTGCAGTAACCCTGCTTTGTAGCTTATCTTGGAAGAAGTTTGTGCCTGGGACTCCATTCTGGTCCAGTACGTCCCAGGAAGTCTGTACACATTACAAAACACAGCAGATGTGAGCCCTTGTGCTAATTCACACTCGCACTCATGCACGCTAACACAACATTAACAAATGGATGAAGTTGCGCAGTCCCCTCCACTTAAAAACAAAAAAAGGTGCACCAAATCCATGGAGTCAGAAAAACAGGTCTGTTCTGAAAACTACAGGTCAGAATCATCGAGATGCAAAGTGATTCAAATCAATTTTAGATTTCTCTGACTCCTCAGCTGCAGATAGTTGAGGGGGGTGGGGGGAATGTGTGTGTGTTGCTGCTGCTGTGGCTGTTGCGGTTTTGTGAGTGAGACGGGCAGATAGCTGATATTAGCCAAACCCAATTCTCAGTTGAGTCAGGAGGAATCTGTCCATCATACACATACACATGCACACTTGAAAGACTTGTAAAACTGCTCCAGGGATTGTGTATACAGTGACATTACAGCGGCCAGTCAACCAGCTTCGTCAGCAGCTCTGCTTTCTCCGTACACACAAATTAAAATAAACCACCACAGATGAGAGTTCCCACTGGGATGCCATGGGGCTCCTTCCAAGCCCTCCCTGCCTTACATGTTAAGTGTCTTTATCTGTACCCCCACTGCCCCCCTCCACACACAGAGCACACGGTAGGTTTCCAGTTTGAATCCAGCATCGTTTATTGGTGTATCTTATTGGCACAAATTCAAACTTTGGAGAGACGGTGCATCAGGGAGGAAAAAAAGCCTTATTATAACTGATAGCCCTCATTCGTGCCGATGTTTGTATTTTCAGCTAAATATCCCAGCCAGAGGCAATGAGGCTTACAGCTGATTTACACCATTCTGGGTCACTTCTGCAGCCACTAAAGAATTGCTGCAGCAGGAAGGGAAGAAGAAATTACAGTACTCAGCCTTTTCCCCCCTTTATCTTTGCAATAGACCCCTCCTCTTGCTTTGCCATACATCTTAGAATTTCTGTGCTGCTGAAAATATTAAATGTGTAGATTATCTCAAGGTAGCAGCAAACACACACATGTATGCACACACGGAATACATTAAAAAGAAAGAAAAAAAGAACCAGTGTGGAATCTAAATGGTGCATGACTCACCCTAATGTGAGGAATTTAGGTTTGTCATTGATTTCAGCGTGAGAGAGTTAATATCCATGCCGGGCTGAACAACCCTACAACCACCACTGGAAAAACAGTCAGGAAAAGGTCACAGTGCATAGAGATGCTTCTCCACTGGAAAAGAGAAACTTCTTTGGCAGAAGTAAGTTGACAATAGGGATGAGTGACAAAGAAAAACACAGCCTTTTTACATACGACAGACATTCGGAGACTATCCGAATGAGCTGCGAGCAGGCAGAGTGTGGTCTGCTTTTGCACAGCTTCTCCCATTACAGTGGGCCATTTTATTTTAACACACCAGGCATATTTCTGTTTGCTGAAGGAGGTCTTTCCAAGTACCCCAGACAAAGAGAAAGACACACCAGTAACTCCTCGATCAAAGCAAGGCTGAGCTTCCTCTGGAATCAAAACTGACAAGATGAGGTTGCCGTACCTTGGGCAAAACTCCCCGGAGAAGACAACCATGCAGGGGAAAGTCAAAGGCCGAAGAAGAGGAAGACTCAGTGCGAGATGGATTGGCTCCAGAAAGGAGGCTCTGTCCTTGAGTTTACAAGAGCTGAGCAGGACTGGCATGGGTAGCCCATTTTGGAGGGCTATCACTCAAGGGGTTGTCCTATGTCAGAGAGGACTGGGCCACACGCGACCACAACACATTTCTGCTCTAAGAAATTTAGAATAATAGAACCTTAGAACAGTAGAGTCGGAAGGGGTTAGGGTCATGATGGGTCGACATGATTTTGTGGCTAAAGAGAAAAAGATCTCTTGAGGAGCCTGTATTGGCTATCTCACAGCCAACACAGGGATGCACTAGCGAGCAGTGTTTGAGATGACTCGGATCGTCACATGCCCCGTTCCTGACTTACACTCACTTTGCATGACTGGGAGCATGATCCAGCAGACACCATGATCCATATGGGAGATTTCCCCATATCTCCTGAAATGTGTGCCAGCTTTCCTGCACAGACTAAAGTGGGCCTGATTCAGTCTCCTGAGGGAACTGGCATCAATCAGAAAGGCTGTGCACATGGCTCTGAGCTGACATGGAAGTGAGCACCTGCTCAACGATCACTGAGAATGGTTGAGGGATGCATGCTCACATGCTCACCTGCTCTGTGAACAAAAGCGAGATGCTCATATCTCCAGAACAGGGCAATCCTACAGCTGCCTGACAGGGCACAGGCAGAAACAGGGTATTCCAGAGCCCTATCACTGACCACAGAAACTCCAAGGTCTGAGCAGGGACTTCGAACTCAGAGCCCATTCATGCCACCTGTACAGCCAGAATAGAATGACCCACACTTGGCTGGGGGTTAGAGGCTCCAAGGGATATTCCAGGAGGGGGGGAGGGGGTAGGAAAAGAGACAGGTTCTGCCAGGAAATGCACTGTCTGGCTGCACCTTGTTGTCCTTATCTCATGCTCCAAAGCTCATGCTCCATTGAAATACATTGCTGCAACCACAGAATCAAAGATAAGGAGAGTTGGAAGGGGCCATGAAGGCCATCAAGTCCACCCTCTGCTGTTGCAGGACACCAAGTCACACCATCCCACTCCGAAGGCTGTCCAGTTTCTTTTTGAACATCTCCAGTGTGGGAGAGTCCACCACCTCTCCAGGCAGCTGGTTCCACTGTCATACTGCTCTGACAGCAATGAAGCTTTTCCTGATGTCCAGCCTGAATATGGGTTGTCACAACTTGCACTGATTATTCTGTGTCCCACACTCTGCATCAGCAAGAAGAGATCTTGACCTTCCTTTTTGTGACAGCCTTTGAGGTACTTTTAGAGGGATCTCATGTCCCCCCACAGTCTTCTCTTCTCCAGGCTGAACATGCCCAGTTCTCTCAGTCTCTCCTCATAGCACAGTGTTTCCAAACCCTGGATCATTTTTATTGCCATCCTCTGAACCCTTTCTAATTTACCTGCATCTTTCTTAAATCTTGGTGCCCAGAACTGGATACAGTATTCCAGGTGAGGTCTAGTTATGAGTGCTTTGTTATGGTGTGAGCAACATGAAAGAGACAGTCATGTATCCATTACAGGATGCCCACTGGGGGCAGTATGAGCAACTTCACTGTACTGAACTCTAAACTAATATGTTGTCATGTGAGCAAGGCCTTCTCAAGAGTGGCACCCAATATGGAAGGCTTTGGATCCTCTGGAATTCACACCTCTTTATTCAGACCTCCCCATTGCTCCATCTTTCTTCCAAAGTATTGATTAGTTTTTGATGCTTCTCAATCAAATCTGTATATTATACTTTTAAAGTCAATCATTTAGAGATCATAGGATATGTTGTGAACTGCCCAGACAGCTTCAGCTGTCAGGTGGTACCAAAAATGAGTAAATAAATAAGTAAATAAATATGAAACAGTATTTAAGTATGTAAATTTTAAAAAGAACAACAGAAATACGACGAGGTTCCCTGTGCTCTGCAGAGATCAGAGAGCATTTTAGCGGCTCTGATAAGCACACCAGGGGTTGCAGCTGGAGCTCCCCCTCCCTCAGTTTGGGCTGACTGTTTCTTCTAAAAATGATGCACTTTTGTAAGAAAAAGAGAAACGTGGAGCTTCAGCATACAAAGACAAGTCTCGCAGCTGCCTACTTGAAATCTGAATTGTTAGTATGAAAGGAAGAAATCCAATGATGAATCAAACTCTTTCTCTTCACCTTTCACACTTCAGCTCTTGGTCTGAATTCTCACCTTCATCTTCACCATCACCATCAGCATCATCAGGTGCAGGGGAGCCTACTTAGGAATCAAAGAAAGCTCTACAAAGAGCCCTTTTGCAAGTCCTCATGACTTCCTTCTGCACGAAGACCCTCCATTTGCAGTCCGCTTGGTTTTTCCTTTAGGAGGTTTTCTGTGGAAACCTCCTAAAGGAAAATTTTGTCTCTGCTATTCGGTTTTGTTTCATCAAAGGGTCAGCCAAAAGGCAGACCACAGCTAATAGTCCTCCCTTCTGATTGCAGCAGTCTAAGGTGCAGATAACAATTAATGGCACATATGCTCAGAGAGGCAATATGCATGTGCGTATACGGGGTGTGAGTGTGTGTTTTAATGCTGCCAAAGGATGAGAGATGGGATGCATTTGCTCTGCTTTTCTCCCACACACATTTTCTAAAAGGAAATCTCAATTTTATGCAGCAATGGATTATTGTTCCAATTTCCAGCCACATACCGCTCTAATTTAAAAATGTTCCTGAAAATGCCCTTTTCAACAAGCATTTTAAACATTGGATCCATAATTTTGGAATGTTTTTATTAGGTCAACTCAAAGGCTGAACAAAAGGGGTAAGGTTTTAAGATCCCCAGAATTCCTTCCATCTCTGTCCCACCACGTAGTTTCTGTAACACCTTGTCTGAGGAAGTGATCTGGAGTCCTCTGCTTGTACTCAAAGCTTTTCCACAAGAAGCATGTATTGTTTGCTTATCATTCTTTACTCCTCTGGCTTCAATTTCCTCTTTAAAAGCCCTTTCCCAGGGGAGATTTAAACTAGAGGAAAAGGAGCATTATTTCTGAAAGTGAAAGAAAATGTATCTCCCTACTTGTGTGATTGTGCTGTAGCACCAATAAGATGCACAGGGAAAGGAAAAGCAGTTTCTGTAGACCACCGAATTCAGCGACGAACCTAAAAGTAGACCGAGTGGATTCACAGCCTTGGGTAGAAAAGCTCAATGTTGCCTCACCATTCAATCAGATCACCCTCTCCACCTTCATTTCTCTGTGCCTAAAATGGCTGTTCATGCCATCTTGCTGGATGAATGGTCCTAGACAGGGGGGTGGTGCATTTTTCGAGATTATTTGATTGGCGGCATACAGGTAGAAAGGTTCCCTGGAGAAGGAATGTTGACCTGGGAATGAGGAACTGGCAATTTTTGCACTTGCCTGAATTCTCTGGAGGGGTTGTGGTGGCACAGTGGTTTAAACTGCTGAGCTGCTGGGCTGGTTGATCGAAAGGTTGCCAGGTTGAATTTGGACAATGGGGCCCGAATTCGTGCTTCGTCCCAGCTCCTGCCAACTTTGCAGTTCGAAAGCATGCAAATGCAAGCAGATAAAAAGGTGCCACTTTGGTGGGCAGGTAACAGCATTCCGTGCACTTCGGTGTTTAGTCATGCCGGCCACATGACCATGGAGACTGTCTGTGGAGAAACACTGACTCCCTCAGCTAGGAAACCAAGATGAGCACTACCCCCTAAAGTCAGACATGACTGGACTTTAATGTCATGGGGAAACCATTACCTTTACCTTTAACTTCTCTGGAAGTCATTTGGAAGCTCATTTTGGCCTGCTTCCATTTTCATTTTTGATTCTTTTTTCAGCTCATTTGGAATGGAAACTTGCAGGTGTCCAGTGGGAACAGGAAAGCATTTCTGCACATACTTTTCAAAAGCGCACACTTTTCTCATGCACAAAAACACCAATACTCCTATTTAGTTTAAAAACTGCATCCCAAAGTACACATTTCTGAAATGCAGTCAGAGATTCAGGAATTTGCAAACACTTCTAAAAACAAATGAAAGAAAAGACACTTTCCTGGTTTCGTTCACCTGTGGAATTACAAATGGAACCTGCTTGCATGGTTTTGCGCATGCTTCACTTGGGCAGTTAAAGTAGTGATATGAACAGATGCCTTGCGCAAGGTCTTAGGGGACCACCCTGCGGTGATTGCACGGTTCTGGCCTTGCTGAAATACCCATCGACACCCAGTCCACCTCCTGCTTTAGATCCCCCTTTTCTCAGTCCCTTGACTGAGCTATTGCCAACTGGTGCTGCCAACTACCCACAGATTCCTTTTCTCCCATCTGATGTAGTGCTCGACTTTTCTTTTCAGGGCTGTGCTCCGTATGCAGAAGAGAACCATATAGCAGTGAAGGGGAAGGAATACAACATTTGTTTGGTTTGGATGCAGTGGCTGCAACTCACAAAGTAAGGAAGGGCCATGTGCCAGGGATGCAAAGATCAGCAAAGAGGGAAGGGATTCCCACACCCCTGCTGACTTCCCTCCTTACTTGTCCTTTCCCAGTGCCAGTGCCTGATGGCTCTAAAGATTTACTCTGGAAGAAGTACAGCAGGATGGCTCACACTAGGGATGCGTGAGGAGTCTACCTGGAGTGGTGAACATCCCGTGCCATGCAATGATCCAGACCCCCGGGCCTTGATCCACTATGGGGTGAGCTGAGCCATCTTAGGGACTCTTGCCTCTAGGATGGGCTGTGATTTGCACACTAAAAAATGCTAATGGGATTTGTGTAAAATCAGCTGATTTGTGCAAATTGTTAAGCACATGGTAGCTGAGTGATTTTCCCAGATGGTATGGGAACCATGTGTTTTTAGGTGATGCATGTGAAATTTGGATGATGACATACAAAACTACACGCTTTTGGGGTGCTCATTGAACAGAGCATGCCAATATGCAAATTGCATGTATTTACACTGCTCAAGTGGACTGCACAATGCATGCCAATTTCCTTAACTCTGAAAAAAAATTAAATCCCTGCCCCATCTTAGTCATCGAATTCCATGGATTGCCCCATCAAATCCCACCTCAGATCCTCAGATTCAAAGTGGGCAGGAAGTCCATCAAGTTGAAAAGAACTGGACAGCCCAACCTCAGCCCATTCCCAGGGCACACTCACCAAAGAGCTAAAGATTTTAAAATCTAGGCAAAAACCTTGCTCGGTTAGCCTTGAACCACATACCACAAATGCTTCCTGTGATTACTTGTACAGCAGAAGCATGGAATCTAAACTGAATATACACCTGGCAGTGAGCCTTCCTTTCAGAAGACACTTTGGAAGACCCCTTGTGATGCACCGTACGGAATAGCAACAACAGGAAAAGACTGAATGCAGTGTGGTTAGTGTGGAGTCTTTTTGTACAAGTCTCACACACACACACACACACACACACACACACACGTGGAGTGGGGGGCTTTGGTGGCAGGGATCTTCAAGAAGCACACTTCAGTTGGGTTTTGATCAGAATTTGCATGCAATCTGAGATCACAACCCACAGAGTTCCACACTCGCACCTTGATTCATAGGCACTCCTCCACTCCAACAAAAGGGTGTGTATCAGCATGCAAATGTGTGAAAAGAGAAAGCATGTCAACCATGCAAATGTTGGGAAGATGCACACAACATTTTCACAGACTTCTGTTTAAAGATGAATGCAGCGGATGTGCACGTTTGAAAAAGAAATGCATGGATTCTCATCCAAAATGGAGAGAAAAAAAGATGAAGGTTGCAATCTGATATCTGAATTGAGCTGAACTTTGAGGCAGAACTTGGGGAATTTTGCTGAGCTCAAGTCTGGCACATCCCACAGGAATTAAGTCCTTCTGTTCACAGAACAGCTTCCATCAGCAGAACAAAAAGGAGTGAGCTGTACCAGAGCCTTGTGGAACCATCTGGAGCAAATTTTGGGAGGACTTAAGGGGGACAGAGAGAGGAGGAGAGATCATGTCATGCATGCAGAATTGAGCTCATGCAGCTCTCTCCCCTCCCCTAAGTTGCCCCTGCTGTCACGTGCCGTGACGTCCATGTGAGTGACAGCCTGGGTCATGCATGCTCATGAATAATGCCCCTCAAGACAAATGACCTCTCTCATGAGAAACCAGAGGCCCAGTTAAGTGGCAAGAGTCCTGGACCACCTAGGGAGGCCATTGGTGCTCACCCCAGGGGAAAATCACTGGGGCACCTGAAGCTGCTTTATGGGGAATGCTGCCATGGCCTCATCCATCCCAATATTGCTGAGCAAGATGCTGTGGGAAGCGAGCCTGCAGCCTCTGCTGCAGGGCTTTGGGTCCTCAGGACATAGGAGGAGCCATGCTGGCTCAGAGCAAGGGCCCGCTTGCACCAACATTCTGCCTGAGGAAGGCCGCAAGCAGGATGCGAGCACAGATATCGCATGCTTGTCCACGAGCAACTGGCATCTGGAGCCAGGCTGCCTCTTTTCCGGGAGGTGGTACATAGGAATGTTTGTCACTGAGAGCCCTTCCCTCCATGAATTTATCTAATCCACTTTTAACAACATCCCAATTTTATTTGTTTATGATTTATTTCATTGTTATACCAGCATACAGTGGAAGCTGTTTGGGTGGTTTACACAGTCCATAAAAAGGAATGATAAAGCTACAATAAAAATATCATAATATCAGAAAAAAGTTTTGAACAGCTAAAACAGATAATTTAAATGGACAACACAAAGGAATAGGAGGAAGGGAGGGAGGGAGGGAAGAAGGAAGGAAGGAAGGAAGGAAGGAAGGAAGGAAGGAAGGAAGGAAGGAAGGGAGGGAGGGAGGGAGGGAGGGAGGGAGGGAAACAGAGGCAGAGATGGAAATTGTCATCTATTGATACATTTTGCAGAAAGGCACTGTGTGAAGGAGGCTTCGGTGAATGGGGCAGCATAAAAATGTTTTAATAAATAAATAAATAGATAAATAAATAGATAGATAGATAGATAAAATCTTTTTATCTGTCCTGCATTTTCCACCAATCAGATTTCCACCAGATCCTAGTATTATAAGAGAGGCATGAGTACATGTCCCCAGATGTGCTCCGCTTCTTCCACACCTTGAATGAATGAATGAATGAATGAATGACTTTATTTTGGTCATCGACTAGGGAAATGCAACATTAGAATATTAAGACCAATAGCTACAAAAATATATAATAAAACATGATGCCAGTTAAAGGAAGTCATTAAAATACCTAAATACTTAAAATACAATAGAATCCATATATAGTATAATTTAAAGTTTAAATTAAATTATTACATTTAATCATACTCTCGTCTCAATTTCTGTGTGTTTACGGCAGCTGCATGAAAGCTTGCCCATGTATGCATGCATGTTTTGTTTCAGTGGTAGACCAGGGCAAAAAAGAGTGTAATAAAACAATATATAAAGCACCAACAAGTTTAAAACAGATGACAGAAGTATTCAAACTCATTAAAAATTAAACTTCTAAAAATATTATTTTGACATCACCTTCCAACAAACAATAGCAGCTGCACAGAAACTAGCCACGCTTGCTTTTTGCTGGGGCACTGATCTGATAGAAGATATATGTAAAAAAAAAGGTCAGTTCTACCAGGTATTTTCTGTAATAATGGAGTGATAAAAGTAAATCGAAGATCATGAGAAAAGCAGCTTGCATACTCTTGTAAGTTCCTATCACATCTCCCATCACTCATCTTTTCTTCCACCCTGAGTTAAACAATGGCAGAAACAGTAACCTCTCTTCAAGGAGGGGTTGTTCCGTCCCTTGGATCATTTCAGTTGCCTTTTTCTGCAATTTTTCTGACATTACAAAGTTATTTTTTTAGGATTGGTGACCCCAACTGCCCGTGGTATTCTAAATATGGCTAATAGGGCAACCTAAAAGTCTATCAGAATGTGATTGTGCCATAGATTTGCATAAAACAAATGTGAACTTTTATTTTCAGTTCCTTTTCTAATTATGCCCAAAATAAACACTGCCTTTTTCACAGCTGCTACACAGAGGGTTGGCAATTTTTGTCAAGCTGCCTGCCACAACTCCAACTTACTTCAGCCCAAC
The DNA here is from genome assembly GCF_004798865.1 of Varanus komodoensis. Classification (NCBI taxonomy): domain Eukaryota; kingdom Metazoa; phylum Chordata; class Lepidosauria; order Squamata; family Varanidae; genus Varanus; species Varanus komodoensis. The sequence continues at coordinate 2,635,388 of NW_025335606.1, forward strand.
ATTTTTAGCCCAGTGGCCAGTTTGATGCTCTTTTGTCCCCTGGCCCCGTTGCTGAATCTGATCAAGACTCGTGTCCTACCATGTTGGCTGGGAATTCTGAGAGTTGTAAGACGTTTTCCCCTCTTTCTGTCTAGACGTTCGTAGGATTGCAGACTTGGTGACAACTCCATGCACAGAAAAGGAGAAAAGCAGCTGTAACTACGTGAGCCTTAGTTCTGTCTATGTTCCACATTTTACAATGCCCAAAGTGTTATTCTCAAAATATGATTTATTTTTTTTTAGTCTCTCTGGTGTGTGTGGGAATCCTTCATCACAGCTCAGACAATCCAAAATCCCTCCAATTCTCTTCCCTGCATTTTTTAAAATTTATTGCTTATAATAATAAACAAATGCTTACTTTCATGAATGTCCTCAGGGAAAATTCATTACCAACAAGAAAAGCAAAAAGAATGGAAATGCCAAGAAAGGAATGGTTATTACAAGTGTGCTTGTGGTCATATAATATGCAGAATTTAATTTGCCTCAGTAACAGTTTGGACACACACAAAATCAGAGTGAAAACTTGAAAGCCTACCCCATTTGTAACAATATTTCAATTTTTATTGTTATAATTATTTTATTGAAGTTGTTTAGCCTCTGTAACCCAGCCTCTTTTTTATTATTTCTTGAGAGCAAATATGGAATTCGATTTTGATTTTTCTCATTTGTAAAAAATAAAATGCATTATTGATATTGCAGCCTAGGTGCCCATCTCCTGCTGAGAACGGGGTAGGCATCATACACGGAAAGAATACAAGGCGATAGCCTCGACAATCTGAAAACATGGATTGTCTACCGGTGATCCAGGTATTAAGGGGACAGGATGGAAAGGTTGCATTCCCCAAGGTTGCTTTAAATTTGCTGCACAACTGCAGGAGTTTTCAAGGACTTCTGTAGCCTGGCAAACTTTCTACAGCAGGAGCAGAAAAATTCCAGCTCAGGAACCAAACAACAGATCATCCTGGGATTTCAGAATTGACCACAGCCCCTTTTCCCGATCTGTGGATCCTGTAGTGATTCCACAGCCCTTCTGCAGCTTTTCCTCTCTTCTAAATAGTTGAATTGTCTTTCCTAAGGTAAGATAAGTGTTTAAGATAAGAGCTGAAGATAAGAGCTTAAGTAGAGATGGAGATAAGAACATAAACATCAGTAAGGATTCTTTCCTATTACTGTTATTTCCCTTGTTGCATTCATTATTTTCCCTTTGTGTTTGGCCCTGTGTCCCAATAGGAGGCAGCCCCCCAGGGGCTGATAGATTCTCCATCATTGAATAAGACCCGGGCTGGAAAGTCCAGACTTGAGATGCTGTGCAGCTGCCTCATGTCTGCATTGCCTAATATAAAGTGAGCGTGGAGAAGAGAAATTATGGCAGGCTCAAGGTGTATGTAGGCATTTCTCACCCCAGGATACCACAACTGGGACACCACCACATTGTGGTCCTGAGTGGCTTCGGCTCCAAGGAAGGCTGACTTCCTTCAAGACCTTCTCAGACCTGCTCTCCATTTCCAAGTTAAGAGTTCACAGAAATGTGGCTGCACAGAATGATTACTTTCCAGTACGTGTATTAGTCAGATTGATGAGCCATCTAATATTGATCCAATATCCAATACTGATAATGCTGCCTGACAATTGCATTCATGCTTGGCAGTCCCTCCCAAAGCTGCCAAGAATCGAACCAGAGGGCTTCTGCATAGAATCACCTATCCGTAGACTGGAAAGTGGCCAAAGGGAAACAAGTAGAGGTGGTCTGTTCGTGTCTCCCCACCTAATGGTCAGCCAGCATCCTAAGGCCACTGGTCTCAGTCCTTTTGGAGGTTCCGGATCCATGAATGTCCCCTTCATGGTCATCGCTGGTGCATCTGTTGCCTGGGTGTACAGATGTACCAATTCTGCAAAGCTGGGCATCCCACGATGGATGGAGCCAGTTCAGGCCCCATGGATCTGGGAAGACAGTTGCTGCCAGTGTAGGGTAGGAGTGCTTCAGCTTTTGCAAGCCTGAAGACCCTGGGTGTTTAACCCCCTCCCCTCCCGCACACACACACTCACACGCAAACATGCAAATGCCAATCTATCTGTTGATGCGGGCCACAAATGCTCGAACATGTAAATGCAAATGCTGGGGATGACCTATAAAGTCCTAAATGGCTTGGGTCCAGGATACGTGAAGGAGCACCTGCTTCCCTATGTGCTGGCCCAGCCCTTGAGATCTGAGGCAGAGGTCCTTCTCTGGGAGCCCTCTTTGAAGGAAGTTAGGAAGGTAGCTACCCGGAGAAGGACCTTTTCAGCAGTGGCACCCCAACTGTGGAAAATGCTCCCCCAAGAGGCTTGCCTTTCCATTCAGCTCCAGGCAAAGCCCTTTTTGTTCTCCCGCTATTCTAATTGCTAATTCATTTTACTCTGTGGTTTTACACCTCTACTGGATGCTGTGCCACTCTTACTTTTCCCTGTATTCTATTTAATTGTTGCTGTTGTGAACCATCCCGAGATGCTCATGATGGGATGTATACAACAGTTTTAAATAAGCTAACAAATACATAAATAAAATTTATGTGCACACACATGCCCACACTAGCAGAGTGGTCAGCAAGAGGATCTCTGGGGAACGGTGGGTCCATGCCATGTGGAATGAACAGAATTCAGCAGCAATGGAATAGTTGGAGCAAATCTGGGAGACTGGCTTATATGCCTTGGTGGTCAGATATAGCATGGTATAGGATGGCTATGTAGATGTAACATAGAAACAGAGCGAGTCAGAAGGGACCTCCTGGGCCATCTAGTCTGACCCCCGGCTCCAGCCAGCTCCACTCACAACATGCCCACCATGTGCATGTCTAGCCCATCTTTGAACACCCTCAGCGATGGGGCCTCAACCACCCCCCGTGGAAGCCCCTTCCATGCCCTGGGGTCCTGACTGTCAGGAAGTACTTCCTGGTATCCAAATTGAACCTTGGTTCCCTGAGCTTGGCTCCAATGGAGTGTGTCCTGCCCTCCTCTGCAGTGGAGAGCAGGTCTCTACCTACCTTCATGTAACACCCTCTCACATACCTGTATGTTGCCAACAGATCCCCTCTGAGTCTCTTCTTCTCCAGGCTGAAAAGACCCAGTTCCCTCAGTCTCGCCTCACACCCCATCCCCTGCAAACCAGTCACCAACCTTGTGGCCCTGCGCTTCACTGACTCTAACCTGGCTATATCCTTTCTGTAATGAGGGACCCAAAACTGAGCACAATACTCCAGTTGCGGGTGCACCAGAGTCGTGTGGAATGGTAGTAATACCTCTCTCAATCTAGAAGCCACACTTCTGCCTATGCAACCAAGGGTGGCATTTGCCCTCTTGGCCACCGCATCACACGGCTGGCTCATGTTTGGCCTGCAGTCAGCCAGTACTCTGAGGTCCCTTTCACAAGTGCTGCTCTCCAGCCTCTTGTCACCTAACCTGTGCTTATGACAGCTATTCCTATGCCCCAAGTGCAAGACCTTGCACTTATCCACATTGAACACCATCCTGTTGTCTCCTGCCCACTTCCATAGTCTGTCCAGATCCTTCTGGATCCAGAGTACCTGCTCCTCAGTTGTGGCCACTGCCCCAGTTTTAGTATCGTCTGCGAATTTGATCAGCAGACTGTTCACCC
>NW_025335606.1:2639157-2639631 GCF_004798865.1 Varanus komodoensis
TGGATAAGTGCAAGGTCTTGCACTTATCCACATTGAACACCATCCTGTTGTCTCCTGCCCACTTCCATAGTCTGTCCAGATCCTTCTGGATCCAGAGTACCTGCTCCTCAGTTGTGGCCACTGCCCCAGTTTTAGTATCGTCTGCGAATTTGATCAGCAGACTGTTCACCCCTTCTTCCAGTTTACTACTATTATCATTAGTTAATAGTAGTAATGTAGTTTACTACTATTATCTGTCTCTGAGTAAGCAACCACAGGGAGGTTCTCCTGCCTTCATGTCTTGCCATGGTTTCTGGATGCATCTAATTGAGGACTCTGGCAAAGAGGATGTTGGACACTGTGGAGTCTTAAGTATGTTTCCCCCCATTCCTTCCATGCACTTGTGGCCTCAGGAAATTCGCCTTGAGCCAGAGGTTCTGCGCAAGAATTATAGGGGAAGCAGGATTTATTCCTGTCCCTTTCTCTAGGCTCGTG
>NW_025335606.1:2639731-2729336 GCF_004798865.1 Varanus komodoensis
TAAACCTACAGTAAAAAGCAAAGTATTCACAATCAAATCCAAATTTAATAATCATAAAATAAAAGGGGTAATGGTAACATTTGTTCTAATGAGCACATGGTTGGGAGCCAGTAAAATAAAAGGAAGTAATTGCCTATTCTTCAATTCCATTACAAAGAGGAGAAAAAATGAGAGAGAAGGAGAGGGAGGGAGGTAGACAAAGAGGGACAGATGGGGGAGGGGGTGAAAGTGGGCTCTTCTAATGGAATAATAACCAGCACGCATGCTTTAAAGATCATGCGCACAGAATTATTTCTAGATTTTTTTCTCCCTTGCTTTGTCGCTCACAATTTGCACAACAAATAAATAAATAAATTCCCCAAAGCTTGTCTGAATTTCTTCTACATTGATTGAATGGGTTTTGCCCACTTTCGAGTGCTTTAATCAGACAGATCATTTGGAGAGAGGGGGAGAGAGAGAGAGAGAGAGAGAGGGAGGGAGGGAGGGAGGGAGGGAAAAGTCACTGCACGGTAACAGACAACACGCAGGGGAATCAAAATGTGGAGTGGAAATGCCTCAAGGTTTCATTCCTGTGCTATATTTGATTTTCTGAGCTATGTTGATTTGAGTTGGATCTGATTTTAATAAGCCAGAAAGTCACTATCGACTAATTATTTTCATTTCATTTATTTGATTAATGGTGAAAACCTGAGTAACTTGTACATATCTGAAGTCCCAAGTAATTAACCATCTCAAACTTAAAAGCAAAAAAGAATCAGAGGCTACCCTGGATCATCATCAGAGGCTTCTGCAATTTGTTCCTGTGACCCACAAAATCAAGGACATGAAAGGAAAGGGTCGGGGAACGATCATAAAGATGTTTGTCACACTGATGAGCATTACTGTTATTAGTCCTTCTAAGGGTGAAGTTGGCACTCCCGAGGTGCAAAACGAATGGGAAGTAAGTGTTGTGGCCCCTGAAAAGCACGATGGGCCATTTATTTATTGTATCCATATTCTGCCTTGGTTCCTCTTGCAAGGAACCCAAGACACCTTCCAAGGTTCTTGTCCACTCTGCTTTATCCTCGCAACAACCACCCAATGAGGTAGCTTAGCCTGAGATTCAGTGACCAGCCCAAAGTCTCCCAGTAAGATCCATGGTCATGTGGGGAGTAGAACGTGGATTGCCCAAGTCCCAGTCCAACACTCTGAACATGAAGCCACACTGTTTCTCTGGGACTGACTTTCAATATTTCTCATATTGGTGGAAAGCTGAGATTGAAACACAAGCACACAGCCACAGTGTGTGCGTATGCACACTCACAAATTGAAACTCATGAAGTGGCCTTTTATAGTGTCCAGGAAGAGTGATCAAGAACCATGAAATAGTGGCCAAGAACCATGGAAGGCAGAGTGACTACTGGAACACCAAAATGGCAAACCAGGATGCAGGGGAGAGTGAATGAGATTCCTGTAAGAAACCTCTCATTTTCATCATGCTACAAGTCCCTGCTTTTGCAGATGCAGCTCCATAAGTGGGGTATTTTCGTGAAAGTTTGCAGAGTGGAGGGCTTGGGTGAATGTGCAAGGATCAGAATTGCTAGCATTCTCTGAACATTGTCTTGCAACTCACTTGGTGCCCAGTTCCTGACTGGCTTTGTGACCATCCTTGCTCTGTGAAAGGACAGTTGCACAAACCATGCAGCAATTGAATGAATATGTCCAGGTTTCCTCACATTTTTGCAAAGATCCTGATTTGCAAAACTTTCCTCCAAAGGCTAAGGCAGGGCTGGTACAGCCTACTGGGAATTTGTACTCATGAGAAAATTTGTGCAAACTTGGGGTGGGAAATTTGTGCAAATCAGCCATGTCTGGCAAGCAGTAAACATTTTCAGTGAGCGTATGATTCCAGTTGTGACTGCATTAGGTGCTTCAAACAAGGAATGGTCCCATATTTTGCAAGCAAAAATGAATTTGTCTGTCCCTCCCTCTTCCTCTCTCTCTCACACACACATTTCCATCTCCTCCTCCCCCCACACTCCACTTTTCTCTTCAGTAGTCATTGGCTGTGTTCATACAACATGGGTTCCCCCCCCCCCCCCCCCCCCCCCCCCACTTTTCCTTCTCTTTCTTTTTGGGTTTTTTAAAAAAAAAGGGGTCCCCCCCCCCCCCATGATCTACATGAAATACAATCCTACTTTACCATGCAGATTGAAGGTCAACAAGTCCTACATCGTTTTGCAGATTTCTTTGTTATGCATTGCTCCAGTAAAGCTTAGGTCTTAAAATAGCTGCACTAGCTAAAAACTGGTATTCATTCTTATGCTGCTTCAAACCTCTGTGGGACATTCAGTCAGACAAAGGCCTTTCCCATGTCGCATTTGCTTTACCTGGGACAAATTTTTCTGGGGTCATAAAATGCCCCCAAATATGAGCACTGCTAGGTTTGAGACTGATACTGGATGAAACTTTGATAAAGCCTGCTGGACGGAGGCTAGTGACTTTTGATGAAAACAGGATAGCCTGCCATCTCTTGTTATCTTTGCCTTTCTATCTCTTCTGTCCCCTCCCATGGTAATCTTCTATAGTCAAAATTTAGCTTATGAACTCTCTGGGGTCAAAGAATTGACATGCTTCATATTCTGCATGTGATATATTCTGTTTTCCGAGTTGCTGTTGCATTCATACAAACAATCATGCTGCTATGAATGAGGAAAATTATATCAAGAAAATATTGATGCCACAGCTTAGTTCTTGACCCTTTGTCCTCAGACAAGAAGCTTCCTAAGTTCAGTTGCCCAGTTACAGAAGGATATCATGAGGTTTTCACCTCTGGTGCGTCTGGAAGTCAGCAACATGCCATGGGCACTGCTGTGTCCTTACAGACTGAACCTCCTGAAGCTGAACAACCCTCTTCAAAGAAGGATTAATTGAATAACAAGGAAGGGCCAGACAGTCAAAACGAAGCCCTAAACATACTTGATGACCATTCACAAACAACAGTTCATTGGAGCCACACGCAGGCGAACTGATCTGGCTTTCCGCTCTGGCATCGCTTCAGAGCTCAGTGGTGCTCTTCTGATCATGTCCTGCCATCTGGGCAGCCTGGACCTGCTCCATCAGAATCCGATGTGAACATGAGTGGTCTCCTGCCATTCCTTACCCTATCAGTGTCCAGAAGAACTGGATGGACAATTTCTCTGAATTTCCCTTAGGGGAAGAGACATTCACCAATCCCTTCTCACAGGTAGGGCCCACCATTGGTAGTGGTTGTGGTACAACTATCTTCTTTTTATCCGCTCACCCGTTAAGGTTTTCCTTGCTTCCAAGTGTCAACAGAATCAAAAGTGTTTACTCCCATTTAACTCTTCCATACCTGGCATCACTCTGGGGCAGCTGTTTCCATTTCTGTTACACAGCTTCCCACTCCCTGGTACTCCATTGCCTGGCTGTCTGTCCTTCCAGGTCAGAAAAAAATCTATGGGAGAAATTACCCCATGGTGACTTCCTCTTCACTTAATCGAAGTGCAGAAAGCCAAGAAGGTTATCGATCCAGGACTGTGCAGTGAAAGAGGGGACAAGAGTGCCCACTCCTGAACCACCTTCCAAGAATGCAAGAACACCAGACCCAGCTCAAAAGAATCCCTCCCTCTTTCTGTTTCATTTCTACCAAATGGAATGGAACTAGCCAAGGGAGTAGCAATTGAGAAAGATTTGGCACAACAGATGTTGGGATCCCACCAAATCATGCTTGCCCCACGCCTTAGCGTAAGCCAGTTCCTCAGTGGCCCCTCGGAAGTCTGAACTGCAGAACTTCTGCACAGGCTGGTATGTCCTGCTGGTCACAGTGCCAGACTGTGGACCTGGGAGATCCGGAGTCCAGTTCCCACCTAGCCACGGCACTGACTCGGTGGCTTTGGGCCAGCCACTCACCCTCACCCCAAACTACTTCGCAGGCTTCTTGTGAGGATCACATGCGGCAATGTAAGCCACTCCAGGGTCCTCGGAGGAGTCAAAGCAGGTAGGACAGAAGCGCAATGCAGTAACAATACGCAGAGGGTTACCTGGCTGAAGCAGAGCAGCCCGTCCCTTCCAGTGGGTGCCCAGCAGCAGCGTCCCCCACCTGGGTGTGCCTGCTTCATCCCAGGATATTCTTGGCTGTAGAATAAATAAGCAAATAAGAGGAGTCATGGCTTCCACTGAAGACAACCACCTCTGAAAAACCATTCCCCGTGCTTTTATGCCTCCTTATCTACTGCATGGCATTCTGCCCTTCTCCACATTACCCGATTTTGAAGGCCAAGCTTCCAGCAGAAGAATTTTCCTCTCCGCAGCAGCAGACTGATGAGGGTCTCATTACTTCGGGCGTTTTCATATTTCCAGAGCAGCCTTCCACAGTTGAGACAGGATGTCTCTTTCCCCAGCTGCAGCAGTTCAGGCTTTGCTCCTCCCGTGCCACACATTGTGGGAAGATGTGAGCCGCGAGGATCATGCACCTTGGCCTCTTACTTCAGGCCAAGCACTGGGCCTCATTGTCACTCCCTGCGGGAGAGGTGGGGGCAATTTCGCATGACTGAGAGAAAGACATCCAGACTGGCCCTCAGTGACATGGCTGGACTGGGAGCCGCTGATGGGCATTTGTCATTGATCATCGCAAGTTCTATTATTTAGATGATACGGTGCATATCGTCCCAGCCCGGACTTCAATCTCTCACATAATTTCAGCAAAGAAAGGGGAAGAGAAAAGGTGCTGGAGTGCCGCCTTGACAAATAGCTCCTTTTGTCAAGTCGGTATGTCCGTGAAGGAGTGGCAGGGAGGGTGGGAGAGCTACCTAGCAGATAAGCACGAAGTGACAGTAATTACTTGGAATCGGCCTTGCAGAAATTCTCCGAGATCATACTCCTGCAAGGAAATACACGGGAGGATTTCTACATGCTGCTGTAATTATTACACCCTTCTCAGCCATGTCCTTTGGCTTGAAGCTGAATTACTCACCAGCGACTAGTGAAAATGACATCCCATCATTTCAGTGGGGAGGGCAGAGGAACGCATCACGCACGGAGATGTGACAGCCAGGATGTGGAAGAGCCACCCTTCCCCACGTGTGGGGGTGCTGCTGTTGTTACTGGGAGGAATGATCATGTTTGGGTTGGTTTTTAAGTGGTGGAAGGTCATGAGCGAAATGCGAGAGGAACGGCTCGTTGTCGGGGTCCCGACCTGCCCGTTGCGTTCGGCTCGCGGGTACGGCAAGGTGCCCACCACACCCAGGCTCCATGTTGCCTTCTCCCGACTGACAGTCAACATTGCACGGCCATAGAATGAGTCCAACTGAGTCTGTCTCTCCCTCTCCCTCTCCCTTCCCCCTCGCTCTCTCTTATCAGAGCACGTCCCTTTTGGCTCTGTATCTGTCAGTGCTCACCACCTGAATTTGGTATGAGAGGGGGATGGCGGAAGTGATGCTGACTAGTGATGATGGCAAAGCTGCAGTTCCATACTTATTGCTAGGGGGAAGCATTCTAGGTAAAACACCCAGTCCCAATAAATGTTCTGGCTGAACTGTACCTGCCAAATATATGGGGAAGGGGGAGGGGGAGGGGGAGGAGAAATAATAGTGGAAGCAGAGGGAGAGGGAGGAAAATTTTCTGAAATTTTGAGGAGCCAGAAAGAAGAAAGATTGCTGAAATGCCAAGCTGAAAAGCAAGTGAAACGAATAAAACATCTCTCCCCACCCCGCCCCCACGCCCATTCCACTCACTCTCAACATTTCTTTTGGGGGGAAAATGTTGAGAACCATTTTGCAATCACAACCCTTGAAGAAACTAGAAGGCTTTCACATGAAAAAAAAAAGATGACCACTTTATTTTCATCTAGTGTCAGAGCTGGTGGGAAACTAATTTTTAATGTTCCAATTCATTTCCAGAACTTCTTCCAGAGACCCTCTTTAGAGGCAACAACACCCAGTGGGACCAGCCATAGGGCCAACATGCTCAGCTGTGCCTAGTCTACCTCCCTCCCTCATCACAGACGATCAAAGGATTCAAGCACACCCCTGGCCTGCTGCACCTCACCCATCAGAAGAGATGGTGGTTAGAACAGCAACGCTGCGCTCGTCTCGAGTCCTGCAGACTGATAAAAGGGACGACACTTTGGCTGCCCCCAGAACAGGCAACGCTGTGCAACTGGCAAAGCTGGTAGTGCCGTCTCCATCGGAGACATTGGGATGAGGCAGGGGAACTTTCCCCTGCCTTGATCATGCGCAATGGGGCACCTCCTTTCCTCTCTCCCTGGCGTGTTGCTTTTCAGAGCAGCTCTTCCCAGCCAAGGGCTCTCTCCATGTGTTGGAGAAGAGCGCCCATCATGGCTGGCCAGCATGGCCATTTGCTTCCTAAGTAGGCAGCCCTGAGTGGCTGTCATCCATTCTCTGTGACCCTGCAGTCACCTCCCCATCTCGTGTTCTCAGTCCTGTCCACATGATTTATCTGCTTGGGCAGAATGAGAAGTTAACTTGCACTATCTGCCTCCTTAGGGAAGAACGGAAAAAAGGCCCATGAAGCTTAGCACACCATTGACTGCTTTTGGGTGCTTGCTTGAACCTGGAAGCCTTGCTATTCAGTCATCCATTCATTCATCCATCCATCCATCCATCCATCCATCCATCCATCCATTCATATTTATTTATTTATTTATTTATTTATTTATTTATTTATTTATTTATTTAAAACTTTTCTAGACCGTCCCCTTACCATGGTCCCAGGATGGTTTAACAACAAGACTATATAAAATAATATAAAGCACAGCGTCCTAATAAAATTTCCAACCAACAATAAAGCCCCAGATAAAACAATCAAATCTTAAAATGTTAGGGGAATAAAAAGGGTTTAGCTTGGTGCTGAAAAGAATATAGTTATGGCACCAGACAAACCTCTCTGGGAAACGAATTCTACAATCGGGGTGCCACTGCAGAGAAGGCCCTTCTCCAGGTAGTCACCCTCCTCATGTCCTTCAGGGAGGGCTCTTGAAGAAGGACCTCTGACTGAGATCTTTGGGGGTGGCAGGTATATATGGAAGGAGGCACTTCAAATATCCAGGTCCTAGGCTGTTTAGGGCTTTGTAAGTCGTCACTAGCACCTTCACATGTGGAAGGAAACTCTCCTTTGGGTAATTTATTTATTTATGGAAGGAGACCCTCCTTCAGGTTATTTATTTATTTGTGGTGAGAAACCATGGGCTTTCTGGTTGCTGTTCATTGCATTATAAAAAAGGTAAAGGTTTCCCCTTGGCGTTCAGTCTTGCCTGACTCTCGGGGGAGCTGCTCATCTCTGTTTCCTAGCCGAGGGAGCCAGCGTTTGTCCACAGACAGTCTCCGTGCGCATGTGGCCGGCATGACTAAACCCCGAAGTGCACAGGACATTGCAACCTGCCCACCGAAGTGGTGCTTTTTTCTCGACTTGCATCTGCATGCTTTCGAACTGCAAGGTTGCCAGGAGCTGGGAAGGAGCAATGGGAACTCACCCCGTTGGGCGGATTCGAACCGGCAAACTTTCGATCGCCCAGCCCAGCAGCACAGCGGTTTAAACCACTGCGCCACCCGCATCCCTACATGGTCTCTAAAGGCAACTATGGTTAACAGAGATAAGGACTTGTAGCATCCATTGGCACCAACTCTTCCTCGTGAATATAACTATCTTGCAAGAATCCCAAGCTTGCAAAGTTCTTTCCAATTCTATCTTCATCCTAGAAACAACATCCCTGAGACGTGGGCTAGGCTGTGAGTGAATGACTAGCCCACAGTGACCCAGTGATCATCCTGGCTGAGTGGGGACTAGAACCGGCATCTCTGAGGAGTCTAGTCAAACACTCTCACCACTACACCACACTGTCCTTGCTTGTATCGGTCAGTCCATTGGATCACACAGTAGGTGCTGGCCATCTGTTCCAGAATGAATGATTCCTTCTTTTCTGAATCTTACATCTGAATGCAAAATAGGAAGCTCACATTTCCTAAGATACAGAGCAGGTGACAAATGCGATCCAGGCTAGGATTGTCTCATTGAATTGGAAATAATTCTCTAAAGCCTCCAGTGAAAGCCTTTTCTCAACACCTGAATAACTCACCCCTGGCCGTGAAAATCATCTCCTGTCATATAAACAGCATGGAGAATGGAAGAACATCGGAGGAGTAGGGAGAAGCAGAACAGATGTGGCACATCTGGCAATTGCAGCAATTCTTCTGGGCAGCACCACAAAATGGGTGTCCTGTGGCCAGCCTGCAGCCATTTTCATTGACTAAGAATGTACCCAAGCCTCATAGGTGGCTTAGAAACTGTCATGGGAAAAGGAAGTGGCAGACAGGATCCCAGCTGCCAGTAGCAGAATCAATTTTATTACTGGATGGGGTAGGACATTCCGGTAGATCCCGAGGAGAGTGTCATGGCAAGCAGTGTGCAAGCAGATGTATTGCAGCAGATTATTTAAGGAGAGGCTTGATGGCCACCCTGATGTGCAGATTTTGAACCAGGAGAGGGTTTGGCCTGGATGGTCCCTGATGTCCTTTCCAACCGCAGAATCCTACCAGAGTGAGCTGGTGTCTGCTGCCACATTGCCTGTCCCTTAAAAACAGATAACCTGGTTTCATTTCCTCCACCATGATGCTCAGGAGATGACCTTGGTCAAGCCCCATCCGATAGTATATGTTACCTCCACCAAGGCTCCAATGGTGGTGGCAGCAGCGATGGAGGTCCTTGAGACGGTGGGATGAAAAAAGCAACCAATACACACACCAGAATCTTAGAAGGGATGCCAAGGACCAAACATGCCTGGAATCCCCTTTCCAAGTTACTAACGTGGGGGTACCATATACTTCCTGCATACATGGAAGACGCAGGCCTTTTCGAGATGCTGAGGCATGTGGTGATAGGATAGAAAAGTTTTAAATAAATAAACCTGGATGAGCTTGGAAAGCCCCTATTGCAGCAGTATACACTCACAGGGTTGTTGTTGCTGTCGCGTGTGTGTGTGAGCCGAATATCAGTGTATAGGTGTCAGAAAGAAACATTTTGCCAGAGGGGAATGTTTATTCTGGATCACATAGTCACAGGGCCTGCATCCCTGAAGAGACACGACTGAACCTTTGATCTGTGTTGTGTTGGCATTTCTTCATTGAGCCACACAGATTGGAGTCAGATGCGATTGCACTGCAGGAAGCCCTGAGCTCAGCCTCGGCTTAGTCATACCTTTCATTACTGTGCTATTCACCTGTATTTATAGAGCATCACGCCAAACTTCTTGCAGATTATTCTAAGTAAGGGGTAGGGAAGAGATTCCATGTCCTGCCCCTGGAAACTTATAATTTAACTGTCAGCAAATGGAGGCTTCATCGCCTCAACAAGTGGAGAGGGAAAGGATGCGTGGGGAAAAGATGGGGTGACTGCTAGCCTACCCTGTTTTGCAATGGTCTTTTTTTCTAGGAAGGGAAACACGTAAGTCAGGTGTAGCACTTCAGACTACATATGAGGATTCCTGAAATTAAAGGCTCTTTCATAGGAAGGGAGGAAGGACAGACGGAAGGATGGCGAAGGTGAAGGCCAACAGCTTTTCTATGTGGCTGATTTCTTATTTATTTCTTATTTTTGGTGTAGAACAGCTTTGCATTCTGAACACGAGGAATGCAGGTGCTGTATGAAATGTGTTTTCCTCTCAATCAATCAAGGAGAAAGGGCATTACCTAAGCAGGCAAGCTGGTTTCCTGGAGAGCATTTGATAGTGAGCTTCTCCTTGCAGTCATACGTGGACACAGACCATGTACAGAGGTATCAGTGGAGTCCATGCTGGGCCATATTTAGGAACTGATCCTAGGCATGTGGACTTAGCAGTATTCAGTCAGCTTCTGTTGTGACTGGGCCAGGCACTCACTCCTTGCAGAGTTTCAGATCTGTGTTAGAGGATTCCGAAGGGGAGTCAGAGAAGAAGGTGATGGGAAGGCAGGAGGATCCACTGGAGGCAGTGGTGTTTGATGCCTCATCAAGGTCACTGCCTGTAGTTCCCCAGAAGGACAGTGAGAGCAGGTGCATTTTGGAAGAGATGGGAGGGATCTCGGGAAGAGAGAGAGAGCCGTTGCATTGCCCGGTCCCTGTTCCTCTGAGGAGGCATCAGGAGAGACAATTTACCTTGTGAGAGGGCTCGCACAGGTGGAAGCATCCCTAGGGTTGGAGTCTGTAGCAATACTGAAATGAAAGGATTTAGGAGGAGTTTCCTATCTGGGTTCAACACTCGTTGCATGAGGAGAGGCTTATTGTTCAGTTGACTAGAGGACTCTTTGAGCTGCATTGCCTCGTTAGCTATGAGCTGCCAATTGAGAACTGCCTTGAAAGGATTGTATCGTGTTGTGGATGTTGCAATGTATGGCTGTGAAAGTTGGACCATAAGGAAGGCTGAGCGCCCAAGAATTGAGGCCTTTGAATTGTGGTACTGGAGGAGACTCCTGTGGACCGCAAGGCGATCAAACCGGTCAGTCCTAGAGGAGATCAACTATGACTGTTCTTTAGAAGGCCAGATCCTGTAGATGAAACTCAAATACTTTGGCCACCTAATGAGAAGGAAGGACTCCCTGGAGAAGACCCTGATGCTGGGAACAATGGATGGCAAAAGAAGAAGGGGACGGCAGAGGATGAGGTGGCTGGATGGAGTCACTGAAGCAGTTGGCGTGAGCTTAAGTGGACTCTGGGGGATGGTGGAGGACAGGAAGGCCTGGAGGAATGTTGTCCATGGGGTCGTGATGGGTTGGACATGACTTTGCGAGTAACAACAACAACAACAACATTGTGTTGTGGATGTGGAGGAAGTAGCCTGTCTCACAGAAGATTGCCTTCAAACTGGAAATTTCCCCCCCAGTTACTGAAATGGGACTGAATTTGGCTAATTCTGCCAAGGTTAAAAGGATGCTGCTAAGGGTCACTCCAATGGGAAGCAAGATTCAATCTTTCCCACATCACATACCCTCCCATGAAAATCAGGTACAGGGGGGTGGTTTCATGTACCCTTTCTCCTTCTTTCACTGATATCCTACCAAATCCTGCTCCTTGGAGGGCTGGCCAGATCCTGATGGTCCTGATGCTGCTACTTGTGGCATCATGGGTGAGAACCATGAAGATGCCACAAAAGTGGTCATGGAGGGCCACTGATGCTTCTCTTCCAGCTGCCCATCGCCTACCCCTAACTAAAGATCACACCCATGGGGACAGTATTCAATCCAGAGTCTAAAATCACCTGTACCACAGGTGTGAAATGGACAACGCTGAGAACAGCATCAGCATGAATGGCGGGTCGGCAGAATGGCTTGGTGGACCATCCTCCAGCCTCTTGCGCAACCTGCCAGAACCGTGTCCTGCAGATGAACCCTGAAATCCATGACAAAAATGCTCAGGAACATGAGCTCCGGACCGCTGAAGGTGGCGAAGTGTGTGGCACAGGGACAATAAGCACCTGCACAGCAGACATTAAAGGGATTCACACAGAGGGGGTCAAAGAGCTGGAAGAGGGTGAGATTAAAGCCAAGTTTCTCTTAAGCATGCAGAAAAGGGGGAGATGGCTTTCCAATAATTCCGTGGGTTGTTCTTTGGGGAATGAGGGAGAAATCATTATGACTTGGCTGTTATTGACATAGTAAAACTTCCGCATGACAATGAATACAAAATTGAAAAGGAAAACCTAAAAACATAAACTTTGGCTGCCATCGGATTGCAAAGATTTTACAATAACATTGGATGGTACATTAATGCTTCATCCTTCCACCCAACCCCCGAGAAACACCCCTTATTTCACTCTTAATTGCCTTTTCATTGTATGTATATTTACCATCGTTGTAAGCCTAGGGAGGGCTTAAACTTGAGCCATCAGAAGCAAGTTGTATTGATCAAATGATAAGCAAAAGAATCAAACGAGGAAACTATTTCCTAATAAACGTGCATATTACATGAAGGCCTGAATGATTTTCTTTCTTTTCTTTTATATTTGTATTGGCTGAAAGTTTTGCCGCTTTCCAATTAGTGCTCCCTGCTGGATCTTTGATTGACAACTTGACTTCCGTCAGCCTTCCTCTGCAAACTCCTGTAGAAAGGTTTAATTGTGTTTGTAATTAATTGGATTTTAATCAGACTGTATGAAAGAAATTTTGTGGAAGGCTTCTTTTAAAAAAATGCCTCATGGTAGATTGCTCATGAGGCAAAATATTAAATGCTACAGTATCTTGAATGGCAAATTAAAATGTATTCACAATTCAACGCAAAACTCATTAGATTAGTTAACATTTGAAGAAGGGCTCCAAATTTTGCAAGGGACTTTTTTTGAAGGATGGAAGGAAGGAAGGAAGGAAGGAAGGAAGGAAGGAAGGAAGGAAGGAGAAGCTTCATTCATTTCAAACCAAATGTCTGTCTGACAAGATCCGTATCTCCCGAGCCTTTTAAATGACTTACACTGAAATTCATAAACATTGGTGAATAATGTACTGTGGGAAATAATGTTCTGCAAACATGTTAATGTGTGTGAAAATGACATTTGCCTCTATCAGAAAGATACAACCTAATATGGGAGGCAATTAAAGACACACAGAGAAACAAACATTTCCTTTATGTTATCTCTAAGTACCAACTGGTAATGAATTGAATTATGAATTCTGTGTGGGAGTTGGATGCCTTTTCAGCATCCTGGGGACTGGGGCGAGCCTCTTGGTCCCGCTTTCCATGTTCAATGCCTGCCTGAGACCTTTGTTCCCAAGTCCATGCTGAATCTAAGCCTGGAGCATTTTATGCCTCCCAAACTGATGGTCTAAGATGTGAGCCCATCTGGGGAGACAGAATTTTTCTTTACTCCAGCAATTACTACTCTAGCTGTGCACACGTGTTTATTTTAAATGGCAAGTCAGAACTGCACAAGATACTGTGGAATAATCAGAAAAGCCGGGATACTTCGGTTGAAAAGAAGCATGTCCTTGGATCCAACCCCCACGTTTAATGTAGGATCTCCTACCTCAGCTCAGACAAATGCCCCAGAAGGGTACCAGTATCAAGAGTTCAAGGAAAATCATCAGGGGCTCCACCTTGGTCATCGTTCAGGGCAAGCAAGGTTGTTCTCATGCCAAAACTCAGCATGAACCCCAGCTGAACTGAATCCAGGTACTTGGCCTCCTCCCAGCGCGTCCAGAGCAGGTACACAGGGACCTACTCATGTACCTTCCCAAGAATGGATCATTTGCCACTGGCCCAAAACTACAGAGAACTTCTGGGTCCAAGGAGGAGTTCTTAGTCTCAGTCCTCATTTCCTCTTTCAGGCAGGCCAGGGCCACTTCTCTGTGATGAAAGGGCATCGATCACTTTCCAGGTTCTGCACATTCTGGTAAGGTATCTGTCCCATTTGAAGCTGATTTTCTCAGAGTCTACATTTGTGACCAGAAGTCACAACTACCATTTGTTCCCCCCCCCCCAATAGCCAGGTAAGGGGGGAGGAAAACATTCCTACTTTCCATTACTAATAATTGTGAGACACTTAAGTAAATGTCAAGATCCAGTGAAGTTACTTAAGGAATTGTGCTGAGTTTCTTCAAGGTCACACACCAAAATATAGGCATGTACCTGAAGAAAGAAACAGGTAAGCTCACAGCTGAAAGTATTTCCTCTCAGAGAGATCTCACGAAGAATGAGGCTTGGGTGACAATCTGGATCAAGCCACACTTCTGGCTGGTCCTCACCCTTCTCTTCTCTGGAGCATGATGGCTTATTGGCAGAGCGCATCTCCTGCAGGAAAGGTTCGGGTTTGCTCTATAGAATTTCTGGTGGTGCTTTCTGATGGTTTTGTTTTTTAACAAAGCCAAAAGTCATCTGGCAGAGAATTGTCCATTCATGTTTGGAAAACTGAGCTCCAATTTGTTCAAAGGAACAAAAAAGGGGGTTGTCATGAGAACCCATGCAAGTCTCATCCTGCCACTGTGTTTGCAAGCTTATTGGATTATTTGGGGGTGAAATACCATGTGAGCTTAGCATCCCAATTTGAATCTAGCCACGTAAGCCATGCCTCTTCTTGGTGGCCCCTTAAGCGTGGAGCTTTGTTTTCTAAACTCTTCTTGGAGCATGAATTCAAAATGGTGGTGGGAAGCACTGAGGTGGTCCCCTTAACAAGTAGTACTCTCCTGGTTGTATAATGATCTGGGATATGCACTTCTGTACAAAACCGTTCCATCCCTACTCTTTTCCAGAAATAAGAACTACAATGAAATTTGAGCTGGCTTTTCCCAGGACCCCTGTGAAATACACACAGTTAAAGTGAGAACTTAGATGTCATCAGAATAAAAGTTGTTGTCCTGCCCTGTTGATTCTGTGGATGGTGTTACCACCTCTGGTTCACCAGGTGAATAGGTGACAACCGTCTAGTTGTCACTGTGCCTAATATTTCCTTCCAGCAAGTTTGGCCAAGTGCAAAAGGTCCCCTGTGAAGTTTTGATTTGCATAGTTGCTCCCTTTCCGTTATCTCTGTCACCTTCACAGCAAAGAAAGAATGACTCTTCGAGGAAGCCTCCCGGGTAGTACATGATTTAAGGTCACCCAGGAATGAGTTAGCTGTACATTAAGTTATACCAAGCTGATAACAAGATGGATTTAGAAAGTGATGAGAAATGACAGAATACACATGTACGTTAAAGCAGATGACAGGAAATTGAAAACATTACTGTAACTTATTAAAGATTGATTTTCCAGACATTCCTTGATATTGTTTGACAAAAACAAATGTTAATGGTAACACAAGTTGAAACACCCTGATGGGATCATTGCCTAGAAGTTGCGAGTGGAGGGGGAGAGCACAATGTTCTTGGGCCAATGGTACCACAATGGCACATGTGACCTCAAACAGAGCCTTTCAAGGTCAAATTAATGCATCTTTGGCTACAGGGATCTTACCAGTTTGCAACCTAACTTTCAAATGAAATGGTTGGCTTCTGGTTTCAATAATGCCTTGAAATTAATCTATCAGACAAGTTCACCATTGGTGCTTCATGCTTTGGTGCTAGTATCCCAAAGCATCACAAAATTAGGAAGGTTTCCTGAACTTTCCTTTGTAACAAATGTTGGAAGATGTTTGCCTTCTTAGAAAAGGGAAGACATGGTGGTCTCTGAAAACATCCATGCAGAAGAGTTAATATATGTGAACAATCCGTCAGTACGGTTGCCTCTTAGGCACCGGTTTAAGACCTATTTGTCCGAGCAGGGATCGGGGGCCCGGGCAACTGTTTTATTTGTGTTTGTTTCTTGGTCTGATTGTGCTGATGGGTTTCTTGTGTTTCATTATATAGTTGTGCTTTCAGAGCCATGTTTTTAGTGTTGCTTATGTGCTGTGCTTTGTGTTTTATAGATTGTTAGCTGACCACCCTGGACTCTGATGAATGGCACAAATAAGAACTCAAGTAAAAGAAAGTAAGTAAGTAAGTAATTCAGCTGTAAAAGCTATGCTTTTTCCTACCAAATAGCATAAATATAGACTTCAGTATTAAATTATGGCTCATTGGGAATTGAGGGGGTGGGACTTCAGGAATTCTGTGTTCCAAGCTCAATTTCTTTGTGATACCGCAGTTTAGAAAATCCCAATCTTTTCCTAATACACCATCAACTTCTCCTTGCAAGCCATTCTTCAAGATGGGCAAATTCTTCCACTTTGGGGATATCATTTTGAGGGCTTTTTTTCCAAGAAGTTAGAATTGCTCTGGGAAGTGTAGCATTATGAGCAATCATTACCACCACACTGCTCACTGCTAGGTTTAGGCCATTATAAAAAAGCACTAGTCACAGTACAGTTCTCCAGGAAATGCACTTCTTATATCAACATTCTTGCACTTCAACTTTATTTTGACTTCAATTACTGATCCATTAGAGGGCCTGTCCCCTTTCTCCAAGACAGGCGACTCAGGAAATGTTGGTTGACTTAGCAAAAGGATTATTGAAAGTCCACATATGTAAACTCTGTTGTATTTCTTACACATGCACACTGACATTCCATATGTTAATTCCATTCTCAAAAAACTCTGAAAAGGGTTTGTAAGATGGGTTTTGCCCTTGCAGAAGCCCCACTGATTCTTCAATGCACGACTTCTTCAATGAGAAATATGAACTCCAACAGAAGAAGTGGTCCCATGACTCTGAACATCACATTATCCATGCACTAAACACTCTGGTGCAAATTAATGTGAACAAAAGAATCTGATTTTATAAGCTAAGCCTTGGGAAAGAGACAAAAGGTTCAAAAAAGGATCTAGGACATTTAATATTGCCATATATTAAAGGAAGTTCATGCACCACTTAAGTGCCTTGGAATAATGACCACAGCACACGATTCCTTAATGCCCCACATGTGCTCGCTTCTATTGAAATGAATGAAGAAGGCCTTGGAGCTGAAGAAACAACTTGTACTTACAAGAGAACGCTTGGGGACTGGGGGACCACTGCTGGAGATCTGATCTGATTTGATTTTTTATATAAATTTTTAAGCCCTGATTGTTTGCAGGGGATGGGATATGAGGCAAGACTGAGGGAACTGGGTCTTTTCAGCCTGGAGAAGAGGAGACTCAGAGGGGATCTATTGGCGACACAAAGGTATGTGAGGGGACGTCACACGGAGGTGGGTAGAGACCTGTTCTTCCCTGCAAAGGAAGGCAGGACGCGCTCCAACGGAGCAAAGCTCAGGGAGCCAAGGTTCCATTTGGATGCCAGGAAGCACTTCCTGACAGTCAGGACCCCGAGGATGTGGAATGGGCTTCCTCGGGAGGTCGTTGAGGCCCCATCGGTGCAGGTGGTCAAGGATAGGCTGGATGTGCACATGGTGGGCATGTCGTGAGCGGAGCCAGCTGGAGCAGGGGGTCAGACTAGATGGCCCAGGAGACCCCTTCTGCCTCGCTCTGTTTCTATGTTTCTATGTTTGTTACATCCCTATTTGAGTCTGGCATTTGGCATTTTCATTCTCTAAATGTGAAGTACACAAGCCCCGTTATCTAAAGCAGAATTCAGAAACTATTGTTATGCCATGTAGAAGGTGCCTTGCAATTTCAAAATGTGGATTACAAGAAGCGTAAAATGTCAATGTGAAGGTGCTGGTTCATGTTTTTCACAAGTTCTAAAGCTTACCAGTCCTGAATTCTGAACTCCTCTTGGTCCTCCTGCTCTGCACAGAGAATCTAAGACTGGTCTGCCATGTTCTGCTGTTGTTTTAGGTGCAAGCGAGACACCGAGAAGCAATACGGTATGTTCTCTGTTGTATCAGAAGTCTGTCATTAATCAGCATAACTAATGAAGACACGAGGCTATTTCTATGCTAATGCAAATGTATTATTAAACTGCAAAACACGTTCTATGCAAAGGAGGGCATTTTACATCGAGAATTAATATGTCTCGAGTATATTATTTTCACCTCTAGGGAAGAATCTCTTGAGCTCCAGAAAGTTGCAGTGTGAGAATATTCCAGTGTCATACTTTGCTAAATGTGCAAAGCACTGGCTTCGAAAAGAACTTCTCACAGATGCCCTACACCTGCTTACTCCTACTTATCTACTAATGATGGGTCAGCCTCCTCCAACTGGGTTCCAAAAGCCCTCGTTATTTTCCTCAAAAGATGTTCATTTTGAATCAAACTCCGAGCTAAATTCAACCCTGCTGAGACTGCCATTCATGGAGTCACAGGCCTTCCCATCACTTTCAGTTCTTACCCTGAGCCGCTTTCCTCAGCATTCAGTTTCCCCATCCAGCCACTGTCCTGCCTCTGTCCAAATCCCCTTCTTCCCAACTTCCCGCTGACATACCTGTTTTGCTGCAGAAGCATGGCAGAAGAGGCATTTCCCCCACCTCTTCTCCTCTCTTTGGAATCTAGAATTCTGCAGTGTTTGCATTTGAGCCATGGGCCAGGAAGGCTAAGAAATTCTGCAAGAAGGACAGGGAGAGAGCTGAAATCCAAGCCAGAAACAATACTGGGAACTTTAATGGTGCAGTATTATACCCACTCATCTCCATATTTCTGAACCTCGGGAAATGAGTTTTGTTGACATCATTAATGGCTTCCCCAATTTTTACTGGCTGATCAAAGCAATTAACTTCCCCGTCAGTCACTCTCTCCCCTCCCTCCCTCTCTTCTAACCCACTGCAATTGTCTTGCCTTGCACTTGAAGTTCCACAAGCCCTTGTTCCACCCTGTTTCATGACACTTCCCCATCTGTGACCTTTGTTCTTCCGATCTTACTTCTCTAAGATTACCTCCCAGTCTGCCCATTCCACCTTGTTACCAATCGTACTTGAAATGTCCTCAACATTGACACAACGTCACCTGATCCTTCTCTCTCTCTCTCTCTCTCTCTTTCAAAGTTCCCAGCCAACCCACCATAGCCTCACCCACAATAAACCTTCTCACAGTATAAGAATCAAAGTGTGCAGGTGTTCTCACCTGGAGAATGTGTGATTGGAGCAAGAAGTAAAGAAGGACTCAGGGCTTCCAAGACTCACAGGAAGGAGACTTGGCAACTATGACTTGAGAATGCTTTGCCACTGAAATCCCCCTGAATGCCAAATTCATGATGAAGCTGGATCTCCTGTTTGGTGAAAACTAGGAACTTGGTTTCTTGCATCATGCCTCAACGTTCAGTAATGATGGGCTAATTTTAGTCACACTTCCAGGCAAAAGTTCAGGGGAGCCTTTACCGAGGGGCGGGGTGAAGGGCGGAAAAGAATCACAGTAAGAGAAGACAGGCCCTCAAAGTGTGTGCATGAGTGCGGCATGTGAGTGTGCTGAGCACCACTGGATTGCCAAAAGATGTCTTCTCAGATGAAATGTGAGATAAACAGAACACATTTATAGCCCTATCACCAAATGCATTTGATTTAAAAATGTCAAGCTAAATGAAAAACAATTTCTTACAATGAATGCTATTCCTTAGAGGTGGGATATTGTACACCTCTATACCAGATTCGGGACAAGAGGACATAACAGGATAATGTACAAAGCCGGAGAGCCATGACTGAAACAAAGTCCCTGCGACATTTAGTCCTCCAATAAACTTTTCCTCCTAGCACTCTGCTGAGATAAGGAGCTATTATCCTCCTGAATTTGGTACCTGCAGTCGAGGGGTTTTCAGAAAGTCACCAGGCACATGTGGCAGCAGCAGCAACAACACAGCAGTGGTCTCCCGAGGACCAGGTTCCTTAACCAAAAGACCTTAAAGTTGCTGCTCTTGCATGCCTGTTTATCAATTAACAAGTACAGTCCAACTGGGATGCTCTAAATGAGTTACACATGCATTTACTGACTTCTTAATTACTCCAGGAGTTGCTCAAGGGGCTGTCCTTCCGAGGAAGAAGGGCAGCCCTTGCCGAAGCTCTGTGCTGTTCAGAATTTTCTAGAACAGCCAGCATGGTGATGCTGAGTCCCATCAGCTGAGGAAATTAAATGGATCGGAGCAAGCATGTTGCTGTGCTTCAACAGACCACAGATCCATCTCATCTGCCATTCCGATTCCAGGAACGGTCAGGCAAACTGATCTGGAAGGACATGAAAATAACCCCACCTTCCCATTTCATCCCCTCCCTGGTTTTCAGTGCTCAAGCACATGCTACTACTGTTGCTTGTTGTTGGCACCCTATGCCACGTTTTAGGATGTCCGTTCCCCTTTTCTCAACATTTTTAAGCTGAAGTTCTTTCCATCCCAAGCATGAAGAAGTAAGTGCATTTTGCAGAAAAAGAAACTTATGACTGCAAAAGCGAATTAGATATAATAGTTCACCCAGCCTGAGGAGCCTCATTCTATAGTGTAGCTACTACCATGGAGAGGACTGTGTCACATCGGCTGCCAGAGAGCTGTTGAAGATGGTAATTGTAATTGTCAGGATCTAGGTTGCCCCAACTCACTCTCAGATCAACAGGCTGTCCTTGGCAAAGGCTCTTCATTCTCCATTGGTCATCCAGCCACAATCCATCCAGCCACAAAGGAAGAGTATCTGAGCATACACAGAGCAAAACCAAACTGGAAACTGCTTCCAAGAATCCTCCTTTGAGTAACCCTGGACCTCAGCCCTCTGGGAGTGCCCTTCTGGAACTGGGCAGGGTGCCTAGCTGTACAAAGCCCCTCTAGTTGACTAGCCCTTCTCTCCCGATGCCACGTCATGGGGCCAGGGATCACACCAGGTTCTTCTGGCTCCGCTGCTACTGCCCCATGTCCCCTCCCACAGGCAGAGGCCAAATCTCAGGGTCTGGCGAATGCTTGGGAATGGCAGCCTTGAGATAAACTCTTCTGGGTCTTCCATCTTGATATCTGGAGGCCTCAACCACCCCATGTGAAGAGTCTGTAGCACCCCAACCCTGAAACATGCACCAAAACAATTGCCTCCTTCATTCCCAACAGTAATCCTGTCAGAAGAAGAGGTGCCCAAACTCTATTCAGCACTCGTATGGCCGAACATAACAATCAAAAACCAGATACTTTAAGATGAAAGCACCCAAAGCCCTTTGTTCAGAGGGACAAAATGTTGATGACTAACCAACAGATATCTCTAACCCTGCTTGTTAGGGCCTGGCTCAGTAAGTAATCATAGTTCTACTCAGAGCAAACACAATGACTAAAACTAGGCCTGTTTGTGGGAAGACAATGCTGGACCAAGATGAACCAAGCATGCCTTCCAGTTTTCTCTATGAGTATTTTGTTAAGCTGATCACTAACACCCAAAAGGTCACAACATTTTGTTCGTGATTGCTCAAACCAAGACGCATATCGAGGAAGCCCAAGACTTGCAAAAGGTTTGCTGAGACTAGAAGCCTGCAGAGGAAGAGGAAGTGAAGTACTTGTCAGCAGGCTCAACAGAAAAATCAGGAAATCTACAGGGTTACTTATGGGTTTAATTTCAGTTGCGGTATTGAAAAGTTTGCTTTGGGGCAGCAGGGTAGTGTGGTTGGCAAGCGGGTCAAAGGAAGGGCAGAGGGAATTTGCAAAAAATATGTGGCTTCCTGGTGGTTTGGAGTTAAAGGGCACTATCTTCAACATTCATAGGGCGGACACCAAAAAAGGTATGAGAGAAGATCAGTTAGAAGGAAAATAATTCTATGAACTGGTTGAGAGAAGCTGAACTCTCAAAGAGTATGTTGGATTCTACAATATTGCAGGAAGAGATTTAGAGTAAAATAGAGACCCTATTTATTTAGGCTTGCTGGGTGCATCAGTCCCTACTTATTTTATTATCTGATTGCTCATAAGGGTCTGCTGTGTGTGTATCAGATGTGGCTTCTATTTCCATGAAAATTGTAAGACATTTTCCAATGAGCAAAATATTTCCAATTTTGTCCATTAATTTACTGGTTTGAAATATTGTGGTGTCTTCTGGTAAGCTATGCATCTCATGTGAAAGAACCAACTCCCACACTATCTAAAAGTTACACAAGAGACTTGTGCTTGTAGGTGCTTCAGTGGAGGTCTCCAGCGGGAGGGACTGAAATAAAGATTTCTACCTGGTGGCAGCGGAAAGGTCATGGGAAGGGAAAGGCAACCTGGAGTAGATAGCACTAGTAATCTCAGTCTCTCTTCCACATACAGATCAGAGTGTCAGGGCCCAGATGGGCCTTCGTCTGATTTAGCACAGTTCTTCTTATGTTCTGAAGTCCCATTGTAATCAATGCGAGAGGTTAGTTTTTAGGTTCGCTGCATTCCTAAATATACTGGAATGAGCAGGACAATCAGAAATATTGGCTGCCATGATCACATCAATCCATCATGATTTTATACTAGTATTTCTACTTTCGATTCTTTTTTTTTTATTGCTGTATACCTAGAAAAGAGGACAATAAATTCTGTGGCTTTTTTATTGATTTGGGTCATTTAGATGACCAGAGGTGATAGATTGGCTCTTTGGAGGAAGCTAGTACTATGTTTATAAGATCTTATGCCCTTAGTTGTAAATCTCTGTATTCTATGTATTTGGAGAGATCTGCTGCAAATTCCCAGCTTGGGAAGAAAACCAGAAATGATATTTTAAAGGAAAGTAAAACTATGAATAAACCAATCAGTTAAAAAGAATAAAGGACAATAAAAGATTTATATTTCTTCTCTCACTCACTCTGTTGCAATACAAAAGGAAAAAGAAAAGAAAATGTTCATATCCTGTAGTTCCGGTTTATGATGGTAGCTCTCAAAATTGTCCTCTCCATTGAGGCGAACATAAGGATATCAAAGAGGACCTCTCTCACCTTTCCATCCAGCCTGCTGCCTGCTGAGCTCAGCGACCAACAGGAATGGACCAAGTCACCAGAGGAGTCCCCTGGCATTACCTTAAAGCTAACAGAACCCATAAAGGAATTGAAAGCAAGGGCAACATGAGGCATCTTTGCCGGCCCCTGGCGCTCTATCGTTCCTATCTCAATTTGGGTTTGAGGAACCAAGGAAGGCAAGAGGGTGTGGAGGACAGTATGTAAGGGAACACAATATGTAGCATTGTCCCTTATAGGACAAACCCATTTAGGCATCTGCATTAGCTTCTCGTTTCCTGTATCTGTGGAGCCAACATGAGACGGCCCAGCCTCTGACCTTAAAGTGCCAGATGACTGGATAGTTGCATATGCTTAATCTAGAAACACAGCTCTTGGTTTTTAGCATCACCCAAAAGCAGAGAAAGAAAACTGAGTGTCAAAGAATTGACAGCTCTGGATTATGGTGCTGGAGAAAACTTTTGAGAGTCGACTGAACTTCAAGGAGATCAAACTAGTCAGTACTAGAGGAGATCAACCCTGACTGCTCCTTAGAAGGCCAGATACTGAAGATGAAACTCAAATCCTTTGGCCACCGAATGAGAAGGAAGGACTCCCTGGAGAAGAGCCTGATGCTGGGAGCAATTGGTGGCAAAAGAAGGAGGGGACGGGAAAGGATGAGGTGGCTGGATGGAGTCACTGAAGCAGTTGGTGTGGGCTTGGGTGAACTCTGGGGGATGGTGGAGGACAGGAAGGCCTGGGGGAATGTTGTCCATGGGGTCATGATGGGTTGGGCATGACTTGGTGACTAAACAAATAAAGAAACAAACAACCCCCCCCACACACACACACAAACACATACTGTAGAAGTACTGTTTTTTAGAAAGTCAGATGCTGAAGATGAAACTCAAATACTTTGACTACCTAATGAGAAGGAAGGACTCACTGGACAAGACCCTGATGCTGGGAACTATAGATGGCAAAAGAAGAAGGGGGCGGCAGAGGATGAGGTGGCTGGATGGAGTCACTGGGTCAGTGGGTGTGGGCTTGGGTGGCCTCCGAGGGATGGTGGAGGACAGAAGAGCCCAGAAGAACATTGTCCATGGGGTCGTGATGGGTCAGGCACGACTTTGTAACTGAACAGAACAGAAATGCAAAGGGCATCTTTGTCCTGAATCAGGCACAAGCAGAGGGCTCAAGCATACTTTGGCAGATATTCTCTGAGCTTCTAGGCAGCACGGACAGAAGGAAGATGCCAGGGACTGAAGTTCAGGCACTGCCATTCTATAACTCAACCCTGCCATGCTTCATTTGGGGGAGATTGGAGGGAAAAGGGATATATCTTGAATGTGCAGCATTCTAATTAATACCTAAACTTATTGTAACCTGCCTTTTTGGGTAGAACCCTCTCAAGTATCATGAGCAAGTGGAATTTTGGACCTGAAACATTTTGGTTCTACAGCCCATTGGCTATTCACTTACTGTTCACTCTAAGCAAGTAAATAATGACATCAAAACAGTAGGGGTATTTTAATTAACTCACTTCTGAATGCTATCACCGTTATGTATTGCATCTCCTCAAGAGCGTTTGTTAAGGGCAAGTCCTGCCCACACAAACACACCGCTGATCTGCTAATGCTGAATGCTTGGCCTTGTGGCATCTCCTTGGGAGTCGCACACATGCTCACAGTGTCCTTTTTCCTTTAAAAAAAGCCATTCCTTTTTGTCCCTTTATGCTTTGGGAAAGTTTCATTTGCGGGTTGTCTGCTAAGAAACCCATTAATTGGCCACAGAAACCCTGTGCTTTGGAGGGGAATGGTGTAACAAGATGCTCACCCCAAACTTTCCCCCTTGTGCTATTTCTGTCATTACATCCTGAATTGCTTCAGAACAGTTACCTGATGATTGTGGATTCTTCCAAAGGTACATATTCCAGTGTATGCCAAACATGAAGTACTTTTTTGGGAAGAAGAGTACTGGCTTCAGTGGGCTGAGAGCTGTGGGAGTGTGGCCCTCCAAGAATTGTCCAGTACTTTGTCCAGTGTTGGGAGTGAGTTCAGTGGCTGCTTTGGATGCATGTTCTCAAGTGCTTCTGACTGGTCTTCAGAAGAATCAGAAGGAGGAGGAGGAGGCGAACAGGTGCCGGAGGGGGCCCGGGAAGATGGACCATTCCAAGACTCTGGGATGAGAAAAGCAGAGAAACTTATCTCAAGGGTAGAGTCCCCAGGGGGACAGTCAGGCCCTGGGAATAACCGAGATGGACAGCTGGCAGGAGGAGACTTGGAGCAGGCTTGGGAGATGGGGGCAAGGCTCTCAACCCCATGACATGTCGCCAGCAGAGGAGGGTGGCCCGCTTAGAAGATCGGCATGTGAAGAGGAGCCCTGCTCACTTTCAGGATGCCCCCACCAGAGGGAGGTGTCAAGGGTACCCAGTAGAGGGGCTCTGCATTCAGGGGCAGGTAGGCCCTTTCAGGTGAACATTGAATAAGTGCCACTTTGGAGGTGAACTGGAAGAAAGCTTGGGGTGGGGAGGGGCTGAAATGGAAATAACCGGAGCTCAGCAGAGTTGCCCACTCCTGGCTTGAGGAACTTTTCAAAGAATGCTGTGAATAGGAAAAGGAAGTCACAGGCCACGGTGCTGCTGCCCTTTGTGGTGAGCCCACATAATGCAGGTGGGATAGTCTCCTGAGCAGCAAAGATGTCTGAGCTCTGGAGTGACTGTGTCTACCTGGACAGTTCATTGTACCTTCTCCTGAAAAGGCCTTCTGTCTAGACTGGTAGCTTGGACACAACCTCTGCTGCAAAAGCCCGATTTCCTCTCTCCAGCTTCCCCACTCACCCCACACAAGTGGTAGAAGCCAACAGCATCAGGAGAGGTGCCTGCCCATTCATGAATGAACTGGGAATCCTTGGGCAAAATTTCTCCCCAAGAGCGGATATTGAGTTGTTCCTCCAAAGTTTCCTTTTAGCATTGTTCTTGCTTCTGTGACTTCTGTAATAATATCGCCTCAGGCCTGAACTCAAGGGAGTTGTTTAGGCCTTGAGCTTGTTACTTTCCCCATAACAATAACAGGAAAAATCGATGAACAGACACTCAGGAAAGAGGGTATTAGTTGAACCTTTGTGTGCCCTTGCCAGGGTTTGGGGCGGCCTCCAAATTGTCCTGTTGGGTGGTATAGTTGCATTTCTGAAAACTGTGAGATTTCCTGAATTTCCTGGTACTTGTGTATGGGGGATGCCATTTAGGCTAGCATTGAATTGCTGGATAACTTAACCCCCTGCCCTCTCCCTACCACTAAAACAGATAAACAAGGGGTGGGACATTTTCATTTAGTCCAGTGACTCCACAGCTCACCTAGCCTGATTTAATTCAGAGTGAGGGGAGGGATCTCTCCATTTGAAAAAACCAAGCATACCCCTGGCAATTGCTCCCTGGCAGAAAATGCCTTGCATGCACAAGAACCTACATTAGTCTCCAGCTAAACATTCCCTGCAGAGGTGATGGAAGCAACTTCAGGCCCTGGAGAGATGCCGTCAGTCACACACTAGGAAGACTGGCCAGGTGGACAAACACTCTGAGCTGGTATCTGCTTCCTCTCTCCCTTATTAAGAAGAACCCTGCCAACCTCCCACATTTAGATTTTACTCTCATTGCATCTGTAGCCCATAACTAGAGAGACTAAAATCACTGATGACATTTCTTGCTTGGCTTCACAGATGATCTTGCAAATATTGGCTGGGGGAAAGCAATGGAGTCCAATAACAGCAATTATTTGACACTGTCATTTTTACATAAAATATTAATCTAAGGACTTCAGCTGTCTCCTTTTATAGACCTGTTGGCTGCCAATGACTTATTCACCATAACAAACAGGCCTTGGTGTCTTCATTTTATTCTTTTATTTTCTTTATTGAGTCCCGTCTTCTGTGGATTTATTTGTTCTCCCCTCCTTTTTGCTTCAGACAATGCAGCTGAGAAGTTTTCATGTGTCTCCTTGACAGATACAAACATTATTCCCATTGTGTCCTCCCTGAATGAAAAATTTAAAGAGCAACCCTGGCATTGGAAGATTGACTGGATTCTAAATGAACTTTCTGATACGAAACATAAAACTAGAGGGAATGGAACCTCCTGTAATGAAGCAAAATACAAGGTTAAGTATTGGAAACTCATTAGCGAGTTCATCAGTGACAACCCTTTGATGGGCTGTACTGCTTCCATAAAGATAAGGGTATATTGTTGGGGAAAAAAATAACTATTAAATCCCAACCCACGAGCTCACAGATAATTATTTCTTATTCACATGTAAATTCAGCAGCACTGATACACACACAGCCTGATCTTCAACAGGAGGGAACGTCGCGTTGGTTGACTGAGTCAAAACACTACCTCTGGATGCAGGTGTTTATATAGGCGCTGCAAGGGACTGATTCACACCTGCATTTACACTTGGCTCTTGATTCTCTATATCCTGCTAATGCGCACACAGGAGCTGCAACCCTACAATTGTCAAGCAGAGCTTTTTCTGTCTAAGAATGCACACAATCACATTTGTTTGTTTGTTTAAAAATGGCATTCCCATATTTATCATTCTTTTTTGGTGCATGTATGGCTTGTTTTCAGTTCCCCAGAACATCACAGAGCAGAAATCCAAATGATCGTGACAAACACTTACTAGTGAAATACAAAATAAAATGAGGGGATGCACCAATAATGTTATCTTAGCCAAGTGGGCTTCCTGGGAGACTGAAGTCCACAGCCTACAGAAGGTCCCGTCCCAGCTCTTGGCCAATTAGACCGCAGGATGTGAAATAAGCCTTTGGGTATGAACACAAGGAGAAGATGGAGTTCTCCCAAGGGCTTTTGCTTGGGACTTGAGTGCTGGAAGGAGCGCTTTCCCTTTGTTATTTATGTGTTAGTGCCACTCAGCAATTGAGCTTGTATTGTAGTTGTCCTCTCCAAATGAAGTCTGGTGGGAACCTACCCATTGCAAAGCCTGTTGTTGCTACTGCTGTTGTTTTAGTTGTGTGTGTGCGTGTGTCTACCTTGATGCCAATACTTTGAAATGCCCTCTCAAGGGAGACCAGCTAGCTCGGATGCAGTTTGCTTTTCCAGGTACCTTTTGCTACCAACTTCTGAGTTAGGTTTTGTTGCTGTACTTCTGATATATGTCGTTATATTTTTCTTGTCTTTTTCTTGCAATGGTATTGGTGGCCTTGTATCGTGTTTGTATGTGTGCAGATGTGATTTTGGAAAATGTTACGTATGCTTTAATTTAATTTTTGTCTTAAGTCAGGAAGCTGGAATATGAACTTTAAAGGCAGTCCAATAAATATTTCTGTTTCAGAAATCAAGAACTGACCTTCTGTTTGTAAACATTTGATTAGAAATTTCCATGACAAGGCTATATTGTGTGTATGTGATTAAAACAGGCATTCTATCCTAACACGTTTACATGTAACTGGAAGAGGTTAAAGCATTAGAAAACAACACATATCTCATAAAAATAAAACATCATCAACCTATGCCTAAGTATTATGTTTTGAATTCCTCAAGCTAATCTTTCAATAAGCAGATTTTTTTTTTCTTCCCTGAATGTTTAGCTAGGATGATTTTTGCAACCCTCATATTGCTTAGGGATTTTTGGACACAAAGGTTTGTGCCACTTAATAAAATGACTTTTGATGGAATATTTCATTTATCTCCTTTAGTATATTTCTAAGAAATGCTTCCCATTCATGGCAGCTGATGTTTTCTACCTGTTTAGGCCAGTAGAATTGGATTCAAAGGTCAAACCAGCAAGAAACCTGTTCTGCCATAGCAAGTGTCTAGAAAACAGAAAGTTGTATGAATCAGCCATGACAGTTATTAATTTTGCATTGTGCTGTTCCAGGATAATCCCAGGCTCACATTTTGTTCTGTAATTTACACATAAGTAGTCATACAATTAAGTCTGATTGGACATTCTCAAATATAGGCTGCTAAACAAATGTTCCCACATTTCAGCTGCCTGGCTTTTATGGTTTTATATGCACTAAGCAAGCCATACCTTCAGAGTTGACAATTTTCCCATGGATATAGCCAAATCCCCATTCAGATCATAAGAGGAAGCTTTGCTGGCCATCCCAAGATTATTGGAATGTCACCATGTAATATTCCAATGAGAGGCATTCTCAGAGATGGCACCTGCCCTGATGGGTGGGGAGGAATTCCTCTTGCGGAAAATTTGGTGTCCCAAAATTTGGTTTCTCACAGTGTCCTTTAGCCCATGCTTTATTTTACACTTTTGCTAGTTGTGGTTGTGCCATATTGTTTTAAAATGTATGTTAAATCTTATTTTAATTTATAATATGTCTATGGAATCTTATTGGTGTTTTAAAAAACAGTTATTAGGATATGCAATAGTACAAGTGACAACATGAATAAATGAATTCTGCAAAGGCCTGTGTTTCGTTGCCCCAAACATAGGAAAACATAAGGAACTTAACTCCAGGTCATCTTAGTCACCCTGAAAGCCAAGCATTTGAGCTAAAACCTCCAGCAAAGAGTATTAAAATCCACTTATAGGGCAGGCACTGTTATGCAGATTTCATTGTCATGTGTTGCTTCAGAAAATACAAAGTCTTGATTTATCTGTCCTAGCTGAAACCTGAATCCATGCCTTTGCTGATTCATCTGTTCTACAGTAAGCATTCAGCCATTCAACGGCCTTTCCTATGCACCATTTGCTTTGCCTGAAGCAATTTAATCTGGGGTGATGAAAGTACCCCACATGACAGCAATGCTGGATGCAGGATGAAGATGAAACACACATCATATGATTCTTACTCCTGTGTCTCAGGAGTAAGATATGGCAATGATCACAGATGAAGAATTATGGCTCACGGTTGGGATAGTTAATCAGGGCTGCATTGTTTTGCCTTGAGAAATGTGACCAGAGTTTTCTCCTGCTTCTTAATGATCCATGGATGGCAATTTCCATTTATTTCCAATTATTTCCAATGTTCTGCACAGAAGTTGCTAATCTCAGTTATCTCATTCAATCTACAGCCTAAAAGCTGCATGGAGTCATAGAATCTTTAACTTAATTCTGGCTTTAAGGAATCTAAACTTTCTAATATCATCTGTTATACTGATCAGTTTGGGCATTGCCTGATCCCCCACTTTCTAACTAGGTAAGCTTCACAAGGTGAAAAAATGTCCCTGAATTAATATTTATTTTGCAACATAAAAGAGCCAAGGACCATCAACAAATAGCCTAATTAATTGGGATTAATTTTGTGTGCACCGTTTGGCTCTGCAGGTGTTGATGGAGTCATACATCAAAGAAGCTTCACCTCTGAAAAAATCAATGCTGAAGTAACCTTGATTACTGTCTCCGTTGATGTCCCACCCAGCACTAATCAGTCATAGTTTGTGCTGAACATTAAGATGAGCAAATATTATTTGTTCATTTATTGGCATTTCTCAGAAACTGCATAGAAGAGCTTTGAAGAGGAGATCTTCAAACCCTCCAGAAATTACTGTGTTTGTGGAGTAGAGCGAGGGAGAAAACATTTGCCAAGGCTGAAATGAAATAAAATAAAACAAAACTGCACGAGATTGCTGGCATTGTTCCTCACATGGTCTCATCAGTGCCAGGTCTGAACAGGGCCACGTGTATGCTCCTTGGGAGAGAGGCCAGTATTTTTAAAAAAATCAGAACATGTTTTTAGAAACCCCATCACCATGCAGCGTTTTGCACCCTGATTCTGGCCATACAGACTGGGAAGTTTGTTCCACAGTCTGTACAAGTCTCTGCATCTTCATGCACCTACACAGACTGTTCACTAACAACCCTAAAGCACCGGTGTGTTCATGCGGACACCATTCCCATAAAACCAGATTTTTATTTTTGTTTTTTTACTTTACTTGCAGATCAATACTGGAAAGTATAGTTAAAGGAAGAGCTCAGGTTTCTATACAGAAGAGAAAGCTAGGGAGAGAACCAGGTCAACCAAATTTGACCCTAAAATGTTGCCAGAACAGATATTACAAATCAGACACACATATACATCGACTCTCAGGGATGTACTACGTGCTGAAATTCACCTTTACTATGGCTCCCAACAAATTCCTACAAGAGCAAACTTGTTTAAAACAAGCTCCACTGTGTCAGCTTGCACAAGGTCATTGCATTAACCTTTTCCTTCCCGAGTCATTTTGTGGTCTGACTCCTCTTCTACAGAAATAAGAATCTGCCCTAGCTTCTTTTTGTTGGCACAAGATGAAGAACTATGAAACCACCGTATCTTTTAAAAGCACCAATCTCCAGTGCCAACATTTGTTCTTAAGTCTTTGGGAGCTAATGAAGATGTGAAGAATGCGCCTTGCTTAGCCAAGACACCTTTAGTTTGAGTTGCAACTCTGCTGCCTGGACCGTTTATTTAATTACTTTATTGACTCCATGGCTGCACAACCCAACTGGCAAAATTCTGCGTGCAGTTGCCAAAACCCCAACAATGCAACGGGGTAAATAGGAAAGCATTAGAATTTTGAATCAGGCTACAATCAAAGTGCAAAGGGAATGTGGAAGAGAGGGAGGGATGGAGGGAAGCAGAGAGAGAGGGCGAGAAAATGAGAAGAGGCCAGAAAAATGAAAAAGGGAAGACTAGTAATGCAGAATGGACAAATGGGAAATATCTCATCCATCCAATATTGATCAGCCATTAGCTCTCTCTTAACCCCTTCTCCCACCGAATCTGGAGGATAGAGGCAATACTACTGATCAAGGTTGCAGTATATTTGGTAAATATCCCAATTTGACAGCCGTTATGCTGTGGCAACCGGAGTGCTGAATGTTTTGGCCCCTCCTGGGCCATGGAGCTCACCAGAGGACGATGGGCCAGTCACGGACTCTCAGTCTAACCCACTGCACAGGGCACTTGCTTGAGGATCAACACGGAGATGACTAGAGTCTTGAAAGCTGCCTTGGATCCCTTGGAAGACACAGGAGTATAGGATGATATAATACTAACCATAACAAAGTAATAATGATGACAATGTTCAATATTAATTAAATATTTGTGACAATATTGGATAGTAAAGTGATATTAATCACCATATTTAATGCGGGAAAAGGCAAAATTAAGAGATCCCTTCCATCCCCACCTCCCATAGAGCAACAGCAGAGAAAATCAGAAAAAAAGCATACTCCCCCCCCCCCCAAAAAAAAAAAAAAAAAAAAAAAAAAAAAAAAGCATCCCCCCCCCCCCCCAAAAAAAAAAAGAAAGCGTACAGAAAAAGAAAGGAAGAGTAATGACCCACACACCCGCCTTCAGGTCTGCCAGCACAATTCTTGGAAGAGTTTGGATGTGCCCATTTATCCTTCATGGGTTTTCCTTCCATTTGGCTAGTTCCTCCGGTTATGGCCAAAGTTCCCCAGCTTTCGGGAGCGTGGTGCAGTGTGCATGACAAAAAGGGAAAGGTGGGTTGAGGATTCACACACCCGCTTGTTACAGTGCGGAACCACACTGCAAAAACAGATGGTATCTGAACTTCAGACCTCCTGACCAATAACATGCACGTGCAGGACAATTTCATCTCTGATCTGTCCCCATTAAATTCATAATCCTAGCATGGTGGCTCTTCCAACAGCATGTAGCTCGATGCTGAAACGTGGCAGGTGTTGTTTATAACCATCTGTTACTTGCAATATCGCTTGGTAATGATAGCCTTTGCAAAACTATCATTAACGAGGTTGTTGGTTGTAAAACAATACCATAGATAGAGTGTACAAATGTGGATACAACCGCAGTCATTTGAGCTCCGTGGGGACAGGAGAATTGCAGGAAATTGCTAGGGTCCCAGATTACGAGGTCAACGTGAACATGTGCTGCATTCCAACACAAGGGAAGCAAAAGGCTTGGAGGAGAGAAACATGGTCTGAGCGTCAGAATCTGCATGGGGAATGAGCAAGTCTTCCCAACAGAGAGTTTCTCTGGTGACTTCAAACAGAGGAGAGGAGAGGAGAGGAGAATTATTTGGTCTTTCTTGTCTTCTTCTGTCTCTGACTTGCCCTAGCGGGATGGTCTCCTCCAGGGAGTCTTGCCTTCTCATGAGGGTGTCTGAGGCAGCACAGTGTCCGTTTGGTAATTTTTGCTTCTAGGAAAAGCCGAACCTCGATTTGATCTAGGAGAGACTTGTTTGTCTGCCAGTTCAGGTTATTCACAAAGCTCTCCTCCAGCACCATGTTTCAGATGCATCCATTTTCCTCCCGTCAATTTTCTGCACTGTGCAGCTTTCACACCCATGCTTTGTGATTGGGAATGCAATGGTGTGGATGGCCTTGGCCTTGGTCTCTAGTGAAATGCCCTTACACTGCATGATCTTTCCTAGTTCCTTCATTGCTGTCCTTCCAGGTCTCGGCCTTCCTCAGATTTCTTGACCATGGTCTCCTCGTGAATTGGTGAGCGAGCCATAAAGGGAAAGACAAGGACTGAGATATACAAAAGTCAAAGGTCATTTGTGTCACGTTCATCATTAGACTTGACATTGTGTCTCAGGCACATGACTAGGAACATGAATGTTGGGGGCCCATCAGGGGGATTAAAAACAAGAGGAAACGATCTCAATGTATGCACTCTCCATGTGGACTGAGAACGGATGATGCCAAGCCTCCTTTCTGAATCATTTCAAATGAAGCAGGACACTTCCTGACACATTATTTGGAGTGGGCAAATATGGGCATTAGTGTAATTGTTGCTCCAAGCGGCCTGAGCTTTCACTTCAGATGTAGGAAGCATAAGGACACACTGGCTCAGCTGCATTTCCCTGCAATGATGGTCTCTTTTCATCCTGCCCCCAGTCATGTCCAGGTGTTACAGGTTACATGTGTGCATGAATGCACGTGCAATACGTGTATGCCTGTGTGTATGTGTGTGAGGCAGAAGGGGAGAGTGGGGGAGGAATGAGATATATTTCTATATTTCAGGATAATTAAATAATGAATCACAAGAAAAAAGGGCTAGTTCATAAGTTTGTTAAATAAATATGTTTACTAACTAGTTCCACTGGAGAAGAGCCTAATGCTGGGAACAATTGAGGGCAAAAGAAGAAGGGGGCGGCAGAGGATGAGGGGGCTGGATGGAGTCACTGAAGCAGTCGGTGTGAGCTTGAGTGGACTCCGGGGGATGGTGGAGGACAGGAAGGCCTGGAGGAGTGCTGTCCATGGGGTCGCGAGGGGTCAGATGTGACTTCACGACTAACAACAACAAATAGTTCCAAGGTGGATTGAAATTTTTTGGTTCACAACCAATATAGCCTTTAAACCATTTAACAACCTGATCCAAATCATCCTGTATCTTCCACAGTCCCTTGTAGTGCATTGGCTGCCTTCACTTAAGGGAACAAGCAAGAAATGGAGGTTTTCCCTCATTGACAAGATGGGTCCCACAGGCACCCCAAAAGGATATGGGTGTGGGGCAGGGCCAAAGATTCCTGGCATCACCTTTTGCATCAAGCCCTCCAGGAGGAACCAGAGGTTTCACCACTGGGCTTCCAAGTCCCACCCATCCACGCAACCAGGACAAATTCTACAGTGGATATTGTCCAATGTCCCATGGTGTGTAAGCAATGCTCCTTGCTGGAAAACTTAAGTACCCAGAACTTTCCAGAAATAAAGGCTGGTAATTACTGAGCAGAGCGATGTTTCCCTGTGGCATGGGAAGCAAATGTTCATGCTGTTTGATTGATAAAGCCTAAATGATGAGAATTTATCAAATAATAAATGCTGTTCATAAAGCTCCTGCTATGTAACACAGGGGAGACGTGGCCACAGAACTGACAGGTTCTCATCCCTGGTGTGTTCCTTCTGTAAACTAGGAAGCAGCTTTTCCTTTGATACAGGGCATGGATAAACTCTTAAATGAACATGAATATTGATTTTGATAATTCTGTTTGGACTGGGGATGTGTCAGTCATCAAAACTCAGGATCACCAAGTTGTCTAACTCCTTTTTCACTCATTCTGGCACTAACCTCTGTTAGCATCTGCTCTGTTTTGCTTTTTCCCCTTTTCTAGGCAAACCCACACATATCTCTTCACTTTTTCCTTAAATGCATGTGTTTTGCAAATGCACTCATTTTGAAATGGAGTCATTCATTTGCAATGCGCACATACTTCTTCCATGTATACACCACATTTGTCCAGTTTTTGAAATTTGCTTAATTTGAAATGGAAGCATTTTTGAAATGTGTGCATACTGGTTCTGGTTGGTTGATTGGTTTGGGGCTTTTGGTCTGTGAATGACACTGCAGGATCAGAAATGAATGGTTTTCATACTTGTTCATGCTTTTCATATGGTTTCAGACAAATGCATCCATTGTTTCCAAGTCTGCTGAGTTGGGAAGGTACTGATCGGGTATCATCCTGTTTTTAAAAAAAAATGAAAGAAAAAGCCCTCATTCAGATTAAGACTGTGAGGATCAGAATAAAGGAGGTTTGTTAAATCATCCAAAATACCACCTCAAAGACCATTCCCACTCATGCCTGTGTCAGATTGGGACTGTTTTTCCTCACCAAATGACAATCGGTGATTTTTAAATGTAGTTTCCCAAATCACTCATTTTTAACTTTTTTTGTTGTTGTGAGTCATGCTACAAACTTGGAACTCTAGGATCTTTAATTGCAAATTTTATGCTGGTCTATGTGTAATTCCAAAATTCCGAAGCAGCCTTCACAATTTCTGGAGAGAAACAAACTGAAAGGAATTTCTCAGAGTTTGAATTGCATTGCATTTCATTGTTTTATTTTTTATGTACAGTACAATACTAGAGAGTAATTGTACTGTACATAAAAATTGATTTCAATGGGACATTCAAAGAAATGTGCTTAGGATTTCACTGTACACTAGATTATTTCAAGGAATACTTAATATAAGTATGTTTTAAAAAGTAAAAAAAATAACAAAAAGTCTGTCTTATTTGTACAACTTTTTTATTTCTTTAAAAATCATTTTAAACTATCTCGTATTGATTCAAAAAGGAGCTTTTTGTATGATTACAAGAACTGTGCCCCAAGCATGATGTGTTCCCACTCCAGAAAAGAGCAAGGATCGCATTGTATTTAATAATAGATTTCTTGTTTATGTTAGTTGTTTTGTTTTGTTTGGACGACAAAGATTGCTGCCAGCGGGACATTAAAATATATGATGAAAATGACTTAAGGCATTCATCATCTCAGTGGCATAAGGTCATTTGTACTGTTGACTCAAGACAATGAGTAATGCCCTTCCTACCGAACAAGAGATCTTAATGAGACCACCCACTTCTTTCTCCCCTGCTGTGGTCAGTTAGATGTATCAATTATTTGTTTCTTTTTAATGACAGCATTGCATAATCATCAAGGGAGGAATGTTTGCTACCGGAGTAAAATGAAAGCAGAAATGGTGTAGGCATGTTCTCAGAGCTCAGGCTGTCAAGATGGTGGGCACAGGAGACCTTTCCATGGCTCTAATGTTAGGAAGAGAGCACCTGCTTTGGAGTGGAAGGGGCCGAGGTCAGACCCTCAGCTCAGCTAGAAGGATATCTGAGAACTGGACTGCTGGAACCCCAGCCTGATTTCCCAGACAGACATCGACCTCAGTACAGACCAGGGGCAACTCAGAGTCACTGGTCTACAGCTCCTGTTGTCCCTGGCGATTGCTCGTGCTTTCAGAGCTGCTGGGCACCGGAGTCCACGCATGACAGGAGGTCTGCAGGTTTGCCACCCTGGAATAGACAATTCTGCGGAATAGTGCCCAGTGCCTGATTCCAAAGGGCATCTATGTTCAGGGTTGGCCATTACGTGATGAATTCCAAGCCCTACAATCAACTTAAGGAGCAGGCAAACCTTTTGGATCCAACTAGCCTTTTTTTGCCTTCGGAGCTGAATGTGTCCTCTAGTCCCTTGGGCATTTATTTTTGATATTCTTTTATTGCTCCATTTCCTCTTTCTCATTTCTCTCATTTCTCCTACTTCCATCTCCCCCACCGCAACTGTTGCTTACCAGTGTTTTCCTTCCCAGCTGCCACCACTTCTACTGTTCTGTCCTCCAAGCCCAAATGTCCTTCTCTCTTATGCTATGATCCTTTCCCACTTTCACCACCATTCTCAGCCCCATTACTCCTTCCTGCCCTATCCTACATGTCCTCCTCCTCCTCCTCCTCCTCCTCCTACTTGTCTCCTCCCAAATTTCCTTCCATCACCACCACCACAGTGGCCTTCTCCACCTGCTGCTTTAAGCTCAAGCGCGGCAGAGAGAGGAAGAGGGATGTCGTGAGCGGAGCCGGCTGGAGCCGGGGGTCAGACTGGATGGCCCCGGAGGCCCTTCTGACTCGCTCTGTGTCTGCGTTTCGACATTTAGAAGAGGGTTCAGCACTCTAGCCCATTAGCCCCATCTCACAATGGATATTACCATAGCGGGTGAAACACGGAAAGGTCATTGTTATGGACAAGGTGAAATGGTGCAACTTTCCATGAGTGTGGAGTGTCTGCACTGCTTTAAAAAATTGTACACGTAATTCCAAGGCAAGAGGACAGAAATTTGTAAAGTTAGGGGACCAAGAGAGCGAGCATTTTCCCACTCGAAATCCGGGCCCGTGCATGAAACTGATTTGCAGTGGGTTCAGGAAGAGATGGGAGTGGCCATGGAAGTTACAAGCACAATTGAGGGCAGTGGTGCCTACTGATGCTGGAGCATCCCCTCTGAGTTGGCATTTGGACATCTCAATAAGCCCTTACAAATGGAAAAGGCACTCAGGATGCATCCTTCTGGCATTTTAAAGAGAGCATGGGTGTCGCATGGGCCCGCAATTTGAGCCATGTGAGATGGCCCACACTCTCTGGGGATGATAGGAGTCATAGTTTCCGCACAGCTAGGAGGGTGGCTGCTTTGAAGGAATCCCCCCCCCCCCACAGTTCCCTGCCAGGAGCGGCCAGAGATGCAATTCAAATGGCTCCATGCATGCCCAGCTCATCTTGGGCCAAGAAGAGATTCTGGGCTGGGGGGGGCGGTCAGATGGGCCAATGATGTGTGTCCTCTTGTGCATGCCACATCCAGTGAGGAGTGGGGCTTATGGGGTGATGTCAGCCCATGGAGGCCCTCCCTCACCCTCTTTGGCTTTGTGGCCTCTGCCCCGCTCCTCCGTTTGCAGCGTGGGCATGTCTGGTTGCCAGGCAGAAATTTTTGGCCGGAGGTTGCTGGTCTCATTGGTGAACATCCATGGCACCTTTGCATCAACCGGCAATCCTGGAGGCCTCCAGCTCAGGGTTTCGTGGTCCAGTGTGGAGAAGTGGGTTGCCCTTGAGGCCAACTCAGCCCCCACTCGGGACTTTGGGAGGGAGGGACACTGAAAGCTGTCCCTGTACCGAGATGGAATCAATGGCACTACCTGGAATCACAGCCAAAGCTCCCTGGCCAGTTGTCTCACCTGACAGTATAGAAGGTTTGCCTCTAAGGGAAGCAGTGCAGAGCATTGCCAGCTGTGGATGCACTTTCAGAACAATGTGGTCCATGAGTATGTGAAAATATAATGTGTCAGACTCTCTATCCCCCTTCCTGCTTTTACATTCAGAAATTCACATTTGTGTGTGTGTGTGTGTGTGTGTGTGTGTGTGTGTGTGCGAGAGAGAGAGAGAGAGAGAGAGAGAGAGAGAGAGAGAGAACGCTATTTGAAGTATTGTTACACATGCTTATAGGAATACTGAAATGGAGCAAAATGTCTCCAGGCCAAGCGGGGTAATTTATTTATTTATTCATTTATTTCAATTTTATACCAGCCAATAGCCAAGACTCTCTGGGAGGTTACCAAATGTTCAAGTGAAACAAACGTTAAAAAGACATGCACAATTACTTTAAAAGAATAAAACCGAAGCAGCAATCGCAATGATTCAGCATAGCAGCATAGCAGTGGTACAGAATAAAATGGACTATATAAAAGTAAAGTCACCACATTAGGCTATTAAAATACTGGGAAGATGAAAAGGTCTTCACCTGGCTCCACAAAGAATACAAAGTAGGCACCAGGCACACCTCTTTGGGGAGCTTGTTACAAAACCATCATTGTTATGTTGCCAGCATAATTGTTCTCGGTCTTGTGTCGTTGCTCATGCTGGTGCCCTCATCGGACACACCCCTTTTCAGCAGAAGTCATATAACCACAATCTGAATTTTACGTTGATGCATAGACAATCCTATGAGGGGAAGGAGTTGAGGGAGAACTGTCGGGCTGGGAAACAGGAGGTGTGCGACCCTCATGGGATGCCAGCTGGCTGGCGAAAGAGTTAGGCATGGGATGAAGGGGTTAATGGATCCAAGGGCTTAATAAGAAAAAAGTGGGGGAAAGGATGGAGAAAAGGAGAGGGAAGAAAGAGAAAGAGGGAGAAAAAGAGGGAGAGAAACAGAGAGAAAGAATGGCAAGCTCATGGTCAGGAGGGAGCACGCCTCACAGTCCAGGCAGGGGGTGACATTTGAAGAGTTAACTCTGAGCATCCTTTGCTTCAGGCGGCAGCAACTTGGTTGGACTCTGACCTCTGACCTCCTGGAAGACTGCAGAGACATGACATTCTAACATGAACAAGCCGGGCAGCTCTCCGGAACAAGCCCTCTGACAACCCTCTGCCTGAGCCATTTCCCTGGGAATTCAGCACACACCACCTGGACAGAGAGCGGTGCTTAGCAAAACAAATGCTTGTCCAAGGATGTAGCAGCAGGTTTGATTTTTTAAAAAAGGGAAGAAGGAAGGGAGGGAAGGACAAATGGAATTATAACCTGCAACATTGGTTACCAAGCAGGAAATCTTGTGCATGTTCATGCAAAATCTTGTTGGGAATATATGGGCTTCTAATGGAGCATATATCCATATACTGTGGATATTAATTTTGCAACATCACCATTCAAACAAAGGTGGAAATAAGAAATTTTGCATGGCTCACATCGAATTGAGTTGGGAGTACATTGAGCAACTCTAAAAATCAGTGCGCTGGGAAATATTGGTCGGGTCAACGGCATCACTTGGCTTATTGGTCTGGTCAATGGCATCACTTTTCATGGGTGGCATTAACATGCCCTAGGCTGGCAGAATGGGGACTGCAAGTCAGCTGTCTGCAATATAACCAAAAGGTTATATTATAACCTATATTATATTGTAACCTATATATTATATTATATTAGCTGCCTGCAATATAACCAAAAGGAGAAGGAAGGAAGGAAGGAAGGAAGGAAGGAAGGAAGGAAGGAAGGAAAAGGGATGGAGGGATACCTGTGGCCCATTCATGGCCACTGAAATCTCATAATTTCCCGGTCCTTCTGGAATGTTTTGCATTTCTGGCTTGCCTTGCTGGTCCCGAGCCCCACAGCTGCCAAGCACTGCATGGAAGGGCATTCCCACCAGCAGCAGCAGATGGATTGAGGACGTAAGAAAGCGCTTTGCCTCCAGAGATCAGGCCAGGACAGCACGCACTCCAGAGTGCCTGGCCGGGGAAGCTGGTTCGTCAACACGCCGTGGGAGTGTGGCTCCACAGTGAGGAGAGCTTCAGCCAGGGATGGGCAGGTCATAAATCTGTTCCATCGGCATTTTGTGGATTGTCAGGAGCCTTTCTGTCCCACTGCCGCTCATCAAGGGAAAC
Organism: Varanus komodoensis; assembly: GCF_004798865.1. Lineage (NCBI taxonomy): Eukaryota > Metazoa > Chordata > Lepidosauria > Squamata > Varanidae > Varanus > Varanus komodoensis. Next base: position 2,679,604 of record NW_025335606.1, read on the forward strand.
GGATTTGGCACCAGTGCTTTCACACTCCTTTACACAAAATTGCATTGCAGAAATAAAGCTGTGATGTGCCGTCAAGTCATCTCTGACTGATGGTGACCCTGTGAATGAAAGCCCTCCAGAACATTCGGTCCTTCACAGCCTTGCTCAGCTCTTGTGAATTAAGAACATATGAACTTAAGAAAGGCCATGCGGGATCCAAGGTCCAGCTTGTCCAGCACTCTGTTCACATGGCGGCAAACCACCTGCTCACAGGATCCCTCAGCCAAGGTGGGTGCAAGAACTTGGCCTGGCCAAGCTCCTCAGGAACTGGTGCATGCTGGTGCATGCTGGCAGGCCACCTCTGGAGAAGGATGGAGCACATGGCCAGCAAGGCTATGATTATGATTATGATTATGATTATGATGATTATTATAACATTTCTATGCCGCCCCTTGCTGAAGCCTCGGGGCGGCTTACAACACAATAAAATACATTGAAATACGATCGAACATAATAAATTACCACTAAATACAAAAATACAAAAAAAACACTGAGATACAAACATAATAATATACAATTAAAATTAACAGTATAAAATAAGTAAATAAAGAATATAGGAGGAGAAAAGAGAAGGAAGAAGAAGTTGCCCTGGCCAGATCATATATTTTAACAATTAAAATGATGTTTAAATAAAAAGGTCTTTACCTGGCGCCGAAAAACCAAGCGTTGATGGCCCCCAATCCGGACGGCTTTAAACAGGGGTTGGGCAGATGCACAAGGCATGAGGCTATCCGTGGCTACTAGCCTTGCTGGCCATGTGCTCCATCCTTCTCCAGAGGTGGCCTGCCTTCCTTTCCATACAATTTACTATACATTGTATGAAGAAGAACTTTCTTTGATCCATTCTAAACCTCCCACCAACCAGCTTTTGGGCTGACCCCGAGCTTGAGTGTTCTGCGGGATGGAGAAAAATGCCACCCTTTCTACTTTCTCCACACCAGGTATAATTTTAAGCACCTCAATCATTCAGGCTTTGGCTTCCTTTACAGAGTCAATTAATCTCCTAATTGGTCTTCCTGTACAAATGGCCGCATCTGAACAAGCACAAATCCTCCCAAAATAAGTGCCCCTCCCCTCCAGAAGGTATATTTTAGTAGTTTAATCTGGAGAGAAGGGCACATTTCTGGTCAGTGTTTCATTTTATTGTCTTCTTTTTTTCTTGGAGGGGAAGGAAGTTTTCTACAGCTAAATTTGCCTAAAATTACAGAAAGCAAAAGGATTGCTGGCAAATCTGAGGAATCCTTACCACTCAGGAGAAGTTGGTCCACTGCAGGACAGAGCTATGGTGACACAAAGCCCATTTTCACATCTCTCTGACATTCCTTGCATCCGTGGACAGGCATAGAACCAAAGGAAGTCCGTCCATGTTTGCATCAGACTCCATGGTACTTCCAATGTTTGAGCAAGCAAGATTGCGTTCTCTTTCTGGACACTCTGAATAAAACCCTAAGGCATCTGGAACTGGGGTCCTAATTTTGAAAGACCTGGAATTGTTATAGAATTGTTCTGGAATGAATAGAATTGTGTGTGTTCAGAGACTGGGAATCTGATCACATATATACGAAAAATCTGTCAATCCTATATGGTGGCTACTGATTACGAATTTCCAGGAAGTTTCCTCTTCTCCTTTCTCAACTACTTGCCTAGCAAAGTGAACTCAGTATGTTTCCTTTGTTACCAAGCAATCACCTTGAAAACTGAACAGAAAAAAACAGTATATGACTGATATCTGAAAGACTGCTCCTTCTGCATTATCTCTCTTATTTTCATCACTCTGTTTTAGGACTGCATTAAGCAAAATTTGCATGAACTAGGAGCAGGAGACTGAGGGGGTTTCTTTTCTTTTCCTCTTAAGAAAATACAACTGCTGCCAAAAGAGATTATGTTGTAATAACCTTTTCATCTGAAACAGTCTAGGGAACCTATTTGTTTGTTCTAATGGCCAGATGCCATTTTGGGAAAGCTCTCAAGGGCCACAAAAGAAAGCAGGGAGGATAGATACATACATACACACACAACACACACACACAGTTTGGCTGCTGCAAATTGCTATAAGGAAGAACATTCAACCAGAAGTAAGAATGAGCAGCACAGATACTCAGGTGGAAGAAAGGGAACTTCTGTATAGTAAGCAGATATCCTCAGAAGTAAGCAGGACAAGGGTTGGAAGGAAGCAGGACTGAATCAATGGCAGAGAAAAGCTCTTCTTTCCAATCAGCTACTTATCAGATTTAGTTGCCTTCCCTGCCACTCACTGAGAATGAAAACCTATTTAAGTGCTGAATGGGGAAGTGATCAGCTGCTGATCAGAAAGAGGTTTTCTGCAGCGGTGTGGAGAGACAAGGGTAGCCCCCAGCTGGAGAATGTTGCGTAAAATGTTCCTCTATGGTTCCTGTGGAAGATGGAAATCCTAACAATGTTATTAGTTAGAAGAATAGTAGAAGCAGACCCAGGAGAAAAGCTGGGCCATCTCAGCTAAAGGAAGGTTGGGACCAAGCTGAAATCTGTCCTCTCCTGCCCTTTCACATGGGGATATTGTAGCTGTTGCCAATGACAGGGAATAGTTGAGCATCAGTGACCTGGCATGACAAGAATCCACTTACTTATTATGGTTGTAGATGGTCATGATGCGCAAACCAGGCCAGGATGCACAAAAATGTGTCCAAACTATCCTCTTTCTCCCATTGCCTCTGCGTTACTCCTGTTCACAACTGTTGTGTCTCATTGCTCCTTTGAGATCACTTCCTGAGGCCACCGAATAATTTCATTTAATGTATTACATGTTATATTGCCCAAGAGCTAACTCTCTCTGGGAGGTTTACAAAGATTAAAAGCTCCATACATCGAACATTTGTGCACACATATCTACATATACACAATTTACAGACACATGCCCAACAGGGCTCATATAGGCACACATATTACAAGCCAATTTTAAACAAGTAACAATAACAACAACCAGAACTGATTAAAATCAGATTTCTCTTGCTGTAAGAAGCACTTCCAAAGGTCTGCTGTATTGCAAATAATTTCACAGAGAGCTGTATTGTCACATTATATTTCATTGCATTTCCCTTCTGCATCCCCTGAAGATCAAATTAATCTCTGGAGGGGATTTTCAGTCCGTTTTTAATGTCCCATGAAGCCCTGCAAAACTTTGGACTGATCATTTTGCCACTGTTCCTATGGAGTTGCACAACCAACTGTGCCATTGTGAGGAGATTCACACCCACTGGCAAAGGGATAGAAAGGTTACATCAACTCCACAATGGGTTGACCTTCGATTCTTCCCTATGCCAAATACCAAATACTGGAACGGAGGAAATGTTTGGCTGTGATTTAGACAAACACTCAAGGGTATATGCAAAAGTGAAGTCACTGTGGCTATTCAGAACCTTAAAGTCACTTATGTGTGTAATTGCCTGCTAGATTATGCTTTTGCAAACTGGGATGCCAAGGTAAGAAAATATGCAAAGAAAAAAAAAAGATAAAACAAACTAAACAAACAAAACCCCCAAACTAGATTGGATGCAATTACACTTCCAATTTACAAGGTGATTTTGGTTGCTTGGAATTGCATTTTTCCATGTTTGCAAAAATGTTACCTTTCGACACTAAAATGTTCCTCACTTTGATTCAATACGGGAGGGGGTGTTAGAAGTCGAGATTCTTCTCCCTCTTGGTATCACTCAAGGAATGCACTGAAGGGGGTCAAAGACGTTTCTATGATACTTTCTCCCATGAATCACCCAGCATTTTAGTGGGTAGGTCCATCCCCTTTATTTTCATTCATTCATTCATTCATTCATTCATTCATTCATTCATTCATCCATTCATTCATCCATTCATTCATTCATTCATTCATTCATTCATTCCCCCCATAGCCTACAGGGCTCTCTGGTTTACAAACATTAAAACACATATACTAACAATAAAATAGCCCAGATAAAGTAATTATAACAATAAAAACAAGCACTAAAAATACTAAGCAGGGAATAACTCCAAGAATTATAAAGGAAAACCCCCAAGTACGGCAGCAACAATAACAGTATTAAAGCATAAGCAGGGCTTGCCAAGGGAGATTAGATTGTACAACCAAGAATTAAGAAAATTAGAATCATGACTACAGAAGAATTACATAAATTTGTTTGTTTGTTTGAAACTTTTATATGCTGTCCCTTATGCATGGCATCTCAGGACTACTTACAATAATTAAAATCAAAATACAATAAACAATCCAAACCAATATAATAAATCACATATAACCAATGAAAATAAATCAACTCAAAAGAGACTGTTAAACATTAAAACACTAATTTTTAAAATAACGATTGAATAAAAAGGTTTTGACCTGGAGCTGAAAAGAATATAAGCTTGGTGCCAGGTGAAACTCTCCGGAAAGTGCATTCCACAATCTGTTAACAATTTTAAAATCTGTTTAAATTTTGTTTTTAATTCTTAAATTTGTTAAGAATTTTACTGTTAACAATGAAGAAACTAAAATTGTGAAAGATTTGCATACCTTGGCTCAGACAGCAATTCAAATGGATACAACAGATGAGGAATTCGAAGAAGACCGAGACTTGAAAGTGTGACCATGAAGGACCTAGAAAAGAATGTCAGGTGAAAGGATGTATCACTGGAGTCCAAGGCCAAGAACATTCACACCATTGGCTTCCTGATCACTGTGTTTGGGTGGGAAAGCTCCACAGCGAAGGAAGGTGATACATTCGGAGCATGGTGCTCGAGAGTCTTACAAAGACCCTGTACTGATAGAAAGACAGACAGGTGCATCTCAGAGCAGATCAACCCAGAGCTTTCCCTAGAAGCAAAAATGACAAGACCGAGGATGACCTTCTTTGGACACCTCACAAGAAGGCAAGACTCCCTGCAGATGACCATAATGGCAGGGAAAGGCAAAGGAAGAAGGCAGAAGGAAAGACCAAATATGAGATGGATAAAGAAAGCAGCAGTCTTGCACTTGGAAGGGTTGAGCCAGGGTGTCATGGCAGGGCCTTTTGGAGGATTTTCATTCATAAAGTCACTACAAATACGATACACCTTGATGGCACATAAGAACAGTAGGAAATGGGAAGGGGTGAGGAGAGAAACAGAGAGAAACATAAGATCTTTAAAATGTGGAAGTCCACAACCACTGTTTCGAGATGAAAAGAGGAAATGAGAGCTGGTGTGGTACGGCAGCAAGAGTGTTGAAATGGGAACCCAGGAGTTCTGGGTTCGAGTCTTCGCTCAGCCACGGAGCTCACTGGGGGACTTTGGGCCAGCCATTGACTCTCAGCACAACCTACCTCACTGTGCTGTTGTTGTGAAAATAAAGTAGAGCTACATAGCCACCTCACAAGAGGAAAAAGAGCAGTATAAATGCAAAACGAGAGGATGGTGATTAGAGTTTATTCCAATGTCGGTGAAGAGAAAGGCGGCTGTGGGGATGCTGAGGTGCCTGCAGTGTGTACCAGAGGGTGCATTCATTTCTCTAATGGCCTTTTCACACAGGAAGGTTTGACTTCTCTTTTAGTAAATCTGTATGTGGACTCAACTATTTCAGATTAAAAGGAGGGGCTCGACTGATTGAATAATTAATTACAAGTTTGAACCATTACAGAAGATTTTATTTTATTTTATTTTATTTTATTTTATTTTATTTTATTTTGGTAAAATAATACATGGAACTGAAAGATGCTTATGCTGTGGAAAAACAAGCAAACCATTAAATATTTTATATCCTTTAGGGCCAGGAGTCAGAGGTTGTAACTGTGGACTAAGTTGCACTCAAGTACATCAAACCTCAGTGAACGTGTTTCCCCTTTTTCCACCCAACAACCAATGTCAATTGTGAGCGTTTGTGTTTAAAAACTCCAGCAAGATAATTTTGGCAATACAATAATATCAGAATCCATTTGCTCTCCCAAAGCCGGCAACCCATGCACTAATATTTCCATCAGTAAATCTGTGAGATATTTTGCCCTGAGGTCCATCTACTGTGCTACCAACAAAGAATGCACACGGTAGCTTATTTATTCTTGGCTGGCCTGTCGGCGAACGCACCATCTTTCCGAACTACTGCTGACATACCAATTCATGGGGTATCCATAATGTTCTTATTAAAGAGACAAATGAGTTATTTTTGCTTAAGCAAACAAAGGAAGTATTACCCGCAGGAATGCCCAAGCAGTTTCAATCAATATTGTGGAGCAGATTCCAAGGTTGTTCACTTCGTATGGAGCATTTACAAGTGTGCTTTGGAGACAAACACACTTAGGGTGAATCTGAGACTGGGACCAAGACCTTCTTCATGGGCATCTGATATCCTTTGCACCTGACTATCTTGGGACCTCTCTTGCTCTCTCGCTCTCTCTTTCTTTCTAGCTTCACTGGGAAGTTAGTTCTAAGCTACCCATTATCTCTCTCTCTCTCTCTCTCTCTCACACACACACACACACGCACATGTATATATATGAAAGATCCTTGATCCAGATTTGTTCTTGGACACTGCTATCACTGCAGGGAAAATCTGCATGGCTAACTGACAGAACTGGGCAAGGCAGGGGGCACTGCCGGCTGCCTGTACCCACTCATCTGGGAAAAGCCTTTACCCCCTTCACTGTCTGACTTTATCTCCTGGACCCTTGTTCAGAGCAATCCATGACCTCTGGCTCAGAAAACTTCCCCATCAAGGACTTTCCGCTTGTGTCCATGTGCCAAGCACCAGCCAAGCCAAGCCTGTGGAAAGACCTGCCCTGCCCTCAGACCAGCACATCCACACTCAGCAGGACTGGAGAAGCAGGAGAAGATGGAATGAGATGGGGCAGCCTGCACCTGGTATAGGCCAAGTCACACTCTGCACCACCCTGCACCTGGTATAGGACAATTCACACATGAGTTGATCTGGGTGTTCACGTTGCAAACGGGCACCATGCACAGTGCTCTTTTAGTGTTTCTGGCTCATACATATTCCATAGAAGAGACCAGTAAATTCAGTAATGTAATCCCTGTCTTTCAGATGAGCAGCATGGTTCACTTATCCAAGGCCACCTAGTCCGTTGTGGAACAAGCCGTCTATCTGGGGGCTGTGCTTCTTTTACCTGTTTTTACGCAGAGCTGTGAGGGACCTCGAAGTTCATCCAGGCTGCCTGCTGCTCAGTAAAGGCTCTTCGTTGCAGTCTGAAGGTACAGCTTCTCTGACCGCTCACCATCCTGCTTCTGCTTAAATTATTCTAATGTATGAGAAGCCCCCAAGCAGCTTTCGTTGTTGTCCTAATGTGTCACCAAAATTTGCTTTGACGCAATGTCCACCCCTTGCTCCAGGAGTTACAAAGAACATGTGAATGTGGGAGAAATCCATTTTGGAATGCATATTTCATATGCATCTTTACATGTACACCTATTTTCTCTTTAAAGTATTTTGTGAGCATCTTTAAAAGTGCATCTTTATGCGTGTTTTTTTCAAGCAGGCATTTTTCTTATGGGGATTACATGACCAGTTCATAAAATGTATGGACTTCAAGCAGAGTTTGCTTCCAGGGGTGCATTTCAGGTCAACTCTAGTCAAAAAGTTATGCAAAAAAATGCTTATGGAACCAGACTTAGTGGCACATATGATGAATTGTAAACCATCCAGGAAGCTTTAGCTATGAGGAAATCTTGAAATGAAACACAAAATGTTTTTGGTGGCTACCCTTGCCTTCCTTGTCTTTAGAAAGTTCTTTTTTCTGAGCTCCGGAGACTCTTCTTAGGACATATGGTCTTCAGAGAAGACATGCATTAGTTTCTTTTGACCAGAGATGCAATTTTATTCTTTCTATTAATGGCTGATCATTTAATACCACAGTTGTGTGTTGCTTCTTTTAATGGCACCTCACCTATAGTTGTGCATACAGGGCATGTGACACCAAAGACAGTAGTTGTGGGTCTGCATTCTCTTCATCACATTGTGGGTGGAAATGTGAGCCCATGTTCACACCGGGGATAATTTATCAGCAAGATTTTTAAGTGGACCCTTGGAGCAAGCTGCACTTGTGAAAAGAAGAGTATAGTGCAAATTGGATGTTCTGTGTTGAAATGTCCATTTGCCTCTTCTTTGCATGGAGGGCCATATGCACAGCAAGGGCATATGTGCAGAAGCCAAGTCCTTGTGCACAATTCCTTTGCAGGAACAGATTATGTAGAATCATAGAGTACTAGAAGAGTAGAGTGGGAAGGGACCATGAAGGCCACCGAGTCCAAGCCCCTGCTGTTGCAGGACACCAAGTCACACCATCCCACTCAGCTGGCTGTCCAGTTTCTCATTGAATGTCTCCAGTGTGGGAGAGCCCACCACCTCTCCAGGCAGCTGGTCCCACTGTCATATTGCTTTGATAATCAAGAAACTTTTCCTGATGTCCAGCCTGAATCGGGGTTGTCGCAGATTGAACTGATTATTCCATGTCCTACACTCTGGCATCAGCAAGAAGAGATCTTGACTTTCCCCTTTGTGACAGCCTTTGAGGTACTTCTAGAGGGATACCATGTCCCCCCTCCGTCTTCTCTTCTTAAGGCTGAACATGCCCAGTTCTCTCAGTCTTTCCTCAGGGCAGTGTTTCCAAACTCTGCCTCATTTTTGTTGCCCTCGTCTGGACCCTTCCTAATTTTTCTGCATCTTTCTTCAATCTTGGTGCCCAGAGCTGGACACAGTATTCCAGATGAGGTCTGACTAGTAAGGAGTGTAAGGGAAGTACAACTTCTCATGATTTGGAAGAAATACTTCTATTAATGCATCCCAAAATAGCATTTGCTGTTTTGGCAGCTGCATCACATTGTTGGCTCATATTTAACCTGCTGCCCATAATTACTCTGAGGTCTTTTTCTTTGTCAGTTCTGTTGAGCCACGTAGTCCCCATCCTGTGCTTGCTTGCTAACACAATCCTTTGTTGCTATCTGCTTTGGGACCTCCCTAATATGAATGGTTCACAGAAAAGTATAAATAAGTGCATCAAGCCCCCCATCACAGCAGATCCGGTGATGCTGTGATGCTGCCCCATGCAGCCTTTGCTCTTTGGTACCCATCTCCTCCAAAGAAAGAAAAGCCAGCAGCTGCACTGGGAACAGGATGGCTTAGTATTTAGATGCCAAGCAGCTGATTGGAGCTGCTCAGAAATTCAGCAGATGAAAACAGAAGACGTACCTTGACTGTATTTGGTTCTCCTCCACCACAAGAGCAAAAAGCAAACAGAGGAAGCCCAATGGGAAGCCCAGCAGAGTGAGGGAGCAAAGGGGCTAATCATGGATTCCCTCTGGATGCAGGAATCTGCTGTCATTCTGAACTGCAAGCCAGGTGACTTGGAGGAAGGTGTAAATAATGCACGCTGGTAGGAACATCAGATGGAATCCTGTCTCTCTGGCTGAAGAGCTTCTAACACCAACTCCTGTTTGGTATCCTTTAGATGGAAATCAATGATAGAATGCAGGAGGGAGAGAGGAAAGCTACAGCAAGTTTCCTTGGTTGCTCCAATTAAAAGTCCACACCTTCCAACAATTAAATCAACACCCCCCTCTCTCATTTAGAGCAGATAGTATGAGAATTTCTGTACTAAGTTACAGAAATGCATGTAGAAATTCTGTGTACACCATAGCCATTGCAAACAACATGTGTGAACTCAAATTGCTCTTTTCTCAGGAAAAAAAAATGGGAGGCAGGTGTAGCATTATAAATCAATTTGCCAACGGAATTACTAGACCCAAAAAGGCCTGCAATAAACAGAAGCAACATGCATAAGAATCTATGCCTCTTTCATTGTTGCTCATTGCCTGCAAATTATTATCAGGTGTTTGGGCTTAATGGTGCATCCACTGGCATACCCGGTTGTCACATTCCCCCTCCCCTCCCCGGTGTGTCTTGATACTTCATCAAACCAATTGCCTCCTAGGAATAGAAAAGATGTGGTGTTTGCATGCAGGCTACACGTGGAAACTGCTTCAGCTTCAGTCCACTTTCAGAGGGGTAGAGGTAGGAACCCAGGAGCATAGGGCCACAGGTAAACTGTTGCTTACCTAGTCGGACCATTGGTTTATCAAGACTGGAATTGTGGTCACTGACTGACAATGGCTTTCTAGGAATTCAGACTTGGTTCCTTCCTAGCAGAAGAGAGGAGAGACTTCCAGCCCTGATTCAAGAGTTGAAAATTCACGGGACATAGAGATGGGACAATCTCTTGCTGAAATTCTCCAAAATCCACAGCAATGCTTAGTCCCGCTTGCTTCTGTTGGTTTTTATACCTGGTTCTTCTTGACATTTGATAAGGAGAAGTGTGCATTTTGAATGTGAAAGTGCAGTTTCCAATTTCATATGTTTTCAGTGTGTGTGCGTTTTCCCCCTGGATTAAAGTGTGAAATTCATATTATGTGTTTTGAAAACTTTGCATTCCAACCGACAAAAACACTCATCCTCCAAACACGATCCCAAGTTCCAAAATGCTCGAGCTTTTCCTGGAAAATGGCCCCATTTGCACTTGCATGGGTGACTGGGGAAAGTTTATCTATTGTATCCCTCCTCATCCCCTCCATTTTTGTCTTGCACTCCTCAAGGCTCTGCAAACTGAAACTGAATTCCATGCATGCCAGACTCATTGGCCCTGTAGCCATTTTCAGCTCTTCCACAAGCACATAGACACACTTCCTTGCAGAAAGGCCCATGAGGAACCACTGGCAAGTTTCTCAGTGTCGCTTCTTGCAAAAGCAAAGAATCCACAGTGAAGTTATGTCAACAGCTTGGAAGCAGCAGAGGATGTCTCTTCACTCCCCTGCTTAAGTGTGTGATGCAATTGACAACAGTGGAGGGAACCCATTTCTAACTGAATGAATTCAAATGCACGAGAACCTCCCCTGCAGATCTGTATTGTTAGAAGTGGTTGTTGCTGTTGGCTCCCGCCATGGATTTGGATGTTAATCTACTATCCAAAGGAAGGACACTCTAGAGTTTCCTTGACTCCATTTAATGGAGCTATTGCTTTACTGCTGCAAATCTTCCCCAGGGGAAGTAGAGACGTTTTAAAAGAAGGGAGAAATAAAGAAAACGAAAGAGAAGGAGGGCATGAGAAAACGAGGGGAAATAGCAGTAACAATTGAAGTACATCCTGGGGGAAAGAAGGAAGTGAAATAGCCAAGAAGAGGAGGCATATGTGCTATGACACCCCCAAATTGCTGCAAAATAATTTTCTGTTGGAGAAAGTGTGGGTGCGTGTCTCTTGGTGTGGGGTGTTGGGATTTAACATGGCTAAAATTGCATCCCAGAGAGCAACTGTGTTTGGGAGCATTAAGAGTTGACAAATGCAGCTTGCTCCCATTAGAAAGCAAGCTAGAGAAGGAGAATGTAGGGAAAGGGAGATGAGTTCTCTTCATTAGCTGCTTCATTCTACAGGCTCAGGATGAAAAAAAAATAAACAAGAAAGTCCAACTAAATGTCATGTCCCATTCAAAGGCCAAAGTAACTTCAGATAAAACAGCATAAAAATGGTGTGCTAGAAATTTCCTCACTCTACCCATTCAATCTGATGGAAAATAAATTGTTTCCAAAACTAAATGCAAAGAGGATTACATTTTGGGAAACATTATCATGGACTGAGTTTATTTTCATAATGTTTTCCTTCTTGAGAAAGGGTTGAAGATCCCATAAAGACAGATGCTAAGTAGGATGTATTTCAGATCTATCCCTCAAAACCTCAGGATATCTGCAATGGGGTTCAAAGAGTTTGGATGTCTAAGAATCAGACATGGGTTTTTTTTTTCAGTAGAGTGCCCCCCCCCCCCACTACCCTTACAGGAATTCCACGGACTCACAAACCTGTTTGTTTGCTGGATTTTTCACTTTCTTGAATCTTATGTAAATGTTGGCGTAGAATAAAATATGAAAAGTACCCCTAACACACACAAAGGTTAAATTAAAGTGTGCAAGTTTATATTCTGAGACGATATGCACATTTTTGCAAGAGCAAATTTGTGGAAGTGCACATGGAATTGGAAAAATGAATGCCTCTTTCTTGGTGGCAGAATGAAAGCTTCCAGACAACCTGCAAAATACAGATCGGATGGTTTAATATCCTTTTATCAGTGGCATAGTAGCAGTTATCTGTCTACCTGGGGAGTACAGACTGAATGGATAAGAAAATGCCCTTCTGGAGGACTCTGGGGCTCAGACCAGAATTGTCACCTCAGCAAGATGGGACCTACCCTGTTAGATGTCTGCAACTCAGTATTCTCAGTCGCCCAAACCTTTCACATGCTTAGGATGGAATAGGAAATGCAGCTACACTGCTTCTTTGAATGCATAGTATGCAGCTGTTCCCAACTTTTGGGTAATTTTTCTGTAAGCCTGCAAGGCCTCAGTGTGGTTTGCTCCCCCCTGTGTGAGTTGTCTTCGGGGCAAACCTCCCTCCATCCACTTCTCCCATGAAATCACAGACAGAGAGATGCAAAAACAACACCGGGACAAACTGCTTTGTCTGTTTTGCTGTGGGGCTGTTCTATTCTATTTATTTATTGTAAGCGGTTCTGAGACGTTCTGTAGGGGATGGGATAGAAAAGCTAGGAAGAGGAAGAGGAAGAGGGAGGAGAAGGAGGTTTTTGTTCTGGTTGTTTCTTATTTTGTTTCTTGTTTCTGTTTTTTCCCTTTATTGATCCCCCATGTAAAGGAAAAGGTTTCCCCTTGACATTAAGTCCAGCCATGCCTGACTCTAGGGGACGGTGCTCATCTCCGTTTCCTAACTGAGGGAGCCAGCGTTTGTCCGCAGACAGTCTCCATGGTCATGTGGCCGGCATGGCTAAACACCAAAGTGCACAGAACGCTGTTACCTGCCCACCGAAGTGGTACATTTTTACCTACCTGCATTTGCATGCTTTCGAACTGCAAGGTTGGCAGGAGCTGGGATGGAGCAACGGGAACTCACCCCGTTGTGCAGCTTCGAACCGGCGACCTTTTGATCAACCAGCCCAGCGGTTTAAACCACTGTGCCACCTGCAGTTCTGATCCCCCATGAGGGAGAGGCAAATTTAATAGGGAAGTGGCTAAGTGGGAAGGTTCCATCCACTACCTGCCTGCGCTGCTCCCAACTCCAACTGCATAGAAGTGAGCACAGAGTTCCCTCCAACTTACCTGTCATGTAGTTTCATCCTGACCCTGGGAAGGCACAAGCCTGTTGTCGGACCTCAGTGCACAGAAGACTCTGAGAACAGGAGGCACATGCGCATGCAATGCAGGCCTTGAGGAGCAGTGGCAGAGATGCTCAGTTCTTCACTCCAAGGGGCCTTTATTTCCTCCAGAGAGCAGTGCTTGGCCACTGCATGAAGCAAGACGGTGAGGCCAGGGCATCACAGGGCCGTGACACGAGCGTCCTCCCATCCCTCAAGTACTCCCCTTCAGCCCCCTCTGGGGTTAATTTTGGGTCTTGCAGGTGCATCTTGCCTAGCTTTTTCTGCACTGGTTATCAGAGGGCAGGGTAGGAGCTCTGGGTTCAGAGTCGGAGGGCCACCCTTGGAATGCCTTGAACAATCCCACGCCTTCCCAGACGGTGCCGCACGATCGTGAGATCACACGCAATGGCTCCGCTTGCACAACAAGCACCCTTGGTGGTTTCCTTGCTTTGCAGTGCTGTACTATGATCTGCTTGACTCAAGGGGTCTCTGCCATTTCCACCATCCCCACTCGGTCCTCCCACTGTTGGTGTGTATCCCATCCGCCACTGTGCCCGAAATGCAATCCCAAGTTGCATCACTCCCTGCTTATGCCACCTGCTTCTTTCTCATTGATCCATGTGTGAATGCTGAGGGGATAGAGTGTCTGCTGCAGTTGCCCCTCTTTCCCAGGAACTTGATGGTAGTTGTAGAACGGGACCATAGAGACCATGATCCTGGGTTCAGAAAATACAACGCGCCACGGTGGCCTGGAGAAACCAGACAACAAACTGCTGCTTCTTGTCCTGGCTTCTAAAGACCAAAGCTACCATGGTGAATACCATGCTTGTGTTCAGACAAAATGAAGGAGCACTTACATCCTTATATGCCCAGCCGCCCCCTGAGATCGGCGGGAGAGGCCCTTCTCCAGGAGCCCTCCGTGGAAGAAGTTAGGAGGGTGGTTACTCAGAGGAGGGCTTTCTCAGCGGTGGCGCCTAAGTTATGGAATGCGCTCCCCAGAGAGGTTCGCCTGGCGCCGTCGTTATTTGTTTTTCGGCGCCAGGCGAAGACCTTTTTATTTAAGCAGTATTTTAAATGTTAATATTATTGAATTTTATTTGGCCAGGGTGGCTTGTTTTATATTGTATGTTTTATATTATATATTTGTATTTTATTGTATATATTTTAAAATGTTATTTTAATTTTTTGTTGTAAGCCGCCCCGAGGTTTCGGCGAATGGGGCGGCATAAAAATGTTTTAATGAATAAATAATAAATAAATAAAATGTTGGGCCAACACTGGTTACAATCCACTGGTCAAGCCTGGCCTTCTGGCTACTGAAGCAATGCCAACCCAAGCACTATATTGAGTTCCCTACTCCCCTTTCGCAGTTAGGAATCAAACCAGTTGCTGGAACAGTCACATGAATAGGGATGGGTGAGAAATTCATGGCAGTGGGGTTTGATATGAGTGCACTAGTACTACTTGAAAACTTCTCCACCATGTAGGATGGAAAAAGCAAGTGTTTCCAGTGGAGGGGAATTGAGCATGGTCAGCTTCATCAGTCTGGGCACAAGAGTTTCACTTGATTCTGTTTAGAAGCTTGGCTAATACATTCAATATTTAGTGCTTCATCGGGACTGCTACTTTTTCTCACTGGCAGGCTTCTTATTTCGAACAGCTGCATTGTGAACAGATACCGATTGCATTTGGCTAATGAAGATGCACAATAATTGCATTTCACTGCAGAATTTGATCTGAATTTACCAAAAAAAGAGTAATAAATAAATAAAAATAAAGCCCCTTACTTCATATTTTGGAAAGAAAGAACCCAATTTTTCAGAAACAAATATGAAGAAAGCAAGATGGATAGATTCACCTATCTGTACCTCTCTGTACCTTAAGATTTCAGGCTCAGGTGATTTTTATGTTCCAGCAAAGTGTTTGCTGAAATTGGAGAGTGTGAGAGCCATATCTGGAAAACCAAAAAGACACACTTCCTTGTTTCAGGGACTCCACGGAGATCAATGCTACATCCACCACTTTTTCCAGTCCCTGAAGCGACTTGAAGCACCATTATTTTAAACTAAGAATTTCTGCAGCACGGATGATACTAAATTGGGAGGAAAGGTCACCTGCAAGAAACAATGCAGGCAGGTAGGAAGGGTTTCGATCAGTTAAGCACTTCAGCTAATAGATAGCAAATTCAATGCAGATAAATGTAGAATAATGAGACTCTGAGAATGTAATAAAAGGACATAATATCTGCTTAATGGGAAGTTACTACTGCATATTGACCCGGCGAGAGCTATGGGAGTTATTTTAATAAAAGAAGGTCCCCTGTATTAAAGTCTTTGCTCAGGACTTTTAAAGAAACATAAGAGAGTTTTGCCAGGAGACATTACCCAAAGCACAGCATTTTTCATTCAATTCAGAGTATCTGTTTGAAAGTGATCACAAAGGAGTACATCGGCTATTTTGTTTTGTTTTTTTACAAAGTCATTTAATGCTAACGCATAGGAGAAAGAGGCATTTTAGAAGGTTAATTGTTATCTACACTTGCCACTTAATTTTGCAACATGTGAAATTTTGCAGCCTGTGTGTATTTTTTTTTCTTTAGACAAAGAAGCCCCTGAGTTGCAAAAAGAATTTGGACAAGATGAAAAGAAAAGAAAAGAAAAGAAAAGAAAAGAAAAGAAAAGAAAAGAAAAGAAAAACAGAACAGAACTTGTCAAGGCTTTGAACACAATGTTGCATGGATTAATTCAAGAACTCCCACCAACACCACATTAATGTTTCAACCATGTTCAATTTGATGGGAAAGAAATTCAAAGGGGAAGAGAAATTTTGAGACACTTCTGGGTTAGGTTTGAGCCTCTTGTAGCCAGTTTACTTATCCATAAGTATTCCATGTTTCACAATGCAGTCATTTCTCTGGCTCTTGGTTTTCCACATTTCCCTAAAGAAAACAGTGTAAAGCAATTCCTCCCAGATCAGGACGCAGGGTCTCCTGGGAAACTGAAGAGTAATGAAGGGCTATGTAACAAAGAGAAAGACCCCACATCTGCATCAGATCATATTCTAATGGCTGATTCTCTAGGCTCAAAAGCACTGTGAAATGGAATGTATGTGTTTGTATGAAACACCCTGAAATAGAGGAAGAAAAATGGAAGCCTCTTCATGGAGCAAGAAAACTAGAAAACCAAAGGACATGCTTGGGCTTCACCACCTCCATGAAGATGGACATAAGCAAGGACCTCTCTCACATCTGCCACAAGCTTTTCAAGGAATCCGCAGCATCTGAAGCATCTACAGTGGATGGAAGATGTTTCCACAATCACCCCTTAAAAATTCTAATATCCTTGCAGTTTGTGACATTCTTGGAGAATGATCTGAGAAGCTTCAGTCCTTTTTCTTCTTTCATGTCTTATCTCTGCCTGCCTATAGACCCTGCCCACATGCACTGTCCCTGCTGATCTACACATTTCTATGTCACAGAAATGAAACAGCACCAGTGGATGAACATCATTTTATGCCTTCGCAAGTGAAGTTAACTGCATGGGTGCATTGGCAGTCAAGGTGGGTGGGGGAAGGCATGGATCAGAAGGAATGGAAACAGGACTGAAGCCCTGGACAGAATCTGGAACCAGGCAACAAAAGAAGAGGTGAAGATCAATGCCAGTCACTGACGAATACCAGGTCATTTTAAATCCTGACACCATGGAGAAATTTGGTGGGGAAAAGATTTTGCGAGCATCCCTTCCTAGAACAGACGCGGCCATTTTTCTGTTTCCAATGGGGCTCTAAGGATTGCATATAGGTGAGGGGGGATAAGATACCCTAGAATTTGTAGTACATTCACCAGACTACAGTCTTCATGGTTCTTGTGGGAATCCCATAGCAGCTAAACTGGTATAAATTGATATATGACTGCAATATGGATTAGCTCAACTTCTTCCTCCATTGCAGGAAAGGAGGGTTGAACTTTAAGAAGGGAGAGGTTACCGACTCAGTTGGAAAGTGTCTCCCCCCACACACCAGGGTGTCCCCTCCTTTTCAGAGGCACTAGCACTGACATTCCAGTGAACTCAGCACCAGTGCCATTGGGTGATCATACATCTATTTTATTGGGATAGGAAAGCCATTGCTGAATAGATGGGGGAAATGCCGTAAAGCTCCCTGAAGTGTAGTGTTTATAAGTTTTCAAATAGAACTTGAGAAAGCCCTATAAACTTGGACTTCAGCTCAAATGCGCCATCAAATTCTGTGATTTTTTTTTTCTCCTCCTCCTCTTCCTTTTATGGTCCATTTGTCTAGTCCCCATGAAAGATCTATAGAAAGCAAAAAGAGAAAAAGAAAAACTCCTATCAGGGCAGAATGCAGATCTAATGGCCCATTGTTGGACTAGGTGCAAATGATTCCTGTTCTCATCATTGGGATCAATAATTTGCTAAAGCCGCAGGAGAGCCGGAGAGCCAGTGCTGTGCCTAGTGAATGAGATTTTTCCACTGAATAATGAGTGCTCGGGAAAGGGAAGAGCAAAGGGAGAGTAAATCCTTGCAGCCTTCTTCCTATTGAGGTAGTACATGCAAGGGAATCGATACCAGCTATGGTAAGGCGGTCCCATAAAGATGCTTTATGGGCCTGGGAAGGCACTTGGCAGGCAAACTACCGTGAGGATCACATGGCCCAGAGCCCCTCGTGCGCTAAACTCCAAAGCACAGGGAAGCAAGTGCTCATCTCTCGTCCAGAAGGCGCTGGACGGATGACGGGCAGCTCCCAAGCCGTTCTACAGCCAACCCTGGATTCGTTGCCTCCTTACGCCAGTTGAAAAGTGGGACATTTCAAGGAAATAGAGTCAGCCTTTCTGTGGAATCCGAGCATTTGGACCTATGATAATGATGGCGATGGTGAAGATTTCACATGGCTGTGCAAAATACGGGATATGTGTGTTTTTTCCCCTTTGGGAAGATGTTTTGAAATGGAAGAACCTATGAAGCACCATAGTGGATCAGTCCAGGTATTCATCTAGCCTGGCATTCTGCTCGCTCAGTGGCTAACCAGCTACCCTTCTGCCCAAGTTCCCCAGCAAATGCTGTGCATAGGCGCATGGTCCCTGGTACTGGAGGCAGCATCTAGCCACCAGGACTAGCCACCACAAACAGGATTCTCCTCCAGGAATTGGCCCAATCTCTTTTCAAAACAGTCCAAATGTGTGGCTATCCCTTCATCTTGTGGGAGTGAATTCCGTAGTTTAACTCTGCAGTCTGTGAAGTCCTTCCCGCTGTCCATGCTGATTTTCCTTTATCAGCTTTGCGACACGTGTGACTGTGCATTCTAGCACTATGAGAGAAGGAGAAAATTGACTCCCTCTCCACTTTCTTCAAGCCATGCGCATTTCTGTTCCCCTTTGTCATTTCTCCCCTTGCTCACAATTTTTCTAAGGGGAACTATCTCAGCGGTGGCAACCTTTTCCTTAAGGGAAGTTGTTCCAACCCCTTGATCATTCTAGTTGTCCTTTCCTGAACTTTTTCTAACTCTGTAATAGCCTTCTTGAGGTATGGTGACCACTACTGAAAGTGTGGTCAGTTCTTACTTTTATTAGTACGGTTTGAAAGCTCACAACATGTTTCCCATGCTGAAGCTCAGCAAATGTGGGACTGGCCTGAGCTTGGAGGGGAAACCACCTGCATTGGGTTAACATCTTCACCAAGCTGTCCACTGCAACCCCAAGATCCCTTTCTTGGTCAGTAACCACTAGCCCTGATGCCAACTCCTTATGCTTGATGGTAGGAGTTCTTGTTCCTGTGTGAATTACTTTGTACTTATTTGCCTTGAACCATGTTGTTATTCTGATGCCCATTCTCCCAGTTCAGAGGTCTACAAATGCAGGGGAGGAGAAAGGTTGGCCCATCGGGCAGGGGAGACATAGCCCCCTAGTGTTATGGGATTTCTGGTGCTTGTTCTTGTTCTTTGGTTGTTTGGCTTGGTGGATGAAGAAAGCACCAGCGCACAAAATCGGAGGAGTATTGGTCTTGCTGCCTTTGAATTGGCTGCCGACCTCCTGTGGTGCAAAGGCAATGGGAGCAAATGATCAGAACAGGCAAGCAGCCATTTTGTTGGAAAAGAAGGCCTGCAGGAAGCAACCAGGAGAAATCTGCAATGAGAGTGAATGCTGTCAATCAAACTTATGGATTCCACAGTGAAGTCCACAGATTCTACAGAGCTGTGGACCACTTTTTTAGTGGCATTGCCACAATTGTGTTACTTTGCAAATATGCACTAGTGGAAATGTGTCATATGTTGCAAATATGTTGCAAATGAATATGTTATGTATGAAAAATTAAATTCCATCCATGAACAGATGACAGAATGAACCAGCCTTTACAATCCACAGAATTCATGTGGGATGCATTTAACAAAATCTGTACACCCCTAGATGCAACTTTGTGCTCCTGCAAAGGCTGTGTGCACATGATCCAGCTTCCAAGTACAGCAGGTGCTCTGGTACACATCCTTTTCATACACAAACTTGGCATTCTTGTCACTGTCACTGCAAATTCAATGACGGCAGCAAACACGCCATTTTCCTTCCCTCCCCTTCATTCTAACTAGAAAACAGAGCCTGCAATATTTACTTGAACCATTGCTCTCAAGAAAACTTGCATAAAAACCATTTCCCCATTGTAGATAATCTAGCAAGACTCCTGCAGGAAAGCTTCTGGTGGATGAAGACATGTTTCATGTACGCTCCTGCAAATTTGCACATGTGCAGAATGCTAGCTTAATGGTATGTGGCAACTGCAGCCTATGCACCAGATAAACAAGTCACCATGCGGTCCACACAACCATCACAAGCCCATCTGTCTGCATCTCTAAGGAACAAACTGCCCACTACCAGGACAGGCTGACCTCCCTCAGCACATGGATGTATCTGTGATATGCCTGAGATGACCAGTTGCCAGGTATCATTTCCCTCTTCTTCAGAGTGATGCCCTCTTTGCCTGAGACCCTACTGACTGTGGGAGTAGATGATTTGGGATTCAGGAACCAGTATCATATCCCTGAAACTCTTATCCATCAACCACCTGGGTCTCTTTGAGCTTCTCCGCCTCAACTCCCTTGCCCTAAGGGGAAGAAGGCCTGAAATTAAGGATGTTATACTTCTTTCAAGTGAAGAGTCTAGTATCCCTGTTTTGGAAAATTTCTCAGGGTCCACATCCTAGTAGTGGGAAAAACCAAAGGAAAGTGTGAGTGTGTGTGTAATATTAAAAATTCCATTATATTTTAGCTTAAATCTCTGGCTGCCAGTGCCTTCATCTTAGAAGAAACATTGGCAACTTTTAGTATGTGAAAAAGGGCACATTTTGGAAACCACCAAATAGTGGTTAAAGGGAAGGGGTGGGGTCTTCTGAGGAATACTAGATACTATGTCGTTGTTGAAATTTATATACCGCTTTATGCTGCAAAGTCATCCAGGTGGCTGCACCCATTTAAAACACAATAAAAATTAAGAACAGGGAAAAAAATCCTAAAGTATTGAAACAGAATAATGCTGAAAACAGTACCTGCAGTTTCCTGAAATAAGGATATTGGTACTAAAAGAGATGCAAATTTGGGTGTTTTTCACACATCTTTCAATATATATAATAAGATGAAAGCAACCAGGCCAAGGGCCTTTTCCGCTGCTGCTCTCCATCGCTGGAATTCCCTCCCTAGGGAAATTCGCCTGGTACCATCTTTATTTTCTTTCCAGTGCCAGGCAAATACATACCTTTTCAGAAAAAAAAATAATGCTTAGTCCCTGAATGCTGCAGCCCTTTTTATACTATTATTATTGATGTCTTCATTTGTTAATAGGTTTTTAATGTGTTCTGTTATGTTTTAATATGTTTAATGCATTGTAAGTTGCCTAGGCAGGCCTCAGAAGTTATAGGCAGCCTATAAATATGCATATAAATAAACAAACAAACTGGGGAATCTTTAGGTTAAATGTCTTTAAAGAAAATGATGTCTGGACTAGAAAGACAGCATGGAAGAAGGAAGGGAGGGACAGAGGATCAAAACGCAGGGGACCTATGATTTATTTGTCCTTCTCTGTGTTAAAGCAGCTGAACCTGGGGTCCATGGGAAAGTCGACTATTTCCTTATGATGGCGAGCGGGTCACAGCTCCATCTACTTAGTGCAGGAGCTCAAACAAGCTCAGATGGACACATCTGCATTGCAGCTGGGGACTCGCCGTATTGGCTCCGTGATTTCACAACAGCAGGATATGTGTTCCTTGGTTTGCTCACTGTTCATAAGAGCCCTTGATAACTGTGAAACAGGGAGGAGGGACAGAAGGAGAGAGCAGAGGAAACGATGGTGCATCAGCTGCGGAGCAAATTGAGCTCCTGCTTCTGCCACGCCACCCAAGAGAGCAGCTATATTAAGAAAACATGTTAATGGAGTAATACAGCCATTCCACAGAGGAAAGTGGAGATTATCTGATTCCTATTTTATTGCAATTTATGTTGGTATAAAAGTCATGGAGATGGCCAGAAACAAAAGGAACATGATGTAGAATCACATGAAAAAGTGTAAAATCAATACCAGCAGGTTTTTGAACATTGTGCTTGGCAACCCTTCTCTAACCTATAGTCAACACTATATTTTATGGATATATAACCGAGGCTAGGATGTGGGGGGAAAGCTTACCCGGTCAGAAAAGCCTGTGCTGAAAGGACTAACGTGAAGGCTGGAGCTGGATCAGGTGCTCTGCTTCCAGGAGGATGAAAATTGGATTCTTTGCGTGATGAAACCTCTGACAAGGTTTCATCAAGAAGAAAAACTGAATGTGTAATTCCTTCCCTTTTTTGGTGTGCGAAATGAAGCCGCTCCTGATGCATTGTCCCCCTGAAAAGAAGCAGGCTTCTCCCAGGGTCTCAGTTCCCAGCAACCCCAGTGACCCTGCCAGCATGGCCAGTGGACCAGGAATACTGGGAGTTGTAGTCCAAAATTCTAGAGCACAAGAGGCTGGGGAAAGCTCCAGTGGACATGTCTCTAGGAACATCCCCTTGAAATGCAGAGGGAGCATTTGAACTGAGAGCTGGTCTGAAGAGGGGGAGAAAAGCAGCTAAAAGCAGAAGCCATGGGGTGAGAAAGAGACCTAGGATAAGGGAGGGCTGGGTGGAGCAGCGGGCCAAAGGAGAGTATGTGGTGGGGCTGGAGACATACAAAGGACTGGAGAGTAGGCAGGAGTCCTGGCCTAGCCCACCTTGCTTCCTTGGGGGGGGGGGGCAGTGCTTGCAGGCACGCAGCCAGCCCACCTGCTCGGGCAGCCAGCTGCTGCCCCACTTAGCTGACCCAGGTGGCTGCTCCTCCGGCTCACCTTGTGCCCCAGCCACAGGGCTCCCTGATATTGATTGATTTAAAGCTTTTATATACCATCCTTCTGTAAAAGTCCCAGGAAGGTAATACAGTGAAATAAAAGTACAGCATCAAATGACAAAATTCAAATAAAACCCCATCTTAAAACATTTTAATGCTTGAAATATTAGGAAAATTAAAAGGTTTTGGCCTGGTGCTGAGAAGAATTAAGTGTCAGTGCCAGGCATACCTCTCTGGGGAGCATGTTCCTCAGGCAGGGTGCCACCACAGAGAAGGCCCTTCTCCGGGTAGCCACTCTTCTGATCTCCTTCAAAAGGGCTCCTGAAAAAGGACCTCTAACCCAGATCTTAGGAGGTGGGCAGGTATATATGGAAGGAGACACTTCAAATATCTGGGTCCTCGGCTGTTTAGGGCTTTGTAAGCCGTCACTAGCACCTTGACCCTGCAGGCCTGCCGTGATGGCTCAGCCACCCTCTCGCAGGAGCCACGCAGCTGAGGCACATGGCAGGTGTGACCAGGTGTGACAAGGCAGGAGCGAGAGGCCAGCCAGGCAGGAGGAGTAGGTGATGTGCAGCAACAGCCACGTGTGGTGAGAAGGGATGGCCAGAAGCACATCGAGCAGGTTGTCCTACAGAACCTGCCCATTGCTCTCGTGCTGCAGCAAATGCCAGAGGGAAAGAGGTGTGGCGCTCTCCAAATGAGATCTTGCGGGGAGGGGGCAGTAGCGGGTGACTGAGTGGCCAGGCGCATTGGCACATTTCCTCTGATGGTTTGCCATGGGAGGGACAGGCCCGGTGGACAGGGCAATGTGCGAGATTAGTATGGAACCAGGGATGGGAGCTTGGCGGTGCTCAGCCAACAGAGCAGGGCCAGAAGGAACCAGGCATGGCCAGGCAGTTGCGTGAGGCTGCCCTCTGGAGGATCCATGGAAGGAGCTGGAAGGAAGATCTTGCCACGTCTTTTTCTTCTTCCCCTGATTGCTAAGCACAGTGCGGACCATGAGCCCCACTGATATCTTTCAGGATCGGGGGATGGCACAACAGTCGACTGAGCCAGTTTTGAATTCTTCTCTCTGCCCTACCCAGAGCCAATCTGAGTCTCCTTTTCTGAATTATCATCTGCTAGGAAACCCCCTTCAGAACACGCTCCATCCTTTCCAACCATTCATCACTTTCTGCATCTCTTGTTAGATCCCAGTCTGGCATCTGAATAAAACCAGGCCTGATGTAGCTTCCCTGTCTCTGGAGAGAATCCCTGGGCCTGGAAATTGCACTGGTAACCAGTAGCCGGTTGCTGGGGCTTCCTTGCTCACATTTCCCTGGTTTCATCTCAGTATTTGGGCAAGTGTGGCCCAGTGGACATGGCACTATGAAATACGCTCAGTCTCAGTGTCTGTGAAACCTTTGGAGGAATGGAGAGGGCCAGACTGAGGTGGTTGGACCGCACACAGCTGAAGAGCGTAAGAAGAAGCTGAAGAGCACAGGAACAGCCATGCTTGGTTGCGCCATGCTGGGCCATTCCATTCCAGCACAGTATCCAACCCACCACCTGTGGGAGATCCGTAAGTAGGACATGAGTGCAACGTATCCTTCCACATGTTTCTCCAGGAGCTGGTATTCTGAGGCATACTCCCCGCTGGAGGTAGCATATAGCCAGCGGAACCATGGATATCCTTCTCCTCCAAGAACATACGTTGATATTAACAGTGTGGGATCTTTGAGTTGTGGTTTGAGCAGATCTGTTCCTGAGTCAGAACTGATCACATTTACCTTAGAAACATAGAAGCATAGAAAACAGAGCGAGTCAGAAGGGGTCTCCTGGGCCATCTAGTCTGACCTCCGGCACCAGCCGGCTCCGCTCACGACATGCCCACCATGTGGACGTCCAGCCTAACCTTGAACACCCACACTGATGGGGCCTCAGCGACCTCTCGTGGAAGCCCATTCCACACCCTCGGGGTCCTGACTGTCAGGAAATCTTTTACAGGTTTCACCCACAACAAACCTCTCAGAAGTAGCAGTCATCTGAACTACTTCTGGGAAAACTAAGAGCTAATGGGCAGTATAAGGTGGTACATGGAAGGAGGAAGGAATTAGCTCCATCATACCTCTGGGCCATCATGATTAAATAGCAGCGCTTCACAAGAATATATGGGGAAAGAAGGAACATGGAAACCTGGTCCTCCACTAGCATCTACCTTCATGTTAATGAATCTGACATTGTGTGTGTGTGTGTGTGTGTGTGTACATGCTAGGAATTTGAGAGACTGGTCCCACATAAACCTAATTCACTAGGAGGAAACTCAGTTGGGATCATTACACAAACTCAATTTGCATAATAGCTCAGTTTGCATAATTACTCAATTTGCATAATTGATTTTGGTTGCAATCTAATAAGAGCAATATTTCTTTAGCAATTTTTAAAAGTGCAAAATGCTTGACCTACCGTATTGTATTCTCCTTTACAAGGCCCATGTGTCATTCCAGCTCCCATTTTGGGGATGGGAGGCTGAGGCTGGTGACCCATTCCCTTAGCCATCACCGCCTCGTGGGTGGGTAGAACCACTCCGATGCACCCTCAGTGGTCTTCTCGATGGTCTTCTGGACAGTGATGCTTCCCTCTCACAAGTACCATTGACAGACAGTCCCCAGCCTAAGACTGAGGACTTCAGAAAGATGGCTCAAGACACACCTGGCACAGCAGGTATAAAGCACAGGCTACACCTGAGCAGGGGCCCCAGCACTCCCAGAAGGTAACTCTGTCCATACCTGCTCAGGCTTCCGTCTGGCAGAACCTAACAATGCCACCCCAAATGTTAGGGATTCCTTCACCTGAATTTTCCATTGTGATCAACTCCATCATCTGTTAGGACAGCCCTTCCGAATGCTGCGTTAGTCAGACGGTCAGTCTCTCTCTTTCTCTCCCCCCCTCCCCCGGGTTGCAAGACACAACCCTGACCTCATGCATGGCAAAATTAAGCAACGTGATTACAACATTTCTAATGAAATGTTAGAAGGGAGGGAACATTTCTAATGAAAAGGTAACTTGCAATCTATGAAAAGACTTAGACCTGTCCTTTGTGCATCTTACGTGACATCAAACATCTTTGGGAATGTAGGAAGCGGAGCAGGACTCCAGGACGGCTGCCACAGGCTGGCAGTGGTTGTCCGCCTGCAGATTCTAGGGCACCACACCTGGGGCCTCTTGCATGCCAAGCTCATGTTCTGCCCCTGAGCTCCAGCCCCACCACCCCACTGCTGTTGAGGTCAGAAGCCACTGGAGCCGAGCTTGCTACTTTCCACTGTGCTCCTACTATGGTGGTTCGTGGTTGGACAAGAACCACCTCCAGGCTTGTTGCTTTACAACGTCCATTGGACCCTTCCTAAATGCATGTCCCAGTCCTTTACCAACCAAGAGCTTAATATTAAATACCACCTTCCTTTTGCTCAGTGGTCAAAGCTTGTGTTTACCAAACCATGGCTATTTTGTGTGCTTTAAAAAAAAAGCCATCCAGTTTGTGCTGCTGATACTACATAACATTTTATTCCCATGAGGGACCATCATTCTATACTGGAAGACATGCTTTGTATGCAGAAGAATGAGTTTTAAATCGCCCATAACTCCTTATAACTCGTACATTCTAGTTACAAACTCTTATAACTTTAATCCCAGACAGAGGGTCTCAGGTGGGTGGGCCTGGAAAACTCCACCTGCAGCCAAGTTGCTACCAGTTGAATTAGGACGTATGGAGTGAAGCAGAAGATAATCAGATCAAAGACTGCTCCTTGTGCTCCTTCACTTGACATTTAACTGATTTATTAATCAGTCAAAAGGCAGATGATGAATCAGCTAAATGTACTTAATAAGTTGATGGACCCATAAACAAGCCATTTCACAGTTTCATGATCTGATCCAAAAATAAACACATCAGCACACTTTTCCATCTACATATATCTGTGTCAGTAATAATTGGGGTGGAATATAAAATGTGGGCTGTGAAACCCACTTAAGAAAGCACACTTACCCTTAAGCCTGTGATTATCGGCATGACTAAATGAAAGTGAAACACAAACAAACTGGCTGGAGTGGTTTGTGGACAATATTGTTAACCTCACAATATTTAACATTTTCTAAGCTCATCCTAGGAAGGAACACAACAGGGCTGCAACCTCAGCAGCTGGCTGTGTTAATGAGAATGTAAAATGAGGTGATACTGGCTCACGATTTATACCAGAGAGAGATAAACCCATTAATTAAAAGGTAGAAGGTAGACCACAGCGCTGGACGATTTAAGGTTTTCCTCTCTGTTCCCCACAGCTTCAATTAAATGCTCTTAATTTTCAACCTGGTGTACTTTATTGTTAACATATGTAAATTTGATACAACCTTGCACAGTTAAGTGCCACAATCAGTAAAGCAACGTTTGTCAGAGACTTTCCTTCTCTGCAGCTTGGAGCTTTACAGTCAAGGTCTGGATTAGATCTTTCTGGTGCTAATGCCTTGAGTAAGCTCTCGCATCCTTGGGAAACCTATCTTGGATGCCACTGAAGTTGCAGACTTTGTGACGGACCGTAATGCAAAGCAAGAGCGTGATCTGCTCAAGCCCTGGTCTTCCAGGGAATGTCTTAGTGGACAGAGAAGGTCTCGTTGACATGTTCCACCAAAATGAATGTGAGACATTCTGGAGAACAGATCCATGCATGCATTGGACTTAACACACACAGATTCACATTTGCCCTTGAGAAGAAGCTTTGCCATCTTCAACTAAGCTAGATAAAATAGGAGTCATGGAAAAAACTGTTTCCCTGACTAATGAGAAAGATTGTGTATGTGTTTCTTTCTGTCCTATGAGCCCAAGCTTTTGAAGCAGTTTGGATGTAAAGCTTAAGCAACACTACTTTTACCAAATCTGCGGATTAATTTTTAGAGGGCTTTTGGAAATGCAATCAGAACAATGAAGTTCCTCTGTTAATTAGGATGGTGGTAGGCATTTGAGGACTGGATGGAAATGTATTGTGCTCTGTGAACTAATGAAATGTGTACAAGCTGGGTAGCAACCAGCCAAATGCATTCAAATCTGATCCTTGGGGTGGGGAAAAGAGCTAACAGGAGCTCGAGCAAACCAAAGCATGCATTTTGCCATGATGATAATCCTGATCCATTGTTTGTAATACTCCCACTGTGAGTTTCTGCTCCCAAGTCTGGCTTGGGTATTCTGTCTTCCAGCCTTAGACTCCTAATCTCAAGATGTGGAGTGGAGAACTTGAACTGCAACTGGAACCTCCACTGAAGAAGGCAGTCCTACTGCGTGGACAAATGGGCACATCCATAATATCGATCCCAGGTCTGATAGATCCAGAAGGTTCCATTGGCTGCCAGTTGCAGAAGCCCATATGGCGATGCTTTCATTCCCTTCGGTGCCTGAAGAAGGACCTGAGCTCTAAGCACATGCATAGATCCTCAGGTCACTCACTTGCTTAAGTTCCCCGCAGGCCATGAGGTTTGCAGTACAAAAATGAAGTTCCTGTTGGAGTAAAGGTTCTCAGCCCCAAGAGCAAGCACACATACCCATTGGCCAGAAGGGTGTGAGCAATGGTAGGTGATATGCATTGGTTTTGGAGCCAGAGGGGAAAAGTGCACCCAATGGGGCTCAGTTCCAAGTTCATTTGTCCTGGAACAAATGCAATCAGTAGCAAGTGGGTGCCATTCAGTGTGCTGTGAGCCTTGGTCTTTCATCCACCTTTTTATCCACTCGTGCCATTTCTATTCCCAGCCAGCAACAGAAGCAGCAGAACAACAGGTTTACAGTAGGTGGCTTCTTCTGAGTGCTGGTATTTTGTTTTCCCAGAATGCTACTTGATGGCCAAGTCTTTCTCCAAGGAGCCAAAGACAGTCATGATACAGAGGACAAGATGAGCAGATTCCATTTCTTCCCTTCCCTTTCTACACCCAAAGGGTTTTTCTCACACATTAGATATGAATGGTGTTGCCGTGTGACTAAATGGAGCATAGAAAGCTATACTGATAAGAATTCACAGATTTAGCCTTCAAACTTTCCCCTTTTCATTCACTCTGATGCTGGGGGAACAATAAGGCATTAAAAGAGTGTATTCGCCTGTATATACATGCCCAGACCTTTAGATCATTGATGGAGGTCCTTCTCCATGAGCCAGGGGGGTGTCCCTATAGATCCCCCCACCACCAGGTGGTGCTCATTAGGCCCCGAGAGCTCCAACAGAGCTGGGGTCTCATCCTGCCCTCACTGCTATGACTGTCCTGCTTCTGGTAAGCAGAGCAGTTCAGATCCTGAAATATGAGATCTGAATTCGCACCTGTACGCAGACATTTGAACATACAGGTTTGTGCCATCTCCCCCTCCCCATTTCAGGGATGCTATTTTTGACAATGCACGCATGACTCTCCTGGACTGTCATGGACCACCTGCACCACTCACACAGGCACCCCCCCCCCCAAGGATCTGTCCTCACTGCCTGGGTGGGGGACGCACTGGAGTGGTAAAGGTCTCTCTAGTCCAGACTGGGTTCTCAAAGAAGGATGGATGAACAGTAAACATTTCAGTCTGCCAATTTTCTACAACTGCCTCCAGGAAGCTTGGTTTGCCCAGTGTGCAAATCTCTCTGTCTCTGTCTCTGTCTCTGTCTCTCTGTCTCTCTGTCTCTCTGTCTCTCTCTCTCTCTCTCTCTCTCTCACACACACACACACACACACACAGGGCAGGCTAGTGGGGAAGGTAACAGAAATAGCACAAGATCACAGCAAGGTCTTCCGTAGATAGAGCTGATGGTTAAACACCCCCACACTCACTCCTTGAATTCTTCAGCACACACAGCCACACCTTTCATTCTGTGTTGCTTCTCTGCGTGGATGATTTTCTCCAATTCACTGTGGACCAGCTGACCACTGGTTTGCACACCAGGTAGAGGCGAGACAGACTGACACGTGTGCCATTAAAATGGAAGAAACCCCAGGGCACAAACAGCTTCCTTGTACATGACAAGAATCCCCATGGATCATTTCTGAACCTTCTGTAAAAGGAATTAAGCCTAGTGAAGAAAAAAAAACCTTGTCTGGAAGGAGCCCAATTCCCCACATCAAGGGGTTCATCTACGCAGAAATCCTTTGTTCTGTCGTTCTTAAGTACCAGAGAGTCTCACTGAAAGACAGGCAGCCAAGAGGGAATGCAGGCAGTAGTCTCCTCTATCCTCAAACACACCGCCAGTGCTGTGTGTGCGGGTGTGTGTGTGTGTGTGTGTGTGCGCGCGCGGGGTGGTGGGGATGATGGGATTATAAAATAAACATAATAAAACACCCTGCTTGGGAATTCAGTGGCCATGCTACATTTGCTTCCTTATCTTTCCATGTCGAAGAGGTGACAGTCAAATTCCAACTGCTGTGCAATGCAGAACCTGCACCAGATTGGCAGTCATTAAGCTCACTAAAGCGGTCTACAAATGAAGGCTGAATTTAGTTTCCCTAGCAAATCAACTCATTCTCTTCTGACTTTTCTCCTCCTCCTCCCCCTCCTCTTTCTACTCCTTCATCTCTGTCTCCTCCTCCTCCTCTCCTCCTCTGTCCTTCTCCTTCTCTTTCTTTTTCATGCTTGTCTCTTCCTTCTCCTTCATCCCTGTCTCTTCCTTCTCCTTCTCCTTCCCCACATCTGTTTTCCAAGGATTTCTTGTTACATCACCTTGCACAGCTAGCTGGTTACACTGCACTATGGGCATGTCGTGAGCGGAGCCAACTGGAGCCGGGGGTCAGACTAGATGGCCCGGGAGACCCTTCTGACTCGCTCTGTTTCTATGTTTCTATGTGATATGAAAGATGCATCAGAAAGAAATAGGATAATTAAAACAATTATTTCTTCACTGACTTCCTTTCTTCACCCCACTCCTCTGTCAGTCCAACTTTCTGTAATTGCAGAGAGGCCTGGTAGCAAGGGAAGAGTGGAGTTCAGGAGAGGAAAAGGAGAGACGTCCTGCAACAGGCTAGCAATTAAAATAAACACACGAGAGAATGGCGATGTGACCCATGCAACATGGATAAGAGAGAATGTTGTCTGGGCAACCTGCACCAGTATAACGGCCCTGCAATGGCAGGGACAGCCTGGAGCCTGGTGTCAGACTGGGTTTTCAGAGCATTAACTCCTCAGTCATACTTTTGGGAGTTTTTGAATGTTCCTACAAAAGCAGTCCGGTGCCTCTTAAAGGAAGCAAACTGATCTATACACCACCTCCTGTTCTCTCAGGAAAGGAAGGTGATATAAATGGTATTCCCAAACAATCTCCCACTGAAGCACTGGCTGAGCTTCTGTAGGACAGAATAGCACATTACATGGGGTATAAGTATAGGGATGCTGAAAGGCACTCTTCTAGTGATTTAGGGGATTTCAACAGCTCTTGCAGACCCAAGAAATACATCCGTGTGTGTTTGCATGAATTTTCCTTTCAGAAAATTGAAAAGCTTCCCCCAAATGCACAGATTGACACAAAATGTGTAAATCCCTGCATAACTCATAATTTCACACCCCTTCCCCTTCCCCTTCCCCTTCCCCTTCATGAGTATGTGTGTTCAGCTGAAGGGAAAGTCTTTGGAGCTCAGCCTCATTTCTCATCCTAATACAAATTCACTATGGTTTTGTTGAGAGCCTTCCAATCTGCCACAGCACCTGGATTGCACTTTAGAAGCCACTGCTGTAAACCAAAGAACCATTTTAGGCTCTTGCTACACCCCATGGAATTTGTGATCCCCACCACCACCCTTGGCCAGTTGATGTCCGTGCTGGGTTACAAGCTGTTTCTGTCAATCCCTTCAGAACATGGACTTTGGTTCGCCATATGATGTGAGAGGTGTAGAGCAGCTGTTAAGGAAAATCAAGTGTCCTTTGCTCCCTGGAAAAGAGCCGTCCTTGATTTGCATGAATGCCATCTTGCAGATTCCTAAATTTTCAGAATTGCATTTAAAATCTAAAATATCTAAAATATTCTGTAATGCTTCCCTCCACATCTTAAAATTCAAGCTACCTTGCTTTGTCCAAGCAGAACAAAGGCAGAGATGGGGATGCATGAGGAATCTGTATCAACGGTTTTCGATCAGGTTTTACCAAATTCATACCTACCAAACTGAACCTGAGTTCAAATGCAAGTCTTTCTGAGGACAGAATCCAGCTGGGCTTTTTCACGTCTTCTAATTTTCTTGCGAGAGGCTGATTCTGTTGCACTAACCCTGATCATTGCCCACTGCTGTGCTATGGAGATTTAGCTCTTACTAGAAGCCACCTTGAAATGAATACAAACTCTCATTTCTTAACTAGGACAAGTCAGTGGAGTTTTGCAAAGTCTGCTGACCTGCCCCAGTCCAAAAATGACCTGTTCTGGTTTTCCAGGAGTCTAATTCTTTGTTTTACAAAGCATAAGTCCTGCCTGAAGATGTGAATTAGCAGGGCATAAGGGGAATAGCAGATGCATAAGTACCCCATTGGATTCTGTCCAGCGCTTGCAATATAAGTAATCCTGCTTCCGTGCTAGCATAAAATGAAAGTGTGTGTGTAGGTGGGAAATCACTGTTCTGTCTTTTTATACAATAGGATTTTCAGTGGAATAGATAAATCTTCCTGCTTTTTCTTTGCCCTGGTAATGTTCTGTTGTTAGCCACCGTCCAGTCCGGTGTAGAAGGATGAGGTGATGCATAGCTTGAGGGGGCAAAATGCTCAGAGACATTTAAAATTTCAATTACGCCGGCGACTGGGATGGTTTTGTGAAAATATAGGCCAAGAAGGGGAGCTATTGGAGGTGTCTTGTTTAATATGCATTCCTGGAAATATAAGCAGCAGATAATAATTTCCAGAGTGGTACAAATGTTCTGCCTTGTATTGGAGATGTTCCTGAGTGCATAATGACAGAAGCTTTTGTCATCTGCGCATTACCACTTCAGTCCAGGTAGGAATTAATGCCTCTGGAAAAAGACTATTATAATGCAACATGATACGGAGCAATCTCTCAGCAAATTGTGGGGAATATGACAGTACATCACAGTGCAGAGAAAGAGGCACAGCACAAAGAAATGCAAAATGATGGTTAATACACCTTCCCTTTCCTTCTACATTAAAGTCAGGGAAATGAGACTCAGTGGGTGGCTGCATTGCATTGCATCTGTTTACCTCCTTCCATCTTCAGCACGAGGGGCCGTCCGTGTGTCCATTTTTGATGCTGAAGCGGTGGGAGAATTCTGCTGCTCATCACAACCTGGCTGAACCTTGGGGAGCTGGCCCTGGGGCATAGTCCAAACTTTCCACCAGTCCTTTTCTTCCTCTTTTTGATATGTTATAAGCTTTCATGAGCTTGTACTTTGGGAAAAGCACCCTAGACTTTGGGCAGAATGTTGTGAGCACTGGGGGTTTCATGGGCACTCTCAGAAAATGACTGCCACATGTATAAAATAGTTGGCATTTTGGGAAACATAAGCTTTCTCAGAAACTGAACTGATGAAAAATTGATGAAAAGACACTTGCCCAGGAACTTGAGTACAAAATGGTGCTTGTGGAACCCCAATGGAACAAAGCTGGAGACTCCCAGCTATTTTTGTTTTAATTTAAGTTTTTTTTTAAAAGAACCATCAGGAGAGGCAGAGGGCCTCGGGCGGGCAGAAAGACAGACCCCCATGGGAACGTTACTGCCTATGGCATCCACTCTGGGGAAATGGGTCCATGAGTTCTAATTTTCAAAAGCAATGGATGACTTATGGTATGCATAAAACATTGCAAGTTTTGCGGGTGCCTTCCACAGGGAAGCCATTTGCCCTAACTGTGGGTAAGTGGAAGATGTATTCCACCACGTATTGACTCCATTTCTGATGTTCAGGTTTTGCTTGCCATTGCGTATGCTTTCAAAATGGTTCCTGCAATGCAAAATGACTCAGAAGAGTCAGATATCAGCAATCCTCAAGACTTAGAGAAGTACCAGAGTCCAACCAACCTAATGGGAATTAATGGATTAGAACCGAGTGCGACGGGAATAGGATGGAACAGAGAACACTTTATGCAACTATATTTTGCTTTAGGTCCTACTCATGCAGTCTTTGATACTAAATCCTACACAGGTGGAATTAGAGAACACACAGATAGTTTCATGTCATACATTTGAAATTCTGAAATTGCAAACATTTCACGTCTGCCCACACTGCCCTCCTCTGACTGTTAAAACTGGGATGCATAATAGTATCATACATCTAAATGAAACTTAGCATTACTCATATAGGGGTATTACTCAATGGGATCATTTTATGACCCTAAACAAAGCTGCCTCAGGCAAGGGTAATGCTGCCTGTGAAAGGTCTTTGACTGACTGAATGCTTCTCCAGGAGGTCCAAATCAGCATAAGAAAAAAATTCAGGTTTCACCTAATACAGGTAATTTGAGATCTGATCTACCCTGCATCTAAAGGTTCCATGTGGATGCCAGAAAGCATTTCCTGACTGTCAGGACCCCGAGGGTGTGGAATGGGCTTCCACGGGAGGTGGTTGAGGCCCCATCGGTGTGGGTGTTCAAGGATAGGCTGGACATGCACATGGTGGGCATGTCGTGAGCAGAGCCGGCTGGTGCTGGAGGCCAGCCTAGATGGCCCGGGAGACCCCTTCTGACTCGCTCTGTTTTCTATGTTTCTAGATCTGCAAAACAATGCATGGCAAATTGTCCTTTGATCTGAATAACAATAGTTTGGTCTGCAAACTTCAAATTGATATTAAAATACTTTCTCTCAGTGGAATTCAGTTCTGTTTACTGGAGGTTTTAGCTCCAAAAGAGACCAAGAGGAGCTGTAATTCACCTCTTTTCATCCCCCAAAATGGGTCCTTTGTCTGGGGTAAAAGGTAAAGGTTTCCCCTTGATGTTAAGCCCAGTCATGCCTGACTCTAGGGCTCATCTCCATTTCCTAGTCAAGGGAGCCAGTGTTTGTCTGCAGACAGTCTCCGTGGGCATGTGGCCTGCATGACTAAACACCGAAGTGCACGGAACGCTGTTACCTGCCCACCGAAGTGGTACCTTTTTATCCACTTGCATTTGCATGCTTTCAAACTGCAAATTTGGCAGGAGCTGGGACGGAGCAATGGGAACTCACCCCATTGGGCAGATTCGAACTGGCAAACTTTCGATCTACCAGCCCAGCAGCACAGCGGTTTAAAACACTGCACCACCTGCATCCCCTATATTGTCTGGGGACACCAAAGCAAATACAAATTTGGGGACTTTTTACCTCAGGCAAGTTTGGTTAATGAAAAAGAAACTGTAAAGGTCAGGAAGCTGAAATTTGGATTTTTTTTATTATTTTTTTTTAACAGCATGAAATTGACAACATCCTGAAAGGATTGGATTGTAGGTCTACTTTTATGTAAATTAAAAAGTGTAATGTAAGCCTGGGGAAGCCAGCTATTCCAACGCATGGGATGGATATACACTCCATTTTAATGGGTGCATTTGGCAAGAAGGGGAAAAAACCCCTTTGAGAGTCTGATGCAGGAATACAATTAAATGGGCATTTGCAGTTTATTCAGACATGCAGGGAATCCATGCAACATGTGAGCAGCTCTTGAAGGGACTACCAAGATGTGATCCATACAAGACACTTTTATAACCTCTCAGTTACATACACAATTTGGGCAAGGCTGCAGGATCAGGTGTGGGATTATGGACACATGCGGGCAAAACAATAGGGTTGAAAGGAGTAGGACAACACAACACAAAAAGGACCACCTTCAGGACAAACAGTATTTATTTATTTAAAGATTTTCTATGCTGTCCATTACTAAAAAAAAAGTCTCTGGATGGCTTACTAGGAACAAAAAAACCTAGAAACAAAACCCATAACAGTGGCATGTTGAAGGTGTGAGGACCGTTCAGGACAGGGACATGAGCTTTCGCTCGTTTTGTCCTGACGCAGTTCAGAATCAGTCATGAATCCCTTGCGGTCTACCATATTTAGAATGAAGTCTTTCTCCCCGTGTCCCCATCTCCATTTCCATGCAGCAGTCATCCCTACTAGCCTACCTGATAATAGTGGCAGCAAAAAAAGAGGATGATGACAACGGGCAAAGCTTCCTGGCTCCATGAGTTACATAGAAACAGAGCAAGTCAGAACGGTCCTCCTGGGCCATCTAGTCTGACCCCCGGCTCCAGCCGGCTCCGCTCACGACATGCCCGCCATGTGGACGTCCAGCCTGTCCTTGAACACCCTCACCGATGGGGCCTCAACCACCTCCCGGGGAAGCCCATTCCATACCCTCGGGGTCCTGACTGTCAGGAAGAGCTGCTCTAAGAAGCAGGCCAACTCCCATCTGGAAACACAACCAGGTATACGTGTGGGTCAGGCATAAGGATGTGGGGAAGCGGACCCCTGCCATGAACTAGACTGTAACCCCCTTCCTGCCCAGCACTCCATTCAGCCCTGCTCTCTTTATTTCAACACTGCTAGTGAAACGCACCGTCACACAGCTCCACAGCTGTATTGACTCTCTACATCTGACCATTCCAGGGTGCTTTCTGCAGCTTCTGGCTCATGGAACGACTGGATTTCTCACTCCTCATTAGCATGCTTAGAAAGGGAAGGCATGCATGCTCTCCTCTGCCGTGCCACTCATTTTGCTAGAGGGGCATGATGGAGGCTAATTGCAAGGAAAAATGACTTCCTGGAACTCTTTTCACTTCCCTAACTAGCTGCTCCCTTAGCAAGGAGGGGAACAAAGAAGCAGCATAAATGCGATGTTATTGACTTGTTAGTTATAAACTGCTGGTGCATTCTGCTCTTATTTCTCTCCAAGGTGTTAGCAAGCCCAGGAAGGGAAAGCATTACGCACCGGGGTGGTGTTAAAAGGAGATGGCAATGTGATTTAGTTCCATCTTGCACAGTGACCGTGGAGGAGGGGATTGTGCCAACACTGAGAGAGTCAGAATGTTGCAAGACACCCACCGACAGGGCCATGAGCAGACTGAACAGATTTCAGCCACTGGAGTGCAAGTGTTGCATCTTCCTCAGCCTTCAGACCGATTCTACTTTGGCGATGCTATTGGGCTTGATAAGTATTTTCACATGAAGCTTTTTATTGACATTAGCTAAGCCTTAGGAGAGGTCCAGCCCTTTAGAAGGAG
Organism: Varanus komodoensis; assembly: GCF_004798865.1. Taxonomy (NCBI): domain Eukaryota; kingdom Metazoa; phylum Chordata; class Lepidosauria; order Squamata; family Varanidae; genus Varanus; species Varanus komodoensis. The sequence continues at coordinate 2,716,329 of NW_025335606.1, forward strand.
TGTTGGAGATGAATGGGGCGGTGGTGGAACTGCGCAAGAGCTGCAGAACCACGAAACAGTGGGTGGCTGGGGAAAGGAGGTGGTGCAGGGGAAGAGACCTTGGAGAGAAGACTGGGATCCTGGGCCAATGACCCTCTAATGGGCAAGGAGATGTGAAGAATTAGGGAATCCAAGGAAGGGTTTTGATCCTCAGTTGCTCCATGCATGATCATTGGAAAGAATAGGAAGCATTACTGCTCCATTTCATAGCCCAACGAAATAGGATTCCATGGACAATCAAAGAATCATGGAGTTGGAAGGTACATCAAGGATCATGAAGTCTAACCGGCTGCTGATGCAGTTGCTACTACTGTATTGCCAGTGTTTTAGCTACCCAGCCACTGCTTAAAAAGCTCGAAAGATGGAGAATCCATTCCTTCTTTTGCCATTCTGTTTGCCCATCTAACAACTCATATTGGCAGAAGGTTCTCCTTAAAGTTCATTTGATTCCCATTTCCTTCCAACTGGAACCCATGGATTCTGGCTCTGCTCTCTGGAAAAGCAGAAAATAAATTTATTCCATCATCTTTGCCAGAGCAAGACAGGTGCACTGAACCCTTTTTGGGCCAAATGGAATTATGTGTGTGGCCACACCGAAGATGTCAAAAGAGGGCCATCTCCAATTGACTACAGAACATGGAAGGGAAGAACCATGCGGCAGCGAGAGGACTGCCTCTCCAGCTGTTGGCTTAGTCAGGGGGCTTCATCTACATGGTCGTTTCCCCCAAGGCTTGGGGAAGCCAACTTGTGATCAAAGTGCCCATGCCTGAGCCAAGAGCTGGACAAAAATTCTCCCTGCCCTTGGCTAAGTTGGGCAGGTGTAAGTCCTCTGATCTCTCTTCAATGATAGAAGGTGCGGAGCAGGTGGAAGTTTGGGAGATAAACTACCCAAACTCGCGATGGAAGAACCAAAGAGATTATGCTGATGCCGGTGCTCCAGGCAACATATAAACAAGAGACCACAAACCGCAAGTGAAACAGCTTTGGATTCCGCTGCCTTTGGCACTCATTTATCTCAGGATGTGGAAAGAGAAATAGAGGGACAGAAAAGGAGAAGGCATGTAGGTTTCTTTTCCAAGCCACTATTGATTTCCACCATAGAACTCATTTCATACCATGGCCCAAAAATTAAATGATCTATTTAGTTCCAATACAGCCCAGGATTCTAATTGGATTTTTGAGCCTGTAATTTATGTAATATTAATGGATACTTTCAGAAAGCCACTAATTAACGGCTGACCTTTATTTTTCCCAGGTTTTTTTTTAAGGATGAACCCATGCAGTATAATAAAGAAGAAGAAAGAGCGAGCTTTTATTGTCTCTCCCCCCCTCCACACCATTGCACTAAGAATGGTATAATTTTAATTAGCAGAAACTGGAACGCATCGGGGCTGTTTTGGAGAGTGCCAATGCTACATTATCTATCTGATCACCTTCTGCCTATAAAAAAGACTAAATAATTTAAAATGCAATTCAGGAAAAAAATGTATTTGCAATGAGAAAGGCAAGGCTGTAGGTGATGGATTAAAAGCGTCATATAAACTTCCAGCTTTTATAAGCCATCACTGAATGAATCCAAAGTAAAAGATTGCATTTTGTTTCTCTTTTTTATGTGGCAAGATCTCTTCATTTTGTGCTGTTTTCTTAACAACCTGAGAAATAAATATATACAACATCATTTAAATGCTTTATGAAAAGCCAAAGAAAGATACAGGGCTATCACTGAAGCACTTCATAAGGGGAAAACAATCAACAACTTAGAAACCACGCTAGTTCGGTCTCTTATTTCTGCATAATCTCCCATTACCATCCAAGGCTGAGGTCCTGAGAGGAGCCACCGCGTGGGGTGTTTGTGTCTGGAAACAGCCTCAACCCTATGTTTTAGAGGGCCCATGGGTAAGAGTCATGGCAGCAAAGCAGGCAGAGCATTGGACTGGGACTCTGGAGTTCTGAGTTGACATCCCCACGGAGCCATGGAGCTTTCTGGGTGACTTTGGGCCCAAGGGTGACTCTCAGCCCAATCTACCTTACAAGGCTGATGTGAGCAAAAAAGGAAGGTCACCTTTACTTCCTTCCAAGAGTTAAAACTGCAACGTGGTCATGATAACGGCGACGGCGATGCACGTGTGAGCCTACCCTCCCACTGCCACTGTCCCGAGCTGCTTCTGCTCTTCCTCTTTCTCCATGTCCTCTTTGCAGAAAGCCTGTGAGCCTGGAGGGGGCTGCCCCTACTGCCATGACTTCTCTCCACCACTGATGGACAGAGCCAGAAGCAGCTGGCCAAGCATGCCGACTCACGATCGGAGGCTTGCTCATCACCGTTTGTACTTTGAAATATTTCCCAACTTCTCCTCATCACAGGAATCCCAGAGAGATGTGCAAAAGTGCAAATGAAAACTATGCCAACAGTCGTCCATTCTTTCCATTTCTGTACTAAAGGTAAAGGTTTCCCCTTGATGTTACGTCCAGTCATGCCTGACTCTAGGGGGCGGTGCTCATCTCCGTTTCCTAGCCGAGGCAGCCAGCATTTGTCTGCAGACAGTCTCCGTGGTCATGTGGCCGGCATGACTAAACACCGAAGTGCACGGAATGCTGCAACCTGCCCACCGAAGTGGTACCTTTTTATCTACTTGCATTTGCGTGCTTTCGAACTGCAAGGTTGGCAGGAGCTGGGACGGAGCAATGGGAACTCACCCCATTGTGCAGATTCGAACCGGCGACCTTTCGATCGCCCAGCCCAGCGGCACAGCAGTTTAAACCACTGCGCCACCTGCAGTCCCATTTCTGTACCAGAGAGGAACAAACAAGCTATATTCAGCGACTGTCCAGATTCTCTGAATAGCACTCTGAAGCTGGTCTTGCCTTATCTTCTGCATTCAGTCGTGTGGAGCATTCAGGAAGCGGGAGAACATTGCAATAAAGCTGCTTCCCTTTCCCTTTTTCTGCTGCTTCACTTGTGCTGCATTTGAGACTTCAAGCTTCTTGGGGGGATAGTGTCCCCTGCAAAGCACTGTGAACAGTGACATGTTACGCAGGGTAGCCTCATGGTGAAATCTAGACTTAACCCTCCCCAAGTTGAAGATTAGACTTCACCGTGTTGTCATCTTTGCTTATTTTATATTGTTATTTTTGCATTTTAACTTAATGTTTGTATTTCTTAATTTAATATTATAATTATTTTTTCACTTAATGTTGTAAGCCGCTCCAAGGCTTCGGTGAATGGGGCGGCATAAAAATGTTTTAATAAATAAATAAATAATAAAAGATCATCAGAAGAACAAATCTGGATTTTAAAAAAATCCACCCAGCCCACCATTCTTCTCTCTCCCATGGCTAAGCAGATGCTTGTGGGGAAACATAGAAACATAGAAACAACGAGTCAGAAGGGTCTCCCGGGCCATCTAGTCTGACCTCCGGCACCAGCCAGCTCCGCTCATGACATGCCCACCACGTGCATGTCCAGCCTATCCTTGAACACCCACACCCATGGGGCCTCAACGACCCCTCGTGGAAGCCCATTCCACACCCTCGGGATCCTTACTGTCAGGAAATGCTTCCTGGCATCAAAATGGAACCTGAACTTAATGCAGAACATATGATGAAGTCAAGGCCCCTAGCTCATCTTCCACAGCCCTTTGGATACATCCTTCCTCGGATACTGGAGTTAATTCACAGTTTCAGTGAATAAGCTTTCTTGCCTGAATCTGCATTTGGAGTTGCAAGACTGGCACATTAAAGTCCACACACATTGTTCTTAGTGGAGGCGGTGGTGATTTATAGCTCCTATTGATTGCCTTTTCCTCCCTCCATGAATCATCAAAATTTGAGCTCATCAGGTTCTCCCACATCCACTGTGAAGCTCCTTCCAATTCACTGTGTATCAGATTGTGAGCTTTGCTTTTGCTTCGAATTGTGTGCAAATGCTGGTGTGTTTTCTTGCATGTTTTCTCAACTTTAAGCATCAATTGAGCACATTTTTGAAAGTGAGCATTTTGTCACATTTACTAAAGCATAAGTCTATGCTTTTTTCTAACACACACATGTTTGAAATACAAGCATCTTTCACACACATTCTTGCTTGCATGGCATGTTCAGAAATGCACAAATTGCAAATTGCATTTAGGTCCCTTTTTGGTTCCAGGAGAGACGATGGGATGAATCCCAATCCAAAATGAACAAACATATTTTCCCCACCCCATTCATGCTGAGGACCTGCAGCAGGGCCCCAAGCCCTTTAAACACAAACTCCCCAAACTCTTGCCACCTGAAAGCAGGAATAACAATTAAGGTCAGCTTGGTGGCCAAAGCTTTACCGTCTAAAAAGCTTACATGAGAAACTTTCTAGTGTGTTCCTGCAATGAAAGCCATTAATTCCAGCAGTACCTTGAGTAAGATTCAGTAATCCTAAAATTGCCCCCAAGATTCAGGAATTAACGGGTCTCTGAATATCTATTCATGGAAACCAGGTGGGCTGCTGAGACCTCCGATTAATCCCGGAGCGGTTTTATACTGGCTTTGAGGAAGCTCTATCAGTGCCTAGTTACACATCAGATTGATAGGGAAGCTTTATTGTTTTATAAGCCTCTACTTGGTCTGTTACCAAGTCACATTAACAATCTGTTAATGGCTTTCATTATTCCCAAAGCATGCACAATAGGTGTGTACAACCTGGAAATGTTCCTTAGAGGAACAGAGAGGAATGGGGGAATGGTGTTGATCTGCTCCTCCAGTGACATTTTCCGATGACAACAGCCTACCCAGACACTCGGAACGATTCTGAGCATCAGCTTCCAATCTGGAGATGTGGACTAGCTCATAAACAACCGCACACGCGCACAGAATATGTGGGAGAAATGTCATCACAAGCAGCAACAGATTGTGGTCGCAGAGAGACCCGGTTCATTCACAGTAGCCCTTTCAGTTCTGACACATAAAAAGCTGAGGCAGCTGCTGAAGGTGAGGGGTGTTCAGAACTGGGAGACTTACAAAAATAGAGCCCTACTGAGCTCAATCCAACCTCACCTGTATTTGTAGTCAGCTGTGCGATGCTTCAGGTCTGGCTTATCTTTCCCTTATGCCCTGAGGTTCCCTCATTAAAGCCATGGTGGGGTCAAGGAGGGTGTAATTTTATGGACCGCTGACATCTTCTGGGGGTTGTAGGATCTTCTGTGATCAAAGCACCATGGTCCTCTGACAAGGATGCTTGGACTCTGAGGACTTTCCATCTTGCAGCTGCGGTGGAAAGAACCAAGCTGCCTGGTCCTTTAATGCCACAATTGGGGCTTGGTGGGAGGGGAAAATGGGTGTGTCATTGTACGGAAGTGTGGGACTTACTAACATCTGTTGCAATGATGATAGGATCTTGCCCTTATCTACTGTTCTCAAGGGCCCAAAAACTGCATATTCAAATACAAACTGGCAACTGAATTACCCCCAAATGGCCAGTGGAGTTGCATATAAAACCTTGGTCAAAGGCAACTTGGAATGTTGGAGAAATCCACTATAGGCTCACATGATTTTGAGTTGCTATGAATCCAGCTCAGAGACTGCCTTTAACCACAATGTGAAGACACCATAGAAAATAGAAACGTAAAAACAACATGAGTCAGAAGGGGCCTCCTGTACCATCTAGTCCGACTGCTGGCTCCAATCAGCTCTGCCCATTTAATACCCAATATGTGGTTGCCCAATCTTTCCTTGAACACCCTCACTGATGGGACCTCAACCACCTCCCTTGGAAGCCCATTCCATATCCAATCCGGGGATGTCACAGATTTGCAGTCTATTACTACTAATACTACTACTGATTTTGCACACATTTATCACATTTATTAAAGGAGAAAGATCAAACCGCACTTTGCCACCATAGCCCAAAATATAAAAATATGGAGTTTCAGGTCTGTTTGTGTATTTGGGGGAATTTGCACAGGAGTGCAAATTTGCAGCTCTGAATTTGTGCAAATGTATGCAGATGGCTTAGCATAAAAATGTGTTGGTGAGCGAACAACAAAACAAATGAGCAAAAAAAATGCCTGTGGTTTAGCAAAACATTTGCATTTCTAAGGGTAACCAGTTGATACTCATACATGAAGGTACTTGCTTTATAGATGATGGACACTGAGAGTCAGAGTGGTATGAATGGCATGAGGTCAGCAAGACAAACATTTTCTCTGAGCTTTGTTAATATTTTGCTTCCTCCCTGGCAAGCCCGAAGACCACTGCAAATGATTCTGACAGATACCAGTAAATCCTTCTCAGCCTTTTGCCTTTCCCTCCAGTCCTAGGCTCTGACATGAAGATGGGTATGCAGTTCATCTTAAAATACCCTTTCTTTAAAAAGAGGTTGATTTCCAGACATCCACCAGACATTCAATTAATTAATTGTGCTTTCCCCCTCTCCGATTAATTACAAATTGGACCGGAAGGGGGAGTTAACCTGCCTCTAATTACCTTCCGAAAGACTTGCAGGTTTGACGACCATTTCGGCAGCATTAGTGCTTCCAGCGCTTGAAACAGACTTCCACATCTCCTGAGGTTTGTCTAATAAGCCATTTAATTGCTGCTTCTTGCTGTATGGATGTTGGACAAAATGCACCTGCCGTGCCAACAACTGTTCTTTGTGCATAAAACCCAAATAAGCACAATGGTTGATCACGATGGCACAGCTGGCTCGACATCCTCAACAAAAGGAAAGTTGTTGCTAGGGAGTGGAGTCGCTTGTGCCACCGTGGTGCTTGTAGCACATCCCTACAGCTGGGGAAGAAACTCAAGAAGGCTTCCGTGCAGACCTCAGTTGTTCAATGAAGTGCTTTTGAATATCCTTGTTGGGGAGAGTGAGAGGGAGCGAAAGAGAGAGGTATCTGTTGCATTAAGCTCATCTTGGGTCATTACCAGTTCTGCTCTATAAATCAGGGCAGAGCACATTATAAACGCCTGTGCCTATGGACCCATGTTCAAGCATTGATTTCTCCTCTTGAGATGATCTAAGAATCATGATTGTGCGAAGTCTTTGCCAATGACCTTGGATTTCCATTACCAGTTAGAGAAACAAATGGTGGGCTAATGGAACACTGCTCCGACTCGGAATTTCTCTAGCAGTGCTTTTTCTACCTACTGAGCTGTTGTTGTTAATTCATTTTATTGCAATCATATCCCTCCAGTTTGCCTCTTGAGAGAAACCCAAGGTGGCTTATGCGCTTCTCCTCTACTCACAATATCAGTGCTATGAGGTGGGTTAAGCTGAGAGTCTGGAACTCTCTGAAAGGCATTCTGTGAGCTTCATGGCTGGATGGGGACCAGAACTCAATGGCCCCAGGTCTCCAGTCCAGTGCTCTTCCCACACCACACTGGCTATCTTATCTTATATTCCAACAGAGGGAGGCTTTGTGAGTTCTCAAGCAAGATCTTCTCCAACCTAGCCACCCATGTTCACAAGTTCATTTATCTGAGGAGCACTGGCAATCTGTTTTGCCCCATGTCATCCTGTTTCCTGTTACCAGCATCATTTCTGACTGGCCACATTTCGTCCTTTCAGAAAAGCTACTGGCAGATGGCCTTCCAATTTTCTCCAGCAATGCATCCCTTGGAATCTCTGTCCCTTGATTAATCAACCACATCCATTTCTTTAAAATCGTCACATAGCTGAAAAGAGTCCTGCAGGGCAGGACAAAAGATCCATTTCAGGGATAAGGGAATGGGCAATATTTGAGATCACCAGGATTGCCAAAAATGTCATGCCTGATTTTCATTGGTGTTTGTGGTGCTACTCACTGTGCAAACCAGAAAGATGTGCACATCAAACAGAAGTTGAGTGGAATCAAGTGGGAGATTTGCACAAAAGAAATCTCCCCAAATTTGCACACATTTCTTCCTCAGATTAGGATGGGGTTCACCCATTCTACAGAGAAATGTTGAACAAAATTGAGATGGGAATCAGGAACAGGACAAAGGTGGAACAGGGGCCTGATTCCCCAGCACCATCTTCACTTGAGAAGTCCTGAAGCAGGGATGTCTCAGTTGAGGACCACAAGAACCTGTTTCACCTTGTCCCCAGGTTAACTATGAATCCTGGATCTTCTGTCCATGAAGCACCAGGCTGCTAATGATGGGACCACCTGGGATCCTCAAAGAGGTCAAAAGAGAGTCTATTTGACTGTCAGTAGACACTTTCACCCAGGCTACACACCTGAAGGTCAGCTCAGGAAAAGGAAGACCATAATGGAATGGGGCTTTTGTTGAGGCAGACCCAACTAGAGATGTGTGAGGGGGGTGAATTTCATACCCCACCCATTCTGGTTTAACAGCCCCGCACTGATTCCAATTCATTACCTGTGAGTCAAGCCAACTCATGGACTTCTGTCTCTAAAAGGTGCCACTATTTGTACATTAAAACAAACTGCTAAGGAGATTTATGTAAAATTGGCCTGTTTGCACTAATTGGTGCCCAAAAAAGCATGCGGCCTTTATGTGATTTGTGCAGATTGAACAAGGGCCATGTGCACAAAATACCACAATTTAAGCAAGTTCTGCAGACCAAACAAATTGTGTACATTCTCTCTGCATGTGTGTGTTATAAAATGCGCAAGCGGCAGCCCCTGTTGGAGGCATGTGTTCCCAGAAAAAAAAGTACAATTTCTACTCAGTGGATGAAAGCTGAGCAGGAAGTCCATGGAGTTCAAATGATCCAGATGACCCAGTTCCAGCCCATCTCTGGATCCGGCTACTGCTAGTGAATGGTCATGTATGCACTCAGTCTTTCTCAGACCTTTTCTGTGTCCACAACTTCCATAGAACTATTTTGATTCTGGCTAGCTGACTTGAGATGCAAATTCTGGACCCCACCCCTAACCCCATTACATGCAATGACTCTCCCATTAGGCTATGGCCCCTCTGTTCAACTAGTTTCTTGAAGCTGTGAGATATCCAGTATATAAATGGAAGAGCCATGCCATCTAGAGGTCCTCCATTAATGTCAATGGTGATGACAGGACTGCGAATGCTTTTCTAGACGGAAGACTTATTTTGAATGAATGGGCCATTGTATTGTTGGTTGGGTGTCTGTCTATCCAATTGGGGAATTTCCAGCCCGTCCTGGATGGAGTTGCACTCCTCCTAAAGGAGAAAGTTTGCAGCCTTGGAGTGCTTCTGGACCCCAAGTTGTCACTTGTTTCCCAGGGGGACTTGGTAGCCAGAAGCTCCTTCTACCAGCTTAGGCTGGTTTATCAGCTGCCTCCCTATTTGGGTGAGTGGAGCCTTGATGTGATTATCCATGCTCTGGTAACCTGCCACTTGGACTATGGTAAGGTACTCTATGTGGGGCTGCCTTTGAAAACTGTCCAGATGCTGCAACTGGTCCAGAATAGGGTGGCATGATGAGGACCAACTTTCCCGAACTCTTCACACCAGTCCTGTGCAAGCTACATTGGCTACCAGTTGCTGCCCAGTCCCAATTGAAAGTGCTTGTGACAACGTACAAAGCCTTAGGGGCCAGAGTATCTGAAGGAACATGGATCTCTAAATGCCCCAGCCCCATCGCTGAGCTCTTCATCATCATCATCATCATCATTACAACATTTCTATGCCGCCCCTTGCCGAAGCCTCGGGGCGGCTTACAACACAATAAGATCTGAGTCCCTTCTCCAAATCCCTCCCCCCAGTAAAGTAAGAGGGGAGATGCTAGGAGAAGGGCCTTTTCTGCAATGGCACCCCACTTGTGGAACATACTTCCGATTAAGATCCTCCAGGTGTCTTCTCTCTTGTCATTCAGATGCCAATTTAAACATTTATTCTTCACAAACATTTTGGCAAGTTGGTGGGTTGGTTTTATATTGATTTATTTTACTGGTTTTTATTGCTGCTACTGTCATGTTAGAATTTTAGCCGCTGGACAATTCTGTTTAAATGATCTGATTATTTTCAATGGTTTTATTATTAAGTGAATGTTGATTTTATTGCTTTTATTCTATTGTTAATTTATTTATAGTATTGTTTATATGGAATTGCTTTATCTGTTGTTGTTGAATGTAGTGTAAATCGCCCAGAGAGCCTCATGGTATGGGTGGAGCATAGAAATGAAATAAATAATTACATAAATTTGATGCAAAGAAAACTGCCTGGAGAGCCAGTGTGGTGTAGTGGTTAAGAGCATGGGACTGGGACTCAGGCAATTCTAGTCCCTGCTCAGCCATGGAGCCAACTGGGTGACTTTGGGCCAGTCACAGACTCTCAGCCCAACCTCCCTCACAGGGTTGTTGTTGTGGAGATAAGATGGAGGAGGTGAATGATGTAAGCTGCCTTGAGCCCTTTGTAGGAAAAAGGCAGGATATAAATCAAAAAATAAATAAATACACACAACCCTTTGGCTCAGGTTTTCTTCCGTTTGGAGTCAACAAAGTTTGTTATCCTTCTGCTGTGTACAATGACTTCTGATTCAGCTTCCATGCTAGCAAATATCATGCCTCCTTTTCTTCAGCTACTTTCTCATTAGTGCCAGTGGACAAAAGCAGACCATTTCAATTTGTTCGGAAGCCAGAAAGAAGGATTTTGGCAAAGGCACAAGTCTCATTGCTACAGTAAATGATCCCACGCTGCAAAGCCAGGAGACTGTTGCAGTTCCGGCACGGCTGTCTCTTTTGCTGCAGGGTTGATATTCTCCATCTGCATTTGATATGCAGCGTGCTCTTTGGGGATGGAGAAGGAAGATGGGGCAAACGCATGCCCTTGTTTCAATAGAAGAGAGGAAACCAGTTCCCAGCAATTCTGCTTGGTGGGTAATGGTCGCATGGTCCTGCATTCAGTCTCGGGCACACAAAGACCTGATCGGAAGACTCTGGAGAGAGGACGAGAGAGAGACCAAGAGATTAATTATTGTCTAGGCAGGATACATTTTAATGAGGAATCTGAACAGAGGAATATAGAGGAACAATGATTTTTAAAAGACTAGAGTGCAGAGGGCATAAAGGGGTGCTACTAAAAGAGTGAGCATGTAGGAACAGATACGGTATTCAGGACAGAAAGACCATACTCTTCTACCACAACTGCCTCTACACAGAAATATCCTGAGTGGTCAGCTCCCCTCATAATAATAGTTTCGAAGCCTTTGATCCCCAGTTTGACTTTCAGGTATTTCACAGCTCATTCGTCTCTCTTTTATGCTGCCGCCCATCCCTCTCTCCATGGCTTGCATCTAGGATGTGCAAGGGATCCAGCTGGGGCAGAAAATCTGCCAGATTCCCTAGTTTTCAGCTTCCTGGACTCCACTGTGCTTTGCACTGGTCAGAGTCTGAGTTACTGGTGAGTGCACCCAGTGCTCACAGGGCAAGCACCCAGAATTGTAGCTCATGCACTGGACGAGAAGCACCAGGAATGGAAGGTGGTGTATCTGTTGGGTGTTCCCCTTCACCAGCAGCAGTGAGGTCGGCTGCCTGGAATGTTGACTGGGGAGCCAAGGGACCCCAGGTGTTCACAAACTGCTTCCAGACTCAGCTCATTTCCTTAGAGAGGGATGAGTGCAGAAGAAGTCCAATGGGCAGGCATGAACTGGGTTCCAAAGAAGGTTGGCACATCCCAGCTCAGCACATCATCAGTATCGTTATCTACCCAACAAGCATTCCAGCGAGGAAAGCGGAGAAAGGGCCTGGTAGAGAAATGGGGTTGGCTTCTTGAAGGCTTGCTGAGAAGGTACTTCCAAGTCAACCAGCTGTGAGCCATGGTAGGGGATTAGCTACAGTCCATGCAAAATGCCCTTGGTCACCTGCGTTGGAACATAAATTGGGCTATTGTGAGCTATACAACTGGAACATTCTGAACAGTCCTCAAAGGTAGTTTCATGAAGGAGTGACTTCTTCCCTATGTGCCAGCCCACCCTTTGAGATCTGAGGCAGAGGTCCTTCTCCAGGAGCCCTCCTTGAAGGATATCCAGAGGGTAGCTACTTGGAGATGGGCCTTTTCAGTGGTGGTGCCCCAATTGTGGAACACGCTCTCCAGGGAGGCTTATTCTTTTCAGCATCAGGTGAAGGCCTTTTTATTTTCCCCACATTTTAACAGGGAATGGGGCTTATCCTTATTTTTATCATCATTTCTCAGATGCAGTGTGTTGTGTATTGTTGTTTACGGTTGCTTTGTTTTGTTTTGTTTTTGTTTGTTTGGTTTTTTTTTTGTAAGCTGTCCAGCGACTTTTAGTATTGGGAGAGCATATAAAAACTTTAAACAACAATTAAATAAATAAATGTAGTACCACACTTCATCCTCAAGGTACAAATGATCTTTAATTTGCTGCTTCAGCTTATCCCTGGAATGCAAGAATGAATGCAAAATCCACTTTGATGGATTTTTAAAAAATATTTATTCAGTCTGACATCCAGGAAATAACACGGACTAGGTGCCTTTTCTGTCAGAACATCTGAGCATTTCAATACTTATGATGCGTTCTGTGAAGCAACAGCAAAAGCAGCATCTGAGGGAACAAGCACTTATGAAAAGCACAGAGTAAGAAAATTGGGCCTGCTTTAAAATGTGTATAAACACATTTGAGTGAATCTGCTGATGTCTATAAGATAGGTGTGAAATGTGAAAATGGGCCTAAGGATCTGCAGCTTTCAAAGAAGTATGCAAAAATCTGTATGGATTTATGTCCATTTGCATACAACTAATCCACACAAAAGCAGCGCATGGAAAGGGTTTAAGGTGACATCCTTCTGACAAAGTGCTTTTGACAAAGGTATCCAGGATATCCCAGTCAGAAACTAGATAAAAGAAGGTTTGTTGTTGCTAGTTGTGAAGTCGCGTCCGACCCATTGTGACCCCATGGACAACATTCCTCCAGGCCTTCCTGTCCTCCACCATCCACTTAAGCTCACACTGACGGCTTCAGTGACTCCATCCAGCCATCTCCATTCTCTGCCATCCCCTTCTTCTTTTGGCCTCAATTGTTCCCAGCATTAGGCTCTTCTCCAGGGAGTCCTTCCTTCT
>NW_025335606.1:2729436-2781201 GCF_004798865.1 Varanus komodoensis
ATTGTTCCCAGCATTAGGCTCTTCTCCAGGGAGTCCTTCCTTCTCATTAGGTGGCCAAAGTATCTGAGCTTCATCTTCAGGATCTGGCCTTCTAAAAAGCAGTCAGGGTTGATTTCCTCTAGGACTGACCGGTTTTATCACCTTGCGGTCCAAGGGACTCGCAGGAGTCTCCTCCAGCACCACAGTTCAAAGGCCTCAATTCTTCGGTGCTCAGCCTTCCTTATGGTCCAGCATTCACAGCCATGCATTGCAAAAGAAGGCTACATAGAGCAATCATCAGATCGACTCTCTATCAGGACTTGGACTCAAAGAGTGTTCATCAATGGCACCTTCTCAAACTGTGGAGAGGCATGGGAGGGCTACTGCAGGGATCAGTCCTGGGTCCAGTGCTCGTCAACATTTCTATGAATGATTTGGATGAGAAAGTGCTGAGGATGCTTATTCGATTTACAGGTGGGACAAAATTGGGTGGAGTAGTGAATGCCTTGCAAGACTGAACCAAGATTCAAGGTGATCTTGACTTGGAGGAGCACTGGGCTGAAAATAACAGAATAAAGTTTAATAAGGACAATCGCCAAGTTCTGCACCTAAGAAGAAGAATCCAAATGCACGGGGGAGACCTTACTCAACGATATTACAAGCAAGAAGGATCTTGGAATTGTTGAAGTTCACAAGCTGAATGTCAACAATGCGATGTGGCTGCAAAAAGAGCCAATGCTATTTTGGGCTGTATTAATAGAAGCATTGAATCATGTGGAAGACAAGTTCCCTTTTACTCAGCACTAGTTAAGGCCTAATACTGAACACTGCATCCAGTCTGGGGCACTACATTTTAAGAAAGATGCAGGAAAATTGGAATAGGTTCAGAAGAAGGAAACAAAGATGATCAGGAGCCTGGAAACAAAGTCTTCTGAGGACAGACTGAACCAAGGGAGATAATATAGTCCTCTTGTTTGCCACAGAGAGGAGAATCACCATCTCTTCTTTATCATTCCGGGGTACAGGCTTGAGATAATGGACTCAGGTTACAGGAAACCAGCTCCTGAATGAACATCAGGAACAGCTTCTTGACTCTTAGAGTCATATGACAATTAGGGTTGCAATGAATCCTTTGGAAATTTGTCCCTCTGGAATCTGTGTGCTTCCTCTTGTACTTGGTTTAGTCCTGCAAAGCAAGCTGTGCCAAAAGGAAGTTCACAAGCACTTGCAGATCCTCGGTTGTGCAACTGGCAACCTTCATCAGCCACCGTTCCATCAGCCAAACCCCTTCCCTGCTTGCTGAGTGGGCATGCCGAGTTGACTTACGGCCACCATTCCCAGCCAACCTTGTTTCCCACTCGGCAGTGGCAGTAGGTAGAAGATCCTGGCTGCCACTCCTGGCAGCCAACCTTTTCCTCCACTTGCTGCTCCCAGCTTGATTCCTGGTGAGCATCATACAAATCTTGGGGTCACTCGCCTGGAGCTTGGGCTGCGAGTTGCTATGATGCTGGAGCCCACAAAACTAAGACAGTGGAGTCCAGGAGATTTTCCACAGAGAATGGATTCATTGAAAATCAATGAATGCTGGCTTCCTTCTACAGCTACATATACAGAAAATCATCGATGAAAATGGAGCCAATTACTTATGGAGGTCGTGGGCTTTCCCATACTGAAGACATTCAAGATATATCTGGACAGCCATCTAAGAGGGATGGTTTAACCTGGAGTCCTTCACTGTACAGGGGACTGTATCTGATAATCTTATTCTACTCTTCCAACCCTACTGTTCTATGATTCTATGGGAAAAGTTTGAGGAACTAGACGTGACATATCTATCCATCCATACAGGCATTCAGAAACTTTCATGGGAAGTCACTAGTAGCTCCAGTTGAGAACTCACACACACACACAGAGAGAGAGAGAGAGAGAGAGAGAGAGAGAGAGAGAGAGAGAGAGAGAGGTATGTGGGTATACAATATACATTTATAGGCTGAGAAAGCTGTACCAATCAGAAAAGCTTCCATATACCCTGAAGTGCCTGATTCTGCCTAATCTTGGAAGCTAAGCGAGGTCAGCCCTGGCTGAAATCTGGATGGGTGATTTAAATATCGTGAACTACCCAGACAGCTTTAGGTATGTGTGGTAGAGAAATGAGGAGGAGGAAGAGGAGAGGGCTACACTTGAAAGCCTTTCAAGGATCAGTCTGGAATTATGAAGAAGCCAGGAACTAGGAACCAGCCTGTAGGCAAAACTGAGGACAGACCAGGAGGTAAGATCTAGAAGCAAGGCAGAAGTCAAGCCCTAAGAAAAACAAAGGATGTAGAAACACACCAAACTTCAGGAAGACCTTGTTCACCTGTAACAGGAACACCTTCCAGTCCAGAAGTATCCAGGTGCCATCCTGAGCTGGCAGAGTCAGTTTTACAAGGACAGCGGCAGTGCAGGTATCCACAGATCCAGCATCTCCTGACAAAGAGTGCCATGCAAGAGACTTGTAAAAGAGTTCTTCCACCCCTCTTCTATCTGGAGAAGAGCTGGTGGCCAGTATGAATGACATACTTACCTATTAAACTGTGGATTGAACTTGGGCCTTTCATGCTGGCTTTCAGATCTTCACTGAAAGCACGGGCCTTTCTCACTAGACAATGGTTTTTCCTCAACTTCCATCACATGCTGGCTTCCTCCTACATTTACATATACAGAAGAATCTTTGCTGGTGACAGGTTTCGTTGGTTGGTTGGTTGGTTGGTTGGCTGGCTGGCTGGTCATTGTGTACTGATTCACTCTTGCAAAAACTAGTCCACCATGGTCTACCTGTGGCTGTCCATGGCATTTCTGGCATCCACCCAGCCTCTTGGTATCTGCTTCCATGCAGCATTACCAAGAGACACCATTCCCTTATATCTAAGCTCTGATGAGAGACCAGAGCTAAAAGTAGCAATCCCAACAGGACAAGAAGAGACTGCAGCCATCTCTGCTCTTTACCTCATGAATGACGTGATGGCACAACGATTTCAGCACACATGGGATGCTCTGCTGAAATTGGAATTGGCCCCGGGAACAAAAGGTCTGGAGACAAAGATATAAATTATTGGACATTTCCCCTAGATCACAGAAAAAAATGCCTCTCCTAGAACTGACGAATCTAAAGATCTTAGAAAATTCCAATTGGAATAATTTGGGATTTGAAATTTCCCAAACAAGATGAGAGAGGATTTTTTAATTGTTTGGAACAGTAGATTTCAAATATCTGGCCACAGATGCAGTAGGCAAGGTCTTCTTCTGAAGAACGACATATTAAAGGTTCTCTTTCTTGCACATCCCTCCTCTGGGCTACCATCTTCACAAGGAAAGTCTCTGTTTCATTCTTGTTATATTGGAAAATAAATTAGTTGGACTTGCACTATCAGGGAGCCTGTCATTAGGGGAATATTTGTCTTTTTCTCCCTCCCCTGCAGTTTCTATCAAGGGCTTGAGTGTGAGGGGTAGTATCTCTGTTTTATCTCTCTTATGTGTTAACTTAGAAGAGAAGGAAAACAGAACAGATATTTTATTAGAATGTGTGCTCTGGAAGGATTGTTGTCATTGCTGAAGTGTCCATATATATTATCTCTTGCTCTCTTTCTTGCTGACCTCTTTTCTCCAAGAAAATGGTGTGAGATATTTCCTCCTAAAAAAGTAACAAGTGGATAAGCTTTCAGGTGGAATTTTCCTTTCTAGTTATTCAGTTTATAACATTTATATCATTTCCCCCTCCCTTCTTCTTTTATATTATTTCTTGAGCCTTAATTCGTCCCCATCTCTGTCTTTTCCCCTAGACAGCCAATAGACAACCATGTAATTTTTGGAGAGATCAGTTAGGAGATCAGAAAATTGCTCCTACCTCTTTGCTGGGTCTCCATACTTAGGACACGATCCAACAGGGCTGGGATGAACCCTATCAGAATCTGTCCCTCCAAGCATGCCATTTGTGCTCCAAATAGACTTCCAAAGCAATCTGAGCCAAGAGGAAGTCTATGGATCCCTGAGGGACCCCTGGTGACACTACTGGCAGCCTTACCTGGCTTCAGATGTAGCTACATGGAGAGCAGTACAGGTGAGGGGTGCTGCTGGGACCAGGCAGGGTTCCTTTCCTGGCAAGCCCCACACAGCCAGCCTTCTTCAGCATGGGGTGCAGCACACCTAACATGGGAGAGTTATGCTGCTTGCACAGCACATGGGTTACTGATCCATGATGAATACCTTGTGAGCACTGGGTGTGGCCACCATAGACTTGGGTTCAGGAGCAGATTGGAGTCTGGGCAGCCAAGCCCAGGAAATCTGATGGATTCCCACCTCTGAATAAATTCTCCACACATCCTAACCTTCAACCCTCCCTTTTTCTGAACACAGGAATAACTGCACTGGATGCTTCTCCAAGGTCACGAGATCAATCTTTGGGAAGGGGGTCAGGGAGCATTCTATGGGCCAGGAGCAGAAAGGATGGATGGTGCCAGGATCTTGGGGGTGCCCTAGCTTCCTTCCCTCTCATTCAGAAGTTTTTTTCCACTAAATGGCTGAAACCAGCTGTTTAGCAAGGCAGGAGGAGCATAAAAGTCACATATGTCTCCATGTTCCTCCCACCCTCCCCAGAATGCCCACGATCCTTCTTGTTTGGAGGGTGTTGGACATCCCAGTTGGATTGTGCCCTTTCATGGTTTTCAGCAGCTTTAGATACATTCTGGGAAGATACTCTAGGACAGCCTCTGTCTTCACTCCATCCAGGTGTTGAGATATCCTTTCCAAAGCTCAGGCTGGCCTGGTGTGACCAAAATTATGGATTCTATTTAATTAACACCACTGCTAAATATTGCATACCATCCAATGCCCTGCAGTGCAGAATGCATTTTTCCTCTTTAGCAATTAAACAAATGAATAACCTTGTAGTGTAACAAGGAATTGATATGTGGAGGTGAAGGTCCTTCACAGTGATATAGAGGAGGCAAGTTCTCAGACATATTTATACTCCTGAGCCCTGCTCCTGATCAGACAGACCATGCCAGGCTTGGAAAATTAGCTTTTGCACTTGTAGACCTCTGAGACGGAAAGTGACACTGACCATACAATGCCCCGATCAGAGCATAAATCTGTCAGAGCTGAGCCGTGAGGGCTGCTCTGGTCCAAATCAGGTGCCAAGTTCCTGGACCAAATCAGGTTCCTTGGCCAGACAACAGAGCCAAGGAAAGCATGACTAGAGAAAAAATCAAACCGGTACACAAAATACACAGAGGTCAAGAAGACCTTGTTACTTAAATAAAGTTCCCCTGGCACAAGGACTGCTCCTGTTTGACCAAGAAGAGACAATGACCACCCTGCACAAAATCGGAATGGAATGCTACTCACTGAAAAGATTTACCAGTGTGGCTGAAGGCATGGGGCGGTGGTGAGCAGTTCCTGCCTAAACCCTAAAAAGCAAAAGCACGTCGAAGCATAAATTATTGCAAAAGGCCCATGCGCTTCTGTTCACTTCACTTCTATCCAGGCATCTATCTGCCTTCAGCCATCCATAATCCATTCACCCGAAACCACAGCCAAATCTGTCCTCACTTCATGAACTCACCCATTTACGTCAGATAGCATTTCTCCTGTTGCACTCAATGCAGTTCAGAGTAAGTTAATATAATCAGAGAGGGATATTAACTAGACTGAAATTAATTTGTTTCTGTACATTTTCCTTACATCATTTGCTTGTGGAATTGTGAATAAATAATCTCCAGATTTTTTTCGTGCTAGGCAAATCTTTGGAAAATACTTTCTGCTTGACATCAGCAGTTCAGAGCTACAATATAATGTAGGAACAGTCAATCTATAAAGACTTCCAACATTTTGGATACATAAGAAGTTTCCTTTATGAAGAATATAAGTTTCCTCTATTATTTTTTCCCCTTCATTTCCTTTTTTGCAGAGTTACCCAGTTTGTGTTCCTTGGACCTGAATGTAACCAGCAGCCAACACCCCCATGCATTCTTTAGGTTGCCGTGAATTCTGGAAAATGAAATGAGATGCCAGGATGAGATGCCAAGATGCTTCTGGTTTTTTAACTCTAATTGTACCAATTGTTTATTTATGTTCATTTATTATTGTTGTAAGCCGCCCGAGGCTTTTTGCGAATGGGGCAGCATAAAAATGGTTTAAATAAATAAATAAATAAATAAATGAAATGAAAAATGAAACAAAATAAGACAAAACAAGACAGCATTTGGCACCAGGTGCACATCTGACATTCAAAAAGAAAAATCCATGCATTTCCAAAATGAGCATAAACCTGATTAGTCCATGGGTTCTTGTAACAAAAAATGTGTGCATTTGAAAAGAAAATATGCACGCATGCATACATAAATGCATAAATGTGTAAAATATTAATACTTATATTTGCGTGGGGATAGAACAGGCTGGGTTTGATCTGAACAAGCATCCCTGAAATTCCTGGTTAGACCAAGATTCTGTCCATCACTTTCCAACAATCAGGATGTAGCACCAGGCAGCATTTGGCACGGTCGTGTCTGCAGCAGTCCTTCTTTGAGAATATTTCGCAGCTAACACGGGGTTTGTTGCCATTATGTGCCATCAAGTCATCTCCAGCTTATTGCCACCTCATGAACGAAAGCCTTCCAAATGTGACAGTTCCGTTCAGCAGTTCCAAGTCTGAGGCTTCCTTTATGGATTCCACCCATCTCATATTTGGTCTTCTTTTTTGTCTTCTGCTTCCAACTTTCCTTAACGTGACTCTGTTCTTGGAAGAAATGGCCTCTGTGCTTGATTGCCCTGATGCATAATCTGTACCATGGACAGGACGTTCCATTAGGACCGAATATGGAGAAAAGAATGGTTTCCCACAGGCAAACGTGTCAGGCAAGGATGCATTTTATCTCCTTAACTGTTCAATCTGTATACAGAGTATGTCATAAGCAAAGCTGGGCTAGGATCAGAGGAAGCAGGAGTGAAAATTGCCAGGAGAAACATCACTAATTTAAGTGATGCCGATGATACCATAGTACAGGCAGAAATCAGAAATGACTTGAAATGACTCCTGATGAAAGAGGAACTCAAAAAAGCAGGGCTGCAGCTGAATATTGAGAAAGCAAAAATCATGTCCACAAAAGAATTACAGAACTTATATATCTCAGCTCTATCATCCATTTAAATGGAGATGGCAGCCTAGAAATTTAAGGAAGATTGAGACTTGGAAGGGCATCAATGAAGGAAGTAGAAAAGGCCATCAAGAGTAAGGATGTTTCACTGGAGACCAAGGCCAAGATCATCCACACCATTATATTCCCAGTCATCATGTATGGGTGTGAAAGCTGGACAATGAAGGAAGCTGAAAGGAGGAGAATTGATGTGTTCAAAATATGGTGTTGGAGGGGAGCTTTGCAAATACCCTGGACTAACAGAAAGACAAGCAAGCGACTCCTAGATCACAT
Organism: Varanus komodoensis; assembly: GCF_004798865.1. NCBI lineage: Eukaryota > Metazoa > Chordata > Lepidosauria > Squamata > Varanidae > Varanus > Varanus komodoensis. The sequence goes on from NW_025335606.1 coordinate 2,736,879, forward strand.
CAAGCCAGAGCTGTCTCTAGAAGCAAAAATGACAAAATGGAGGCTGTCAAAGCTCATGAGAATGAGTGGCAGTCAATACTTGACAGCTCATTAATTAAGAAGTAAGAGCAAGAAGATAAGGTCTCTGTCCAAGGAGTTCCCCATCTGAAATTCACCACGAAAGAATTCGTGGGTCGAGGGAGAAAGAAGCATGGGGAAATTGGGGAGAGCCTTTATTTGTCCAGCTCAGAGGCACTTCATCAGGCCTGGCGTCCATAGGGATGCCGAGCCTCATGGTGGAAGGCCAGCCTTGCTCTTTTTAGCATGCCATTCCAGCTCTCTGGAGTTCTGCATCTGGTCACGTGGCCTGCCCTTGCTTTCATACCTTGTCACTGACCATTATTTCTGGATTTCCCAGATTTTTGCCCAGCCATTTCCCATTTGAAAGGTTTGAAATGACTTTCCTAAGGATTAGTTGCCGGCAGTGAGATAAAATATGTGGATATTTTTGTCTCAGCCAGGTTATGTTCATCTCCAGCCATGACTGGAATGTGGCCCCCAAGGGTTTCTCCAAAATTGGATCCAGCAACTTAGGGGTCAGGTGAAATGATCAATAGGAAAGGTAGGATTTGAACAAAGATCTGAAGGAAGGGACAAGTACCACTGTGCTTGTATGCAGGGAATGAGTTAGAAGCACTTGGTGTGGGTAGGTCTGAACGTGCAGGTCAACAGACATGGACCTCCAAATGCGGAACATGCTAGGATTTTTGGCTATTGTTCAGCAGGCACCATACTCTTTTATTAAACCCCCAAATGATTTCTCTTCCCTGTTTCCAAGTCTGTCCCATAAAAGCATCCTCCCTCAGCATCTCCCACTGCAATCTCTTCGACCACTTTTCTTTTTTCTTTTCTTTTTCCTTTGGCCTTGTAAGGGAACGTTTTACAAATGGGTGAATATGAGAACAGAATCGAGGAAGTTGTGGTCATACATATTTAAAAGTGAAGTTTGCAAGAGGCAGAGATAACAGCGTATATTTATTTATCTTTGGAAAGCTTTGTTGTAGTTGCTAGAGTTCTCCTTGACACCTTATCTATCACAGCGTTTCCACTGCATATTCTAACATTGTGCTTCTTTTAATCTTTGGATGTAAACAAAAGCTTTCTCTTTTCCCTCTCTCCCCCTTTTCTGTCTTTCTCATGACACAATCCCATCCTGACAAAAGGAGAAGCTGAATATTGATTCATCTGGTCCAAGAAACTCTCCAAAGATAATTTAAAATACCACCCAATCTAGCAAATGCCCATTATATGATACATTTCTCTCTTCCCCCCACCCCATCCATTTTCTTATTAGAATTCTCATAGACTGTATTTGAAGTGCACATACATTTAGATCTGAAGGCTAAATTTTTCCCATATGTTTTGATTCAAATGCAAGTGGAGAAGAATACACAGAATAGACTATTTATGCTCACTCCCTTTGGAAGACTGGGTTGATATGGCTTTGCTTGTTTCTACCCCTTTCAAAGGCATCATTGATTTTTCTCCAAGCAATCTGCAAAATTTGTACCTTTATTTTCATTGATATTTCTGCTTTCTTGCATGCTGCCAGAACAAGTTATAGGCATGCCATCTACAAAAGCAAACAACCCGATTTTTCACAATCCTGATCCACATTGCATTTTGCATGCGTGTTGACCTGCAGGGTTGCATCTCCACGGGGTGTTGGACAATCAAATCCAGTCAGCCTGGGAACCCAGTCCAGCCTTCCAGTTTCCCCCAGAGGCCCCCAGCTGCTTCTTTTAGCCCTGCCCTGTGCCTACAACTCCAGATCATTCTCTGGATTCTGTGCATTTTTCCACATTCTGAGCATCTCTTGCAAGGCTTAGTTACATTTAGTCAATGCTTTAAGATGAAATATGCTAGTATTTGGGGACGGAGTTCCTGTTGTCCTGTCATTCACTGGAATGGAACCCTGGAAAACTCCTCCAAATTTGGATTTGGATCCAGAGATGGGGGAAAAAAGGTTCAACATACTAGCTCTAGGCTGTGTAATTAATGACACCTTATGAACAGTGCTCTGTGGCTTGTGAACTCCATGAAAATATTTTGTATTCTTGACAGGAGCAATAGCTCTGTGATAGGGAACACCGGTTGCATGTATGAGGTATAGGTGCAATTCATGGTATGTCCAGTAGGGCTGGGAATTATATTTGCCTGGAACCCTGAAGGGCTGCATCGGTTAGTGCAGACAATTCTGACCTAGATGGACAGTACATGACTTGATAGAAGGACATTTCCGATTTTCATTAATTCATTTACTGTTTGGGAAGCTTACCTGCTCTAATTCATATGTAGCTTTAGCTAAGCTGAAGGCTCTTTATATCTGGATGGATTTTGTGAATCTCATGTTACTAAAAACATTTAATATAAGCGTACTTGTGATAGCACTGCAGCCTACCCTTCCATCCCATGGAGACAAAAGAGTCCAACATAAAATACTGCAAAGACGTTATTTTACAGAAAGTGTCCATAAATGAAAGGGAGGGAGAAAGAGCAAGTCAAATTCGAAATGTTGTGTTTTCTTACTCCCCCAAGTTGTCCAATTTGTACCTATGGAAGATGTTCTCTGCAATTTACCATACAGACCTTTCTATCCTAGATTTTGAAGGTTTGGACTGAATTATCTTGCATCATCTGTTCAATGGTCTGTTTCTCTGCAGGTACCAAGGGCTTTATTTAGTCAACCAACTCAGCCATCTCCCCGGGTTCACTCTGGGATCCAAGATGAAGCTGCCCACTTGAAGCCAAGCCCAACGCTCAGAATAGTACCCCATATGCTGTGCCCCCCCTTTTCTCATCAGCTTAGGGTGGATACACCTCATTGTTTTTAATTCTTCCTGTGCCTGCTTTGTTATTATCACTTTCGAGCTATGCTGATCTAAATAGAAATGGGAGTGGGTGGCAATTGAATTCTAGGTGCTGCTTCCGAAAAAAGAAAAGAGGGAAATAAAACCCTTCCATATGCTTCCAACTGAAAATCAAGGCTAAAAATGGAGCATGGAGGCTGGATAAAGACAGATACCTGCATGCTTTTGGCAGCTCTTTGTGCCCAAATGAACAAAAGATACAACCCTGAGGCTTTGATTTTTATGTATCAAGCTTTTTATGCGGAAAGGATTAGCAGAAAGAAATTAACAGAAAGGATGAGGTCAGGGGGGAAGAGTCCAGGAAGAAATTTGGGATTGGGTCTGAATCGGTCTGGACTAGAACTCGCTCTGCTTTGACCCAGACTGGCATTCAAGAATTTAAGATGAGCTACTTCATTACTCATCAAACAATAGATCACCCCATTCTGAGCCAGGACGAGTCCCAAGGAGAGCTATGCTTTCACCTCACCAGCTGCCACCTATTCCAATCCTCCTTTTCAAAGGCGTGCCAAGTCTTAGTGGGCTGTTTATGTGGCTTGCAAAATTCACAGTGTCAACAACTGAAAAGTAAACCCTGTGCCTAAAATAATTGATATTAAAGCCATACATTTCTGAAGGGGCTGGCTTGGATCTCTTGTCCTTGCTACATGCCTTCCGCTCCCGAGGAGTTGCCACTGTCTATATCTCTGGGAAATGGGCCTTGGACCTAGGGAACTTGGACGTCCTGAGGAGCTGCTGCCAACCTTCTACTTGCCCCCTTAACCTTCACTCATCGTCAACCTTCACCAATGAATATAGGAAAAGACTGCCAACATTTTAATCACTCTCAAGAGAGTAAAGTTCTCAGGAAGACTTTCCTGGTTTGATTGTGGATCCCTACCAGGTACTCTTAGTCAACAATGGGGTAATTTTCCTCTGGTTGCCCTTGCCGAATCTGAAGTCCCTCCAGGTGATGGGCTGGCCACAGTGTGCAACCTGCTCCATATTCAGTCACCTTCATGCTTGAACCGCATGCAAAGCAGGTGGAAGTACCTCTGATTGAGCTGGGGAGAAAGACTTTCATCCCAGGACTCAAAGGCATTCCTACCAGGAAGTTCTGAGACTTTTTGGAGACTTCTCATGCAAGGGAGCCTTCTTTGGAAAAGTGGAGATGGGCAAATAGGCCCTTTTCAAGCTTAAGAGGGGCAAACATGCAACTGGCACTTTGCACGTTCTTCTTCAATCCTCATCTCACCACATTTGCGTTCCCAAACACGATTTGCTTCCCTTCTTCTTCAATCAGGGAAATGCACCTTTTTAAAAGCGTACTTTTCCACAGCCGTAAAAACAAAACAAAGCAAACCCCACATTTTACAATGCACAGTTTCCCATCCAACAGTGTGCATTTACCCCCAGAACTGAAAGTGCAAAAAGTTGTATGGGGATTTGCACAAGCTGGCTCTAAAAAATGGCAAAGCCTTCCTGATGATTTTGCAAATGTGTTTGCATTTTGGGGTGCAAATGCAACCTGTTTGCATGATTTGTGACAAAGAATGAAATTTGAATGCATGCTCGTTGGGAAGACCTCAACGAATTATTATCTTCACGGAGTGTTTGTTTGTTTCCTTTCTGAAGAGAGTCCTTCACCAGTAATGTCACAGCAGCCCAGATTTGCCTCTGTATGTATCACAAGGATCTCACAGTCACACTTTCCATTTTTAAGTTTCATAGAGTTCTAGAATATTAGAGTCGGAAGGGGCCAGAAGGCCATAGGGTCCACCTCCTTGCTATTGCAGGACACACAACTGTTCAGTTTTGGGTCCCTTGTTACAGGAAGGATATAGCCAGGTTGGAGTCAGTGCAGTGTAGGGCCACAAGGATGGTAGCCGGTTTGCAGGGGGTGGGGTATGACGTGAGACTGAGGGGACTGGGTCTGTTCAGCCTGGAGAAGAGGAGACTCAGAGGGGATAAGTTGGCGACATACAGGTATTTGAGGGGATGTCACATGGAGGTGGGTAGAGACCTGTTCTCCCCTGCAGAGGAAGACAGGACGCACTCCAATGGAGAAAAGCTCAGGGAGCCAAGGTTCCATTGGGATGCCAGGAAGCACTTCCTGACAGTCAGGACCCCGAGGGTGTGGAATGGGCTTCCACGAGAGATTGTTGAGGCCCCATCAGTGAGAGTGTTCAAAGATAGGCTGGACATGCACATGGTGGGCATGTCGTGAGTGGATCCGGCTGGAGCCGGAGGTCAGACTAGATGGCCCAGGAGACCCCTTCTGACTCGTGCTGTTTCTATGTTTCCATGTAACTCATGGACCCTGGGCGCTCTTCCTGTTGTCACCATCCCCTTTTTTGCTGCCACTCCTACCAGGTGGGCGAGTAGGAAGTTTTTGAGCTTGCAAATTGATTCATTGACAAATAATAAGTACATTGAACAGAGTGCATATATTTGAAAAACAAGCATACAAATGTATACTTTTAAAAAATGTGGAATATATGCTTTAATCAATGGAGAAAATTATAATGAGGTGGCAATGCATCAGTCACATGCATTTTAAAGATCTTATATTGACTCCAGACAGAATGAGCTTCAAGATGGAATTTGAAGAACTTCAATGAGCTCCAGTGTTCCAATGTGCACATCCCTGTATCTGTTTTTGGAGCTTTCCGGATTGGGATGTTGCACATCGTTCTACATAAAACTGCTCCCAAAGACAGTCCAGTAGGTTCCAAACACGGGATTTTCTTGTGACGATCGATGACCCTAACTTCAATAAGGTGTCAAATGCCCCCATTTAAAGCCACCTCAGACAAGAGCCATCCTGGTAACTTGGGCTAGGGAATTCCATAGAAGTTCTCTATGTTTCTCTGAATCCCACAGAACCTCACTGATCTTCCACTCAGTGCTCCATGCATGTCTCCTGATCTTCCATTCAGATCTAGAGAAAAAGACTGCAGGTTGCTTTTCATGAACTTCCAGCCCCGTCACCGTGGTCCTCCTTCCAAAGGCTTTCCTAACTCTTCATATGCCGCAGCTCACCTCCCCTGCCTTCCTCCAACAGCATCTTTTATCTTCCAGCAAGCAGAAGTGTCTCTGCTTCACCCTTTCCCCGCAAATTCCATCATCGATCATTGATGCAGGCTGGGCTGTGAGGGCAGCTTTCTGCTGAGGAGATTCAGCAGCCAAGCGGGAGAGAGATGGATGCCTCTGCACCAGGACGTTTTTGGCTGCCAGAGAGCTTCAGCAATACGATAAGCCCAAAGTAGCAGCTGGTCTCATCACTTAGTAGAAAGCTTCATTTTCTACAAACATTTTGGGTGCGATAATGGACTCCCTTTATTGCTGTGATTAGGCAGAAAATTATTCCATTAAATTGGAGTTATATTATTATTATTATTTATTATTTACTGAGTGCCAACAGGGCTGCTCATATGAGAATGGAATAGGACTTTGCATTTGAGTGCAAAACTGGAATGTAATGCAGTGTTATGCCACTCCATGGCTTCACTAACAATCTGGAACAATTCGGATGACAGCAAGGGGATTTGGCAAAGACTAATTCAGAAGTCTAAGGAGTAAGAGTTAAGAATGGTAGCATGATATGCAGAAATGGTTCCAAGAATTCTTGTGAAATGGAAAGGAAGCAAAAATTTTGGAACATGTATGTATGAGCAAGAGAAGACATGTGCTTCATCTAGAACATCTCTGAATCTAGGGGAGGGGGGAAAGAATGTACCTTTTGAATTCACCTGGGAAATTTACTGTTTGTCCATAACCCGTGTTCAAGGTGTGTATTTTGCAATTGGTCCATGCAATACTTATTATTATTCATTTATTTTAAGACATTTCCATCCTGTCCAGTGCAAAAGTCTCAGAGCAGCTCAGGATGCAATCTCCTACAAATCTGAAGTGATTCTTTTGCAAATGTTAACAGCACGTTTTATATTTAGCAATGCAGCTCATGCTTGCAAATGGAGACTGGCACAGAATTCAAAATTTCACATCTGAAATTTGCATTTTAGAAATTAAAAAAATGGATTGCAAATTGACTGTTGCACAGTGGAATAGAATTCATTTCACCTGTTGTATGAAGACCTGTTAGTACCTTTCAATTCCATAATTGCAGATTTGGAGAATCTCTTTCCTTTTCACTGGGTAGCTGGGAATTTGCAGTTCTGTAAGGGAATCATGTGGCATCATCACTCGAAGAGTCTTCTTCTGGCCTTCCTTCAGAGCATGCGCTGGAAAAACTCCAAAAGCTCTTCTAAAATTCCACCATATTCCATGTTCTAATGTGGAAACTGCTCCAGAAGAACTGACAAGCTGAACAACCCTTTTGACTTCAGTCGAGGTAAATTCCATGAACGTTCCTGATTGAAATACTTCTTCTTCTGTCATATTGCAAAAAGTGAACATCATTTACAACATCCAGGCAGAATTGCACTCTGCAGATGAGTAGAGAAATATCTACATGGGCTCCAGCCTGAGAGGATAGGGCAAGCTGCCAGGAAGACGGGAGGGAACCTGGAACTGCACTGGATCCTTTCCATTATCATCTACAGAATTGTCCTAGGATGAGACTCTACAATTCTCTTGATTTACTTTTTGCAGTGAAAGAAAATGGCCAAGATATATGGCAGATGGCCAGAGCAGCAAAGTCTGTGTTGTTGGACTAGTCCATCTAAGGGATTGTGCACCTGGTCATAATCCCCAAATCTATTACTCTCCAACTGCCCCTCATTTTATCCACACCTGTCATCTTGCTTCCACATCACTCATTGTCAACAAATTTCAAATTCTTCAGCAACTCTAATATTGACTTTGGGATTTATTGAGCAATTGAGTTGTTGGATGAATTGATTTCCATCAGCTTTTTGTGACTACAGGTTTGAGTGTTCCGGGAACTGAATTTGGCAATGAGGAGCACAGAGGTCATCTGTAGCAAGGTGTTTACAAATTTTATCTTCCTTGCCCTCACAGGAAGCAAGATAATCTCATCAAGAAGGTTAAATTCATTGACGTGTTAAATTCCATGCATCCATGGAAGTGGAAGTGGATGGCATGACCAGAGGAGAATGTAGAGGCCCAGTGGGCTTCTCCAGTTACAGGACAATTATCCATTCCACCACAGTATGGACTGAAGTGCTTCTATATTCTTTAGAAGATGTCTTCTTCAAACAGGCCCTGTTTCAGCTGTATTATCCTTAGATTGTAGAAGTGGGGAGAAGTGCTTCTTTCTAGGCATTAGTGTAATCTCATAGAAGATGTGAATCAACCCCCACTGGTGTCCAGGTTCCAAATCTGCTAAGATCATTTCTAAAGAGAAGGAATAAGGATCCAATATTCAGGGGCTGAACTTCCAGATGTTTCTCATGTCCTGGACCTCTACACTGAAAAGCCTAGTAAAATGTGCAAGGAACACAAGATGACCCCTTCATTGCTTTATTCAGGAAGAGGCACAGCATCCATGTATTCTCTGGGTGAGGGTGTTGGGAAGATCCTAGGAGAACTTGAGCTACCAGAGATGCACACACCTGTACAAAGCATCGATCACTGTACAGCACAGTGGGGACGTTTGGAAGAGTTTCTCCCATAGCTTTGAAGATCAACACCATCTGTTCGGGTATTGTTGGACAATGGGTACCCTGGCCATGACACCAGAAGCTTTACTATCCAGTGCCCACGTACAATTTCCAAATTGGACCCAGCTGCCTGATCGCTATTGGCATCAGTCTGGGCTGATGGAAGAAGGTATGAGAGAACAATGAACACACACACACACATCAGCCACTTCCTAAGAGAGGTAAGCAGTAGAACCCCAAATCTTATCTATAAAAATACCCCTGGAATGTTTTTCTCCTTTGATTTTCTTCTCTGTTCTATCAAATTAAAATGTGAATAGATAAAAATTGGGACTGATGTTCAGCATAACACCACTTCAGTTTACCTCTGACTGTACGTGACTGTAACTGAGAAGGATCAACCTAACCTGCAAAGATAGTGCTCACATGGAGACTCGCAGGCCCTTCTGCTGATAGATGAATCCACCCTTATTTTGTCCTACCTGCCCTATACTTTCCTTCCATGCTCTGAAAGTTTGCCCTCTAACCTCCCACTACAAGCTTCCATCCTGTGCATCAAACAGAAGTCTGCATTCGCACCGTGGGGATCAGACCTTCCAAATAGCCGCATCCTTAACATGCAACTGGGTCTTATTTTGAAAGCTCATGACAACAATTCTGGATCATCTTTAAGGTCTCTTTGTTGGTTTGTCACACGAGGTGTGATAAATGGAACTTGTGCAGACTGCTGGTGGGAAAAGGTATGCATGAGATGCCTTTGAGATTCCTTTCGCACCGGCCCTGCCTGTTGGCCCATCGCCTTCGTAGATGCTCATTTGAAGCTGTGATTGTGTGGCTTTATTTAGCAGCCTTGCAAACCCATCTTTTTTGCCAGAAAAATCCATATGCCACATTTTAAAAATAAATAAATGATAAAAATAAATCCCCACTAGTAATGTTGGAAGCCTTGCAGAGTTTGATTGAGTTTGCCCTGGGTCAAATTGAACATCTGGGAAAGAAATCCAACCTTGGATGTCATTTTGCATCCTTGAATACTCAAGCGACTGAGCACTTGGAAACAGTCTAGCAGGGTGAGGAGAGAGATGTGGGCCCACTTCAGCTTTCCCTCAGGGTTGGATTAAAGAACATAGAAAGCCTCACGATGCATGGAACTCTGCGGCCTCACCAAATGCAGGGGTATGTTAGGTGAGAGAAAGCTGGGGACCATCAGCCTTGTGGAGACCAGAGTTCATCAGATGAAGCTTTCTACAGCATAGAACAACTGTGCAGGATGAGTTTTGCCTGCTGGATTGCAAGCACAAAGGTCCTGCTTAGGGTGGGGGTGGGAACAATTCCTTTAGGAACCCGTCCAATACTAATTCTAAGTTTACTCTTTGGTCCTTTGTTCCTATTACACCTAAACTAGAGCTCAGAGAAATTATTTAGCTCAGGGGTCCTCAAACTACAGCACATGGGCCAGATACGGCCCACCAAGATCATTTACCTGGTCCACCACAGAGCTCTGGGACTTGTTCAGAGAAAATGATCTCTGAATGAGTCTGAAAGCTCTGAGCCAGCACAGGCATACTCTGAAACTCTTTCAGTTTCGGAGACTAGCAGAGAGCCGGCACATGCACCAAATTGTGACACCTCCCTTCAACTGCGTGTGCACCGGCTCTCTCTGCTAGCTCTGGCTAGCTCCTGCTGCTGTGCTGATCTTGCCAGCGTGAATTGCACACAAGCTGGCTCTTCCCCCTATTGCACTCACGTGTTGGCTTTGAGTACAGAAACATAGAAACAGAGAGAGTCAGAAGGGGCCTCCCGGGCCATCTAGTCCAACCTCTGGCACCAGCCGGCTCCGCTCACGACATGCCCGCCATATGCATGTCCAGAAGAGAGGAGCAAATATGGAACCGGAAATTGACTATTTCATTAGCCAAAAGCAGGCCCATATTTCATGTTGAAATACTAATACGTTTATGTTGATTAAAACTGTTCTTCATTTTAAATATTGTCTTGTTTTTTCCTGGTTTTTTGCACTACAATAAAATATGTGCAGTTTGCATAGGAATTTGTTCATATTTTTTTCAAACTATAGTTTGGCCCCCAACAGTCTGAGGGACAGTGAACTGGCCCCCTGTTTAAAGAAATTGAGGACCTCTGATTTAGCTGATAATTATAAATCAATCTGTGAACTTCACCTCTGCAGCTCCTAGAAATGTAGATACTTCTTCTCTGTGCTTGCTGCTCCCATTTTCCATTCTCCATTATTTTCCAGGGATGCATGAAAACTAGGGGTGCCTGAGCAATGTGTTTTGGTTTGAACTTGGTCAGGATTTTAACAGTTTGCACCTTCTGGACTGCATACAGACTCGGATACAATCAGCAGTCAAAATCTGGATCCTTCCAAACCTGCAGCATGACTTATGGACCCCCAAAGATGTGTTTGATAAATGAAGACGTTTGAAAAGAAATGTGCATGGAAAAAAGCATGCTTTGGAGAAAATGTGAACAAACATGCTTTAATCAATGGAAAAATGTATACAATTTCAAAACTGTACATCATCCATGTGGACATTTGAGAAATTGCACCATTTTCTCACAAGTTGAAAACAAAGCAAAGCTCACAATTCAATGCAGGCTCAAGTCAGAAGAAGATGGAGTTCAGAGACTTTGGTGCACATCCTTAAAACACAGTCCCAGATTCACCAAATTCTTCTAATTTCATCTTGACGCTTTCTCCACCTCCTACCCACATCAGACTGCATTTCATTTTTGACATTCTGCATGAAAATTTGTAGTTCAATCTGTATTTTTGTCAAATGTATGCAACAACTATGCGCAACTTCTCTATTTGATAGCATATGTTGGTGCTCTTTTTTTAAAAAAAATATTTTTCATGTGCATTTTTCAAATATTCTTTTTTTGTTCTCTGACATAAGTCTTTTGATTGCAGATTCTGTTTGAATCCATGTTTATTTTACAACATGCAAACTGGGGAGAGAGTGATCAAACTCCAGGTGAAACAAGACTTCCATGCATTCCCAGTCTGAATGCAGCTGTCTCCACTGCTTTCAATGGATGTACATCCTCATGTTTATCCCTCTGCCCACCTGTCTTGTGCAGCCCACTGGTTATCCACTTGCTGATTTCCCCAATGATCAAAACAAAACTGTAGATAAGGTCCCTGTGCACACAAGCAGTCCCACACAATCTGTGCCAGAATTAGGACTGAAATACGCCCATTTGTTTTGCAAACAACAAACATGGACTTTTCTACCAAGACACTCAAATTATGGATTAACATCCTGGGCAGCCTTACCTGGTACCTGCACTGCATTCTTTCCAGCACCAAGTGAAAACTTTTATCTATGCACGCTTTTATTGTCCCAAAGATTCCCCCAGGAATTTTAGTTTTACACTGCTTTAAATTGTGTGTTGTATTGTAAATCTTTGCACTACCTGCTAGGTGTTACTTTTTACTGTGGTGCTATGCTGTTGTTTTACCAATTGAATTTTATACTGTATTTTGTACAGTATTTTATGTTTAAATTGTTGTGAACTGCTCAGAGAGCTTTGGTTTTTGGGTGGTATAAAAATGTGATCAATCCATCAATAGATGGGTGATCATCAAGGATAAATAAACCTCCAACCAAATAATCTCTGTGCTGAGAACAACTTCACGCATTCTCCTTCTGCTTTCCACCCCCCCCCCTCCCCACAGCTTCCTTTGGTCCCAGTTGCCCCACAAAATGCTTCCAGGAAAACAATGGCACATTCTTAAAATGGGTCTTTCTGAAGAGATCTTCTGGCATGGGGAGAGGTAAAAGCACCAAACACGGAGGCCCGGCATGGAAATTAAGAATCAGAACCATGTCTCCTGGTTCCAGCACAACAAGTAAGAGGTCTTGAACCTTTACCACACTTCAGCAACCTCTGAAATTTCTCCTATTTCACACCCTCATATTTCACAGCTGCCCATTTGAATTTTCAACTGGGATCTCCCACTGGAGAACTTTTAACTCAGCACTAACATAAACAGAACCTGCAGTGTAACAAATACGTACATCCAGAGACCTTTCCTTCCAGCTTTCATTGCATTATTTGGGGCTTCACTTCAGGAAGGACCATTTTCAGACCAGAACCAGTTGGTCCTCATGTGGAGCAGGCAGAACGGTTGGCCCACCAGTCCTGGTGGGCCAACCGTTCTGCCTGCTCCACATGAGCCCAAATGGAGGCGGTGAGGAGGAGGAAGGCCCTACAGTGAGTGGTGGAAAGGTTGGGTGGAAGGTCAGCACTTCCGGAATTCCCAACTGAGGTGTCTGCATCCCTTTTTCCTGGAATGCCTCTTGGTCCCCCTATATCAGGAGCCAGAGACATTCTTGGGAAATCAAAATGGCATATTTCCTAGCTTTTATTTTCCTTGGACTGTCATCTGCCAAGCCTATCCTTTGTCTAGAGTCCAGCCTCCCCCAACCTGGTGGCCTTCAAGGGCATTTGGACTGCAGCTCCCAGAATTCTCATCCAGCAGGGCCATCGATTGGGAATTCTGGGTGTCGCAGTCCAACATGTCTGGAAGGCACAAGGTTTATTTATTTGTTTTATTTATTTATTTTAAATTTTTGTATCCTTCCTTTTGCAATGTCTCAGGGTGGCGAGGACAAGGTTGAGGAACGTTGGTCTAGACTTCACCATCTGCCCTGCTGTTCTTCATCTTCTGACCAGTTTAGACAGTGCCAAGGAACGTCCCTTCCTAAATGCACACAAGTCCAAGACTTTCTAGGACCATATGGATAATCCCCTGTGAACTTTTTAAAAACATCGAATATAAGCAAGACACTAATGATCATTGTAGGCATATACTTGGGAGCAAGTGTTTTATATCTGGCTTTCCTTAGGTTGTGGAGCAATTGTGCAGCCTCGGGTTACACTTCTGGTAAACTGCAGCAGCCCCATTAATTTCCTTCTCTCATTCCCCTCTTTTAAGCTTGCAGGGGAAATGAAAATGTTTTGCTCTTGCAAACATGCATCCCCTCCCCAGCTCCAGCCTCTTGTTCAGCTCGGGTTGTTCTCTGGTCTTTCAAACCTTTCACTGATTTTCCATCATGCTTTCCTGATATAAAATTGTCCCACCACTGACTTTACATCTGTCCTTATGTTGCTGCTTCTGCTGAGCTAGCCTAGATTCCCGACACGCTGTTCCAAATGGAGGCTTCTCCTGTGAATGCAGCTGCTGATAGAACAGCGACAGCCGAGATGACAAGCCCAAATTACTTACATCAAGAGAGTCATCATTGTAATGGGGGAAAAACCTGAATCAAACTTTGATTCAAAGGCAACCAAAGGGTTGCAATCAGAAGAGGAGGATGCAGCAGCCATAAGCCTGCGACAATTAAATACCCTCCTCCAAAGCAGCAGTTTTGAGGGAGCTCCTTCCCACAATCTTCCCACCTTCCTTTCTGTCCCCTGCCCCACCACTGCTGTTCACAACAACTCAGAGCCCTTTCCCACCGTTCCCACTTCTGCAACTTTGCCATGGAGTTCTGCAGGGTTCCAGTTTATCCCCCAAGCTTTTTAACATCTACATGAAAGCGCTGGGAGAGGTCATCAGGAGGTGTGGGCTGCGGAGTCATCCGTACACTGATGACACCCAGCTCTGCCTCTCTTTTACATCTAGTCCAGGTGAGGCAGTGGCTGTGCTGAACTGGTGCCTGGCCGAGGTAATGGGCTGGATGAGGGTCAATAAACTGAGGATTAATCCAGACAAGACAGAGGTCCTGTTTATGGGCAGTTCAGCCTTCCAGGTAAGTGATATCAGCCCTGTTCCAGATAGGGTTGCACTCCCCCTAAAGGGCAGGGTGCACAGTTTGGGAGTGCGGCTTGATCCAGAGCTGCCACTGGAATCCCAGGTGGCAGCGGTGGCGAGGAGCGCTTTCCTTCAGCTTGGGCTGATTTACCAACTGTGCCTTTACTTGGATGAGCACTGCCTAGCTATGGTGACCCAAGCTCTGGTAACTTCCTGGCTGGACTATGGTAACACTCCCTATGTGGAGCTGCCCTTGAAGATGGTCTGGATGCTTCAGTTGATTCAGAGTAGAGCTACTAGGTTGTTAACAGGGACGGCAGGTATTCACATATAATGCCAGTACTTTACCACTTACACTGGCTGCCAATTGAAGTCCAGGCCTAATTTAAGGTGCTGGTGATGACCTACAAAGCCACAAGTGACTTGGGTCCTGGATGTCTGAAGGAGCGCCTCCTTCCCTATATGCCCTCTGGCCCCTTGAGATTGGAGGAAGAGGTCCTTCTTCAGGAGCCCTTCTTGAAGGAGATTAGGAGGGAGGAGGGCCTTCTCTGTGGTGGTGCCCTGATTATGGAACATGCTCCCCAGAGAGGTTCACCTGGCACCAACACTTTTTTCTTTTCAGTGCCAGGCAAAAACCTTTTCATTTTCCCATTATTTTAATGTTTAATTGCTTTTAATGTGGTTTTATATTATTGAATTACTGGATACTATGCCATTTTATTTGCCATTTTATCTGTTGCATGTTGTAAACTGTCCCGAAATGCCAGTAGATGGATGGTCTATAAAAGCTTTAAATAAATAAATAAATACTTCAGCAGCCAGGTTTTCCTCTGCTTACTCCTTGTCGAGTGTTAGTTGCCCATCCGGGATCCTGGATCTAGTGTGATCACATTTCAAGATGGTGAAGTCATTCAGATGTAGCTACGTGCTGAGGTCGCTACAGACAACTGGAGCACATGGGACACTTCCTGTAGAGACACATAGGTGAACTGATCTGTCAGGGATCACTCAACATATCGGCTCTCTTTGTTCACTCAGAAAATCTCCAAAGAGTAGATCTTTTGGATGGTATGTTGAAGAATATTTTCCATAATACCTCCAACCTCCTTCCATTGTGGCTCAGAGAGTACTTACCTATCAGAAAGAAGATGTAGAAGAACAAAAACACACCTTCAACCCAGGTCGTCATAACCAAGTAGCAAGCAATAAATTAGATTGTGACCTTAACTGATTGTTGTATAACTTCAGCCGCAATGCGGTCCAGAATGCAACATCATTTTCAAAAGTTCCTTCCATATGCAACATTAGAATTTTAGTGGCACTGGCCCACATATCTGCACTGCCCACCATCAGCTTCTGAATGGTAGAATGGCGGAATGGTAGAAGAGTTGAAAAGGACCAAGAAGGCCTTTGGGTCCAACCCCCTTCTTAATGCAGGACTCCAAGTTCAACCATCCCTCTGAGATGGCTGCCCAGCTGCATCTTGAATGCCTCCAGTGCAAGAGAGAATACAACCTCCTTTAGATAATTGGTTCCACTGTCATATTGTTCTAACAGTCAGAAAGCTCTTCCTGATCTTCAGCTGGAATCTTCTCTTCTCTTCTCTTCTCTTCTCTTCTCTTCTCTTCTCTTCTCTTCTCTCTCCCTCACCTCCCCAAGACCCAGTTCTTTCAATCTCTCCAGACAATCTCTCCTGTCCCTGGATCATCATTGTTGTCCTAACCCTGAGTCTTTCCAGGTTGTCTGCATCTTTCTTAAATGGTGCTGCCCAGAACTAGATGCAGTACTCCAGATGAGGCCTAAGCAGTAATGAGCAGAGGGGCACCAAAATTTCACATCCCCTACTTAGACTAGAAGGGCTTTAGCTCCTGTTACCAGGTGAAAGTAGGGAGCATTTCAGAAGGAACAAACTTGAGCTGCACTTCCCAGGCTAATGTTTAAATAGGAATAGAACTTCATTTCAGGTTGTGCATTTCTCTGAACAATGAGGTGCAGTTCTTGGCTCAAACAAATGGATCAACATGTATATAAAATGCCTCCTTTAAGGGGAAATATATTTACAAATGCACACTTTAAGATAAATATATTTACCCATGCACATTCCATGAGAAAATAATTCAAAATACTATTTGGATTGTGGTCTTTTTAAAACATTACATATTGATGTAGAAACATGATGGACTGGACTTACGCATGAACACATGTGAAACTAACATGACCTGAAAATAGACTGATTTATCCATGCCTAGATGATCAATCCACTATTGATCCGGATCAATAGTGGATTGTTCATTATGCCGCTACAACTCAACTACCACCATTTAATTGACATTGCTCAGACTAGAGAATAGGGCTGAATCAGTCAACCTTGATTTGAACCTGCTTGGAGCAGGTTCTTTAGCATTGGAGTTTCCATGCAAATCATAAAGAACAAACTGATGTTTTCGAATCAATGGGTAGCCCTATATAAATGGATATGTGATATTTCCCCCATTGCAGTACTGTCCACTTGGAATGCCTCTCTAACCTTCCGCATACAAAACATGTCCTCCTCCACCAAACTATATATCCAATCACGAGCATTTATTGGGTTAAGATTATGAGTGCGGATATCTAAAACAAAGGAGAACCAAGTAACCTAAACACCAACCAGAGACCCAGGAGGTTTGGCCAACTGCTTCAGTGTCACTCAGTCTTGCTCACTAGAGTCACCAGAAGGTCTGCTTAGGGATGCCCAAAGTTTTCTGAATTCCACCTCAAAGCTTGTTCCTACTTGAGTCTGTATCAGATTGAGAACTTTCTTACTTCTATTCACATGAAAATCTGTGTATTTTCACAGATTGTGTTTTCAGATCTGTGTATTTCCATGTGCATTTTCCATCATGTGCACTTCTGTGATGTGGGGTGCATCTTTTAAATATAGGCATTCTTCTCCGATTGATTACAACGCATTGTGTGCTCATTTTCAGGCACATTTTCCAATGTACACATTCTGGGGATCAACAAATCACACTGCAAGTTCACCAATTTATGGCCTTGTACCCAACTTATGAGATTGTACCCAACTCATTTCAGAGGCCATAAGATGCAAGCTGGGTGGATCTTGTTTAAAAATGAACCAAAACAAAGGTCTTGTACATCCCTACTGCCAACACATCATCAAATACTCCAGGTCCATTTGAGGAGGTACATGACTCCTGTTTCCCCCTTTTATCTTCATTGGGATGTTCTGGGATACACCTGTGACAGAGTGAAGGTCACCTTTTGAATTTGACATGAGTCTCCTCGGGGTATGTCAAATATTGACTAAAGCAACCTGGGCTCTCTGTCTCTCAACATAAGCCTACAGAATGATTCAAGGACTCTTTGTTGCTTTCATGCAGATATGCACAGAAACTAAAAGCACATGATAAGTGTTATGTGCTAACTGATTGTGACACTGAGATATCCAAGGCAGCTGTCAAGGAATGGCAGTTTCTTCTGTTTACTCTTTTCTGAAGCAATTAGCAGAAGGAACATTCAGTCAGTTGCCAAAAAGAACTTGGAAGCCATTCTGTACTTTCCATTCTTGCCGCCTGTTCCTCAACATACCTCCAGAGAGGAAGCACCATCTTTTCCTTCCTTCCAGTTGCTGGTTAGCAGCTCTTTTTCATCTTTCAAGAAAAATATCATGTTTAAGCAGCAAGAGGAATGCAGACCAGCTTAAAATGGGCTGTAATCAGTTGCTGGGTCCCTGAATGCTGCTGTGATATTCAGAAATAATGGAGGCAATTTGTAGCTGGGCTCAGCAAGACCCAAACACTTTTAATTAAAGGCAAGAAAACTTTCAAGTCATTGCTGAGCTTTGATAAAGATATACATCCTGTACATTGAAGGTATAATCATAGAATCAAAGAACAGTAGAGTTGGAAGAGGTCAAGAAAGGCCATCGGGTCCAACTCCCTTCTCAGTGAGGGCTCCCAGTCAAAGTATTCCCAACAGATGGTTGTCCAGCTGCATCCTGAATGCCTCCAGTATGGGAGACCCTACTGCCTCCCTAGGTCACCGGTTCCATTGTCACATTGCTCTAACAGTCAGGAAGTTCTTCTTGATGTTGAGCCAGAACCTGACTTGGTGTAACATGAGCCCGTTACTCTGCGTCCTACACACTGGGTTGACCAAGAAGAGATCCTAGTTCTTCCTTGTGCCTTTCAAGGACTTGTAGAGAGTTATCACATTTCCCCTCAGTCTTCCCTTCTTGAGGCTAAACACACCCAGTTCTTTTAATCCCTCCTCACGGGACTTTGATTCCAGTCCCTGAACCATCCTTGTTGCCCTCCCCTGAACCTTTTCCAGTTTCTCTGCATCTTTCTTCAACTGTGGTATCCAGAAGTGAAACTCAAGGGAGACAAAGTAATCATATTTGAAGATACACATAATTCAATTCAATCACAGAAAGGGATGGTTCACATGTTATACTGCATGCCTATAATTATCTTCCACACTGTATGTTTAACCTAAAGATGTAGAAGCATTGGAGCTTACAATAATTTTATTTGCGATGTAAGCTAGACATGCATGTAGCCATTGCAATAATTTAGTTTGGTTTCAGAAACAAGCTGGATTCTTTGTAAAAAAGAGAAAAAGGTTTCCAGTTAATGTCACCTAATCTGTTGTTGCATTTATATCCCACCTTATATTTTTCTTCCAACGAACCCAAGGTAACTTATGTTTCCCTTTCCACTTTGTCATCTGCATTTATCCTCAAAGCAAACCAGGTTAGGATGAGAGTTAGTGATGGGCGCAAAGTCACTGGGAAACTGTGTGACTGAGTGGTGGTTTGAACCAGGAAACTCTTGTCTCATAGCCAGACATTTTAACCACTTTGCCATACTAGCTGTCATCGTTACGCAAGACAATGTATCAGCCATATCCTGTGCATGAACAGATGCTTGTTTGCAGAACAACATCACGGGTTCTGGCTGAAGAACAGCTATTCCCCTTTCTGTTTCTTGTGCCCCAGCTGGTTCTTTGGGAGCATAGGGATTCCTCTCTGGTGCTCTCTGGGAATGACACTGAGAAGGGGACATCCAGAGATCCACTGGGGTGGTTTTGCATGTCACTACAAGAAGCCCTGCAGCACAGTGCATGGCTTTTCGCCATGGTCAATAGGACAGATGATCAAGTTCTTCCTGTGTGGGCTTATCTCCCATCAGCCACTGCACCAAAAATCCAATCCGATGGTGCATCCCTCCCTGCCTGGATCCGATGCCTCTTCATCACTGGTCCACAAAGTTCCCTGGGGATATTCTCTGCCCCTGCATCACTTTTCTCCCCCCGCCCCACCCCACCCCACACCTCTGGGCTAAAGCTGCCAGTGAATAACCGATCTGCACACAGGAATTCCCTTTTCCCACTTCAGTCTTCCTGTGCTTGAAGCATCTTCACCCACACTCCTTCCCACCCTCTTCCATCACTTACCGGCTTTGTGGAGGGACCGTGAGCACACCAATTAGGGACCCCCGTGTTCTCACGGAGACCCTGGGAGACCCCAACCATGCCAGTAGCAAGTCTCTTCTTGTTCTCCACATGCCCACCAGGTGATGCGTCTTGCTGATGAGGCTTGCCGTTTTGTCAGCCCCCCGGACACCCATTTCACCACAGCCTTCCCCACCAGCCTTTGCTTCCATCACCCCATACTCTCCCCACACCTCCCTCCCTTCAACCCCCATATCACTGCCCCTGGACCAAGGCACTCCATGGCAAGATCGTTCCCAGAAGTGCTGCTCTCTGGAGTCCATCCATGTTGCCTTGCAGCCAGCCATCCCGTTTTCCTCCTTTCTGCTTGGTTTCAGGCACCAAAAAGGTTCCAGTACCCATTATCCAGCCCGCCCCCATCTTCCGTGTCCCACTGATATTGGCTTGTTCTTACACTGCATTGCATGTATTGATCGGTTGATCAGTTAAATGTCTGCCTTTTAAACACTGGATTGATCCACTAAGATTATTTAGCAAGTTGACAGCTCTGGCATTGCATCTGCATCCAGTACAGCACCTATCTTCACCAGATGAGTCTCACGATGTCCAGAAATCAGCCTTTCTTCCTCTTGTGAGGAACTCAGGGTGCTTCACCAAGCTCTCCTGCGCTCAGTTTGCCATCCTTCCAGGAAGTAGGCTGGGCTGAGCATGGGTGCCTGAACTTCATGGCCAAGCAGGACCAGAACCCCAATCTCCCAGTCCAGCACACTCTGCACTGCAGCGTTCCGGTTTCTACCTCCTGCAGGTTCCTCCATGCCAGACTCCATCAAGTCATCTTCCCTCTCCTCCACTGGCTGCATGCTAGTTCCTCTGGCTCTTTTCCCACTCTCGGCCCCGCCCCCCAGCTGAGTAGGAACGCCAGTCCTCCCCCCTTACCAGAAAATACATCCTATCTTCCCAAACACCCACATGTTTGGGCCGCTGCTGCTTTCTTCCCCACTGAAGTGAACTGAAGTCCCTATTCAAACATAGATGAATCTTTCCTCCCAGTGGAAAAGACTCTTCTATAGTGAAGAATATCTTTAGCTCAGCAGTACAGGAAGACCACTGTTTTCTCATAATACTTTCTTCATCCCCTTTAAAGTACATTTTAAAACTTCTGCTGGAAGGCAAGCTGTGCTGCCCCAGAGCTGTACCCACGGTCTGATTGCCCACATCAGAAGTGTGGCTTCTAAAAGCGTGGCTTCTTGATTGAGAGGGGTATTACTACCACCCTATACAGATCAGGTTTGTCCACGACAGGAATATTGTGTTCAGTTCTGGGCTCCACATTACAGGAAGGATATAGCCAGGTTTGAGTCAATGCAGCGCAGGGCCACAAGGATGGTGGCCAGATTGCAGGGAAAGCCGTGTGAGGTGAGACTGAGGGAACTGGGTCTTTTTGGCCTGGAGAAGAGGAGACTCCAAGGGGATCTGACAGTGACATATAGGTGTGTGTGGGGGGGGTGTCACATGGAGGTGGGTAGAGACCTGTTCTCCTCTGCAGAGGAGGGCAGGATGCACTCCAATGGAGACAACCTCAAGGAACCAAGGTTAAATTTGGATACCAGGAAGTACTTCCTGACAGTTAGGACACCAAGGGTATGGAATGGGCTTCCACGGGAGGTGGTTGAGGCAACAGAATCTGGATGGCAACAGAAAGCAACCTGCAGAAGTGAGGCAAACAGTGACACATCTGTTGCTAGGCAGAGAAGGACAATAGAATCTGGATGGCTGCAGGGGTTCCTCAGGTAGCCACTCTTTCCAGGGAATTCTAAGGCAGTTCAACATCAGGAGCATGGAAACCATGATGTTCAGTTTGAATGTCATGAGAAGCCATTGAGGCAAGCAGAAACTGTTGAATGAACATTTCCTTTATTCTTATCATGCTTTCTGAAGACCATAGGACCATGGTGAAATACCATGAATGGGTTTAAACATCCTGCCAGACAAACAATGCATGCGCGCGCACACACACACATACACACACACACCATGGCCGGTTGTATCATGTTAAAACAGTTATTATCTGCATTTTTTTAATGGCCATCCGGGTAAGTCATGTATGGGTCATCCAACATTGTATGAGATGACCTCTTGAACCTTGAAGAACGAAGAGATTCATTCATTCTTGTTCTAACGTTATTTGATTTCCCTGAGTTGATTGCAGCATACAGAATAGCCGGCACTTGAAGTTTTGAACTGCTAATGGAAAGCGCTGACTCTTAGGTGATCCAATGGAATCAGAAAGTTTTTGACCTGTGATGACCCATTCACACATGCAAGACATCACTTCATGTTTTCATGTGAAGGGGCCAGCTTCAAGATTGCTTCACATTCACGCTATGCATGCATTATGATTCAAATATCATTGTCATTCCATCTTTGACCTTCAAGGCCATCCTAAGCTTTTTGAGCCATCCCACTGATATTAATAGAATTACTTCTGCATTAAAAATGATTGGGCTGGTCGGGTCTGTAGTTAAGGCTAGAACCTACTTTGTTCCTGGTAAATGGCTATGAAAATTATGCAGCAGTTCTCAAATTTATCTACTGTTGTTCTCAGCGTTTGTTGGAATACGTTTGTTTGTCTGATATTTCTGCTATACGTCATTAATGTTGATCACCCAATTTCAGGTCCTTTTAACCTTTACTATTTGCAAGACAAACTGTGACATTTTTATAAGCTCTTCCATCCTGATTGCAAATCCCAAACCCTAAGTGGGCATATTAAGGAGAGAGCCTTGCATGTTTTGAAGGTTTATTAGTCATGTCACTCTTTTTATTTTTGATTTGCTTCTTTAGTGATGCATGCATAGTTACCACTGTACCCCCAAGAAATTCCACTTGCCTGATCAGAACTCTTCTTAGTTTCCTGGAGTTTCATATAAAAGGAATTGATAAATTCATGGAAGATGAGACTATCGATGACTACTGGCTATTTGGACACAGCAAGAAGAGGGAATGTCTTCAGCCTGAAGGTCCAATGGAGAAGAAGCTCTTGGGAGTCAAACTCCAGTGGAATGTGAGGCTGCTTTGCTTTGGGCCTCTCTTGAACTTTTTTGCATATTATACCATGGGGGGACCCCTGGGTCTGCCCACACAGTGCATCGTTCAACTGTGGAATTCTCCGCCACAAGAAATAGTGATGGTCACCAATTTGGAGTGTTTCAAAAGGGACTGGATAAATTCATGGAGGAAGAACCATCAATGGCTACTATCTTGGCTGGTTACATGCTACCTTCTTGGCATGCCTGCGTAGCCCAGTTGCTGAGAAGCCTGGGCAGGAGGAGGTCTTATACCCACCCTGTTGGAGGGATCCTGCGGGCAGCTGGTTTGCCACCATGTGTACAGAGAGTTGGACTGGATGGACCTTGGGGCTGATCCAGCAGGGCTGTTCTTACGTTCGAATGTTTTTTCATGTTGCTTCCGAAAGGAATCGGTGGCACCTACACTTCCCTTCTTCAGCTGAGCTGGGCCCATGAAATGAAATTCACCTTCAACTTGGCCTCAAGCAAAACCTTGCAGTGATTATTTTATTGAGGTTACGTTGCTGGTCCCTCCTTTCCCCCAGGCCTCCTCGGTGGCTTTTTCTAGGCTCCCCTTTAATAGAGAAGCATCATACATCGAACAAACTCGATCACAAAGGTCTATGCGGAGCTAATGGTACCCTTCTCCTATTCCTGAACCATGGCCCCACACTTTTGAATGTAGTCCTCCATGCAATTGTGTCAGAAAAGGGGAAGCCTACAATCCACAACCCACAGCCCTCAGGATTTGAACATGTCACAAATGCTGAGTCGCAGCTTTTAACTGCCCTCTTTTTTGTCCTGAGCTGCTCCCCACACTGATGCATCACCACCCCCCTCCCCGGAACGCGTGGGTACTCAGTGCAACTGAGCTCCCAATTTTGCCATCCTCAATTTCCATGCCTAATGAGCCCTGAGCCGAGTTAATAATGGATGTAATAAGTAATGACTCATTTTTGGGGGGTCTGGGTGTCTCGGCGTGAGATGAAGAGGAAGTCTGGGCTCTGGTGCTATTTGTTCTGCGTGTCACTCGCTGCCGAACAGTGCTGCTCATCAATAAAAGGCTAGATGACGGATGAGTTCATTTAATGGAATTCCTCCGAGTAAGCTCAAGCCAGTTCTTGTCGAAAGCCTTGGCTTTGTAACACGTGTGCCCGCACACACACTCATGCACACACACACACATACACACAGTTCCCCCCTCTCTCTTTTCAAATCATGGTATTTGGAAAGCGTGCCTGGCCTGGGAGTCTGTGAGTGGTGCCAGCAGCTCCGTCTGCTCTTAGCAACTGCTAGGCTAAATCCAATCAGGCGCCTCGTCCTGAAAGATTAAAATGACTCTACCTGATAAAATCACCTCCTGCCTCGTGTTGGTGACTGGCTTTCTCCTCCCCGTCTTCCATCCCCAGCCTCCTCCTTGCCCTGGTCCCTTGCTCGCACGTGTGCATCCCACTGGGGATACAATCAGGGAGGTTAAAGTTTTGGAGAAGAATGGGGCTTTCACGGGCTGCAATATGTCTGTGGCCATGCAGCATAACTAAAGCAAGCCTGCTGCTTTGGAAGAGCTCCAAGCTGGCCCTCCGCTTGGTTTTGAAAGCTCCGCTCACTTCCAAAAGCCAGGATGCAGTTGCTAGGTTTTCTGTCGTGTGCAGCGCTTTAGAAGACCAGAGCATTTCCTCCTGTCCCAGGTACAACATGAGATTCTGCAAAAATAGATGGCATTTCTGCTTGCATCATGCACACTTATCCTAGGGCCGAAGCAACAGACGATAAAACTGAATGGGTAGCCATGACATACAGGCAACGATGTTCATGAAGAGTGTAAATATGGGTTGGGGAGGAAAGCATTCATGTGGGGTCCAATGTTTAAATCTTCTGTGGTCATTTAGTTCTGTTCCTCTTGCATCCATGCACAAAAGAAGGGGTGGAGCATCTGAAAAGGGCTTTGCTGAACACTTCCTGCCTTGCCATTTTATCTTTATCACTTGGAATCTGGCTGGTTTCTACCCTTTCAGGGTGGGGAGAAAGCAGTTTGGAAAATGTGAGGAGCAAAAGAGAGCAGGGGAAGTTCATTTCCCCTTAGCTACATGCCTCTGAGGGTTCAGTCTGATGAAATCCTGACATTGCTGGGCCAGGGGGCTGAGGCTATTTGCAACCCCAGCACTAAAGTCCTGAATCCTTGGAGCTGTGCCTTGGCGGTCCAAGCCTCTACCCATCCCTTCGCAGTCAGCATGGGAAGATCCATGTAACTGGACCTCAGGGAGGAGACAAAGGGGTTGGGGGAGGGGCGGAGGATGGGCTGGTCACTTCTGTTGATTGCCCTCGGTGCTCCAGTCTCCTTCCCTCCCACTCCCAAGGATTCATCTAGACATCAGAAAAACACTGTTTAATTAAGGTGCAGCAGCAGTTGCTTTGCTGGACCGCAAGGAAGGCTGAGCATTGAGGTTTTTGAACTGTGGTGCTGGAGAAGACTCCTGAGAGTCCCTTGGGCTGGGAAGATATCAAACCAGTCAGTCCTAGAGGAGATCAATCCTGACTGCTCTTTAGAAACTCAAATACTTTGGCCTCCTAATGAAAAGGAGGGACTCACTGGAGAAGACTCTGATGCTGGGAACAATAGATGGCAAAAGAAGAAGGGACGGCAGAGGATGAGGTGGCTGGATGGAGTCAATGGGGCAGTGGGTGTGAGCTTGGGTGGACTCCGGGGGATGGTGGACGACAGGAGAGCCTGGAGGAAAGTTGTCCATGGGGTCATGATGGGTCGGGCACAACTTTGCGACTAAACAACAAACAGCAAAACAAGCTTGCAGACACTTCTTCACTCCAGGCACAGAGGGGACATTTAGTCTTTTGGTGTCCAAAGCAGACACCTGCACATAGGGTTGGGATGAGCCCTTTTGGAACCCATCCCTCCAGAATCTGCAGACACCCTCTTGTGCTCGGCCCAGCCCTGCAAAGCAAACCGAGCCACAGATGCTCACAGGGGCCTGGGTCGCCGGATGCATGCTGCAAGGGGGTGCACCAGGGGCCCCTGCTAGTGACCAACCTCCTTCCCCACTCACTGCTGCCAGTGGGCAGGTGGGAATCAGGTGGGATACTCCTCACAAATGGCAGGCTAGCTTGCTGAGATGCTCGGTCCCCTGCAAAGCAGATTGGAGACGAGGGAGTCAAGCCCAAGGAATATGATGCGGTCCCACCTCCCTTTAACATCCCTGTTTGCACCTCTCATTTATTCATGAACGGGCAGGATCTTGACTATCCAGATTCGTTCCAGAAAGGAGTACTATGAAATGCCATCCACTTCTCCAGGATCAGACCACTCTCACTGTGCTTTGTAACCAGGAAGCCCCAAATGTTGCAACTGTTCCTCACATGCAAGTTCCTCCCATTGTTTTGCTTCAGAGAATCACAGAATAATGGAGTTGGAAGGGGCCATGAAGGCCAAGGAGTCCAACCCCCTGCTGCTGCAGGACACTGTGTTACACAATCCTACTCAGAGGGCTGTCCAACTGGCTCTTGAATGCCTCCAATGTGGGACAGAACACAACCGTCCTGGGTCACTGGTTTCATTGTCATACTGCTCTGTAGGGAAACTTTTTCTGATGTCCAACCAGAATCTGGCTTCCTCTAACTTGAGCCCATGATTCCATATCCTGCACTCTAGGATGATTGAGAAGAGATTCTGGCCTTCCTCTTTGTGATACCCTTTCAAGTACTTTTAGAGTGCTATCATAGGTCCCCTCAGCCTTCTCTTCTCAAGGCTGAACATGCCCAGTTCTCTCAGTCTCTCCTCATAGATCTTTGTTCTAGTCCCTGGATCATCCTTGTTGCCCTCCTCTGAACCCTTCCCAACTCGTCTGAATCTTTCTTCAACTGTGGTGCCCATAACTGGACACAGGAGTCCAGTGCTGAGTAGATGGGAACTAGTACTTTTAACAGGGCAAACAAGTTGCCGTGTTCTGTCTTTTGGGCCTTTGGTGGATAGCTTGATAAAAATGCCCGCCCAGCTGGAGGCTGCAATGAAAATGCAAAGTCCATATTACACACAGTTGCCAAAGGAACTGACAATAAAGCTGCCAAGATTGTATGCTCCTTGTGGCAATCTTCAGTGTGACAGCACTTAGAACATTGTGTACAGTTCTGCTCAATAGCGCTGACATGGAAAAAGGGCAGAAAAGGGAATGAAGTGATTTGGGAAAAATTATAATGTTTTGGATTGCTTAGAGAAGAAGGTAGTTGGAGACATGTGAGGTGTGTCCATAAAGTAATGAGAATGAAGTTCCTACACTCGAGAAGGGCTCCGTGGAGGGAGAAGCTGGCCAAAGCCACATGGGGTGGGGTGCCAGGCATGAGTTAGAACACTGATCAGTTGCATTCCAGCCCCGTCGGAGTCGAGACTTTCTCTTTTGTGGCACCCTGTTCAAGTGCCTCTTATTAAGAATAATGCTAGTGAGTTTGGAGCAGCGGTAAGTGATAAAATTGGGTGAAATTGAGCAAAAGTGCAACAGAAACTTTGGAAATGGGGAGGAGAGCTTATGGAGAAGCTGCACTGTCATATGCGCAACTGTACCAATGGCACAAGTTGAGAGCGGCTCAGCCTGGATCCTTCATCACCACAACGCACTGAGTCACAGTGCTCTGGCTGTCAGAGAGTTTTGGGCTGAAAAACACGTCATGGTGCTTCCCGCCCACCCAACAGCCCCGACTAGGCTCCTTGCAACTTTTTCATGCTCCCAAAGATGAAGAACGGTTTGAAAGGGCACCATTTTGGTCGTGTGGATAATGTCCAAAGAGCCACTGTGCAGGCTCTGAACGCCACTCCACTTGAGGACTTCCAGGGATGCTACGAAGAATGGAAAAATCTCTGGGAGCATTGTGTACACTCACAAGGTGCATACTTTGAAGGAGACAATGTCTGTTTGTAAAATTTTTCAATAAAAGAATTTTTAAAGTATCATTCTCATTCCTTTCTGGACACACCTCGTATAACAGCTGCACAGAATCATGCACAGGGTGGAAAGAGTGGCTGGGGAGGCATTTTAATCCTATCCTTAAAGTAAACTGGAACCATCATGGGAAGGTGGATGGTGGAGATCCAGGACTGATCAAAGGAAGAATTGGAGAAGTGGGCAGCTATGGCAAACTTAGGCGAATGGGGCGGCATAAAAATGTTTTAATAAATAAATACATAAAAATAAACTGGACATGTGCTATGCTCTTTGCTGGGAGTGGGGTACTACCAATGCCTTATTTCTCTTCAGAAGCAATACCATACTTCCATAATTCCAAAATATGGGAGAAATGTGAACCTATTTTTGCATTTGGAACTAGTATTGATGGAGGGTTGCTTTTCTAGACTGTGGAGTTTATTGTGTTGCATATTGTATTGGTTATTATGTAATATATATGGATTTTATCATGATGTAAGCTACCCACAGAGCCTATGGCTAATGGGGCAGCATATAAATCAAATAAACAAATAAATAAATGTGTTTTATTGCATGTTTACGATAAAAAGTATATTCTTCACTCATTGCAGTTTATGGGTGGTTTGGGAATCCCCACCAGCCTTCAGTTCCCCTCCTGTGTTTTCTATCCCCTTCCCATATTTTGGGGAGAGCAGAGGAAATGCAGTCCTTTTTTTGGAAATGTGAATGCAAGTGCACCTCTCCATCAGCTTAGGTGAATTTTTCTACCTGGTTCCATGAGACCACAGCACCTCCCAGAGAGTAAGAGTGGAAAGGAAAGGGAATCAGAAGCAAAACAAGAAAGCACACAAAAACAAGCCCACAAGCAAAATCCTTTTGCCTGGAGACCGGGAGGAGTGAGTTTAGAAAACTCACCCAGAAAATCCCAGCGTTCAAAAGCTTTAAGATGATGGGATACGACAGAAAGGCAAGCTGAGTCACTGCCCCATAGATGGGATTGTCCATTCACACATACAAATCCCCACCTGAACTGATGCTGATTGCATTGTAAGCAGAACTTGGCCAGGCTAGTATTTACTCCACCCCAGGTCCCCATCCATAATACGTGGCTCATATTGTCCTGCCTTGCAGAGTCCTCCCGAGGAAGAAAATGAGGAATCTGGAAATGGCAAGTGCTATATGAATGATACTTAGTAGCAATTTGTGAGTTGCATCAGCGTTGCCTCAGGGAACAACGGAAAGGGAGAATATTTGGGAAGGCAAGAAAGCCACGATCAGCACAATTTAGAACAAAGACTTGAAAAAGCAAATGAAACTAAAAGGGAAAAAGCAAGGGGAAGCTACCCTTTAAAGATCTTAAACAACTTACTGAATGAAAACTATATTAAATAACCTATAGAGTAATATAAAAAGTATATTAAAAAAGCTGGTAAAGTCAGCCAAAAACAGATTAGCAGAGCATTACATTTTATAGTTGAGTACAAATGTTCCATTGCTTTCTCTGAGCTCCTAATCAGCATTTTTCATTATTTCCCTTCTCTTGGATTTGGCTCCCATGCCTGAGTGCTCCGAGCAGCACCTCCAGGCACGTTAGAAGCCCCGCGATTCGGTAGCCTTCCCAGGCAGAGACGGCTGCCAAGGCCCTCTTCTGGACCCAAGGAGGAGCCCGCGCCCGCTCGGCACTACAAGGTCATAATCATTCTCCCTTCAGGGGCAAACAGGCTTATGAGTGATCGCCCCCCGTTCCCCCCTGCTGCCCGGGCTCATTTTGATCTCTGGTGTTATTAAGTTCATTTCATGCTGCAACCTTGCGCTTCTTTTCTTGCAGCAGCGGAGTTTGGAGCGGTTTGTCTGGTTGCTTGCTTGCTTAAGAAAAAGAAGACCAGGCACTTTAAGAAAAAGAAGTGCTGTGTGTTTTGCCCAGCTGGCATTGCATGTTTAGACAAAAAGATAAGGTACAGCAGGGTATTTTTCCCTGTTCAAATGTGCCTGAGATTGGGCCCTCAGCATCTCATACAGTGCCAACTAGTTCCAGTGCTAGGCAGTGTTTATTCTTTATCAGACCCATCCACCCACAGAAAATCTCTGATCTACGAAATGCCCGCCTCAGTCCGCTTGCTTAGGAGCTAAAGCTATGCTCAAATAGCCCCTGATCTTTCTCCACCTTATTTGTGAACAGAGAACTTAGAAAAACTGTTTCACCAAATTTATTGGCAGGGGGGATTATTCACAGGTAGGGAGCATTATTGGTGGGGGTGTAACACAGCTGCTTTCTCTCCCCTAATGGTGTGTTTGCTTGTTTTTGCACTGGAGCTACAAGCGGCAACACCATCCATTGTATCTGCAGGCCGCCTCACTTATTTTGCATCCCGCATAATGCAGATATGAGAAAACTCCACAGAAGTGACACAATAACAATCACTACATAGAGAGGGAACGGTACAGAGTGTCATCGTCCAGCCCCCTGCTCAGGGTGGGACTACCAATTAAACCATTCCTTTCTTATGGCTGTCCAGTTGCATCTTGCGTGCCTCCTGTGTGGGAGAGCCCATGGCGTACCTAGGTCCTGGGTTGCACTGTCATACTGCTCTGCCACTCAGCAAGTTCTTCCCAATCTGTCCTCCCGTTTTCTGAAAGTTCTCTTCCTTCATTAAAGGTGGCCGGGATGGTGTAAATTGGTGACTGGCACCTGCAGGGGGTGGAACCTGATGGCCTTCTTGGCCCCTTCCAACTCTACTGTTCTATGAGTCTACAGTTCCACTGCTCTGCTTCACTCTCAGGGTGCTTCATAGCTTATTTTAAAAACCTTTTGGTGGTGCTTTTGAGTGTCGGAACTGTGATGTGGTTGAAGGGTGTCTTTGCATGTTTTCTGTTGCATCATTCCATTACTTTGCAGCCTCCCAGTTGCCTGCGCTTTCTGTGCTGACAAAGCCCTATAGAGGTCTGACTGTGTGATACAGAAACAGAAACAGAATGAGTCAAAAGGGGCCTCCTGGGCCATCTAGTCTGACCCCTGGCTCCAGACAGCTCCATGCCTACCATGTGCATGTCCAGCCTATCCTTAAGCAACCTCACTGATGGGGCCTCAACCATATCTTCTCCTGGGCTTTCATTAAAGTGCAGTGAGCCAGAAGACTGCAGAGAGATGACTGTAAATGAAAGACAGGGCATGTGCACCCACTCCTGGACCTCCTCATAAGTAAGGTAAGGACAAGAATCCTGAATCAAACTCATAAGAATGCCTGCACCATTTTTAGTCTCCTTTTAAATACTTTTGCAAAAGCAATCAAAGGGGTGAGTGCCAACACCGCACTGTTTTGGGGATTATCCTCAGGATGCTCCAAAGAAACCTGGCTTCAGATCAAGTCCCTTCCTCAGCAAGCCCCTCCAGGGTCCATCAGGCTTGCAGTGATATCACATCTCACATGTTCTGCATGGAGATGGGTCTTGGGTTCAAACCAGGGTATTTCCACCTGTTCCATCCAGGCTTCAAGACAAGCCTAAATCTATTTGAGTCCTTGGAAGGCGATATCAGGCAGAGTGGACATGACTCCTGAGGCAGCTGGATATTCCTGTGTGTTAGAATTCCTCATGGAGTCAAGAAATTCACTCCATCTAGGTTGCTGTTGTGGTGTTTTGTTTTGTGTAATTTTCCAATGTTTGCTTTCAGGAGCCAGGCACAGAGCTGGATGGAATTTGTGGCTGAAAATCACTTATTTTATGTACTTACATCAGCGTATTGACACTGACCCTTGCATCAAAATTCATTGTGTTTTCATCTTGAGATGTGCTGCACAAAGCAATGTGTTTGATCAAGTGCACACATCTGAAGTATGTAAAAGAAGAACGTGAATATTTCAGAAATGCACGTGGACAGACTTCAGGCGTTGGGTGCAGGCAGGCAGAGAAGCGTGTTTAAGGATGCATGAATTAATGTATATAATGCATACATACATACATTATTTACAAATTGCAGTGTGTGCTCTTTAGTTGCAAGTGCGTGCAGAAATGTAGGAAAGTGAGCTTGCTCTCAGAAAATCAACAAGGCAAATTTCTCCAAGGGAAAGATGGATAGATTCAGCTATGCTTTATCTATGCATCCATTTAGGAAACCATACAGAGGATGGGAGAAATGCAGGCTTGGCTTCTGCCTCTGCCCTTGAATTCCTTGAGTTCTTCAAAGGCTATGAACTGACTATGAAGGTTATGGAGCTTCCATGGCGCTTAGATGGGTACTGTGCTTGCTTTGATGTCTAGGAATCTAGAACTTCAGCATGGTTTTGAATTATTATTATTTAGTAGAGGCAAGAGTAGTGACATCAGTATTAATACATGTATTACTCATGATTGAGGCAAACCGATGGGGATAGCAACCCTGTGATCCCTGGGTGAGCATCTCAAGGATCGTTTGGATTCTCCCTTGTGAGGCCAGAGATGCTGCTCTAATGCAGAACAGGGATGCAGAAATCCAACTCTCTTTCCTGCTCCTTTGCACTGCTCTGACCTCAGAAGGGGAATAAGAATAGGAATAAGCCCCTGGTTCCTAGGACGTCCTCCCAGGGACCATGGGATTGCTTTCTTCATTTCTTTAGCTTAAGCATGACTAACACATTTATTAATGCTGATGTTGGAAAGCATGGGAATGCCGATGCATGGAAAGAAAAGTGCCTGCCGTCCTCCAGGCTTGGAAATACAACTGTGGAAGAGGAAGAAGCGAAGGTTTCCAGTAGGTAGGGAGGAGCAGAGACTGGGCAGGCCAGGACACATGTTACACTGGGCTTCTTCCAGCCTCTTTCTGCCCCATTCCAAAGTGTCCTCACTGGGGGAGCTAAAGCTTGTCTAATAAAATTTGCACACGGGAGGATGGTGAGGCAAAGATCCCATCCAGTGCACCCCTGGCCACGCAGGGGTTGGATTTGGGGGGTTCTCATCAGCAGGAACTGAATCCCTGCTAAGCGCTATTAAGCACATTAAATTCAATGAGAAGGAACTAATATTGTTATTATTTACAAATCTGAGCACCAGATTCATTCACAGCATTAACGTTTTTTCTGTGTCAATATTCGAGACAGATTTGCTCGGAGTGAGAGGGCATGATCCTTTGTGCATGGCATTAACGATTAGCCAAAACCACTGCGAGTTTTTTCCCTGCCTCTCTAGCAGACCTAATCTCGCCTGCATTCACATTTATGCAGCCAAACATTTGTCAAACACCATCAGGAAAATAAAGATAAGGCAGTTAGAAGTAAATGCACAGCTCCTATTTTTTAATTTTGCTTTACTGAGCTCAAGATTGGCAAGAAATATGTATTTAATCACAAGCTAAACAAGAGATCACCGTTTGCCAGGGATGTGATGTACATGTTTTCCCCCCCACTCCCTTTTTGGAATTAAAAATAAATAAACTGACAGGGAGATGAAACCATTTAAATCTTTTGGCAACAAGGTCCCACTTTTTCTCACCTCCTAACTCTGCTTTATGTGATCCACTGTTCATTCCTATTACCTCTTTATGGCTGTTTTGTTAAAGTTCATACCACAAAGACCTGTAAAAGAAATTTACAACTCTTGGGGTCTCAGCAAACCCTAAATAACCATCACTTGAATGTGACGCCTTAATTAAAGATGTGGGTTTCCTGCTTGGAGCAGAGATGGGACATTTAAGCACACACCCCAAACATGTACCATAGTAGGACAAATAGTCCATAATTTCACGATCAGGGATTTCTAATGGATAGCTTTATATCTCGGCCATAAAAAGCCCACTGACCTTGGTTTAACCTGGACAGGGAGACAAGGGATCACTATCTAAATATTTTTTTTGCAATAAATCAGGGGAAAGATATGGGATTTGCTTTGCAGACTCTGAGGTTAAAGACAATAAGTAAATAAAATAACACACAGGGATACTGATGCTGGGAAGGAACAGTTGTTCGGAAGACCATAGGATTCAATGGGAATCTGAGCCCAATGTGGACTGAAATTAAGTTGCTGTTTTTTTAGTAAGATGTTATTTCTTAAATGGAAACATTGGCACTGCTAAATGAACTTCAACACACATGATTTTAAGAACAACAACAACTACAACAAAAATAGTACTAGTTGCTTCTGGGGTAATTTTTGACCCCAGAAGAAAGAGCCTTGGTCAAGAAAAATGCTGCACCAGAAAGTCTTTTCCTGGCTGGAATTTTCCCTCAGAAGAATTCCCCTTTCAATCCACACAGGAGTAGTTTTCAAGCTCTCAGAGAAGCCCTTCCTGAGGCTATTCAGAATGAGAAAATCTGAAAAGCAATTCTAGGTCCATTAATTTTTCATTGGAATAACAATAGTTTGGCCTACTAACTAAAAATAAAAAAAATCATAGCTCAGCTCAATGGATTTTTATTTTGGTTTGCTGGAGGTTTTAGCTGAGAACCTAGCATTTAGAAAGAGATAAAGATCATCTATATTGGCCATTCTTCTTTTTTGGGTGAGAGTATTGTTTGTGGTGTAAAAATACCTCACAAAGCTATTCCTAAGAAGATCTGGGGGTTCTTTTTGTCCCGAGTGGGAAAATAAACACAGAGACAGAAGAGATAAATGGTACGGCATTGACATTTGGGAACATTTTAGACTAGGCACTGTGTGACTAGGGTAAGTTGGCAATACTACTTATGAGTAAATTACAGTAATCAATGCAAGCTGGAGAGATACCAGTTCCCTCAGATCATGACATGAGTTTACATAATGTACCATTTTGAATGGTGCCACCATGGCTTCCAAATACTACATGCACAAGGTCAACGTAAAAGGAACTTGGTCTCATTTTCACAAGTATGGCAGCAAACTAGGAAGGAAAGAGGACCATAAACATGGACCATTTAAAGGGATGCATGTGCATCTTCTGATTAGCTGAATTCCTCAGGTCAGTAAATAACCCAACATAGCTCACCTCTTTCGTCTGTGAAGCATTTTGTTGCACTTCCGCAGCACAGAATTATTGTAATACTCCAATTCTCCCTCACTCCCATGATCACGTGTTTAATTTTTGTTTCACTCGGATGAAAATTTTTCCTCGTTTAAGAAAGCAAAAATGCCCTTTATGCTTTACAGTTATGCTAAAATGCTTTAAGATGCACTTTTTAAAAGAGTGTGTTCATTGCAAATTCAAGTTTGAGATGATCCAAGCATTTCCAGAGAACATGCTATTCCACTGACTTTTGCATCCAAGGTTGTGATGTTACCATGAGCTGCAAACATAATGGAATTCTCACATATCCCTCCTTGCAAGCCTGGTTTTTGCACCTTTGAAAGGCATGGAGGTCACCCCTTTCTTTTATAAATTGATGCTGGTAGAACTTTCCCAGTCTCCAGGATCTTGCAAGCAGACTGCAGACTCGTTTCCACTGTTCTGGTCCTGACAGACTATCTCTGTACATTGGTTGGAAGACTATGGGAGAAATTATGCATGTACACATGTAGTGTGTATGTTTCATGTGTGGAATTGGATGCCCCACAAAATGTTGTGCAATCACACGGAGAACCTTGGATACTGGTATGATCTTGGACTCCATTCTGACCTGGGAAAGCTTGAAGGTCAGAGGAGAGGCAGAGTCACACTGGTCCTCTTGAAATGAAGCTGTTTGCACAAAGTGTCAAAAGCAGCATGATCTTGGTGACCACCTGAAGCAAGTGGTTTCACAAAAAAGGGGCTATCACACCAAAGGCCCTGCTGTCAGTCATTCTCCTTGGATCATATCTTCCGATCAAGAGTGTGCTATCTGTTGACCCAGTGACAAGAAAGTTCCACTTATGCATGACCTAACCTTATTTATTTATTTATTTATTCATTTATTTATTTTTCGATTTCGATTTTTCTGCCTACAAAGGGCTCAAGGCAGCTTACATCATTCTCCTCCTCCATCTTATCCCCACAACAACAGCCCTGTGAGGTAGGTTGGGCTGAGAGTCTGTGACTGGCCCAAAGTCCCCCAGATGGCTCCATGGCTGAGCGGGGACTCGAACCCAGATCGTCTGAGTCCCAGTCTATGCTCTTAACCACTACACTACACTTACCCTTTATTTTATTTATTTATTTAGGGAACTTCTATGCCGCCCCATTCGCTGAAGCCTCGGGGTGACTCACAAACATACATAAATAACACTCTATAAAACAATGTAATTTAACAGTATAAATTAAGTCGCCCTGGCCAAAGAATAAAATAAATAAATAATATTAGCAATTAAAATAGCGTTTGAATAAAAAGGTCTTCGCCTGGCACCGAACAACAAATAACGACGGCGCCAGGCGGACCTCTCTGGGGAGCGCATTCCATAGATTGGGTGCCACCACAGAGAAAGCCCTCCTCCGAGTACTTACCCTCCTAATTTCCTTCACGGAGGGTTACCGGAGAAGGGCCTCTCCTGCTGATCTCAAGGGGTGGGCGGGCATGTATGGACGTAAGCGCTCCTTCAGGTAACCAGGACCCAAGCCGTTAAGGGCTTTCTAGGTCATCACTAACAACTTGAATTGGGCCCGGACTTCAATGGGAAGCCAGTGAAGCTGACAGAGAACTGGAGTCATGTGAACATAACGCCCAGTCCCCATCAGCAGCCTGGCAGCTCTATTTTGAACCAATTGAAGTATCCAGACCATCTTCAAGGGCAGCCCCACCTTTATTCTCTCTTCTCTCCATCTGTGGTTTTAGTTAAGTGCTTTATATTATAAGCCCCTTGGGATGAATATATGAAATTATACGTAGCACCATATATAACAGCTTTCTTGAACCTGACACCGTTCAGGCAATTTGGACAATAGCTTCCAGCATCCCTGGGCATTGACCATGTGTGATGGGTTTGATGGGAGCTGAAGTCCAAAGCACCTGGAGAACATCAGGTTGGAGAAGGCTAGTATATTATGCATAGTATGGAGAAAGCAGAGTGGGAAACACTTTTCTCTTCTAATAAGACTAGAACCCACATAGGCCATCCTATGAGTATCAAAAGACCTTCATACAGCAGACTTCTATGGCTACCAATCTGGATAGCTTTAAAACAGGACTGCAGAAATTCCTGGAAGGGATGTCGATCAATAGCTAATAGTCTTGCTACATGCTGCTTCTCATATCGGAGGCAAGGTGCTGACACCAGTTTCTCAGGAACCTGGGCAGAAAGGTGCTGTGGCATCCAGATCCTTCTTGTGGGCCTCAAACATCTGGTTGGCCCCTGTGTGAACAGAATGGTGGACTAGAAGAACCCTTGGTCTGATCCAGGAGCATCTTCTGATGTTCTTATTCTGGCAGCAACCCAGCGAGGTACATCAGGTGGACAGCCAGTGGCCATCCCAAAGTCATCGCGTGAAAACTGAGTGAAAACCGCAACCCAGATCCCCTGAGGCCTCATCCAGCATTCTAGCCACTACACCACATTGTCTTTATTTATTCATTTAAAGCTTTTGTACGCCATCCCATTATACAAGATCTCAGAATGGCTTACAGTATTGGAAAAGACAATTAGAACAACAATTGCAATGAATAAAACAGAACAAAACAAACAAAGCAACTAAACTTAACTATTATATTTTAAAATACTGTTTAAATAAAAAGGTTTTGGCCTGGCACTGAAAAGAGTATAAATGTGGCACCTGGCGTACCTCTATGGGGAGGACATTCCAGCGTCTGGACGCCACAGCAGGGAAGGCCCTACTCCAAGCTGATGGCCTTTTTACCTCTATAAGAGAGGGTTCCCAGAGTAGGGCTTCTCCCATAGAACTTAATGGGCATGAGGGCATATAAGGAAGGAGACGTTCCTTCCTGTATCCTGGTCCCAAGCTGTTCAGGGCTTTATAGGTCAAAACCAGCACCTTGAATTGCCACAGGCTTCAACTGGAAGCTGGTGCAGCTGGTACAGGACCGGCGTTATCTGAGAGTAACGGCTTCCTTTTACTGCTTAATATAATAAAAACTCTAAGGGGTTGATAGCACTGCCATATATCGTAATCCGCATGACGTTATCAACTTCCATGCTCCAAGGCTAAGAAATACAAATGCTCCCCTCTGTTTGTGCAATGCCCTTCCTTTTCTTAATGTACGTGGAGAGCTGCACACACAAGTTTTCCCCATAGCACACTTTTTTCACCAGCAATTCCTCCTTCAGAGGGGAAAAATGCATGGAGTCTTAGCATGATTCTTGTTGATTTGCTATGGCGTTCACCCCCTGATTATGATCATAAGGCTAGGGCCCTAGGACCCAACGTGAAACACTTACCCCTGACTCTCAAAGCTTGTCTGACTAGATTTTGCCTTGCATATGTACCCGGGTGCTTCTCCCACACAACGGTAGACTGATTTTTCAGCCCCGGCTGCCCCCACTTCCCAACAACACTAGGAACTGAAGCTTGGTGCGGCAGCTGAGCGTTCTCCAATTTCGGTGTGCGGCGCCTCTCACAGAATAGCAATACTCAGGATCCCCTGGGGAAAGGGAATTGTTTTTAAACCAGTTTAATTCTGTAATGTAGATTACACTGGCTGCCAAAATCCAGCTGCATTTCAGAGTGAATAGTGTATACCCCATACATCTTTCTCTAGCTCAAATTGAATTCCAGCCAGAATACCTGCATTTCTTTCATTGACACCTGTTGGCTAAGCCTTCCTTGCAATCCCCTGCTGATCGCTTCCTTCTCTTCCTACTTGCTTCACTCTCTGTGAGGCCTCCATTCATGTTTCCCAGCATGCCACCTTGGTTATTTGGACCAAGGGAACCTGGAGAAGTGCATTTTCTCATTTCTGTTTCCTGGGACTCTGCCGTTGCAGGATTCCAAGTGAGAGGCAGGGAGGCCATGAAGCCAAGCAGATCGCTCCACTGCTGCTAGCTAAGGACATGGAAACTGAATGTGTTTTGCCAGGGATGCATCTGTAACTCTACTCTAGGCCATGTTCTCAGCCCCTGCCCTTTTCCATGATTCTGTCCCTCAATAGGCAACAGGATCTGCATCAAGAACATAGGAAAAGCCATGCTGGATCAGACCAAAGGTCCATCCATTCCAACACGGTGTCAAGCCAGCTGCCCACAGGACCCCTCCAGCAGGATGGGTGCACGGCCTCCTCTTGCCCAAGCTCCTCAGCAACTTGTTCATGCAGGCAGGCCGCCTCTGGTGAAGGAGGGAGCCCATGGCCAGCAAGGCCGGTAGCCACAGATAGCATCCTCCTCCACGAATCTGCCCAATCCCCTTTTAAAGCCATCCAGATTGGCAGCCATCGCCACTTCCTGTGGCAGCAAATTCCATAGTTTAACTACAAGCTGTGTGAAGAAGGACTTCCTTTCTCTGTCCTAAATCACCCACCATCAGCTTCATGGGATGAACCCGGGTTTGGGTGTTCTGGGAAAGACAGCAAAAATCTCCTTCTCGACTTTCTCCATGCATTGCTATAACAACCTCTGTCGTGTCTCCCTTTCCTCGCCGTTTTTCTAAGCTGAACAATCACACATGCTGCAGCTGCTCCTCACAGGGGAGGCATTCCAGTCCCCTGATCATTTTTGTTGACCTTCTCTGTACCTTTCCAGCTCAGCCTTGAGAGACATGTGCGCTATTTTCTGATTTCTTAATGATGATGAGGATGGTGACAAATGATGCATCTACCACAGGAGGTGGCCGAAGCCCCGTTGGTGAGGGTGTTCAAGAGGGTAGGCATGTCATGAGCAAAGCCAGCTGGGGGTCAGACTAGATGGCCCCGGAAGCCCCTTCTGACTCACTCTGTTTCTCTGCTTCTACCACATCCTGTGCTGTGCCTGCCCAAAGGAGACACCATCAGCACAAGACAGCTTTCCTTCATACTCTCATATTCATTTTGGGGAACATCTCAATTTGTTTTCTTCCCCTGAATATGAGGACATGGACACATTTCAGTAGAATCTGACCCAAGATGGAGAGGAGCAAAGCTCTCACCCATCTGTGTGAAAGCCAGTGGGCTGGAGTGATGAGCATGCAGGGCTTGGGAACTAGGTGATCCGGGTTCTAGGCCCCACTCAGCCCTGGAGCACCCTGGCTGATTTTGGGCCCGTCACTGTTTCTCAGCACAATCTGAGGCTAAGTGGGGCTCTTTAAGCCAACTTGGTTTCCTCAGGGGAGGAAAAGTTGGGATATAAATGCAGTGTGGCAATAATGTACTAGCAATTTGCACCAGCTGTGTTCTATGGGCACAGCTGTTTCGAGCAGTTCTACCTTTCTGCCATGCAGGGTGCCAGAAAAAATGCCTGCCACCTTAATTCAACAGTTATATTGAATTTCAAGAGTAAAGTGCTTAAAAATTTGGGCCTGGACAGACAAACCTGTCAGTATTGGTGTCCTCCTCCTCCTCCTCCTCCTCCTCCTCCTCCTCCTCCTCCTCCTCCTCCTTTTTTAATCTCAAGTTCTTCTGGTCCCCACAAGGGAGAACTTGGTATTTTTTGGCAAATTCTTAACACAATCCAACTGAAACTGAATTCTCACCCATCAATAGGACCGAATGCATTTTCCTGAACCCTCTGTTCTCTAAGTTCTTCACCTATGCATTAGAGTTGTTTTCTCTGTTTTGTTTTATATACTTCCCCTGCTCTCCGCTGAACTTTAATATCCTCCTGGTTGTGCACTCTTTGTCCCCAATTGAATGAGACATTCCCTCCAGTGGAAGCCTTGCCTTTACAAATAACCAAGGAGTAATTATTATTCTTTTCAAGAGGCTGAGTTATGGAATAAGGGCTGCAATTTCCCAGGCTTGAGTGCTGAGAAATTTATGCAGTGCTGCCCCATCCTGCCATGCCCTGGTTGGGGTTTTCATCTGAATTGTATTTCAGGCCTTTCCCCTTTGATGATGTGATTAAGATAATTCCTTTATGAAGCTGGAATCTGGACAAAGTACCTAGGAAATCAGTTCTGCTCCCCCTTCCGGAGTGCCAGCTGCAGATGTAGAAATAAAAGAAAGAGGGAACAGAAATCACGGTTGCTTTCTGACTTAGAGGGTGAAGTGGAGGGACATGATGTCTTGTATTGGCAACCGAGTCATTGACTTTTTCAAAAAGAAGAGGGACATGGAAAGGATCCCATACTGAGCTGGACCGCTGGTAGTGTGGCTGCCTATGAATCACCAGAAAGGTGGACATCCATCTCCAAAAAGGAGAACAAAGGGGGCGGGGTGGAGTTCTGCATATGTTAATTTACAGAACCTATAGATTCAAATTTAGGACACAATGTAATTCCACTTACCTATGCTCAGTCATCAATTCAAAGGGAGACTGCAGCCATGAAATTTGAAGGATCCTGAGACCTGGAAGGGTAGCAGAGAAGGAACTTGAAAAGATCATGGAGTGTAAGGATGTTTCACTGGAAACCAAGGCCAAGGCCATCCATGCTATTGTGTCACCCATCACTATGTCTGGGTGTGAAAGCCGGACAGTGAAGAAAACTGACAGGAAGAAAACTGATGTGCTGAAAACATGGCGCTCGAGCAACAAGTGGGGATGGAATCAAGCCAGAACTTTCCCTAGAAGCAAAGATGACAGAACGGAGGTGGTTGCACTTCTGGCACATCACGAGGAGGCAAGACTCCTTGGAGAACACAATCATGTTAGGGAAAGCTGAAGACAGAAGACAAGCATGAGATGGATTGAATCATAAAGGAAGCCACAGCTTTGGCTTTGGAAGCGCTGAGCAGAGCTGTCATGCAGAGAACATTTCTGAGGGCTAGGCACGCACCTGTTTGGCATGCTGGCAGCTTCAGTCCTTCGCATCTCCAGGCAGGCCAGAAGGAGTCCTCCAGCCCATGTTGCTTGTGTGTGATGGGACCCACAGGCATCAGGGTGGGGCTGGCTGGTATGGTCAATTCTGAGCCAGATGCACCAGACCTGCTTTGCTCAAGCTGGTCAATTTTGAGACGGCTAACGATGCAGACTTTTGCACAGAGGAGCACTAACATCTGAACTGAACCTTCCTCCTAACCTGTTCGGGTGTTCTGCACACGTGGGAAGGGAAAATGGAAGTGAACATGATCCTTCCCTCTGAGACAGTGACTTCCTGCGAAGAGTCCTTCCTGGATCTGTGGACCTTCTTCACATGGTTTACAAGAACTCTATCCTTCCAGTGACTGGAGAATCAGCACAGATGAAAATAAGGACTTTAATGCAACATAGTTAAACTATGGAATTGTATCTCTTGCAATGCAGTGCTGGCCAGCAGCTGGGGTGGTTTAGAAAGAAACAGACAAATCCATGAGGGACAAAACTATCCATGGCTACTGGTCACAAAGGCCTCATGCTGCCTTTGCTATCCAAGACAGTCTTCCTTTGAGCATAAGCAGGAAGGGGCTGTTGCACCCTGGTCTGCTTGTGGGCTTCCCCAGAACATCAACCCAAATCTAACTGAAATGATGGGCAGTTTCTTAAGCCTTCTTCTCAGCTTCAGCTCCAAGGGAGTCTCGGTGTTACACAGCTTGGAATGGTGATACCTGATAGAAACATAGAAACAGATCGAGTCAGAAGGGGCCTCCCGGGCCATCTAGTCTGACCTCCAGCACCAGCTGGCTCTGCTCATGGAATGGATCTTCCAGCCTGAATCAACTTGGGCAATGCAACCTGCACGGGCTGGCAATGATCCCTTAGAGTTCTGGACAGGACTCTTTCAGGGCCAACCTGGAAATGCCAGAGAGGTGCCAGCCATCTCCCCAGTCTGTGCAATCAGCATAGTTGCAATCCAGTGGGGACCCCCCTAGCCCTCCTAAACCAAAGGATTATTGGCAGCCCATGCAGACTGGGGGAAGGGGTTCGGGTTCTAGATGACTAACGGGGCAGGCTAAAAATATACAAATAAATAGATAATAATCTACATCAGAGAACTTCTTTTGACTACCACCTCCAAGGGAGGTCTGGGGGGAAGCAGCAAGGAAGAGGGTCTTCTCGGTGCCCTTCCCTCTGATTATGGGATCAACTCCCCACCAAAGCACTCCTGGCACCAACATTGTCATCTTTTCAATTCTGGGTTAAGATTTCTTCTCCTCTCAGGCATGCAATGGCATGCCAAAGGCTTTGAATTACAAAGGATTTTAGCTGTTAAATTTTTCATAATGGAAATGCCATGTTTGTTGTACTGTGCGTCATGTTTTTACAAGCTGGCATGAACTGTCCAGAGAGTGTCAGCTATGGGGAAGAATGGCAATGAAATAAATAAATCATCAGGCCAGGCACCATGGGCCTGGAATGCCCAGTCCATTCCAAGGGCTGCACCACCTGGT
The DNA here is from genome assembly GCF_004798865.1 of Varanus komodoensis. Classification (NCBI taxonomy): domain Eukaryota; kingdom Metazoa; phylum Chordata; class Lepidosauria; order Squamata; family Varanidae; genus Varanus; species Varanus komodoensis. Next base: position 2,779,829 of record NW_025335606.1, read on the forward strand.
TACAGCGTTTGTGACTGTGTGCATGGAAGCCCATCTGCATGAGAGGGGGAGTCAGAAGCACACAGGTAGATAAGTTCTTGTGGTTTTCACAGCAGTAGGTTTCAAGTGTTTAAAAGCTTATAGGGTGGGAAGAAGGGGCCAGGTTGGCCAAGAACTGAGGGCGAAGCTGTTTCATTTTTCTAACTCACTTCAGGAAAGGGTTCATGGCATCCCTACTGATATGTCAAAGGTATTCAGGATGATTAAATGTGTAAGCTTTATTTTCTCTTGCAGTGCTCTTTGTGTTATGGTATGCTTTGCTTTGAACCTCATGTTCTTTTCTCCCGAATATGAAGATTTTGGTAAATGCTTATCAGAACTGTTCTGAAATGAGTTCTCTCTCCTCCACGATCCTTTTGGAAAGCTGAGGGGGCAAGCCAAATTCAGCACAAAGGTGGGGTATTTGTTTCATGTTATGATTACACTGATATCCCACCAGCTTTCCTCTCACAAGGAACTCAAAGAAGCTTACCTTCCCCTGCCCCCTTTTTATCCTCATAACAACCTTGCCAGGTAGGTTCAGCTGAGAGTCTGTGACTGGCCCAAAGTCACCCATTATGCCAAGTGGACACCATAACTCAGATGTTTCAATTCTCAGGGTTCAAGCCACCTCATACAAGCAGGCGGGATTAATCTTTTGTTTTCAGCCACAACTATTTGCATGTGCGTTGCTAATTCTTATCAGAATTAAACTACCTCAAAATTCTCACACATCCATAAAAGGTGCTTACATAGCTCTGTAGGTCCTGGGGGGACATACACATTTTTGTGGGGGTACTTTCTCTAGATGCAGGTCCCCCATATTGCACGCTCCTCTTCCCTCCCTCTGAGTTTCCCCACGTTCATCCACCAGTGATGACATGTGAGATGTGATTCAGATCATCTTTCCTGCAGCTGCCCTACGTGCAGAGAGATGTATGAATCTTGCATACTCTGTGGATTCCTTATCTTTAAGCTCTGCTTGTGAAATATGACTGGTTTTCATGCCTCTTCCATAACTTTTATTGTTTTTAATCTTTGACAAACTCTGAAATAGTACACTGGTGACTTTTTTTTTTTTTTTTTTTTTGGGGGGGGGGAAAAAAAAAAAAAAAATAAAAAAAAAATTTGCCCCCTGCATTTTAAGATCACTCATTATAATCCCCTTTCATTTTTTTTGAAATTTCACATTGATTTTATCCCTTTTACAATAAATGGGTACAATGAGGGGGGGGGAGGGCGGAAGGGAGGAAGGAAGGGAGGAAGGAAGGAAGGGAGGAAGGAAGGCAGGAGGAAAGAAGGCAGGAGGAAAGAAGGCAGGCAGGCAGGCAGGCAGGCAGGCAGGCAGGCAGGCA
>NW_025335606.1:2781301-2839336 GCF_004798865.1 Varanus komodoensis
TGTTTTTTTTTTTTTTTTTTTTTTTTGTGGGGAGGGAGTAAAATAAAATACAGTAAAATAAAAATTAGCCTCCTGCATTTGAAGATCACTCATCATAATCCCCTTGCATTGTTTTTGAAATGTCACATTGATTTTATCCCTTTTACAATAAATGGGTACAATGAGGGGGGGGGAGGGCGGAAGGGAGGAAGGAAGGGAGGAAGGAAGGAAGGGAGGAAGGAAGGCAGGAGGAAAGAAGGCAGGAGGAAAGAAGGCAGGCAGGCAGGCAGGCAGGCAGGCAGGCAGGCAGGCAGGCAAGAAGGAAGGAAGGAAGGAAGGAAGGAAGGAAGGAAGGAAGGAAGGAAGGAAGGAAGGAAGGAAGGAAGGAAGGAAGGAAGGAAGGAAGGAAAGAAGGAAGGAAGGAAGGAAAGAAAGAAAGAAAGAAAGAAAGAAAGAAAGAAAGAAAGAAAGAAAGAAAGAAAGAAAGAAAAGAAAGAAAGGCCTGACAGTTCAAAATCAGCTGCCACTCTCTGCTAGAGCAAAAATAAATAAAAGGACAATTTTGTTGAAGGACAGGAGATGAGAGGAATGGGGAGGGATAGAACCATGGTGAAAAATAAAGCTTTATCTCTTTTCTAGCTATGCTGACAACAACTCACAGTTATCAGAAATTATAAGTTTTTGTCTTTTTTGCAGTAACAGATGTGGTATGAATTATAATAGTAGAGAAATAATTTAGTGCACTCCAGTGATGGGCAGTCGGGCTTTGCTGGCATAGATAGAAGGAGTCAAGAGGCTATCAGGGATGAGGCAAATCTCAGCATACCAGGAGCGATTCACCGTAGGGAAGGAAATTTATATTCATGCTGAGCTGAGAAACACCAACCGGCACATTACAGATCTGCCTTTTGCGGCTGGCTGGGTGCAGTGCTGGCTCCAGGTTTTGGGGGGCCTCTGGATGATATGGGTCCTCCCCGTTGGGGAGCCTCCCTCCTCATCACCACGGCCCACAGCCACCACCACTCCTCAGCCTCTCCTTCATCTGTTCTGCTCCTCTGCTCGCAGGTGAAGAGCCACGGAGCACCCAGGTGGCTGGCCTTGCTAGCCCTCCTTTTCACAACCCCCATGAACTGGGCCAGCACGAGAGACGGGTGAATGAGTGCAATGCGGTGAGGAGAGCAAGCCCTTAGCAGTGAGTCATGTTAGGAAAATTTGGATAAATCCTGTCTGAAAAGCATTACTTCTCTGTGCTTTTGTACTGTGGGATCAAATCCTGTACTCCTTCTCAAAACCAAGCTAAGTCATTGTTTAAAATGGCATTGAAATTTTGTTTACCAGGAAGTATCTTCCTAGCCCAGAGGTCTTCATGTGCCCTGGTCGTTCAGAAGGTCTAGAGTCTAGATAAGGGTCTGAACCTACCATGAATAGTTTCTCAGCAGCTTGAATTGACATGTCTAAGCAGACCTGGAGATGGGTTCAAGTTACTCAACTAAAGTGTCAATACACTGCAATTAGAAATATTGTAATCTCATTGTCTCTGTATGATTGACTGACATTCCTTTATCTGTTCTGTATGTGATGACCTCAGAACCTTATTGTAATGTCTGCATTCTGTCATCAATTGACCTGTACCTGGGAGGGTATAAATGCCCTGTAATCATATTGAAGCTTTGCAGCAGCAGTTCACCTCTGTCTGCATGGTAATGCATTATCATGAGCGTATCGCGGGAACCTGGGTAATGCAATAAAGCCGAAATGGTCTGGATGCTTGATCTTTCCCACAAACCCAAGTTTTATTTCCTCTTCTCAAATTGAGATCCTGGGATTCTGACAGTTAAGACCCTTGGTGTGTGCAACCAACCCAGCCTTGGCACTGCCCCTAAAGAAGATATGAAGAGAGCTGCTGGATCACACCAAGGGCCCATCTATTCCTGCATTCTGCTCCCAGAGCCACCCAGGAACAGCCTGGAAAGGCCCCCAGCAAGTGCCACCCTCCTGCCCCAGCTCCCCAGTCTTTGGGACATGCTGCATGCCATTTCAGAAAGTCCACAATCTCGCATGTGAGTCCTTCCAGATCTCCAGCGATGGTAGCATCTGTGCGGAGAGATATATTAACTTTTACTCTGTTGATAAGATTACGAATGCCCGTCTTCTACCGCCACAGTTTGCATCAATTTCTCAACTCCCTTTCTAGAAAATATTAGTTCAGGCAAGTGTATCTTTCCTATACTTTCAATAATGAACGAAAATGATTCATTCCAGTTCTTTGCAATCTACTTAGGCTTCTTTAACATTGCTTACATCCATAGCCCAACTGCCTACTCAGCTGGTTTCCTTCTTGCCATGCACAGGCCCAGGCACGGGCACGGAGAAGACAAAGATGGAGACGGAGATAGAGAGGGAGAGATTCCCTCAGTGATCTTAGTGATGTGCTTCTCAAAAATGTGTGTTTGCTGTCTCCTGCCTACTTGTACTCCCTTCACATACTCTCATGTCCCTTTCTGTTTTCCCTTACTAATGTCTAGAGGTCCAGGTTTTTCTTCTGTTCCTTCACACATTCACAGCGCTTTTCTTCCTCCTTGGATATTATCCCTTCTTGGGAAGCAAGGAAAAGTCTGAGATGAAGTTGGGAACCACTGACATTTCAGAAACAAAAGGAGAGGTGTGCTAAAGCAGCTCCAGATGGGAAAATCTGGAAGTAATGTTTTGGAGGTGAAAACACACGTACGCCTCCTACAGCGGTGCAAGGAGTTTTGTTCACTTTATTGCATTCATTTATATGTCATCTGTATTAATTATACATGCATCATCTATATTTCAAAGTATGTAAGTGCATGTGTCTACTGCAACTAGTTGCAGAAATCCTCCGTGTGGCATGCCACCATTTTCTTTTCCTTCCATATCATAGAATCATAGAATAGTAGAGCTGGAAGGCGCTATGAAGGCCATCAGGTCCAGACCCCTGCTGTGGCAGGACACCACGTTACACCAACCCATTCAGATGGCTGTCCAGTTGCATCTTGAATGTCTCCAGTGTGGGAGAGCCCACCACCTCTTTAGGTAACTGGTTCCAATGTTGTATTGCTCCGACACTGAGGAAGCTTTTCCTGATGTCCAGCCTGAATTGGGGTTGTCACAACTTGCACAGATTATTCTGTGTCCCACACTCTGCATCAGCAAGAAGAGATCTTGACCTTCCTCTTTGTGGCAGCCTTTGAGGGACTTCTAGAGGGATATCATGTCCCCCACTCAGTTTTCTCTTCCCAAGGCTGAATATGCCCAATTCTCTCAGTCTCTCCTCAGGGCAGTGTTTCCAAACACTGGATCTTTCTTGTTGCCCTCTGCTGGACACTTCCTAATTTTCTTAAATCTTGGTGCCCAGAACTGGACACAATATTCAAGGTGAGGTCTGACTAGTGAGGAGTATAGAGGAACTACTATTTCTTGTGATTTGGAATTCATACTTCTGTTAATGCATTGCAAGATAGCATTTGCCCTTTTGGTGGCTGCATCACATCGCTGGCTCATATTTAGCCTATTGTCCACAATTACGCCAACATCTTTTTTTCTTTTTCAGTTCTGTTGACCCATGTATTTCCTATCTTGTATCAATGCATTTGGGTTTTTTTCCCCCTAGATGGAGGACTTGGTATTTGTCCTTATTGAATCTCATTCTGTTGCTTTCAGCCCAGTGTTCAAGTTTATCAAGATCAACATGGAGCTTCATTCTGTCTTCTAGGATGTTTGCTATTCCACCCAGTTTTGGATCATCTGCAGATTTGGTTATCTTTCCTTGTACTTCTTCATCTAAATCATTTATAAAGATGCTGAAGAGCACTGGGTCCAGGACTGAACCCTGTGACACCCCACTAGTTACCTTTCTTTGGTTTGAGAAGGTGCCACAAAGTGTGCAACATTGCCATATATTGCAAGGAAAATGATGGGACCCATCATGTGACATTTCCTGGAATGTTTGGGGCATTCTGGGAAAATCAAATGGCAGATGGAGGAGACCATCACCAAGAGAACTTCTGCAGCCCGGAGCAGAGGGAAACCCACTGTCCTGAAGCACCATGAAGAAAAAGCTGGATTGGTGCCCATTCTTTCCTCCCAACATGCCCTGTGTCACCTATGTTGCATGCGTGTCAGGGATGGTAAGTGAAACTTTGAAGGCATGCAACAGAGGTGAATTTGGGCTCATTTTTACGGTCTTTCAGAGGAGTTTTTAAAAGCCATTTTCTAAAGAAAAGCCAGGATCTGACCTCAAGGATGTGACCTCTTCATGGGGAGAAAAAGGTAAATTACATTTGCAAGGCACAAATATCCTTGTAAATGATGCATAATTGCCCTGTGATTATGTGGCTACTCTCCCACATTGTCAACAAAACAATTATTCTGTGGCTCAATCACTTCTAACTTACAGAGCACAATGATTAGCAGTGGAAGGCCCTGGGAGCCAACAAGCTTGCGGGGAGCTCCTTCAGCACATCCAAAGGGCAATTAGTTTGTGTAATGGCAACACAATGCTAACAAAATGAATGACAGTGCTGAGAAACGAGTTGGGAAAGGTACTTAATTGCATACTTTGATTGTGTGAAGAAAAGTTACATCCTTGACAGAGCATTCCTGTGCTTGTTTACTGAGAAATGAGTCCTGCTGTGTTCAGTGGGAAATCATTCCAAGGTAAGCATAAGCCCAAGTCTGCAATTTGCCTGGAAGGAAATCCCATTGAATACGGCATGTTATGCAGTGCATGGAGTGTAGTTATGCTTTAATTCTAGCACAAGTGTGCCTGGCCTCAGTCCAGATCTGGACCACTACACACAGGTGAAGCCTTCCCCAGTTCTTCCTGCACACTAATTTTGCGTTCAGTCCCCATTGCATGCATGTGGTGCTCTCTCTCTCTCTCTCATTCTCTCTTTCTCTCTCTCTCTCTCTCTCACACACACACACTGCTTGTATCTTAGCTCTTCTGTGTGTGTTTGGGTAGCAATGCCAAGGAAAGTGGCTGTGAGAAATGGTTTAACACCTAGCCATGTGTTCTGGTCCAATTCCAGAACAGCCCCCCCCTCACACACACACACAGTTACACTGAGGTAAAGAAAATAAAATGGGATCCTCTACACACTACACTTTCTAGGACATGATGTCATGGCCCCCTGAATTGTCTGGGAGGTCACAATATTCTGCTGGGTCCCAGCTTCATGAACCTACAATCTCAGATTCGGGACCCCAAAGCCCAGGCCCCTGATCAGCCTTCTCATAGTTGACGTGGAAACAACCAAAGAAGCTTTCCCCATCCAAGGCAAAACTGGCTTTGGAGTGGGATAAAGGAAGTCACTCATGGTGGGAAGGAAGATGGAGTTGAGGGCTTGTGCCCATTGCAAGCCATGCTCCAGCAGATCCTCCCTCTCCATCAGGTGCTAAAACGGCCATCTTGAATGCATGCTGAGCACCACCATGCTTCTGACTCCGAGTTCAAAGACTCTGAGTTCAAAGACTTACGAGCATCTGTTCAGGGGTGATAGGACTGCATCATGAACGTAGCATACAGATTAGCATTCTGCAAACAAAAACAGGTCACATCAACACCAGCCAGGATATTTCTCTGCAACTGTAAATGACCTACATTTAGCATGGAATCAGCCCAATGGCTCTCCATAGGTCTTCCTTCTAGTTAGCATGAATAGGTTTGGACTATAAGTGCTTAAACTGTCTCTACTAACTAGAACTTGGATGTACACTGCCCCGAGGCTTCGGCAAATGGGGCGGCATAGAAGTATCCTAAATAAATAAATAAAACTTTCACTAGGGAAGGGACAGGGCATCTAAATGAATATTTGAGGCCTGTGACCACTCAAAAGTGCTGATCTGCTTTTGAGCCAGAGCCAACTTGAAATGACATCCATGCTCTGTGTCTCCCATTCCCAGATTTCATTGGCTGTCCACCCCAGTCAGTCTAAGCCAAGGAAAGCTTTCATGGAGGGTCAGCAGACAGTGACGAAAATTTCTACAAAATAAAAAGGCTCCAGAAGGAGATGTTGGGGTCATGATCCTGAAATGGCTTGAAAATGGTAGAAAATGGCTTGCTGGTGGGACTAAGGATGCAAATTTTGTTCCTGTCTGTACGTCATGTGAATGCATTCCATTTGCAATTCTGAATGAAATCTGTGTAAAATACTAAAGATGTTTTCCTCAAGCTGCTCTTGCTTTGGTGGGAGAACCAAGTGAGGTGAGCACAGCACTGGTAAGAGAGAATTACAGATGAGCAGTGAGAAGGGAAACAGACCCACCTTTTCATGAATATCGCTTGTTCTCCCATCCCAAGTTTGCTCCCACGCTGTTCAGTTCTGCATAATCCCAGGTTACCATTGGATTTCCATCGGGGCAAAGCTGGAAGCAGATATGGATGTTCCGCCTCAGAGGAATGGTCCAAGAGGGCCAAAAGAGTTTCTACGGTTCCAAGATTCTCAGAAAGGTTTTGTCCACCAGTATGCTAAAAGTGATGGACACTTGAGCAAAGGTCCTGCACGAAAAGATAAGGAAAGAAATGGGAAGCTTTAGCTTAGAGCATATTTCTATCATCACTGCAGTCTTGTCTTTATCTTCTTGTGTACTGGCATACTAAACTCTGGATCTCAAAGGGTTCCATGCCAGACGTGGTCTGATTCATGTTGAGGGAGATCAACCTGTGGCTTCCCTTTCCCCATGATATACAAACTTTATCGAGAAAGCACGTTCCACCCACCAGGCTTAAATTGCCACCCTTGTCTTCTCTGTGTGTCGCTATTCCTGATGGCCCCCTTTGTCTCCACTACTGGAATGCAAAGGGGTCATTCCATGAAGCCGATTGGTGGGAGGTTCAGGACACATAAAAGTGATGGCCACCAACCTGGATGGCTGTAAAGGGGAATTGCACAAATCCCTGGAGGAGAAGTCATCAGTGCCTACTAGCCTTGCTGGCTATGGGCTACCTACATTGTCAGAGGCAAGATGCCTGTATACAGAAGCTGCTTAGGAGTGTGGGCAGGCAGAGGTCTTGCACCCATCCTGATTGAGGGATCCTGAGGAGAGCTGGTTTGTGCCATGTAAATGGGGTGCTGGATGGGATTGGCCCTTGGGCAGATCCAGCAAGGCTTTTCTTATTTTCTTATCTTCTTCTCTGTGGAAGAAACATCCATTGACCAGGTTCTAAATAGCAACAGGTGCCCGGAAAGCCTCAACTCTTGACCAGTATTAAAATAAATCTGAGTGCATCTGGGAGTATGCCTAATTCTTGAACTGGTAGGCCAATTTCATGTGTCTGTTCTTCTCCCGCACTGTTCTGACTGCATGTTGCAGAACATGGATGATAAAACAGGAGGGGGTCATGTTTATGAAAGAAGAACCACGGGGGAGAAGGACAGAGATGGACAGAAAGTAGATTGCCAGGTATTTTGTGCTTCATGAGCCAATTTTCTGGACTTGAAGTCAGAAACATCTGCATTCTACCCACTCATTTTTTAAAGTCCCACAGAATTAGAGGATTTACTGATAAGAGATATAATCCAAAGTGGTTGTCTCTAACTTGCTGAATTCAGATGAGTAAGGGCATCCTATTGGGCATCAACTCCAAGTTTCCCCCATTCCACAAAAGTCTTAGAAGGTTGATCTTGGATTTATGACCCCTTTGCACCTGCCCAGAAGAAGGACAAGCTGAGGCACTAGGGGTATACCTCACACCGCAGTGAAGTCTCACCCCTCTGCCCCTTGTCCCCTGATATGACCCTTCCACCAATGGTTCTAAGATGTGTCCTTCAACCTTGGAACTGCAGAATGCATTTCTGAACTGGGACTCCAAGTTTTCCATTGGCTACCTAGATTCTGTCTATTGGCCATAGGAAAACTTCCTAAGACTTCCAAGAGACAGGATTCGCCTTGCAACTCTGGACAGCCATGCTGCTGGGAACTGTTTTCTTAATAATTTGGGAGGGGAGCAGTTCTTCCTTTCCCCATCAGCTTTTCTTTTCTTGATCAAAAGTAGTGGGGCGGGGGGGCATTCCCACACAGGCCAACAGCTGCCCTTGTTGGAGTGTATGAAAGCAATTTCCTAAGTAAGAAGGCTGTTTCCTAAGGCACTTTTTTGTTTTATTGGAAGGCTAGTGCAAACCGTAAAATCATAATCAAAATGATAATTCGCATATCAAAGCTTTCTGAAATAAAGGCTGCTGGGATTCACCCTTGGATACCAAGTAGGGTGAGCATTCACTGCTTATCTTCTGGTCATCAGCTGAAGAGTGAACGGCAAGGTCTTTTCAGAAGATGACATTTTAAAAATGTCAGAGATTTTGACCTATATGCTGAAAATATAATATGACAGAATAGGAGTAAGCAAGCAACTGGCAACCCAGGGACTCAGTCCAGGGCTCCCTCCGAGACAACACCCCCCCCCCCCGAGACATTATAAAGGACATCTCTCCCTTATTATGCAGCACATCATCTTATTTAGGTACACCATCAAAAGTCTCTTTAACTCTCTCTTCCCCGAGTTGGAAGAGCAGCGTTGGAGTCAGGAATTTATGCAAGCAGTGGCTTGCTTCAAGATGCAGACAAAGGACTCTAAATACATCCCACATTACGGGAAGCAAAAGATGCTTTGGCAGGACTGTCCCTTCCTGGGCACTGAGCCAGAGACACGGCATGGAGAGACTGGGCACTCCCGGGGAGGCGGTGCTTCGAGGGGGTTCCTCACCCATTGCGGCTTTTCTTCTGCACTTATAGGAGTTAGCCATGGTGCTGAAGAGTGCCAAAAACTGGTCAAGAAAAGCCGTGGTGTGTGAGGGTTCCTGCTGATGGAGGAGCCATCAGCCCTGGCTGGGCATTTTTTGTTTAAGAAAATTTCTGATTTTTTTCCCTTCCTCACCCTGTCATTTCCCCACCCCCATCTTAAAAGAGGAAGACTGCTTTGCAGAAATATTTCTAGTTATGTGCCACCCTGTTTGCAAACACACACACCACTACCTAGCGACCTTTCTCCCATTCAAAAAGGGGGCCTAAAAGGTTGGGAGGCCTGTGGACAATCTAAGAACTGGCTAGGTCCAAACCTCAACCCCGGTCATCTTCTTGTGTCCCCCACATGCCTTTCCAGAGTGCCATTTTTGGGGAGCACATGGGCTAGGCAGGGATAAGAGCCAGCAAAGCCTCAGTGCATGTGTGGAGTTTCCTGGATCCAAATCAGTGTACCCCTATCGTAGCTCTTTGGAGAAAGACTGGTCTACGAGGTGACTATGACAAGAAGGGCCTTAGTGGCCCCCTCTCTATGGAATCAGCTCTCCAGGGAGGATTCCCTGACACAGACCCTTTAGAGAGTGTGGCACCATGTCAAAATCTTTTTATTCTCCCATTATCTTAACTGTTGAATAGATGTTGCAATCTTATATTGGTTTTTATTAAGAAGATGATTGGTTGCCGTGATTTATTTATTTATTTATTTATTTATTTATTTATTTATTTATTTATTGTGCTGTGTATTATCATTTCACTTACCTACTTAATTGCTGCTTATTTCCTGGGTATTTTGGGAACTGATTTGGTTATGGCATTATTACCATGTGTTATTTTAAGTGATTGGAAATCGTTCTGAGAGCATGTACTATAAGAACGGTGTATAAAAAGTTTTAACAATAAATAAATAAACATTGGTAACAAATCAATATATTATGTTTGCATAATGGTAACAGAAAAGTATCCTCCTCTACAATATATTTGATTTGATTTGATGTATTTTAATACTATTTTTAACTGTAACAGTTCCAGAGTGGTGAACAACAGCAGCATAAATGCAAAATATTAGCAACACCACAATGGCAGTGGGTGAAAAAGAATCGCAGATCCAGATAATTAAAGCAGCAGATTAAAAGCTATGTAAAGCAATCCCGGCAGAGGTTAAGACATCAGAGGGTCTAATGTTTTCCCTTTTCTTTCTCTCTGTTTCTGTCAAGTCTTCATCTTTTGCGGCCTCTGCTGAGCTGAATATATTGTGAATCAATTCTGCCCAGTGATTCAGACCCATTAACTGAGTGCTTGGATTTTGGCTCGCATGTATCGTTTTGTTCCTCCTATTTGTTTTAGTTAGCGTTCAGCTGAGGATGTCCCTCTCAAGATAGACAGGCAGATACAAATGAGAAACAGCTTTTTGAAGACCCTGCCTTGAATTCCTGCATAGCTTGGTAAGGGGCTGACTGTGTTCATAATCTAGGGCCAAATCCGCGGCAGTTCCACATGGTCCTCACTTCCTGTCTCACCACAGATGAAGCATATTCTTCAAGGAAGCCCCCAAAGGTGATCATCCAACATGGGCAGAAAGGTGCATCATCATCATCATCATCATCATCATCAAATTTATATCCTGACTTTCCAACATTGTAAGGGGACTTACATGGTCGCATCCCCGTCTCAGTTTATTCAATGTATTTATTTTTCTTATTCATTCAATTCTTTTTACTACTACTAGTAGTAATTGTTTATTCTCTTTTTGGTCATTACTGATTCCATTGTTATTATTGGTTTTATTGCATTTATTGTATTGCATTGTGACACTGATTATATGCAAGCTGCCCAGACAGCCTATGGCTAATTGGGCAACACATAAATCAAATAAATTGATATTAAATAAATAAATAAAGGTTGTCCTCCTCTCACTTTGATCCTCACAACAATCCTGCTAGGCAGGCTAGATTAAGAGTCTGTGGCTGGCCCTAAATTGCCCCGTAAGGATCATGGTCAACTGGGCACTAGAAGCAGCACTCTAACCACTAGGACACTTTGCCTCTCCTGTGATAAACCATGCAGAGCTCTCACACCAGCAATTTTAGTTCTGCTCTGAAAGGGACTTTTAGCCCTTTGAGCCAGGGCCTGCTTTCTCTCATTCTCTTTCTCTCTCTCTCTCTCTCATCTTGAGGGGGCATGTTTTCTTAATGAGTGAGCAGAGATATTGGAAACAAAATTTTTCTTTTTATCAAGGACAAATGTTTCAGGTTGTACAGAATTTAGGTGGGGTTTAATGCTAGATGAAGTAGATGGGTTGTTGCTGTTGTTGTTTTAATCTTTACTTAAGTTATGCATTTTATTTGAAGGGCTTTGTTTCCCTGTTTTCTCCTGTAGTTTCCGTTTTGCTCTGAGGGGGCCACCAGCCGGAAAGGCTATGCAGGTGATACATGGGGAAACAGCGGTCCGGATGCATGTGGGTTGTGCCACAGTCCTGAAGCAATGTCTTCCTCCCGGGAAAAAGGAAGGAAGGAAGTTTGAAGGAAACTAAGGAAAGGGCTTATATTTTGCACCGAACAGGGGAACAAGTCCCACGGAATACAAGCAGTACCAATGGGAAGTCCCAGGGAGAGATGCAAGATCATCTCATTTCAGTTTGCAAGCCGCTCAGAACTGCCCCCTTTGCAATCCTCAACATGAATGAAAATGCATTTTCTCCAGACGTGTTCCCAGATTCTTGAGCTTGCTTCCATGTTTGCAAGACATATACCTCTCAAAAACTTTTCCAGGATGCATCATGATCCAAGCTTTAGTTTATGGGGGAGAAATGTGCAACAGTGGGAATTATTTTGTGCAATTTTCACATTTACTAACTGTCCAATTTGCACTTCTTTCCCATTTACAGATGAAAACAGCACTCACAAGTACAGACACAAATTCAGAAGAGCCATGCAGTGCTTAGATGTTCGGAGAATCTTATTAAGCTTGAACACGGGTAGATCTTCCTCTCCAGCTTCCAGCCATGGTTTATTACATTGTTGTTGCTGTATCATTGCATTGATTTTATATACTACTTTTAGGCTGAGAGTTTTTGACTAGTCCAAAGTCACTTAGTGAACTCCATGGCTGAGTGTGACCAGAACCCGGATCTCCTGGGTCCCTCTCTAGTGCAACCCGCTTACATGTACATCACACCACCTCTCTGACACACCGGAACACTAGTTAGATAAAAATATTGTGCAGCAGCAAAATCAGCCCTCATCTGGTTGACTTTTGTTGTTTTGCCTCATTGATTCTTCATCTCATTTCCAAAATCCCCCTAGAAAGTAAAATAAATAAATAAATGCAATCAGCGGCAACCCGTATATCTTTTAATTTCCCTGCCCTGCCATTTCATTATTAATCTCTGTAATGGGTGATACTTAACTCTGGAATGCAGCCTGGGCCAGCTGCTGCTTCTAAGAAAAATGCTTGAGCGGATAAAGCTGCGTCATGCGGTATTATGAAGGATGCCAGCCGTAGATTTACAAGGAGCCATTTTAGGAAAAGAGCGGGAGCGAGAAAGAGAAAGAGACCTCCATTTCGACACAGAGGGGGGAAACAATCGCTTGGTTTAACGGCTTCCTAGAATGGATTTTTATTTAAACTTTTCCTTGCAGACAGCAAGAGGAGTATTAGCATGAAGTGCTCAAACCACAACCCTCACGCGAACCAAAACCCTGGTCTGCCAAAGCCGTCGCTCTCACTCGAGGGCCAACGACGCCGTGAATCAGAGGCCCAGCTTCAAGGAGGAAAGTGGAGCGGCATAAATGCACCCGCAGAGTTTTTATTGTTGTGACCCTGACGCCAGGCACAAATTGCGCAACATTTTGTGCCAGAAACCTCTGTGATTTACATATCTTTCCCCCACTTCTGAACACAGTGGACAGCTGGTGAATCCTCTTGCCTATTAATCTTTTAGTGCACAATCATTTTCTAGTGTGTAACAACTATTTTTCAGACTTTGGGGCATCAAGTGAGGTAATGAATAATTCCATTATACTCTTACTGGACAAATGGGTATTACTGAATGACACATTAGATTTGGAGCAGCGAAAGAAGGGGTGGTAGAGAAACTGTTTATTACCTCTTTGTTGCAGGGAATGGAGAGGAATCTCTCTAATCTTTTCCGGAGGGGGATTTCTATAAAATGGAAATACTGTATATAATTTAGGTATTATGTGTGTTTGTGCACAACGATGGGTTCAACTTTTGGACTGGCAATGCTTTGTTTTCTGCAGACCTCTCTACAGCCAATAGAAAGAGTGCCATAGTCACATCCCGTACTGGCTTAAAAGAAAGAGACACTATTTTACCCAGATTTGGAAAGCGAATCAGTTTAGTCCAAGCATAGAGTAAGGAGCAGAATCTGATCCATCAGCTTTCACACTACCTGGCTGCTCTGGTGATGCAGTTCTCAGCTCAAATAGCAAAACCATCCAAACATTTAATGGGCATACTTGCTGAGAAAATGCATTTTATGCATGGATATTCCAATGCAATTTTTGCATTGATTAAAAATGTTCTCTATACAAAAATGGAGCTGAATGGATTTTTGGTTGAATGCATGAAAAAGTACTAGTTCACCCACATATGAATTATCCGGTGGTGGCACAAGCTGAACTAAAGGGAGATTTCTGCGTGGTCCTGCGTGAGACTAGATTTCTTCCCTACATCCAGGTTTCCCCACTTACCTATTTGTTATTGATTTGTTTATTTCCATTTGTATGCTGCCAAATACTTTAAAAGTCCCTAGTTTACCTTTCCTTTGCTATCTGAAAGAGTGGAACTCTTTCAGATAGCTGAAGCTGAAACTGATACAGGTAAGCATCCTAAACGAAGGGTAAACATCCTGAAGGCTGCAGAAATCCATACTTCAACCAAGCACTCAGATGATTGTATACATGGACATCACCAGATGGCTGATCCAGAAGTCAAATAAACTGTGTAATTGGAATCAGATGATGGAGAAACTGTGTTCCTGATGCCAAAGCAAGTCTTGGAGCAAATTGTGGTAGTTTCCATGAACACTTTACATCAAAATTCAGGGAAGAGCTAAAAGAATTTCATTAACATCAGCGTAGTACCAAAATACAACTTAAATATAATTTCTGAGGAGTTTGAGGTCCACATAAAGAACTGATTTGCATTGCTCATCTCAACTGACCATGCGCTGGAAGAATTGTGGACTGAAACCAGAGATATGATTAGGGAAGAATGCCAAAAGGCTATTCCTGTAGCAAAAAGAAAGAAAAAGCCTAGAGGCTAGCAAAAGAAAAAGAAAAAAAATACTTGAAATCGCTATGGAGGAGCAAGTAACAAAAGGTGATAGAAATAGGGTCAGGTTCTTTTATGTAACTTTCCAGGAACTATCATGTAGAAATGAAAAGAACGATATACACTGACCACTGCTAAAAAACAGAAGAGAACAGAAAAGAGGAAAAACAAGAGATCACTTCCAAAAGATTCAAGAAATCTAATGGAATTCATTTCTGCCAAAATTAAAAATAAATAAATAAAGTGACAGTGCCAGGCAAACTCCCCCACTATTCCAAAACTGGGGTGCCACCACACAGAAGGCCCTCCTCCAGGTAACCACCCTCCTAATCTCCTTCAAGGAGGGCTCCCGGAGAAGCACCTCTGCCCTATATCTTAAGGGGTTGACAGGCACATATGGAAGGAGATGCTCCTTCAGGTAGCCAGGCCCTAAGCCATTTAGGGTTTCCTAGGTCATCACCAGCACCTTAAACTGGGCCTGGACTTCAACTGGTAGCCAGTGAAGGTGGTAAAGGACCGGTGTTATATGTTCATACCTGCCGGTCCCGGTTAACAACGTGGCAGCTCTGTTCTGAACTAATTAAAGTATCCAGACCATCTTCAAGGGTGTCCCCACATAGAGCTCATTACAGTAATCTAATCGGGAAGTTCCCAGTGCATGGGTCTCCCTGAGTGGCAGAAAGGGTAATTTGAAAGCTCACTAAAATTCTCTTGACATCAGTCCATTGCTGATTCCTCTTTGATTTGACCAACCGTTTACCATCAGCGATTGCCCTGCATGAATGAGAAACACCCAACTGTCAAATGTGAAAATTTCAGGAAGAAAAGAACCCCAGATTTCCAGATATGTCTGAAATTGGGAAAATAACCCTCTAGACTAGTGTGTGAGTGATTTAAAAGTGGCACATTTTGAGAAAGCTGTGCATTTCTCAAAACATGTGCAAATCTTCAAGTGATGAGAGTAAAATTGCAGATGTATGTTCATGTATGCATCACCTGAATGAAGAATCCACAAGAGAATGCCTTCCTGTTGTAGACATTTATTTATTTATTTATTTATTTATTTATTTATTTATTTAGAGTATTTGCATGTCGTCCCATCTCATAGCCTCGGGGCGGCTTACATAAAACAAAATAAAACATAATACAAATAAAATCCAGATCCACCCTGTCAGCATATTAAAACCTATAAGCTGATGTTAAAAGTTATTAAAATATTGTTGAAATAAAAAGGTCTTAGCCTGGCTCTGAAAAACAAATAACGAAGGCACCAGGCGGACCTCTCTGGGGAGCTCATTCCATAGGCGGGGCGCCATATATTTTATGATATAAAAAGGTAAAGGTAAAGGTTTCTCCTTGACATTAAGTCCAGTTGTGCCTGACTCTAGGGGGCAGTGCTCATCTCCGTTTCCTGGCTGAGGGAGCCAGTGTTGGTCTGCAGACGGTCTCCGTGGTCGTGTGGCCGGCATGACTAAACACCAAGGTGCACGGAACGCTGTTACCTGCCCACCAAAGTGGTACCTTTTCATCCACTTGCACTTGCATGCTTTCGAGCTGCAAGGTTGGCAGGAGCTGAGATGGAGCAATGGAAACTCACCCTGTTGTGCAGATTTGAGCCAGTGTTAGTCCGCAGACCATCTCTGTGGTCATGTGGCCGGCATGACTAAACACTGAAGTGCACAGAACGCTGTTACCTGCCCACCAAAGTGGTACCTTTTTATCTACTTACATTTGCATGCTTTCGAACTGCAAGGTTGGCAGGAGCTGGGATGGAGCAAGGGGAACTCACCCCGTTGGGCAGATTTGAACCAGTGACCTTTTGATCAACCAGCCCAGCAGCACAGTGGTTTAAACCATTGTGCCACCTGCAGTCCCATTTTATGATATATGTCTTCCAGACATTCTGGACATCTGTCTCAGCCAGGGTCAAGTTCGTTGGCAGTAACAGTCTAAAACATCTGGTAGGAAACAGCTTGGAGACGGCTGATTTCAGCAACAGAAATGCGTCTTTATCCTGTTTATAAACAGGATGCCCTGTTTATGCATCCTGGTTGGTTCATATACTTCGCACTGTGACAAAGGTTAGTTTAATGGAACAGGTCCATCTGTAGAGACTGGAGGTGGATGTAATGGGATAGATCCACCTTTGAAAAATTATCATTCTGTGCATGGAACGAACCATCTTAAACTACCATGAAGTCATTGGTCCCTGCAGTGGAAAACAGGCCAATTTGAAAGCATTTGGAGTTGGTTCCCTCCCTCCCCACACCTGTTTTCCCAGCCCATCTGCAGCTACGTTATCTCCCCACCCTCCACGGGCTGATGTGATACTTGTCAGTCAGGACAATGGGAAAGGCGGTGAATGGACTAAGTCTCTGTTTATCTGAGGTGTGCAGGACTGCATTTCCGCTCCACTCCTTTTCCCTTTCCCCCAGATGCTATTACATTTTCTATTGGTACCTGACAAAGAGCTTTACGATTCACAGTGATACATGCCAATGTGTAGCATGTAGTGTGCAAAGGAAAGACAACCAGGAGGGACGGTGGCTGAAGGAACTTTCATTAGCAACCACCAAAAAGGATTGCCATCCAAGCACTGGGTCTAACACCCATCCCATCTTATATTTTATTTTATTTATTTCATTTCATTTCATTATTTTATGAAGGAAGGGAATGGCAACTGAATTCAGCATGAAAACAGCTCATCCTTTTAAGAGCTAAGCACTCCAAGTCTACTGCCTGCATGAATGAACTTGTCTCCTTCCTTCCTTCCTTCCTTCCTTCCTTCCTTCCTTCCTTCCTTCCTTCCTTTTGGATGCAGTTAGCAGAATCCCAGGGAGGGCTGTTGGCGAGGTATTACCTAGACTAGGGATGTGTGAAGAATCCATCCTGGGAGTGGGAATCTATTGGATTCCCTGGGCTCCACTCCCCAGACTCTGGTCTGCTTTGATCCCTCACCGAGTCTGAGTTCTTGGTGAGTTCCAGGGCTCGTGAAGCACGTAACACCTCGTGCAGGGTGTAGCACAAGTGCCATCCCTCTTCCGTGCATTTGTTGTTGTCGTTGTCCACTTATGAATTTGTGCCTGACCCCTCACGACCACACAGACCGCAGCACGCCAGGCCCTCCTGTCCTCCACTGCTTCCTGGAGTTCACCCAAATTCATGCCCAGTGACTCCATCCAGCCACCTCATCCTCTGCCATCCCCTTCTCCTTTTGCCTCCAATTAATCCCAGCATCAGGGTCTTCTCCAGTGAGACCTTCCCTCTCATTGTGTGGCCAAAGTATTTGCGCTTCAGTATCTGTCCTAAAGAACAGTCAGGGTTGATTTCCTTTAGGATGAACTGATTTGATCTCTGCACCTACTAGGGCCTTTGTCTGAGTTGTCACATGTGATGTGGAAGAAGGTTGCCAGCTGTGTGGCCATCATCCCTTAAGAGGTTTGGACGTCCTCTTTCTAAGACTGAGCTGAGCACAATCTTTGACACATTTCCATCACATTCCCAAAGACTATCAAAAGCACAATGGGGCCTAGAGCTGATGCGGGTGTGAAAATGTATTAGAAGCACTTTGTGGTTTGATCTTCTAACAAATGCCCAGCAAATTCAGTTCTTATTCATTTCGAATCAACCTGAAGAGATGACAGGACACTTCCCCTGATGAGCTGCTGATTGTACCTGGAATGTGATGTTGAATCAGTTTGCAGGTGTGCAACCTCAGCAGGTGTGTCTTATGGCAAAGAGAAGTGTTAGTTCTGCATTGCATGACTCTGCTTTGCCTCTTCTTAGTGCCAATCTGTACACAATGTGTTCTTTTGTTCAGTCCTGCATACACTCTGATCGGTACACAATCCTAATTCTAATCCTGTTCCCATTTCCCATCTGCAGAGTCCGTGCAACCTGCACAATGAACTCCCAGTCTAGGTTACCTTACTGGGTTGTTGTGAGGTTAAAAATGAAGAGAAGGAGAACTACACAACCCTCTCTTGTGTAGGGGAAAATTTGGCTTATCAATGCAATGTATTTTCCCTCTTTCAAGATTTCCACGGAGGCTTGTAGTTCTCCTTCACTCAGTTTTTATCCTCACAACAATCCAGGGAGGTATGTTAGGCTGAGAGTCCATTGTGCAGGTTGTATGGGTGCCATAAGTACAGGTTAGGGGACAAGTGGCTGGAGAGCAGCACTTGTGAAAGGGACCTCAGAGTACTGGCTGACTGCAGGCCAAACATGAGCCAGCCGTGTGATGCAGTGGCCAAGAGGGCGAACGCCACCCTTGGTTGCATAGCCAGAAGTGTGGCTTCCGCATCGAGAGAGGTATTACTGCCACTCTACACGACTCTGGTGCGCCCGCAACTGGAGTATTGTGTTCAGTTTTGGGCCCCTCATTACAGGAAGGATATAGCCAGGTTGGAGTCAATGCAGTGTAGGGCCACAAGGTTGGTGGCCGGTTTGCAGGGGACGCCATATGAGGCGAGACTGAGGGAACTGGGTCTCTTCAGCCTGGAGAAGAGGAGACTCAGAGGGGATCTGTTGGCGACATGGAGGTATGTGAGGGGATGTCACACAGAGGTGGGTAGAGACCTGTTCTCCCCTGCAGAGGAAAGCAGGACGTGCTCCAACGGAGCAAAGCTCAGGGAACCAAGGTTCAAGTTGGATGCCAGGAAGTACTTCCTGACACTCAGGACCCCGAGGGTGTGGAATGCGCTTCCCCGGGAGGTGGTTGAGGCCCCATCGGTGCGAGTGTTCAAGGATAGGCTGGCTATGCACATGGTGGGCATGTCGTGAGCGGAGCCAGCTGGAGCCGGGGGTCAGACTAGATGGCCCGGGAGACCCCTTCTGACTCTCTCTGTTTCTATGTTTCTGATCAAATCTATGCATAATTCTAATTTACTCTGCATACTAGCCAGTCTGTACACAACCCTATCCTTAGGGTCAGCCTGTATGCAATCGGAGCATCCAGCCATGCCATCTCCAGCCTTAAGGATTGCACCTGGCATGTTCATCCGGAGTGCCCAAGGCTTGTTATGCTGCTTGATATATTGGGGGCATCTGTATGCTTCTCGCCTCCTTCCGAGGAAGCCTGCAAACAGGGACTGGCACTGAGCGAGTGATTGGCAGTGGTGATGAATTCTTGTTGTGTTGAGAATTTTTCGGCATGACATTTATTGGTAAACCTATCCAAAATAATCCCCATTCAGACCTGCCAGATTCACTGCAAAGTGATGTACGCCAGCCGCACGTTGCCAGAAGAATCATGATTGATGCCCGCTGCCAATCAGGATGAAGCATCAGTCAGCTCCTTCCTGTCATTTCAAACTATGGCTGGATGGCCAGTTTTTACGAAATTCATTCAGGGCGGTGGGGAGATTTAATGCATGTGGGCTTCGTGCCCTCGCTTGTTGAATGGGAGCGTGTGCGCTACCACTAGTGGAAGCCATGCCAAGTTCAGGGGCTGAGGGAAGAGGGAGAAGCAGAAAGCCCCACCCCTCGTCCAACCCTTGTCCAAGCACTTCTTGATGCAATAAAGTTGACGGATCCTTTCCTTGGCTCCTCCGCTTCAGCAGCAGGCATTTTCCTGCCCTCTTCCAGGCTAGGGCAACCCTGCAAAGCGAGCTAAATGAGCCATTGCACTGTTCAAAAGTCACTCTGCAAGCACCACAATAGAGTGGGGTTTTGGCCACTGGATTTCAGTGCCGATTTGGCCATGGCAATCCTCGCTTTTTTTGGCTGGTGGGCAAAAGTGGAATTTTGGGTGAGTATCATAGCTGCTCGGAAAAACTGCTTGCCACTATTAGCATGGTCACAAAGGCAAACTTAGAAGGCTAAAATAAATGTATCTCGCTCAAGGAAATGAATGCATGACAGAAGTATTTTTCCGAGCTTGAAGACACAGAACCACTATTTCAAAACCACAGTTCCCTGTGCCCAGCACCCATTTCTTTATTTAAAGCAGTCCAGTCTCAGGTAAAATCATTCCTGGGGCCACTTCCATATAATCAGTCCAAGGAGTCTATCCTGTCTGCAGGCTTATGGTCTGGAAACACACCCTCAAGGCAGAAGGGAGGAAATTAGCCTTTTAGCAGAGCTGATGGGACACCTTGCTTCTCCGGCTATGCAACCTGCTGGACTGTCTTTGGGAGGCTGACACTTAGAAAGGAGGAGGTTTCATGAGAGAGCCTTTCAGATGGAGCTCCAGGAAGCCCTGGCCACACCTTTCATCTTACGGAAGACGGCTGGGGCTCAGAACAGGGAGCTTGGACAAAAAAGAAGACAAAGAATTAGGCAGAAACTGGATCCAGGTCTTACATACCAGCACATATATTTGTTCCTGAAAAGTGTGCCCCAGCATCCGTTTCACAGAAGCCAACATGATGCTGCTGGGAGAAAGGCTAAATGCATGCTCCACCACACAAAGACACCACACAAAATCCAGAGTGAGAGCGAGAGCAAGAGAGAATCATAGAGCTGGAAGGAGCCATGAAGACCATAATAGTTTTGGCTATTAGAAAGATGCTAAAGTAGCCACTAACACAGCTCCAGACAGCTGGGTTGGAAGTTTCCACTCTGAGCTATGAGTTTTTCACTCCCTCCTCGAACATCCATCCTTGAAGCTGTGTCCTCCCTGTCTTTGCAACCAGCTTTTTGCCAAGCTGGTGCCCTCCAAGTATGCTGGACATGAGCTCCCATCTTCCCCAGCCAGAACAGCCAGGTTGGGAAAGGCTGAAAGTCCTTCTGTGGAACAGTTTGCATATTGTACAAGGCTAATTATAATTCATCAAACACTGTGTGCCATTCATCTGTTGTATCGGTCAAGCGTGTGTTCTTTTCCTTACTCAGCCAAAAAAATAATTGTCGGTAAAACTTGCATTTGCTGTCCAGCTCTACACACACACGCATGTGCTCAAAACAAAGAACATCCTGTTAGGGGAAGGCTAATCTGCAGTACCCAGAAGTGGATCTTCTTTCTTCCAATAAGAAAAGATTTATTTTTCCCATTGTAGAGACATGTTTTGACTGAGTTCACATGACTAACTTTTGTATTACAATTGTGGGCTATTTTCTGGCATGAGGCTTACCAATTAAAACATCTGAAGGTCCTGGCCATCATGTTTGTGGAGGTGTATGGAGAAAATGCTGCATCGATTTATTATCCACAACATGACAATTGTTGCATTTCTGCTTCTTGTCACCCCCTTCTAGTTTATTCCAACATTTTCCCCTTAAGAAGAAATCATATAAAAAGGCAAAGTGCAAAGAATGGACCAGCATTTCAATTAAGCAGCAATATTTGGACAACAGCTCCCATGATTGGCTACTGTACCATCAACCATTTGACCATGCAGCTTGGGATTGATGGGAGTTGTAGTCAAAAGCATCTGGAGGGTGCCAGCTTCCTCAATGGATGAATTCACATGCATGGAGCTGTTCTTTCCTTTGAAATAAATGTATAGGATAACCCTTCTATGCTGGGTTGGTTGGTTACATTAGTTTGTTTCAAAGTGGATTGTTTTTCATTGGCAAACTGATAACATACAAACAGATCCCCCAAATTATCAAGTTTCACTCTACGAGTTTTCAATAGCAACCAATCTTAAGAACTGCATATATCTGCCCCTAGACCGCAGCATTATGGAGCTAAAGAAACTGCATCTAAATTCATGAGCCGATAAAATGTAATCTGGCTGAAGGCTTCCACACACACACGCACACACACACAATCACACCCCCTTGATTTACAAATGTTCCATAGCCTCTCAAACTGCTTCTGAGTTACTGGCATTATTCGAAATAATGACACAATAAAACACACTTTAAAAGACAAACCCATCACTTACTTACTTCTCGTTCAAAAATGTCTCAGAATTTTTTAGGAATGTAATTGATGGGGAGACCAGATTTCATAGACCATCAAAAACCTGGATAGGCTTTAATAAACCAGGAAAATTAAAGTTACTCTGCCTTCCAAGCAGGTCTAGATCTTTCTTTTCTTGACAAGCGACTTCCAAGATATAAGAGGTGCATTAGAAAATGCCATTCACACTCCAAGGTGAGTCGTGTACCTGGGACCTTGGTAGCCTTTGGGGCAGTTCCAGGTCATGCAATGGGTCATGCATCCCACATGGGCATTATATCCCCTTCAGTCTGTGCAACACCATATTGCGATGGAGCCAGGCACTTCACATTGCATTGTTTCCCAACCATCTACCTGGATCACACCACACAGCGTTGGCAATGAAGGCTCCAAAGGGATCTCTCTAAGCTGGGGAATGTACATCCTTGCGGGAAATCTGGCTCAGTGCAAGCACATCCAAAGGAGTCTTGCTGGGGAATAAAATCCCAACTTCAGGTTTAGGCTGATCTGAGATAGCACTGACAGATTATGAAAGGGATCTTGGGGTTGTGGTGGACAGCTCCACAAAAATGTCACCCCAGGGTGTGCCTGCTGTGACAAAAGGCAAATTCCATATTAGGCATAATTAGGAATTAGGAAAGGAAGTTGAATAATAACTACTGATAGCATGTGCACCTTATACAAATCTATGCCTACAATTCCCTTTGGTGGTGGGTGAATGAGACAGGTATCTCTTGATTTCAGAGTCTGTGAAATAGATTGGGCTTAACAATAGCTTGGGTCTAAATTTAATGCACCATAGATTTAAACTAGCCCTTTAAATGCAACTCAGAAATGGGGTTTGGATCCTTATTCATTAATTGTACCATTGCAGATGTTTGGCCATCCCAACAGAAACTGAGTTCCCATCATTAAAATCCACTTGTGCAACTGACAATTCCCTGGAATGCAGATCAAGTTTTTCATAACATTATGGCAAAGACCAGCAACACCGATGGAGGGCGGAGAGCCTTAAGATCCAAGGGAATGAAAGCGTTTTCTCTTAATTGCAGTAATGCAAAGACTTTGAAGGAAACATGACACTGTTGCCACTTGAGCTATATATTCTTTTTTTTAAGAATATATAATAAAAATGATAGTAGTATGACATTGAAGACAACAATCCACAGCTGTGTGCTACCTACATAATTGAGACTTTGAAACATCAAAGAGCCAACGACTTCAAACATTTGAGTAGCTTCATTTGAAGGTTCCTTTGCACAACAAAAGACTAACTCTGCTGTTGCAGATCAATGGATCTCTTGGACATGCAGCTTCCCCACTTTAGGCTGAAACATTTGGGATGTTTACACGATGTTGGTTGTCCCCTTCCAGACTACAAAGAAGCCATGGTTGTGCTGAGAATGCTGCTATGGTTGCTGTGATTGTTGATTTTGTTCATTAGTTTGTCTTAGTGCTGTTCCCTCTGTTCCCTGTTTTTCTGTTTCTCTCCTGAGGGTCTTAAAACCCATGGGAGGAAAAATGTGCGGGAGCTCAGTGCTTGTTGAAGGGAGTGATTGAGCCTCATTTAAAGTGTAGGCTTAAATCAAAGACATGTGGAATGGATAGGGCCCAAGTGACTTGTCACAGTCAGATATCATCAAGAGGAGTCTGTTGTGAGCCAGGTGCCCCTTCCCAGCGAGGGCAATCACTCCAGCAATTGCTGAAAGCATCTTTATTCCAAACAGCTACATTCACAAACACAGAAAGTACACTCAGGGTAGAAAGTTGACCTCTCACTCTGACTAACATCACAGCACACTTTGGTTATGAACCCTTCAGGCTGGTCTCTGGACAGAGGTGCACTCTGGACGTGCGCTTGTTGCCACTCATCCAATCACATTTCCAATTGCCCCAGTCTAAGAGTACACCTGTGCGATCGAGAATCCCAAACTCCTGCAGAGCTCTCACCAGCTTGTTCCCTATTGACTTCTTTCCCACAATTAAGAATAATAGGGGATGCCGTGTTTGTCCTTGAAGGGCTTTGATCCTCTGTTGTCTCAGCCTGGCCCCCAGGGGTTGGTTCGCCACCTGGAGCCTCGGTAGTCTCATCAACTCCAATCTCAGAGAGAGAACTATGGGATTCTACTGGGAAAAATATTAACTCCCCTTCTTCTAAGCTATTGCTCCCTCCAGAGCCCTTGAGCTCTCGTGCGCACCTGGGAATCTTCTCCGAGTGCACATGCACGACAGAGTCCTTCTCACTTACCCACCACCCAGGACAGTAACAGCAAATGGTCCTGCATACCCATAGTGCTTTTGGTTTCCTGGAGGCAGCTGATTGGCTACGGTGTAAACAAGATGGTGGACTAGCTGGTCCTTGGTCAGATTGCATATGGGTCCCCTTATAGGCATACTAGTCCTTACAATCCTTGGACCTTCCTAGTGGAAATGCCAGGCCTCTGGAATCAGCTTCCATGAGTTTTTCATCAACCCCCCCCCCCCGCCGTTCTTTGAAAGCCTTCAGAAAACTCTGAAGACCCACCTCTTTTGACTGGCCACCCATCACGTTACTGTTTCTGTTGGTACACTATGTTTACGTGATTTTACATGCTAATCTACATCTTTATGGCTTTTTATCAAACTCATCTCAACTGATTTTTAATGTATCCCCTTCATGAAGTTTTAATTTTGTGCAGCACCTAGAGAATGTTACCCCCTGAAAGGTTGCCTAAAAACAATTTCAAATAAATTCCGTATACAAGTGTTTTGTTAATTCTGCACAAGCAACTATTTCAGAACTATTTTGCTTCCATGGAAGCCCCCTCTAAATGACTTAACCAAGACTTCATCCTTTTCTTTTGTCATTCATAGTTTGGTTTTATTGTTGTTAAAATTCCTTTCAGGAAGGAGGAAGAGGATATTCAGTCACCTCTCAGGGATTCAGTTTGGGAAAGAACTGAAAAGGCCCAGGAGAAGAATTCCTGGTATGTCTTCTAAGAATTCATCAGCAGCTTCGTGGAAAGGGCATCATCTGCATAGCTTCAGTGGTCAGCAAATGAACTTGAATGGAAATGATCTTAGATCTTGCAATGTATGGCTGTGAAAGCTGGACCATAAGGAAGGCTGAGAGCCGAAGGGTTGAACTCTTTGAATTGTGGTGCTGGAGGAGACTCCTGTGAGTCCCTTAGACCGCAAGGCGATCAAACCAGTCAGTCCTAGAGGAGATCAACCCTGACTGCTCTTTAGAAGGCCAGGTACTGAAGATGAAACTCAAATACTTTGGCCACCTACTGAGAAGGAAGGACTCACCAGAGAAGAGCCTAATGCTGGGAACAATTGATGCAAAAGAAGAAGGGGAGGGCAGAGGATGAGGTGGCTGGATGGGGTCACTGAGGCAGTTGGTGTGAACTTGGGTGGACTCCGGGAGGTGGTGGAGGACAGGAAGGCTTGGAGGAATGTTGTCCATGGGATCACGAAGGGTCAGATGTGACTTCACAACTAGCAAGCAAGCAAGATCTTAGGTCAGAGTGGGTGCAACGTTTGACTACAATGGGGAAGAAACACACCTCAGTTTGTGTTAGATAAGCTGAATTTATCCCGTTCTCACCTCCCAACATGAACACAAATGCAATGTCCATGCTTTTCTGAGCTTCTAGTGTGATTCATGCTACTACTGGATTTGAAAAGGACCTGCAACAGCATGAAAAGGGCACATTTTGTGTAGGCAAACTTTAGTCAGTGGAAGAAACCTGCATGCAGGTGAAAACAGCACAGCAAAGCAGCAGCTTTTGGAAACTGCATGGAGAAGGAACCCCAAATTTCTTTAAAGGCAAGAAGGAAAGAACTCACAACTCAATATGGCCACAGGTTCAAACGAGCTTGGTTGTACACATTGGCAGAACTGGATTTCCATACTTTTGAAGAAAAAAAGCCGTGGATACACAAAAAATAGCACTGCACATAATGGAATTTGCTCCTTGACCAGGACATAGGACTGAAACCTTACCAAAGCAATTGGGCTGTATTCACTGTTTATAAATTTCCAGCCCTAATTGTGTGTAATGATTCAGCAGTTTGAGTGACGTGTGATGTTATTGGTTACCAATGTAATTGTTTGACTGCACTGGGGGTCTCCTGTCAGGACCAATAGGTGGTCTAGAGATGCTTTATTAATTAAATAAGAAATGATTTAAATGTGCTAACAGTACCTCCTGGAGGCTGTGATGCTAGGCCTTCTCGCCCCAGACCAGGGCCTGTTAAATTCAGTGGGATATAACTTCCAAATAGCCTTGTGTAAGATTGTATAGTGATAGATATAAGAAATACAGTAAGAGGCCAATCTTTGTACTTGGTCCAAATGAGCCTATTAGGTGGTCTGAGGAAAGTTGTTCTGTCTCAGTCACATGTAACTTTGGGGATAATAATACTGACATTTTCTTTCAGAATAAGCTCAATCAGTAACAAATCTGCCCTCATCCAGGACCTGATTGTGGATGAGGGGGCCGACCTG
Organism: Varanus komodoensis; assembly: GCF_004798865.1. Taxonomy (NCBI): domain Eukaryota; kingdom Metazoa; phylum Chordata; class Lepidosauria; order Squamata; family Varanidae; genus Varanus; species Varanus komodoensis. The sequence continues at coordinate 2,807,683 of NW_025335606.1, forward strand.
GTCTGCATAACGGAGACCTGGGCGGGAGAGGGGGGGGATGTTGCCCTCTCCCAAGTGTGCCCGCCCGGGTATCTGGTCCAGCACTGCTCACGGCTGGAGGGGAGGGGAGGGGGGGGTCGCTTTGGTATACCGAGCCTCCATCTCCCTCACTGGACTTCCGGTCCCTTCGAGACCAGGGCTGGAGTGTCTCTATTTGGTGTTGGGCGACCGAGACAGACTGGGGATTCTGTTGGTGTACCGCGCACCCTTCTGCCCAACAGTCTCCCTGCCTGAGCTGACGGAGACTGTCTCGGACCTGGTGTTGAGGACCCCCAGGATGTTGGTCCTGGGGGACTTCAATCTCCATGCCGAGGCTAGTCTGACCGGGGCGGCTCAGGACTTCATGGCCTCCATGACGGCCATGGGGCTGTCTCAACATGTCACCGGCCCCACCCATGAACGGGGACACACTCTGGACCTGGTTTTCTCGACAGGGCAGGAAGAGGGTGGTCTGAGGGTGAGTAATTTATGCTTGACTCCCCTGTCATGGTCAGATCACTTCCTGGTGAGATTTATGCTCGAGAGCGACTTCTCCCTCTGTAAGGGTGCGGACCCGATTATGTGGGTCCGCCCCCGGAGCCGGATGGATCCAGAAGGATTCCTGAAGGCCCTGGGGGAGTTTCCGGCTGACAAGACGGGTGCTCCTGTCGAGGCTCTGGTCGAACTGTGGAATGGGGAGATGACCAGGGCTGTAGACACGATCGCTCCTAAGCGTCCTCTCCCACCGGGCAGAGCCCGCTCTTCCCCTTGGTATACTCCTGAATTGAGGGCGATGAAGCAGGTTGGGAGACGACTAGAGCGTAGGTGGAGGAAATCACGAGATGAATCTGACCGAACACACTTAAGAGCCCACTATCGGGCCTATGCTGTGGCGGTGAGGGCGGCAAAAAAGAGATTCTTTTCCGCTTCCATTGCCTCCTCACAATGCCGTCCGGCGGAGCTCTTTCGAGTGGTGCAAGGCCTGGTCCGTCCAGGTCCAAAGGAAGACCTGATTCCACCCTCAAAGACCCGCTGTGACGACTTTGCCAGGCATTTCAGGGAGAAAATCGCTCAGATTCGTCACGAGCTGGACACCACTATTGATTCAGAGGTTTCAAAGGAGACACCAATGCTGCCGTCTGGTCCAGATTTATTGGATGAATTTCAGTTATTGCGGCCCGATGATGTGGACAAGGTGCTTGGGCGAGTACGTCCAACCACTTGCCTTTTGGACCCTTGCCCGTCTTGGTTAATAAATGATTCCAAGCACGGGATTGGAACCTGGATCTTGGAAGTGGTTAACGCTTCTCTGAGGGAGGGTCGGGTGCCGGCCCCTTTGAAGGAGGCGGTAGTCCGACCGGTCCGGAAGAAGGCGTCACTGGATCCAGAGATGGCCACTAATTATAGACCAGTGGCCAACATCCCGTTTCTGGGCAAGGTGTTAGAACGAGTGGTGGCGGGACAACTCCAAGCACTCTTGGATGAAACTGATTATCTGGACCCATTGCAGTCCGGCTTCAGACCCGGGTACGGTACTGAATCTGCCTTGGTCGCCCTGTATGATGACCTGTGCAGGGAGAAGGACAGGGGGAGTGCGTCCCTGTTGGTTCTGCTGGACCTCTCAGCAGCTTTCGATACCATCGACCATGGTATCCTTCTGGATAGGCTTGCGGGATTGGGGGTTGGAGGCACTGCTTTGCAGTGGTTCCGCTCCTATCTCAATGGCCGGTTCCAGAAGGTGGTGCTGGGGGACTATGGCTCTGCGCCATGGCAGCTATGCCATGGAGTACCGCAGGGGTCCATTTTGTCCCCTTTGCTGTTCAACATATACATGAAACCGCTGGGAGAGGTCATCAGGAGGTGTGGGCTGCGGAACCATCAGTACGCTGATGATACCCAGCTCTACCTCTCGTTTTCCACCAATCCAGGTGAGGCAGTGGCTGTGCTGAACCGGTGCCTGGCCGAGGTAATGGGCTGGATGAGGGCCAATAAACTGAAGCTCAATCCAGACAAGACGGAGGTCCTGTTGGTTGGTGGATCGGGCTTCGGAGAGGGTGAATTGAACCTTGTCCTGAATGGGGTTGCACTCCCTCTTAGGGACAAGGTCCGCAGCTTGGGAGTGCTCCTCGACCCAGAGCTTTCACTGGAAGCTCAGGTAACAGCAGTGGCGAGGAGTGCTTTCCTCCAGCTTCGGCTAATTCATCAGCTGCGCCCCTATCTGGAGAATGACTGCCTTGCGACAGTGACACATGCGTTGGTGACTTCCCGTTTGGACTTCTGCAACGCGCTCTACGTGGGGCTACCCTTGAAGACGGTCCGGATACTTCAATTGGTCCAAAATAGAGCTGCCAGGCTGCTGACGGGGACTGGACGTTATGTTCACATGACTCCAGTTCTCCGTCAGCTTCACTGGCTTCCCATTGAAGTCCGGGCCCAATTCAAGGTGTTGGTTATGACCTATAAAGCCCTAAACGGCTTGGGTCCTGGTTACCTGAAGGAGCGCTTACATCCTTATATGCCCAGCCGCCCCCTGAGATCGGCGGGAGAGGCCCTTCTCCGGGAGCCCTCCATGGAAGAAGTTAGGAGGGTGGTTACTCGGAGGAGGGCTTTCTCAGCGGTGGCGCCTAAGTTATGGAATGCGCTCCCCAGAGAGGTCCGCCTGGCGCCGTCGTTATTTGTTTTTCGGCGCCAGGCAAAGACCTTTTTATTTAAGCAGTATTTTAAATGTTAATATTATTGAATTTTATTTGGCCAGGGCGGCTTGTTTTATAGTGTATATTTGTATTTTATTGTATATATTTTAAAATGTTATTTTAAATTTTTTGTTGTAAGCCGCCCCGAGGCTTCGGCGAATGGGGCGGCATAAAAATGTTTTAATAAATAAATAAATAAATAAATTACCACCCACCTGGACTTCTGCTCTACCAGGGTTCAGGACATGGGGAAAAAGGACCCCAGGATTGCTGGTCACTCCTGCTAATCACAGAATTGATCACTTTGCATGGCTGCAGCTGCCTGGAACTCCAGTGCTGAGCCATGAAAATCCAACCCCAGTGCCATTATGGTGTGATCAGCAAGGCCATGTGAGCAGCTCCGTTTTTTAAAATGTGCATACATTGTAGGAGATCTGAGTGTGAAATGCCTCAAGTGACATTAAATAGGAGATTCAAAGATCTGCGCATAGTACTTCCCAGCAGTCCCCACTCTGCAGGCATACAGGCTCCTTATTAAGCTATCTGTGTGGAGACCCTACATGCCCTTCAGAACGCTTGATGTCATCCTAGAGCACCTAAAAGACTATATTGTGTGCCTCCCTCAAGAAGCTGCTTTGTTGCATCCTTCTGAGTTTCAAAGGTGCCATTTCCAAGGGTATCTGGACATACCTGAAGCCAAACTCCCCAATCTTGCTCTGCTGAGAACATCCAATGAGCCCAGGTGTATCAGAAAATGTCAGATTCAGTTTTCACACCCATTTTGAAACACCCCCCTCCAAAATGGTGTTTGGCAGTGACCTCATAGCAAATTAGAAGTCACCCTTGCATCTAGCTCAGCCTTACTGATTCCAAGGCAGGAAGAATATGTGGACATCCAGATGTTCCCATCCTAGGAAGCTGTATCTTACTGAGTCTGATCCTTGGCCCACCTAAGCTCAGAATTGCCAGCACAGACTCGTGATGCTCTCTGAGGATGCAGGCATGTGTTTTCCCAGCCTTTCCTCAAGATGCTGAGAAAAAAACCAAGGGCCTTCTTCATACCAGTCACAGGTTCTGCCACTGAGCCATGGGCCCAATCCTCAGAGCCAACAGTGAGGGATGAGTTGACCTGCAGACCAGAAACTTCTGTCAAGCTATGCCATCCCCATCCATGGTTTATGCTGCTTGGAAGCTGGGCTTGGGACTGGGTGGAAGATCACATTTCAGGGCTCCCTAAGATCTGCCAGACTTAGCATTTCTGATTTAGCCCCAGAATGTTCTCTCTTGGCACCTCATTCTGGCTGAAATCGAACATCACATAAGCAGTGTTTCCCTTGCTCTCCTCCCCCAAGATCCAAATCATTGCCTTCCGAATCTGCTTCTGAAGTGCCCCAAGCCTCCACAGTGGTTTGTGGGGTACAGGAGCAGGAGAGCTTTCTTCCAACTGCTTACGTTCAGATCTCATGGTGAGCACCCAGGTCTCAATCACTGAGCCTTCCTTGTCATATGAGAGGCAGTGGAGCTGGCTTGCACCAACATGAAAACATGGGACTTTTCACACCACGCAGAAGTACACAGGTGGAGGGGAGCTTACCTGGGCAAAGCAAGAATACGGAATGCCGTGCTTTCTCAGAGAGATCCTCACTGTTGTCTGGGCCTTGGTAAGCCCATGATCTGACATTCCAAGCATTCTCTTTCCCTTGCTCGACCATGGGGCTTCTTCCTATCCCAAGACCACTCAAGATGGCAACAAAGCTATTAATTTAGATTGGCAACAAAGCGAATACCTCTGGAGATACAAAGTTCCCAAGGCAGAGCAGCCAGAATATTAAAAACAAAAATCGGAAAATGGCAAGAAAACTGTAAGGCATATGCAACCTTCTCCTTTGTTTTGAGTGAAAATTAAAATAAAAATTAAAGCCAAATAGCATGTAATTGATTTTAATGCAGCTTTAAGAATTGGAGGGGTGAAATATGGGGGGTACAGAAAATATATTATTGATTAATTGGAATTTGGACTCTGGAGGCATCACTTTCCAGTGTGCACCATAAGCATTTAAAAAGACTGCAAGGAATTAACTGTATGCACCCTTCCCTTCTTTCTGGCACTGTGCTCTGAGATGTCTTATCAGGTTTTTTAATATTAATATTAATGAGCAGAATTAACACCAAAGATCAGGGATCCGTGATAGCTTGGAGAACCTGCAAGGACCCTATGGCCTCCCACGGTTTATTATTTTTTAATCAAAATAGCTGACTTGAAGGCAGGAAAATGAAAGAACCAAGCCTTTTATGATTCTACAACGACTCAAATTAAAATGATCTATACTTGCATAATTCCAACAAACCATTTTGTGCTAGTTAAAAACAGTTAAAATGGCATAAAGGCATGATTTAAGGCCTGCCATTCCTGCTTCTTAATGAATGGTTTATTTTACGCAATGTTCTTCGTTATCACTGGAGACATTTGGCAATACAAACCCAGATGACTTTCCTAACATTATGTGTGTACTTGCTAACCGGTGTTAAGAAAGTTGAGCCACCTGCTTTTGGACTAAATAAAATATTAATTTAAACTGATTCAGGGATTCCCCAATCTAGGTTGATGGCGTGTGTTCGCTCTGATGAGATTCCCAGGCGCACACAAGAGATGGAGGGTTCTGGTGGGAATGATGGCTTAGGCTTAGAGGAGGGGAAGTGGAGAGCTGACCCAGCCGTAGCTCAGAATTCTCATTCTGACACTGGAGTTGCTGAGACTAGTGCCCAAACTCTCCTGGTGAGCCTGGAGAGCCAGGAGTTTGGGACTAGCGCCCAAACTCTTCGGGTGAGCCAGCCCGAGCCAGCGCTGGATCAAAGCACTTCGAGGACAACCACAGAGCCCCCTCCCACTCCTGACTGTGGGAAAGAAGCCGGTGGAGAACCGGTTGGGGAGGGTTTCTCAGGAGACTTGGATGCACTGGCCCATTGACGGACTTGCCTGCTGGGTCAACTGGAGATTCAGTGGGAGGAGCAGTTGTGTGCCCACGTCCACAGTGCACCCCCCTCCAGACACTGGCCCTAGAGGCTTCTTAAGCAAAGCTTGGGGTGACTGGGGTCAGAGCGAGAGGTTAACTTTCTAGCTGGAGTGTGTGTTTCGGAGCTTGTGAATACTTTGTAGCTGTATGGAATAAAGACTCTTCGAACAACAATTGAAGTGCGTGCCTCCTTGGGAAGGGATGCCAAGCTCACAACAGTTACTATGCAGATAACTAAGAGACATTCACAAGCACACCTGTCCAAACAGACAGGCCTTGCCTGGTTCTCCTGTCCTGCTCAACATGATTTAGATGAGGCACTGAGGGAACATTTACTGAAATGGTGGTTGGTCTGAAGATCCAGGAGATCTGTTTCTGCTTTCCATTGGTCCACAAAGCTCACTAGGTGACTCTGGACTTCACTTTCAGGTTAGCCCATCTCACACAAGGAAAAAAAGGGTGGAATATGCATGCAATGGGAGGAGGAGAGGGAAGGGGAAGGCTTGGACTACATGATGTCTGAGATCCAACTGAACGATTCCATGCTTCCATTTTAAACCTGCTCGCACTCTCCTCTTCAGCTCAATATTCCAGTCCTTGTGCCTGCTACAATACGATGGGATAGCCAACGAGTAGCTCATTTCCTTATATTTACCAACATAGTCAAATATGAGGAGAGATTCTAGATTAGGGTTCCTCAGCCTGGTTGCCCTCCACGTGTTTTATTTTATTTATTTATTTTCGGATTTATATCCTGCCTTTTCCCTACAAAGGGCTCAAGGCAGCTCACATCATTCTTCTCCACCATCCTATCCCCACAACAACAACCCTGTGAGGTAGGTTGGGCTGAGAGCCTGTGACTGGCCCAAAATCACCCAGCTGGCTCCATGGCTGAGCGGGGACTCGAACCCAGGTCATCTGAGTCCCAGTCCCGTGCTCTTAACCACCACACCACACTGGCTCTCCTATGTTTTGGCCTGTAACTCCCAGATGATCTGACAAATGCTCATTCTAGCTGGCAGATGATGGGAATTTAAGTTCAAAACAGCTGCAGGAAACCTGTTTGAGGAAGCCTTTAGGAGTATATGCCATGGTGCACAATGTGGGAGAAGAATGGATAGACTGAAATGTGACTCCACCCAATATAACTGATGAGATATAAATTCAGAATTGACAAGACGGGAAAACCTGGCACAAAATAAACTGATAGAGTTTCCTGACACATTGTGCACTGTTTGTAAGGATTTCTAAAAGAGAATTAAATGAATTCATAGAGGCAAAGTGGCTATGTCTCACAATTTTGGTGGCTATGTCAAAACATTGTATTCAGAAGGAGCATGCCACTGGATATCCATTACTGGGGGTAAAAATAGGATACAAGAACAAATGCCTTAAAGCTGGTGCAATTTCTGGAGTCAAAACTCTGTGGAAAACATGATCCAGGAGTACATGAGAACCTATGTAAAAACAACCAAACTGAGTCAGATTGAGATCCATCTGGTCTATCACTCTGTGACAGGCCGGTGAACCATGGGGATAAACAGAGTTCTGGTCTGGTCAAGATGCTATCATAAGACGATTGCTTTCCTTTTCAAACACAAGCATGGATGCTTTACCTATGTCCTAGATCCAGATGACTGAAAAACATGAGGGGTCCCTCTTGACCAGCACTTCAGTCCTCGAATGGACGACCCACAAGCAGGACCTCCTGGTCTTGCTCACCCACAACTACAGCATAGAAGTATATGACCTCTGATAGTGGAAGTAGCATCAGAGCAAATAGCATTAATATCTTTATCTGCTGCAAATTTGTCTGATCCCTTCTATACCTGTCCAGATTGGTACCTATCATTCTATCCTGTGGCAGTGAATTCTTGTGACAAAAAATGCCCCTTTCACTTTATCATTTTCCATGTATGATTTTGTACTCCTCTGCCATGTCACTCCTTACTAACTGTTATTTCTGAACTAGAAAGTCCCAGATATTGTAACCTCTCTTGTCCCGTCCCGTCCCATCCCTTTCTCAGATGTGTTAAGTTCTACATGTCTCTGATTTTATTTTCTACCTTGTTCAGATGGACTTTTCTGATATGCAGATTCTTAGCTTCTCATTTGAGTTCTGTCGAAGTACATTGATCTGTATCTCTTTTCAACAAATCCTCAAAGAATACCACTATGGATTGTAAAGTCTGGTTCAAACACCTACAACTACCTGGTAATCCCCACAACATCAATAGAGGATTTGGCCCTTAAAATATCCCGCCATTACTCTCCAAGAAGCTCCAGGTCCATGGACCATCAATAAGGTCGCCAACAGCATTTGGCCAAAGGGTTTGCAGTATGCCTCAAAGCACCATGGGATGTTCTGCCCTCTAAAATTTACAAAGTGTAAATTCGTGCTAAATATCCTGAAGTGATAGTGGCAAGAGATTATCATGAATTTCAAAGAAAGGGTGTACTGAATCTTCAAAAATGCAAACTGGAGTATGCGGTGTGTGATAGTTTGCAGTTCCCTTTTGTAAAAGCAAATTTCATGATCCCGATTTAGATTGCTGGCACTTTGTACTTGCTTTTCATTCCCTCACAGCATCCCCTAAAGGGGGATGAAGGACCATCTTGTATCAGACTGACAGTTTATTTCATCCTTCCTTCTGCATTGGTGACATGAGAAATCCCAATTAGCCGGAGACCAGAAGGTGAATACCACAATGCCACATATTCAGTGAAATTTGGCTACTAGGATGCTCCCAAAACTACAGATTTGTGGGCAGTTTCGATGAAGGTTCAAATGGTGATAGGGAAGGGGTTGGGACATTGGACAGGGACCAGCCAGGCAAGATTCAACTCCCCACTCCGCCATGGGAAACCCTGGGCTAGTCTCAGCCCAACCTCCCTCACAGGTTTTGTGAGGATGAAATGGACTCAAGGAAGAAGATCAAGTTGCTTTTCATCCCTTGCAGGAAAAAATTGTGTGTGTGTGTATTTGCAAAGTATACCTTTAAAAACCATGCCCAGACTGAAGGCAGGGAGCCAAAAATATTGGTGAACACAGTTTGAAGTTTGCCTCATCCCTTCTCTATGCTCCCAACAGGCCCACAGACATCTGGGAATCATGGACAGAGTGTACCATTCCTTTCTTTTCAGCAAATATCCCCTGCCTTGGCTATTTCAGAAGATCCAGCTGCCTTTAAACTTTTTAAACTGAAATAACGTAGCCACCGCAGCATGCATTCAGGAGCTGGGAATATTATTTTAATTCTCAAAGGCATTACAACTTCCCATTATGGACTGTAATGGCAAGCAATTTTGTGTGTGTTATGTCGGTTTGCTAGGCAGAGCAATTTGGGTACTTTCATAGACTGATGGATTCGAAAGCCAAAAGGGACCATTATCAGCATCTCGGGTGACCTCTCTTGTAACATAGGTCATAAAAATTCACCTAGTAATTTCTGGGTCAAGCCCAGCCTGACCTCAAGGTTAAACTTTAGTAAAGCTGGGGGGGGGGGGGTTGGTTCCCATTTCAAATTACGATAAAGGATCTCTGTGCTGCGACTGTGTAGCTGTTATGTTTGCCTTTGTGAAATGCCCTCAGTGAACTGTCTGAAAAAAAAATCTGCAAAAGGAATTTGCTATGGGACAGAGAGCATGATTGGAAAGCATAGAGATTTTTCCTTTTTGTCTCAGCTGGTGGTATTTTGGCTGACCTACAATAGACACCCCCTCCCCTGCAACACTAGGGTTTATAACAAAGATGCTGACATCTCCGGAAAAGGCCCATGTGGCTGTTCCTCTAATACGATCGCATTATGCCAAGTTTGCAAGAATACATATTATTTAAAGGCTGGATTTACTGTTTGGCAGTGCCCGAGCTTGATAGTACCTTGCATAAATGATCATCTTTGGGTCACATTTCATGCCTGCGTAATGATATGTAAATGCGACACTTTCCCTCTTGGAAAACTCTCTAATGAGCCAAAGGGCCAAACATGTACCGCAAGTGCATGATTCACACCTCTGCCTCTCGCTTAATTTCTCCAAATGCGTTTTGCATTTTGATCGTGCTACCCCCTGCCTGCTCCCTCCAAAAATTGCAGCATCAAGGGCCGGAGCGGAGAGCAAAAGAGGCATACGTGTTGCACAGAGCAAGGAGGGGGGTTGTTTTAATTGTTTGGGAGTGACAGACAGCAAGGAAGGATGGTTCCCGGCATCTCCCCAGAATGCAGAAACCATTTGTAGACTGCCGTGCTTACAAGATGCTGATGTTTATGCCTGGTTGTCTCTTTTCATGCATTCCCATTTGCTGCATGCTTGCATCAGTTGCAGTGTCCTTTCCTGGGCAAAGAATCAAACGAAATGAGCCCTGATCATATCTTTACAGGTCCTGCTTTGGAGGTAGCATTTAGCAAGGTGGAGAGACTGGCAGCTCTTCCCCTGATCTCTTGAGTATTCCCTAGGAATCTGTATATGTCAATTCTTTTTGTTGTTGTTGTTGGTCGCAAAGCCATGCCCAACCCATGACAACCCCATGGACAACATTCCTCCAGGTTCTCCTGTCCACCATCCCCCGGAGTCCACCCAAGCCCACTTCCACCGCCCTAGTGACCCCATCCAGCCCCCTCATCCTCTGCCATCCCCCTCTCCTTTGGCCATCAATTGTTCCCAGCATCAGGGTCTTCTCCAGGGAGTTGTTTCTTCTCATTAGGTGCCCAAGTATTTGAGTTTCACGTCAATTCTACCCATGCTTTAAGCAATCCAGTGTCCACATTTGGTGTACCCATTCACTCATGGGAGTGACTACTCAGAACAGAACCCCAAAGCAAAAAGATAAACATTAGTGATATACGAGTGGGCCTTTTCTGGATGCACAAAAACAAGTCAGTTGTCAAAATGCTCTTATACTTTTTCAAGGTGGCCAAGTTCGGAAGATCATTTTTACCACTTCCGGGGTGTGGAAAGGAATGAGTGAGGGATCCATTCAGGGGCGGGAATCTGTCATTCCCGAGGCTTAGCTTCCTGGAGACCAGTCCACTTTGCTACAACCCAGAGTTGATTTCCTGGTGACCATGCCCAGCATTCTCAGGATGGTCACCAGAAACTGAGCTCCGAGCTCTGTCCAAGCACTGGATGGCATCTGTCTCCAGCATCAGCCACTTTTTGAGCAGTTGCAACTGATGCTGGAGAAGGATCATTATGAGGGGCTTGTCACTGTTATGACCACTGCAGAGGGTTGTGCGCCTGGGGGTCCATAAGTGTTCATGGACTTCACCATGGCTTGGCTCCCTTTGGAAGACTGGGCCAAGCACAAGAGGAAGTTCCTGAATACTTGGGGGGTTGGATTCCAACAGGGTTCATCCCAACCCTCGCATGGGAGAGTAGGCTCAACATTCCAGGTGCATGTCCCAGGAGCTGCTGCCTATCTTCTCCTTCCCTCAGAAGTCCCCATGGAATGATGCTGCTTCACGTAATTGCAGAATTCAGAGGAGACTTCTGGCCAGCAACTGTCATGAAGAGAGCAGCTGTGAAAGAAGTGCGCAAGGAAAGATCTGAGAGGAACTCTCCTGGTATGTCCAATTTCAAGCTCCTGCTCTCTGCCATGTTCTGCCTGAGGGTTCCCCACAGGCAACTGACTGGTCACTATGAACAACAGGACGCCAGACTAAATAGGACACTGGTGTGAAATAGCTTGGTTTTCTCCATGTTTTGGATCAGGAAAGCTAGGTAAATAATAAATGTGCAAAGAGAAGGAGGTGTAAAGTTTGACTCCCACCTTCCACCCTCAAAATTTAAGAGAAGAAGCCCAGACAAGAAGGATCAGGCAGAAAGTAACAGACAGCACTTTAAGTGTTTCAGCAATGCCTGTCTCTGGAGTAGGTTCTGGGGGGCCAACCCAGATTGCAATTGTAGCATGGGGAGGAGAGGGGCCATAAAGATCCAGTTTTCCCACCACAACTCCTACTTTAAGCTAAAGTTAGCAGAAGAGGATGTAGCTGCTAGATAGGGATCATAGGTAAGTGCCTGTTTTGACCCAGATCTGCATCTTTTCTCATTCCTGTGCACCTGAGGCCTTGCATTTCTATAAACAAGTTTTTTTTAGGTGGCAGTGTCATCATGGAATTGAAACACATTATTATGCTCATGCAGTGAATTACTATGAAGATGCTCCCATGTACAGACAGCTGGTATTTGCCTTATCTGGGAAATATCACCACCCTGAGACATTGTGAAGGGTGGGATATAAAAGCTTTGAACAAACAAACAAACAAACAAACAAACAGAATGTCTTGGGAACTCACTGGCTTCTAAATGTGGGTAATGCCAATTCTTGTCACAGGGTAAATAGTTCCGTATGAAATTGATAAGGTAGTGTTTCCTTTTGCCAGCATTAGTAAAACAGAACAAAAACTCTCTTTGGGGGCAAAGACCAGAAGGAAGACATGATACTGTTGGGATCATAGTGGGCGTTACTAGAACTTGAGAAGAAACAGCTTGTCTTTATTCATCCTTTTCTCATTCTTCTCAGAAACTGTAATTCCTTTGCACAGGTTAGTATCATTGGAAGAAGATCGAGCTGGTGACTGAGTCATTAAAAGTTGGCATTTGAGTCATTTAAGAAGAACATATAGGTGATGATTATTGAAGAATATTCTTTTCCTGATGACCAAAGCACAAGGGTCAGTTACCTGGTATTCTATCAGAGAGACACAAGAGGGTCAGAAATGCAAAATAAACCCCTGTCAGGAAGAGGTTTTGTGTAAAGATTATTGTAGAGGCAGATGTTTTGACACCAGATGTTCTAAAAAGAAACGAGGGCAAGGTAACCATGTACAAAAGTAGCCAGATGTTTCCCGCTAAGACCATTTATTTATTTAAAACATTTGTATGCCGCCCAGTTGTGCCACAGCACCTCTGGGCAACACACAGTTACAAGAAGAAAAAACACAATAAAAACACAATAAAAACCAACAACACATTAAAAATGAAATGACAATAAGCTACAAGCAAAACATACAAAAGGAAGGTCTTATGACATTAGTTATTAACTTTTTTTAAAAAAAGGCAGGTCTTGCCTGGTGCCAAGAGGAAAGTAAGGAAGGCGCCAGGTGAATCTCCTTGGGGAGGGCATTCCAGATGTGGGGAGCAGCTGCAGAAAAGGCCCTGCTCCTCGTGGCCATCCCTCTCACCCCCCTAAGGGACACCTCACACAGGAGGGCTCCCTGTGCAAATTTCAAAGGCCAGGGGGACACATACGGGTGCAGGCGCTCCCTAAGAGAAGATTTGCTGCCACTAATCATTAGGAGAAGCCAAACATTAAAGGCGCTCTGCATGGAGACTGTGGCAGCTGGTGCTGACTGGAGATGGGCTCACTCCGTACTCTCAGTATTAAAGAGGTTCAAGGAAATGAATTGGCTTGCTGAAGTTGCCCGTGTCCCTCACAGTCAGACAATGAACAAGAGAGCCCTTTTCGTTCGTTGTGTTCCCAGCATTTTGATGACAGCAAAAATGCAGGATGTGTCTAATTTCCTTAATTGGAACACAGACCTGGGCAAAGCGTCATTGCTGCATCCCATCCGAAGTGCCCCCAACTCCTTTGTTTCTGTACAGCTCATCCACACCCACCCACCCGTAGCGCACCTGCTCTACTTCACCTGATGGTGCTGGACACATCAGAAACAGTCCCGCGTTCTTGGAGCTCCCCACCCTCGGTGTCCTGGCTCCCAAGACTCCGCTCTTTGCAGCTCCACCACCAGAAAAATGAAAGCAAAACAGAATCCAAGAGCTTCTTGGAATCAAAGCATGAGATGCTCCGGTTTCAGTGGTTCCTCAGCTCACAAACGCCTCGGTTCATGACCAAATCGGGTCACAAACAAAAATGTCAGAAAAATTTTTACTCTGGTCATGAACTCCGTATCTGGTGATGATCCAATCGCACCCGTCTCCCCCCACCCCGAGCACGCCTACAATCGCACCTGCCTATGGCCACGATCGCGGTCACAGTGGTGCTCGGGGTGGGGGGAGATGGCCGTGATCTTTGTTGTTCTTTGCCACTTTTCTTCACATTTTTCTGATTTTTAAAAAAATGGTAACAGAACGGATTAACCTTCTTTACATTGAACCTTCTGGGGAAATTTGACTTGGCTCACGACCAGTTTGGCTCACGACCAGAGTCCTGGAACGGATTAAGTTCATGAGCCAAGGTACCACTGTATTTATCATTTCTTGCTGCTTCCTGATCCTCTCACTCATACAGCCCACATGAGATGGACGTTCCCTGGAAACTCTCTGAAGATCTGCTGAATTCTGTCATCACATGGATGTTCCTCTCTTCTTGGTGATGTACAAACATACACAAATGAAGAAAGAATGGGGCTAGAGCTTAGCAATAGGATGGCATTTCCTTCCATTACATATAGGATTGCTGCAGAATTGAGCAGAAAATCATGGAAAGTGAACAATGAACACCCTCTTTGCATGAAAAGCAGGCAGGTTTCTTCTAATACTTACCATCAAAAATGCTACCTCTTCAGATTTTCATATTCTCATAGGGTTGGAAAATATTACCAATATTTGCATACTTGTAGGAAGGTGATTTTTTTGTTTTTTGGTGGGGGCTCAGGGTTGGGAAAAGAATTTAATTGACAGATAAAAAGGATGTAGAAAGGGTAATTTCATTTTCCATCAGAAGAAGTGAGGTTTTATGTTAGGAATTAAATTAACAGCACATGAAATTGGCTTTTTCCTAAGTTCATATTTTTTTTAACTTTTTCACTTTTCAATAAAAATAGAAAAGGGGGAGGAAGACCCCAAACTAAGGTAGAGATATAAAATGGTGACGACAATGAACAAAGACTATAAAACTTCTACAGGGCCCTGTGCTTTCGCTTTTTTTTCCATTTGCTTTGCACTTTCTACCAGCAAAGGAGTAAAAACTGACAGTTACAAATTTTCCTGGATCTTGCTGTCTGATGTTCAGTCTTTCAGTTCCATCTGGTTTGGATTCTTTTTCCTGCTCCAATTTCCCTCTTTCCTATTGGTTTGTAACTTCTCTGCAGGTTGTGATTTATTATGCATGTATCTGTGAACACACACACACAAATTTCACACACGTGTGTGTGTGCATGCATGCTTGTGTGAGTGTAATGGAATACCCATAATTGAGCATCAAAAATAGTATTTTTAGATAAAGCCGTCTCCACGTTTCCCTGCAATATGATGGATCTGCTACAAGACTGCTGCTGGTTTTATGTATTCAAACAAAACAATCACAAAGGATACATGATTTAGTCAAAGCAGGTGGAACTTGATTAGCTCATTAAAGGCAGAAAAATATTTTACTTGCCTGTTACCTATTGAGTAACATGGTTCCAGGGATGCAGCCTTCAAAGATAAAAGGACTTCCGAGCCACTATTATGACAATGTCTTCTGAACAAAAATGGCCAAGAATCTGTTTTAATAAGCATTTATCAAATTCGATTTTCCCATATTTGAGAGAAACCAACAACCTTGAGCTTTAAAGTGCAATGTAATAATAATATTAATAATGATTCATAGTAATTAATAATATGTAGCAATAATGCATATTATTGAGTGCAGGAGAAATTGAAATGGAAACATCCATCTAGGCTGATGGCTTTGAGTGCGTGGCTCTTAAGAATCTGGATGCTAATTATTTGTTAACACCACCCCCCTCTGGTATATTTTTCAACCACAATTCACCCACAAGTGCTGAATTGTGATTGTCCCCTGCTTTTAATGAGAGGACCTTATTACTGATGGGTTCAATATGTTTCTCGACTTGTGGGGAATCATTGCATGATCCAGGGGCCCATACTTTGTGCCACTGCAGGTTATCTATCTGCAGATCTGTTGTTTAGTCGCAAAGTCATGCCCAACCCATCACAACCCCATGGACAGCATTTCTCCAGAATCTCTTGTCCTCCACCATCCACACCCACACCCACCACCCCAGTGACTCCATCCAGCCACCTCATCCTCTGCCATGTCCTTCTCCCTTTGCCATCAATCATTCCCAGCATCAGGCTCTTCTCCAGTGAGTCCTTCCTTCCCTTTAGGTGGCCAACGTATTTGAGTTTCATCTTCAGTATCTGGCCTTCTAAGGAGCAGTCAGGGTTGATTTCCATTAAGATTGACTGGTTTGATCTCTTTGTACAATCTGCAGCTAGAAATGGCTAAACCTTTTTCTCTGCTTATCCTGTCTTCTGATGCAGCACAGAGATTCTGGAGCCAGGACTGTGTGCCTAGCCATAGGAGAACATGCATGATCACCGGACAAACACCACAGAGACCAGACCATATATAATACTATTGCTATTATTAGCGGATTATGGTTGTATTGCACCTGTGAATCAACAATAACAGCATGATGGAGTTGGTCCAAATCCTTTTGACTGACTCCAAAACTGGAGAAAATGTAAAGAAGTTTGGTATAGTGGTTAAAAAAGCACAGGTTTGGGACTCAGGTGGTCTGAGTTCCAGTCCCTGCTGAGGCATGGAGCCCAGTGGGTGGCTGTGGACCAGTCCCAAACTCTTGGGCCAACCTTTCCTCACAGGGTTGTTGTGAGAATAAGATGGAGAGAAGGAGAATGATGTAATCCACTTTGAGTTCTTGAAGGAAGGAAGGAAGGAAGGAAGGAAGGAAGGAAGGAAGGAAGGAAGGAAGTGGGATGTAATCTAATAAATAAATAAGTATGTATTCAGCTCCACTGAGATACACCCAGGAAGTCTGAAGTCTAATCCATTGTCATGTCTTCAGAAAATTGAACATTTTTTTTTAGTTTAATGTTCCAAAATAGCACCACAAAGTTCAAATGTGCACATCATGCAATAATTCCTTTAGTTTCTGGAGCAGAGAGCAGTCAGGTTGCTTTCAACATATGCTCACTTATTTTCTCCGCCTAGAACAATAAGGACTAGGATCTGAGAAGATGGGGTTATCTCCTTTTGCTGACCTAAATGTTTTTTCCCTCCTCAATATGAAACAAATGCTGTCACTAAGATACATCCTTGTCTTACCTTTCTGCTGATAAGAACATTTCAGGATAAGGAAAAGATACTGCTTTGTGCAAAAATAGAAACACGGGGTTTAAAAAAATGGTGTGGATGGAAGAGCAACATTCGTGAAATCCCAGGGTCACTAAAGGCAAGCTGAATGGAAGTGTGATTCTTTGAAATTTTGATGAAGATCTTTAAAAATGGAATATGCAGTTGCCTCAACGGTCCTTTAATTTGCCATAATCATCTCCGATAGATCGGTTGATTTGCACTCAGTCTTCTTCCATTTAAGTGGCGACTGAATTATTTGTAAACAGTTAAATGGTACATTCTGAGATGCATTGACATTTTTTCTCTGTGCTCATCACCAGATAGCATCTTCTTTAGAGTTCCTTTTATTGCCTCTAGAAGAATTAATGCTATTTAGATGTTGTTGAGGGCACAATTTTGTTGGGATGTCTGAAACTTTCCAGGCTCAGAGAATTGTGGACGTCCTATAAAGAATGGAAGAGCAAGGAGACCAAAACCGCCTTTACAACTGTCCCACTCCACAAAAAACCAAGAGATGCAATTCCATGCGTGTTTAGATGGAGCATGACTGGAGAATAAGAGGTCAGAAATTCTCACTATGCCTCTCACCAAGAAACCACTCTGAATGCCAGGATTCAAAGTTGGCTGATTTAATTAATTTATTTAGTTTGCATTTTTCTATACCATCATTCATTAAAAATCACATGCAGGTTTTTACACACACACAATTGAGAAGCATTGAAATCAACAATAAAACAATTAAAAACACCTTAATGCCATTACTTATTAAAATTATTAAAATACTAATTAACAGTTAAAATAGGTAAATAAAAAGGTTTTGGCCTGGTGCTGGAACAAATAAAGCATCAGTGCCAGGCATGCCTCTCTGGGGAGCAAGTTCCTGTATTGGGGTGCTGTGGAAGAAAAAGTCCTTCTCCTCAAATAGCCCCCCTCACCCCTTTCAAGGACAACCCTTGATCTGAATCCATTTCAGATTTCTTGAACATTTCTATTGAAGAAGGCAGAAGCATTGTTCAGGATTTAAGTTTTTGGTACTATTCCACCCAAATTCACACATCTCTGGGATGGAAGGAATTTGAAATTAGCAAACCCTTGTGGGAGAAAGCCACATTTACTGATGTGTCCAACCATGTCTAGGGATTGAGTGCTTAACTCTTAAAATGTTGAGTTTGGACCATTATGTGTATCAAGCCATGTTGGTACCAAATGAGGGCTGGCACCTCTTTTTTCAGAGAAGGTCCTTGGGCATTGCAGGCAAGGAGGCAGATTTACTCCTTCTCTGTTGGGAATAATTGCATCTATTGCATTTGACTGGTACAGATGGGTGAGGATTTCATGTTGGTTCCAGGGTATTTTTGATAAGACTTTACCAACACCCACAACTACCTTTATGTTACCTACAGAAAGAACTTGCTCTTCAGAAAGAAAACGAAAGTGGGAAAAATGAAAGAGACAGATTCATCCATCCCCTAATGATCACTATCAAGTGCCAGAAGTTTGTAAAACTTCTGTTAAAAAAATACAAAAGACAAGACTTTGAGGAATTTCCTAGTTATCTTCTCCACTCCAGTGACTTTCAGTTCTGCCACCAAATTGAAATGCAGTTTTCTGAACAATAATGTACTTTTGGGGAACATCACAAAAGAAGATTTTAAAAGCATGAAAAATGCATTTCCCTTATGTAATCAGAAAAAACAACACCACCATAAATTATAATGCAATATACAGTCCAATTCTTTCATTCAGAGCCCTTAAATGGTATGTGCTGATTAAGCTCTTAGTCACTGATGTTAAATGTCTAATGAAAAGACTTTGAATGTGGTTTAACCCATATTAAAAACCCCACTGGTGCCCCTGGAATTAAAAGAGAAGACGACAATTAATCCCATTCTTTGTTCCTTTAATACGTTTTAATAAATTATGCTGCATCTTCCTAATACATTTAAGTCATAGAGAAAAATGCCAAATGATTTGCAACTTTCAAAAACAATGGGGTGTGGTAGGGGAAACCAATGTGAACAGTAAAATGTAATGAATTCAGTGCACGGCATTTCTTCAAAAGGAGCAGATGCATTTGGGGCATTTCTCTCCAATTACACTTGTATACAATGCGAGCGGGCACACTTGAGAGTTGTTTCTCCATTTATCCTTGGGTGCTCCTTAGGAAAAGCTTGGCTGTTCAAATTTTTCAGGTGTTGCAAGTGTATGGTCCTCCTTGGAACGATCACCAGCCACAGGCCGATCTCCTTGCCAAAATGTCCTTTATTGCTTGCAAGTACAAATCACCCAGAATGCATCTCTGAGCATTCACAGAGCAGGTCGTTGAACCCAATCTGGAGTTTATCTCCAGGAACGCTCCTTATGAGCTTGTCTGGGCTCCATCCCTTTGGGAAGGGCTTTCTGAAGGTGAGCAGGCCTCCTCTCCACATGCTGTTCATTCAATGAGGTCTCCTGCCTCTGATTATGCTTTGCCATGCGGACAACAGTGGTGAGCACGGCTGAATTCCTCATCCTCAGAGACCCTTCTCACAGGCTGTACGTCTTGGCCATTCCCAGGAATTGCCTGGCTCGACGGAGTGCCTAGCCCTGAGATAACCTCCTCTTGCTGCTTCTCGAGGTGCAGCTCAACATGTAAACAACCCACACGTTCACGAGCAATAAAACTAAAGTCCTTTATTGCTACTTGTCTACAAGATTTACAGCTCAATAGATAAGCTCTTCTGTTGAGGTCTTTGGAATGCAGATGTTAATCCTCTAGTGGTGTCTCTCCCCGAGCCCACGTGGGACTAGCTCTCTTGGTCCCGCCTTTCATCCCGCTGACATAACAAGGCCCGCCTTTGCTCGTATCTTCTCAGACTTCTACGATTGGTTGCTAGGGAAAAGTCTATTACGCCCCCTGCGTCTCCTGGGTCATGTGCAGGAAGTTCAGCGTCAGTGGGAGGAGGGACAGCCTGCTCTGACTCTCTGAGTAGAACTGGCGGTGTCTTTCCCCTCGGGGCTCTCTTGCTTGGATGTGGGCTCGGGTGTTTGCTCAATGGGCAGGGAGTCAGGCGGAGGTGCAGCCATCTGCTCAGTCACCCCTAAGCCAGGTTGCGGGGTTGGCTTTTGGATACAGGGTCCCAAGCACAAGACCTCCTCGTGAGGTGCTGCCTCTGTCGGGGCTTCAGGCATGACACTGCTGCATCTTAGGAGCTTCAGCTAGGCCGTCCTCCCCAATCTCCCTGTAGCATGCTTCACTTTCCAATTCTGATTCATTGTCTGGAAAGCAACCAGCTGTCTGCAGGCTCCATTGCCCAAGACTGCCACCCTTCCTAGTCTCGTCTCCAAGTGCCAAAGCATACAGCACACAGGAGCTGTTCTGCCTGAGATTAAAAGACAGCAGGTATGTCTCTCGGAACCAGGATGGAAAAGGAGGGGCTGCTGCCTTCCCGCTCAGACTTGAACTGGCCACCATGGGGATCCAGAGGTGGACTGGACAGGCCTTTGAGTGGCTCTCTCATGTTTCTTCATATAAGCATCTCCCTTGATAGAATACAGGTATTGGCACTGGTGAAAAATAATTCAGCAAGAATTGCAAGAAGCCCCTCTGGTCAAATTCAAAGGTGAAATGAAGTGAGTTGACATACCATGTCTTCTCTTGTTGTGGCATTCTTCATTCACAGTTTTTGTTATCTTCTTTGATACTTTGTGGTTTGCCACCTTGTGTACAGGAGAGAAGAGGCAGTTTTAACTGTTCGAAATAAATATACAGGAAATAAATTGTATGTTGACTTTTGCTGGCTAAGTTCAGCCCACATCACCCTTTTGCCCTATAATTTCTATTACACCATATTGTTGTTTTTTGCCTGTGACTCCATGAACACTATTGGCTGAAGTGTGTGCTTTATGTGAAAAAGATCAGGGGACCAAAACTACTCCAAAACTTCTTGTTGGGAGCTGGGTTCCCTCTCTCTTGCTCTCGAAGAGCAGACATAAAATTGTCATTTGCATAAAATTATTTATGTCCAACATATAGCCCATAAACTAGTAGCCAGCAGAGGAACAGTCTCTGAGCATTCAACAGAGCAGTTTGTTGAACCCAAACAGGAAACTATTTCTGATAACCCTCCTTTTCAGTAACCTGGACTCTGGAGACGGATAAGCCTCTTAGCTGTATGTAGACCTTCTAGTTAACTAGCCCTTTCCTCCAAGCACCACATCATGATATGAAGGATCGGACAGGGTACCTCAGGTCCTTTCACATGTTCCCTCCTGGAACTTCCTGTCAGTTCTGAAGTTTGCCTGAACACCAGGAGACAGCAGATTTGAGATGACCTCTCCTTCTTCTGCCATCTCTATGTCTACCAACCTCACTTCCCAGCCCTCCTCATCTGAAGAGTCAATGCTAGCTTGGCCCTGGAAAGCGCATCAAGACTCATGGCCTCTTCCACTCCCAACATCCCCATGCATCATCCAGCATGGATTTTTCTGGGGGAGGGGCAGGGCAGGGATTTGCCAGGACAGTTTTCTCCTTCACAACACTTTCCCCATCCATTTGAGAATGCGTTGCTCTGATAGTTCCTACAAAATAGACTCTGAACTCAAACACACTCTGGAGATGGAACCGGGAAGGAGGGCTGAATGCCAGCACTCTGAGGCAGTGAGTTTTTGACCCTGTCCTGGTCATGGCCCATCCTTTAAGAACTCATCAGTCTATTTGTTCCTATTATTAGGAACAGAATGGAATTGAGGGATTGTATTCAAAAGCCATTCCAGTGGCCCCACACCCTTGAAACTAATGCTTTCATGAATGCCTTTGGGAGTAAGAAAATGGCTCCTGAAATTAGTCTTTTGGACTTGGGCCTGGAACACATACTGCAGGGCCTCCCTTTTATGAACCTGAGCAAATTCTGATACATTCGGGATTGGGAAGCTTTAGGAAGCTTGCCCATCACGAAGGATTAGAAACATGGCTGTGCATGTGTGTGAATGGACCATGTCAATTTATACATCTGTTGAAGGTCATATAACAGATGAGGTCAGAATATATGATGCCTTTCTGGTGGCCGTCCTGGACAGTCTTCAAGGTCAGTCCCACATTTTTCAAGGGAGAGACAACTTAGCTGAACGCTCTTACAGCGGCTGAGGCTATTTTCTGGTTGTCCCTTGTGTGGTGCTTATGGTTTCGATGGGGAGCATGGGCTAGAGTGCAATGCAGTACACCTTTAGCTGATAATAAGTGCCGTGGAGCAGAGTATGGTTTGCCACACTACCATAGAATGGCAAAGATGCATCGGACCGGGTTACATTTTCATCGAGAGATCCTCCAGCTGAAGGGATTGACAAAGAATGCCAGGGACACTGCAGAGAAGAATTGCGAGCTGTGCCTGCTTGTTTCCATCGATAGATCTGTGGCATGCACAGTCCCTGTTTCTTCGGGGGGAGACGCACTGAGACCAGAGAGATGCCGCAGACTGAGTGGCCGAGGGGATGGCTTCCTCATCAACAATTCCATCATTTGCCAGTCTTGTCTGAATTTTATTACTTTCCAAAATTGGAAGATTAGGTAGTAATTAGCTGTTTCCCCATCAGTCTCCATTCCACCTCTCTAAGCAATCTTTGGATAATGATCCTAGCCCTCTCCACTACAACTTTGGGGACATTTCCGAGCCAAATATTAAGCTGGCAGTTATGACAGTGTGCTCAACCACCTGTTCTCGTGACCCACGCCTGACCCAGCTAACAAAAGACTGCATATCTCAATTAGTCCTACAGAACCCATTGACTGTCATTCTGTAATTAAGGTTGGCTGGCCTTTTCTCTTTTCTAAAATTTAGATGGCACAAGATGGCACTCAGACATGGCCTGGTTTAAAATTGGACACATCCGGAGTGTGCTAATTGAGAGATGAGCTGGACATTGCAATATAAGGACACACCAAATGCTGGACATTGCAGAAGTTTCTCCTTGCTCAGCTAGACAAATGCCTTGGATGTATCGCTGTCCTCAGGCACAGGAAGATGCAAGTTCTTAAGGGAAGTCTTGGCAGGATGGCAGTATCAGGGCAATTCAGTTTGCTGGGTGTTCCTACTCTCCAAGCAGACAGTCAGTTCAGCCTTTGCACCATAGGTGGGCAATTTCAGGGGTCCCTGGAAGCCACAGGGGGCTGCGCTTCTGCCCCCTGTTGTTCAAATTGACTGCAAAGTTAAGCACATTAAAGCAAGGGAGGGGAGAGAGGATTTTGCATGAAAACAAGATGTAAGAGGATTTTTCAGCTTTGCAAAAGCAGAATCATGCTACTGGGTGGAGGCCTGTGAGATCAGAAAGAAAGCTGCCTGGAACATACGCACCCAGCTCTTGAACTCTGTGTTGTGTACCCCTATTTCACCCAGTAAGTGGAAACTTATGGAGTTTTCATATTCAGCCTTTCAAATTGCAAAGGCACAGGCCAACCGGATATGCAAGTGCACAGAAGCAAGTACAAAGGCAGAAAGTGGTACGACTTTTATTCAGTCCGCATTTGTGTGCCTGATTCACATGTTCTAAATAAATCCGTTGATTGAAAGATTGCTATCCTCATGATGGGACACCACTCCCAATTCTCTGACAGAGTTGTTGGCTTAAAAATTCTGCACACATGCACATAAAGGAACATCACGTTCACTCATATGCACATTAGACGAGGCTTGCCTAATTCTCCCATGTCATGGAAAGCAGCGTATGGAAATATTGGTGAGCACCTGTGCATCTTTTCCCCCTCAGTTGCAGAAATTGGATGGAAAGGACTTAGGACAGAATGCAGGGGAAACCAACAGATCTTGCTTTAACTGACTTATCCATTGCTACTCGGAGGGACTCAGAGGACCCAAAGAACACCTGCTCTGCCTGCCCACATCCCCAGGTTCAATCCCAGCCATCTCCACGTAGGGCTAGAAAAACCTCCAGCCAGGAGCCTTGGAAATTCGCGGCCAGTCCATGCTGACAGCACCAGATTAGAGGGACAAATGGCCTGACTTGGTGTAAGGAAGCTTTTCATCTTCTAGCCTTTCCTCCCATACAAAAAGCTTCATTTGCTCTGCTGTATATCCCTTTGCCATATACTCATATTGCAATTGATACTGTTATTAAAGCCCTTTGATCCCCTGCCTTGGATGGCTTCAAAAGGTAGCCCAAACCTATCAGAAAAGGATTACAGGATGCCAGAGTTCCAAGTTTTTTTGTTTTTTTTATCAGGCATACAAGATTCTTTTCTCAGTGTAGTCAAAGTTTACTTTAGCCAGGGCTACTATTTGCTAAGGAGAGATTATTTCAGCTCTCCTGGCAGAAGCTCTTGTGGAACAAAAGAAAACAAACACATAAGGAGTTTCCTGCCAGTCACAAACATTGCCTGGAATATTTGGGGCAAACAGTGTGAAACTGCATGATCCGTGTAACATCATGCTTTCAGCTAGATTAAAATCTGAGGGCTCTCCCACTCCATCCATGCCTCAGTATATAAAGCAAAAAGGACTGTGTAGGCACCTTCTTCTTCAAGGCCATGCTTCTTGCTCATTGTCCACCGATTCCCATTCCTTCAGCTGATAGCTTGTCGATTGTGAGTTGACTGCTTGCTGCCTGTAAGCCCCCTTCCATGAGTGCAACACCTAATTGGAAAGCACTCACACAATCCTGTGTTGTGCTCCTCACCAATGGACAAAATACCTTTGAACAGATCCAGGTGAGATGGACGGCTATCACTGAGAGTATCTGCTTGGTCTTTCTTTCCTGGGATAAACCTACCTGTTTCCTATATTCTTCACCTAAGGCCCTCTTCCATGTGCCTCCTTTGAGGAAGGCTTAGCAAGTTGTGACATCTTCACACTGGTGGCCCTCCAGGTTTGGAATGATTTCCCTGAAGAGCCCAGACTGATGCTCGGATCGTGATGTTGTAGGTACCAGGTTAAGACTTCTATCTTCTCTCAGGCATTTGCCAGCATCTAGGAGCCAGTGCAACAGTAGTGGTTCAGAATGCTGGACTGGAACTCAGGAGATCCAGGTTCTGGTCCCCGCACAGGCATGAAACAGACTGGGTGGCTTTGTTCCAGTCATTGCCTCTCAGGCAAACTGTCCTCACTGGGTGGCTTTTGTGAGGATAAATGGATACAAGGAGGACTTTGTAAGCTACCTTGGGTTCCTTGAAAGAGGGAGAAAGGTGGGATCTAAATGCAATGCAATAGTAATGAAGGAGAAGAGGACGAGGAAGCAACAGCTGTTTTTAATCAGGTCTTGTTGATTGTTTGCAATACTTTTTATTTATTTATTTATCTATCTATTATTTATTTATTAAAACATTTTTATGCCGCCCCATTCGCCGAAGTCTTTTTAGGCACGTGTCTCTCTCCAGGTGTGATATGTTCAGATCTTTGCATGTATATGGTTTTGTTTTTAAAAAGATTTGTACTTTTCAGACAGCAAAAGGACATGGGACAGGGAATGGTGGGCTGGCTGGGAAGCCTGAGGATTCTGAATCATGCCCACCCTTTCCAACAAAAGCTTTCAATCCTTGCAAAGCTTTTGGGTTTGATGGATACACCAAACCCCGTATATCTCTGCTTGGACTCTGCCAAGCCAAGCCCCAGTGCTATTGTGGAGAGTTTGGGTTCAGAGCCAGTCCACTTGTGGGAAACTGCTGGGGATGGAAGAGGTCATGATTCTTGGTGCTTTTCAGAGCAGGGTGACACCAACTTTTGAGATGAGGACTGTGAGGGCTGGGAAGAGAGGTCCATGGAAAGTGAGGTCCATGACAGAGGTGGTGCAGTTATTGCAAGGCTGCTGGCTCCAGGTGTTCAGGAAGACTTGGGAACCGGCAGGGTTATGAAGTGCAGGGAGGGGACATGAGGAGGAGGAGGAGCCCAGTTTGGTCACTGGCACCATGGCATGATGTCGCAAGAGAAGGGCTAGCCAACAAGAGGGTCTGCATAGACCTAGGAGTCCTACTCTTCTCCAGAGAGGCACCCCAGAAGGGTGGAGCCCAGGGTTGCTGAAAAGGAGGGGTCTTAGAAATAGGTTCTAGTTTGGGTTCAACAAACTACTCTGTGCATGGCCAAGAGACTCTTCCTCTGTCGGCTATTATTTTGTGGGCCATACAGAAACATAGAAACAGAATGAGTCAGAAGGGGGCTCCTGGGCCATCCAGTCTGACCCCTGACTCCAGCCAGCTCCACTCATGACACGCCTACCATGTGCATGTCCAGCCTGTCCTTGAACAGCCTCACTGATGGGGCCTCAACCACCTCCTGTGGAAGCCCATTCCACACGCTCGGGGTCCTGACTGTCAGGAAGTGCTTCCCGGCATCCAAATTGTACCTTGGCTCCCTGAGCTTTGCTCCGTTGGAGCGTGTCCTGCCTTCCTCTGCAGGGGAGAACAGCTCTCTCCCAACCTCTGTGTTACACCCCCTCACATACCTGTATGTCGCCAACAGATCCCCTCTGAGTCTCCTCTTCTCCAGGCTGAAGAGACCCACTTCCCTCAGTCTCGCCTCATATGGCATCCCCTGCGAACTGGTCACCAACCTTCTGGCCCTGTGCTGCACTGACTCTAAGCTGGCTATATCTTTCCTGTAATGAGGGGCCCAAAACTGAGCACAATAGTCCAGTTGCTGGTGCACCAGAATGGTACAGAGTGGTAATAACACCTCTCTCGATCTAGAAGCCACATGTTGTGTTTTATGCAAAGGAATTGCCCATTTTTGAAAGGAAGAAGGAGGGATCCCATCTTGCAGCAGAAGCTCAAGACCTGAGAGCCTGGCCTTCCTTCTGATTATATCCTGAAAGCGGGGAGATTCAGACTTGTCATTAGGACTAATATGGGGGAGATGGGCTGGAGGAAGTCTCTTCAAAGCAGTTGTTTTGGGACATGACACAGGTTTAAACATGGGCTAAATTTGGTGGACCCAAGAATTTGGTTAGGCATACCATGTTATGTGCTGGATTCCCATAAGGACAGAATGTTGGAAGATGGCTCAAATATCTAATCGGTGCGCAAGCTTGAAGACTTTATTAAGAACAATGTCATCTGAATGGCCCAGAGAGCTGTTTGCCTGGACTGATTATGAACTCTGGACAGCTTTGAATCTCTTACCACAAACCACGACAGAAACTGCCAACCTTCACTGCAGTCATGCCCTTGCCTTGCCTAAGTTTCTTTCCTGCTTCAATTAATGGTGATGGACATACACACATTATGTATCTGTCCATCCAAATTTGTACATTGTCAAATACCTTTTGTTCCACCACCTTCTCATTGATAGAATCAGGTTTCATGCAAATTTATACTCATGTATTTGCATAAATTTGCACTTGTACAAATTAACCTTCTTGGAAATGCACAGTTCCCACCACAACACAATCCATAAAAATGTGCTTTAGCCTACAAGAAAAATGCACATTGGTCAGGTGTTTTGATTTTTTTCTACAATTAAATTTGCATAAAATCACAAAAAATAACAGGAAAAATAGTCTCTGAGTCTGTGGGATTGACCCTGACAGGAGAAACCAGTCTACTGTGAAATCCATGAGTGAGATTCTTCAAAATTTGGATTTATTTCAGTCCATTGCAGATTTCTGCTACATGCTTACTTATCAGGAATGTTAGATATTTGTCCGCCTTGAATTCTATATCATGAAATCTATGACCTGAACTTCCTTGTGGAGGTTTGGACTCTAACTTCACACTGTGTGGAAACAACCTTTCGAAATGTGTATTGCACTCAGCAACGCGCTGACAGGAAATGCTTTGCCTTCTGATTTACAGAGAGGTGTAACCCTTAGATTTTTGCCAGTGGGCTAAGAAATAGCTTTGTGTAAACAGAACTAAAACACTGCATTGCTACTTGTGCTTCTGTACAAGCTGGTCAGTGCACAAGACAAAGGCAGGTCCCAGTAGTGCTTCAGGGTATTTTTCTTCAAGATACTTTCAATGTTTTAGTACTATATTTGTAAACTGCGCCAAAAGCCACATATTGTTTGGAAATGGGGGTAGAAGAAATCATTTATCCCCCACTCATGAAAGACAGAAAGCTGCTTCTACTCACTGGATGGAACCCTGCTCCCAAAAGTCTCCCAGAAATTATCTAGCAGTCCTTCCCAGCCAAGCAAAGCTGCCCTGAAAGGATGATCTGACCCTCTGGCGTTCCAAAGAATCTTTCAACCAGAGCAGGCAACTTTTCTACTGGTACAGCCAGGTAGGACCCATCTTACCTGGACAGACAGGTGCTGGCACAGCAACTCACGCACGGGTAACCTCCCACCTGGGTTATGATAACATGCTTCATGCGGTGCTACCCTTGAAGACGATTCAGATATTACAATTGGTTCAGAAAATAGCTGCCACTCTGCTGACACAGACCAGTGTAGTAGAACATACCACACTGGCCCTGTATAAGCTACACTGTCTGCCAACTGAAGTCTGCACCCAAATTAAGGTGTTAACAATACCATATGAGGCCCTAAAGGGTTTAGGGCCTGGTTATCTAAGGAAACGTCTCCTTCCGTACAAACCTGCCCGGAGCGTAAGACCAATTGCTGAGGTCATTCTCTGAGTGCTCCCCTTGAATGAAACAGGTGGGGAGGACAGGGAGGGCCTTCCCCGATAATGGAACTCCCTCCCCAGAGATGTGTTCCTGGAGCCAACATTTTATTTGTTTTGGTGCCAAGCCAAAACCTTTTTATTCTCCCACTTTTTAGAATCAATAACGTATTTTAATAAGTTGCAGCAAGTCATTAGTCATACCAGTGCTCGATTTGCCGTTTCCAGGTCCTGTCTGTCCAGGTAAGATGGGTCCTCTCAGGCAGTTGTTCGTCGCGAAGTTGTGTCTGACCCATCTTGACCTCATGGAAAACATTCCTCCAGGTTCTCCTGTCCTCCACCATCCCCCAGAGTCCACTTAAGTGCACACCAACTGCCCCAGTGACTCCATCTAGCCACCTCATTCTCTGCCATCACTTTCTTCTTTTGCCCTCAATTGTTCCCAGCATCAGGCTCTTCTCCAGGGAGTCCTTCCTTCTCATTAGGTGGCCAAAGTATTTGAGTTTCATCTTCACTATCTGGCCTTCTGAAAAGCAGCCAGGGTTGCTCTCCTCTAGGACTGACCGGTTTGATTGCCTTGCGGTCCAAAGGACTCACAGGAGTCTCCTCCAGCACCACAATTCAAAGGCCTCAATCCTTTGGCTCTCAGCCTTCCTCATGGTCCGACTTTTACAGCCATACATTGCAACTGGGAAAACCATAGCCTTGACTATATGCACTTTTGTTGGCAGGGTGATGTCTCTGCAGTTTAGTATGCTGTCTGGTTTTGCCAAAGCTTTCCTCCCAAGGAGAAAGCATCTTTTAATTTCTTGATTGCAGTTCCCATCTGCAGTGATCTTGGAGCCCAGGAAAATAAAATCTGTCACTACCTCCATTTCTTCCCCATCCATTTGCCAGGAAGTGAGAGGACCGGATGCCATGATCTTAATGTTGAGTTTCAAGCCAACTTTTGCTCTCTCCTCCTTCACCCGCATCAAGAAGCTCTTTAGTTCCTCTTCACTTTCTGCCATTAGAGTGGTATCATCTGCATATCTGAGGTTGTTGATACTTCTCCAAGCAATCTTAATTCCAACTGGTGATTCATCTAGCCCCGCCTTTCTCATGATGTGCTCTGCATATAAGTTAAATAGGCAGGGCGACAGTACATAGCCTTGCCGAATTCCTTTCACAATTTTGAACCAATCAGTGGTTCCATATCCAGTTCTCACTGTTGCTTCTTGACCCGCATATAGGTTTCTCAAGAGACAGAGAAGATGGTCTGGTACTCCCATCTCTTTAAGAACTTTGCCACAATTGATTGTGATTTACACAATCAAAGGCTTTAGCGTAGTCAATGAAGCAGAAGTAGATGTTTTTCTGGCACTCCCTAGCTTTCTCCATGATCCAGCATATGTTGGCAATTTGATTTCTAGTTCCTCTCCCTCTTCGAAATCCTGCCTGTACTTCTGGTAGTTCTCAGTCCACATACTGCTGGACCCTAGCTTGTGGGATTTTAAGCATAACTTTGCTAACATGTGAAATGAGTGCAATGGTGCGGTAGTTTGAACATTCTTTGGCATTGCCCTTCTTTGGAATTGGAATGTAAACTGACCTTTTCCAATCCTGTGACCACTGTTGAGTTTTCCAAATTTGCTGACCTATTGAGTGTAGCACTTTTACTGCATCATCTTTTAAGATTTTGAATAGCTCAGCTGGAATACTGTCACCTCCACAAGTTTTGTTGTTGCTCAGACTTCCTAAGGCCCATTTGACTTCACATTCCAGGATGTCTGGCTCAAGATCAGTGACCACCCCATCATGGTTATTAGGGACGTTAAGCTCTTTCTTGTATAGTTCTTCTGTGTAATCATGCCAACTCTTCTTCCTCTCTTCTGCCTCTGTTAGGTCCCTGCCATTTTGGTCCTTTATCATGCTCATCTTTGCATAAAACATTCCCTTCATATCTCCAATTTTCTTGGTCCTCCCTATTCTATTGTTTTCGTCTATTTCTTTGCACTGTTCATTTAAGAAGGCATTCTTATATCTTCTAGCTATTCTCTGGAATTCTGCATTCAATTGGGTGTATCTTTTTCCTTCTTCCTTGCCTTTCACTTCCCTTCTTTCCTCAGCTATTTGTAAAGCTCCTCAGACAGCCATTTTGCTGACTTGCATTGGTTTTTCTTTGGGATGGTTTTAGTTGCTGCCTCTTGTACAATGTTGTGAACCTCCATCCATAGTTCTTCAGGCACTCTGTCTATGAGATCTAATTCCTTAAATCTGTTTGTCACCTCTACTGTATATTCATCAGGGATATGATTTAGATCATACCTGAGTGGCCTGGTGCTTTTCCCTGCTTTCTTCAATTTCAGCCTAAATTTTGCAACCAGAAGCTCATGATCTGAGCCACAGTCAGCTCCTGGTCTAATTTTTACTGACTGTGTAGAGCTTCTCCATCTTTGACTGCAGAGCACATAGTCAATCTGACGTCTGTGTTGACCGTCTGGTGATGTCCATGTGTAGAGGCATCTCTTGGGTTGTTGGAAAAGATTGTTTGCTATGACCATCGTATTCTCTTGACAAAATTCTACCAGCCTGTGCCCTGCTTTATTTTGTACTCCAAGGTCAAACTTGCCTCTTATTCCGGTTATCTTTTGGCTTCCTATATTCGCATTCCAATCCCCCATGATAAGGACAGTATTTTTGGTGTTAATTCTAGAAGGTGTTGTAGGCCTTCATAGAACCAGTCAACTTCAGCCCCTTCAGCACCAGTGGTTGGGGCATAGACTTGGACTACTGTGATGTTGAATGGTTTGCCTTGGATTCAAACTGAGATCATCCTGTCATTTTGGAAACTGTATCCCAGTACTGCTTTTCCTACTCTTTTATTGACTATGAAGGCTACTCCATGTCTTCTGAGGGATTCTTGCCTGCAGTAGTATACCTGATGGTCATCTGAATTAAATTCACCCATTCCTGTCCATTTTAGTTCACTGATTCCTAAGATGTCAATGTTCATCCTTGTCATCTCTTGTTTGACCACATCCAGCTTGCCCTGATTCATGGATCTTACATCCCAGGTTCCTATGGAGTATAGATCTTTGCAGCATCAGACTCTCCTTTCACTACCAGATACATGTACAACTGAGTGTCCTTTCAGCTTTGACCCAGTTGCTTCATTCTTTCTGGCACTACTAATACTAGCCCTCTGCTCTTCCCCAGTAGCATATTGGACACCTTCCGACCTGAGGGGCTCATCTTCCGGCATCATACCTTTTTTCCTTTTGGTACTGTCCATGGGGTTTTCATGGCAAAGATACTGGAGTGGGTTGCCATTTCCTTCTCC
>NW_025335606.1:2839436-2954301 GCF_004798865.1 Varanus komodoensis
CGGTAGCATATTGGACACCTTCCGACCTGAGGGGCTCATCTTCCGGCATCATACCTTTTTTCCTTTTGGTACTGTCCATGGGGTTTTCATGGCAAAGATACTGGAGTGGGTTGCCATTTCCTTCTCCAGTGGATCATGTTTTGTCAGAGCTCTCTGCCATGACCAGTCCGTCTTGGGTGGCCCTGCACGGCATAGCTCATGGCTTCATTGAGCTACGCAAGCCCCTTCACCACGACAAGGCAGTGATCTATTCTCCCACTTTTTAGAAGCAATAATGTATTTTAATTAGTTGCAGCAAGTCATTAGTCATAGCAGTGCACAATTTGCAGTTTTCAGGTCCTGTCTGTCCAGGTAAGATGGGTTCTCCCAGGAAGTAGCAGTAGAAAAGTTGGCTGTTCTTTTTGAAGGATCCTTTGGAACACCTGAGGGTCTGGTCCACCTGGCAGGGCAGGTTTTTTTGGGTGGGAAGGACTGCACTAAGCAGTTTTTAACTATTCCATGGCTGTATGGCTTTAATATATTTTCATGGTTTTGGCTCCTTATGTAAACTATTGTGAGATTTTATAATAATTAGACAGTACACAAGAAATTTCCATAGATAGGTAGGTAGGTATGTAGATAGATCGATAGATGGATCGATCTCCCCCACCCACCCCCACAGAGCCACTTTTCCATTCTGTAAGCAGTAGCAGAACTTGATTGGCATGATCGACCTCAAGCAGATGGCAAAATGAGAAGAGGGGAGTTTGGCCCTCTTGGGGAGGGGGTTTCCTGCATGGGGCCCTGCAGCAGTTTGTGCAACCTCCAATCGATAGGGAAATAATGCTACCTCGCCACGGAGGCGGCTGCTCCTGAGCCCCACCTGCCACTCTGTTGCCTAGGGAAATGGGTGCTTTTACTCAGCCTGCCTGGATACAGGATGGAGCAGCACTGCAGCCAGCCAGAAGCAGGATGGGGCAAGCGCCCCTTGCTGGTTCAGGATGGCACCAACAGGGGCTATTTAAGCCCGCTCCACTGCCAGCTATCTCTTGCTGCGGTCTCTATCCCCCCCCCCCCCCACACACACACCCTGGTTTTCCTGGGTAAAATGAGTTGATGGAGGAGGACTCAAGAGGAATTCTAAAGTGAATTCATGGAATTTTGCATTTTTGAAGCCAATATCCAAATATAAACTCAGTTGTTATTTGAAATGTGCACTTCTATATATTTTGCAGTGTATTCACCAAAGCATGTATATGGGAAAGGATACACTGGTGCTGCCTAGTAGGACCCAGAAAGGAAAGGAGATGCATTGTACCAGGAAGTGTGCTGGAAAATGGGTACATTAAGCAAATTTCTGTACAATTTTGAGGTGATATGCATACAAAATACATATGAATGCTCATTAAAATAGAAATTTCATGAAAAAAAAATCTCAGAGCTCAGAACTTAAGATTCAAGATGTTTTAAGATTTTGAGATGAAGCAGACTTAAGCTTTGAAAAATGCAGAATGGAAGGAAATGGACAGTGCAAGGAAGGAAATGCAGAATGGAAGGAAATTAAATTCATTCATTCATGGTCTCCCTGGTCTGACCAATGTGGAAGATGGTATTCAGCACCCTGGATAGCACAAAGGAAAACTTGCAATGGCTTAGGCACCACGTTCACATAGGCGCCACCAGCTTCGCCTGGGTGGTTGGTGGGGAGGAGATAGTTCCTGCAATAACCCAGCTGATGGCTAGGTATGCCTACTCTAATTCTAGGTAGGCACTACTAGTGCCATGTTGTGATCATTGAAGATACCATGCTATTACAGCAAGTAATGATGTGGCCCTGGTTAATTCATCTCATCTCACTATTTTTAGAAAGAGTAACAAAGAGTTGTGCTTGCTGCCACTGCAAGTCAGGCACCAGCAACATTGAAGAGGGCAGGGCAGGGCAGGGCAAGAGGGTATGGTGAGGCAAGGTGAGGCAAGAGGGCAGGGCATGGCAAGACTGATATCAACCCCCCACGATTGCATTCTCCCTTGGTGAAGAAATAATTTGAGGTCTCTCCGCTGTGGGCCCCACTTGCAGTTGGATTTGCTATCAGTAAATTTCAAACAGTGGGGTTTGAGTGCTCAGAGCAGGAACATCATGTCACCGCTTCATCTTGGACAATCTCACAGCAGACCGCACGCACAGTGGAAATAAACAAAACTAACAATCTGCCACCCTGCCGAGAGTGACACAGCATTCGGATCCCTCTTTCCATGCCTCTTATTTGAAGTGAGCAAAACCTTCCTGACAACATTATTAAGAAGAGTGCAGCTTCATTGTATTCTGACACTTGCCATCCCTTAAGGATGAAGCAAGCAAGGCCATCACTCCCGATAGCACCAGCTGAAATGAAGATCAGAGGAAGTGAGAGGAAATCTGCTTCTCTCAAACAGAATCCAAGTTTTGAGCATCCCTGGGCAAGATGCCATTAACGGCTCCTCTCCCTTAGCGAGTCTGTCTTCGTGCTGCCATTGACACAAGCTGCTGCTGCCTGCTTAGTGGGCAGGCATAGAACCCACGAGCAAGTACCTTGATACTGACCCTGCCTTCATGGAAAGTTTCCATAGCTAAGTCAAGCCATCACTACCCAGTCCTGGGCTATTAGTTCTGATTTGGAGACGTGTGGGGATCTGCCCTCGTTTGGGGTTCTTCTGCTCTCGTTTGGGGTTCTTCTTTTGGTTGATAGATTTACCTAATTTTGATCTCCTGGATCCAAACACAGATGCAAAGACACTTTGTGGGTGGATGTGTGCATTTCTAAGCTTGTGGTGCAGTCTAAAAAACAAACTGCTTTCAACAACATGCACTTGTTTAAGAATAGAAGCACCATGATGGATCAAACTGAAGGTCCATCTAATGCAGCATTCTGTCTACACAGTGGCTGACAAGGTTCACACAGGAACCCACAAGCAGGATAGGAGAACATGTTTCACAGGAACTCATGTAAAATGACATGTTACCTCTTGTACTGGGAACAGCATATAGCCTGTGACAGTCTTCTCCTCCATTAAATTGCCAAATCCGTTTTTAAAGGCCTTCAAATGCGGTGCCATTTCTACAGCTTGTGGAATTGAATTCCATAGCTTGACATTGAGCTGTGTGAAGAACTCCATTGATTGTTCAGCTTCATGGAATGTGCCCATGTTGAATCCCTATAAGGCAGAGAGAAAAGTGTTCCCTTCTGCACTTTCTCCAAATGATGCTTCCTTCAGTGCACATCTCTCATGTTGAATTCTGGATGACATAGGAACTGAGAGCATTCAGCTCAGGTTGGACCACCCCTAGGCAGCGAAGATAAAATGGTTTCTGATTGCCCAAATGTAGAAGGGAAGTAGAAGGTCAAGAGCATGTGATGAAGCATGATAGCCAGTCAGCAAGGCCTAAGTGAGTCACTGTGGTGTGGTGGTTAAGAGCAAGGGGCTGGGACTCAGGAGAACTGGGTTCTAGTCCCTGCTCAGTCATGGAGCTGCCCGGACACCTGTGGGCCAGTCACAGACTCTCAGCTTAACCTACCTCAAAGGTTCTTGTTGTGAGGATGAGATTAAGAGGAGGAGGAGAATTGTGTACATTGTCTTGAGTTCTTTGAAAGGCAACACAATTGGGGTGTAAATATAACAAACAAGTAGACAAACAATGAATGGTGAACACAACAGAATCGCAAAGAGCACTGGCATAGTTAAGAAGCATAGTCTTGCCCAAATGAGGAAAACAAGAAGGAGCACAAACTTCATGAAGGACAGTCTGCCAGCAGACAGTAAGAGCTGCAAAGAAATATTTTGAGGAATATGTCACTAGCAGTCTCAAGGCCAACCAAAATAATTGCATAAATCAAAGCAGGAAATAATTCAGGAAGGCAGTTGGACCACTGAATGATGATTGTGTCAAAGGAATAGTAATGGCAAATACGGAGATTGTCAAGGAGATGAAAGAATTATTTTCATCTGTCTTCACTGTCAAAGATGCAGGCCAGATAACTGTGACTCAACTAAATTTTTATTTTTCAAGAAGGAGATTCTGAGGAGCTAAGGAAGAATGTGTTTAGAGACCTGCACCCACATAATCCACCTAAAAATGTGTTCATTAGATGGCCTTCATGGCCCCTTCCAACTCTAGTAGTCTATGAAATGATGCATTACAAAATATATTCACTAGTTTCGGTATAGACTACCCCCCACCTTTTGACAAAAAGCTCATTGTGTAACAGGATAGAACACAATTGACCCAAGCACCCTCATCCCATTTCATTGAGGCTGAGACTGCTGGATCAGCCCAGGCCACTTAAATCAACAGCACCTCAATATACTTCCTGATTGAGCTGATGTCTAGTCTGCTCTTGGAGACCTCTTTAATCTGGGACTGACCCTGCACAGCAAGCACATGTTCCGTTGCAGTGCTCATGTTCCCTCTCATGGCACACCGTATTCGAGGAGCTTCTCTTGGGTGACTCAGCTAGTGCAAGGTCTAAACCCCTCCGTATTCTGTGCTTCTCAGTCTAGTAGAACTAGATCTCCTTGGTAACAGTTTTTGCATATCAGCCATTAAGCCTAACAGAATTGTTAAACATTTCTGCTTCCCAATAAACCCACAGCCTCCATCACCTTTCCGAGACACCCACCTGCATGCCATCAAATGCTCTTTTCTTTTGTCTTGAACTCCCACACAGTCTTTTCTGCCAAGTGCAAAGTGAGGTGGCATAAACGAATTGCAGATCAGAAGCACTTAAAACATGTTTCTGAGTCATTTTGGTTGATTACGGAAGTAGGGCAACCAGGCCAGAGCCTCTCAGCTGTGCTCAGCACAATTCTGAGTGGAGGTAAATGTGTAGCATCATGGAGTGAGTAATTACTTCAAAGGTCATCTAGCCCATCCCTCTGATGATGCACAAAATCCTCAGCTACACCATCATTGAATCCATTTAATGCTCAAAAGCATTAGGAAACTGGGTCTTTTCAACCTGGAGAAGAGGAGACTCTGAAGGGATCTGTTGGCAACATATAGGTATGTGAGGGGATGTCACATGGAGGTGGGTAGAGACCTGTTCTCCCCTGCAGAGGAGGGTTAGACACATTCCAATGGAGCAAAGCTCCAGGAACCAAGGTTGGCTCTGGATGCCAGCAAGTACTTCCTGACAGTTAGGGCCCCAAGGGTATGGAATGGGCTTCCATGGGAGGTAGTTGAAGCTCCATTAGTGAGGGTGTTCAAGGACAGGCTGGACATGGTGAGCATGTCATGAGTAGAGCCAGTAGGAGCCAAGGGTCAGACCAGATGGCCCAGGAGACCCCTTCTGACTCATTCTATGTTTCTATTAAAGGAGACTCTATTACTTTCCAAGCCAATATGTTCTGCTGCTAAACAAATTGTACCATCAAGACATTCTTGCTAGTGTAAAAGAGAGATGGACCAAATTCTTTCTCTCTCTCTCTCTCTCCCCACCCCCCTCTGTAATAGGCCTGAGAGATTCCTTTTTCTCTGCCTCCTAGGACACATGAACACATGCCATTGGGTGTATGTGGAGAACAGTTCAGTTGCTGGGAAGGGGAGAATATTGCCTTATCCCTATCATGGTCTCAGTGATGTCATAGGGTGGACTCTCCCACGGAATCCCCTACCTCAGTTCAGTCTTGCCTCTGAAGTCAAGGAGTTTGCATTAACAAGATTGCCTGAGAGCCTCATCAGGGAAGATCTGTGATAGAGCGACAACTTCGGAAGAGTCCCAGGGTTTGTGGAAGGCAGCAGAATCTAGATGGACAAGCCAAGCTGAAGTGGGCAAACGAAAAGGAGATCAATGAGCACAGAGAGGAAGGTTCCAAATCAGCCTTTAAGAAAAGCCGAATCCTTGGCCGCAGCTGGTGGTGCTCTTTCAATATCCTACAGCAATGCTTGGATATCATTGGAAGATGCAAAGCAGTATCTAGACTACCTGCTAGTTACAGCAGTTCAGGGATAAATGGGAGAAGGGACGGCAGCAGTCGTGCTCCCTGGATTGCTCACACTGTGCCCACTCCTCAAGAGGTCGATGGACTTCTTCCCCTGCGGAAGTCTGATGAAATGTTCCCTCCCAGTAAAGGAGATCATTGGCAAGATGTTATTTGTGCACATGCTTGAATCAAAATCAAGTGGATTGTCACTTTAAGCTATTCGTTCAGGTGCTACCCTCGACATAAGTCCACAACAAATGCTGAAGCTCATCCTCATGATATGCTTTGATGCTCTGAAGATGGGCATCAGACTGCCTCTTTGGTCGACTAACCATGCCTGACTCTTTCCACCTTTCCTGATAGGGCTTGGAGCTGCTTTACGTTAAATAGAACCATCAGTTCACTTGTTCACTTACTGCAACTGGAAGCTCCAGTCTCTCACTGGTCTTTCTCAGCAGTACCATGTGCCATTCTTTAACGGGATATTAGGGGTATAAATCTGGGGCTTCTGCATATAAATCATGGGTACCACTACTAAAATAAGTTCACTTCCTCCATGTCACTGAGCTGTAACTTTTCTCCAATGATGCTCTGAACCAGTGTATGAAAATGCCTTTACTGTTCCTTATTATTCCTTTCTCATATACTCCTCAGACCTCATCTGGAATCCTGTGTCCAATTTTGGGCAGCAAGATTTAAGAAAGATGCAGGGAAATAAGAAAGGGTGCAGAGGATGGCAACAAAAATGATGCAGGGTTTGGAAACACTGCCCCATGAGGAGAGACTGAGAGAACTAGGCATGTTCAGCCTTGGGAAGAGAAGACAGAGAGGGGACATAGCATCCCTGTATGAGTACCTCAAAGGCTGTCACAAAGAGGAAGGTCAAAATCTCTTCTTGCTGATGCCAGGGAGCAGGACACAGAATAATCAAGTCAAGCTGTGACAACCCAGATTCAGGCTGGACATCAGGAAAAACTTCCTCACAGTCAGAGGAATGGGGCAGTGGAACCAGCAGCCTGGAGAGGTGGTGGGCTCTCCCACACTGGAGACATTCAAGGTGCAACTGTCCAGCCATCTGAATGGGATGGTGTAACTTGGTGTCCTGCAACAGCAGGGGGTTGGACCTGATGGCCTTCATGGCCCCTTCCAATTCTACTATTTTATAATTCTATGATTTGATCTATGGCTTGCCTCGTTTCGGAAAACTTTGTTTGCAGCAGGACACTCAGCAATGTTCATTCATCCCTGCTAGGCTCACTGAATTCATCAAGTCCCAGAGCAGGCACAAATGATGAACCCATATTCCACCTCAGCAAAAGGATGGCTGGTGATGACTAAGCCTTCTCAGGGATGCACGCATGTTGTGAAACAACTTGGGCAAGGCCATTTGAGTGACTACTCCTGTCGCTACCCACTAACAGAAGCCTTTCCCTGCTTTGCTGGCCTTTTGCCTCACCAAATGACTCATGTTCTCATTTGTTATGCCCCGTGTTTTTGCTGGTGTTGCGGCTCTATTCTGAGACCACTGCTTTCATTGACGAACGCTTCTTGTCTGGAACTGCTGAACAAATTCTCTCTTCTAGGTTGCCCTCTTGGCAAATTAGAGGTGCTAAGCAGGACTGTGGTGGAGAAGACATTTGGAAGGCCTCTCCTTCACAGGGTCACCATAAGTCCAAGACAGCTTATTTATTTATTAAATCTGTATAATAACTTGAAGACACACCACAACCACAAATCAGAGACCCTTCAAGCTGTCTCACCTACCACTGAGATAAAGTTGGAAGGCCAAATTACAGTTTTCTTGAACTTTCTCTAACCTTGATGGGATTTGCTATCTTGGTAGATACATTGCCTTTATCTTGATTGTTGTTACTCTTTGTGCGGTATATTTTGTGTGAAAAATCTAAGAAGTGAAATATACATTAAAAGAATAATGAACAACAGCAGCAGCAGGGGTGCTGATAAAGTTGAGCCTGAAACACAGAGCAAGGTGAGAAAAATGGATGTCAGCTTGCATTCTGGTATTTATTTCTTCAATACAGATATTGCATTGTAATATATTTGCATTGCTCTTTTGAAATTAGGAGGAATGGTAGATGAAGCTTGTATTAGAGCACAGAATGGTGTCCTTGAACATGCTTACCATACCTCATTGTGCTGTTTCAATGTCCAAAAGAGAAAATGTGCTGCAGACAGAGACAACCTGAACGGCTTGATGGAAACCCAAGACTCCCCAGCATGAGGAAGCAATGACAGGAAAGGTTATTGTCACATCCCATCTCAGTCTAGGACCTAAGCAAAACTATGTTCCTATTTCTACTTTGCTTCCTTCTAATTGGTACAAAATTCACAGCATTGTTCATTCTGCTATTTCCAATTATCCTTCCAAGTTGCAAAGGAACAGTCTATCATTCAGCATCTGCTCTGCCCAAATTCAGGGAGGGAAAAATGTAGTTTCCTGAGAGGGAGGCAGAAAAAGCACAGGATGAGTTTTTTCAAGCTAACTTTGCCAAGCCCTCATTACAGTGTGTGGCCAAAATTATTAAGGGCTAATCCATAATGATCTTGTGAGATCTTAAATATAGAGTTTTAAAAGGCTTCGGATCAATTGACAAGAAATGCTCAGATGCGTCTTCACACTCAGCTGCTCAACATTTTCTTTTTCTGGTGTTGCTCAGCCATTTTTTTCCTTGCCCCCAAATGCCCTGTTCTAATCAATGACATTTTCTGAGCTTGACTCTTCTGGCAATCACTTCTGCTCAAGGTGTTGCAGTCTGGAAAATTAGAACAGTGGCTCCTTGCCCTGTACCGAAGAGGCTGCTGTCCAAAGTGTTTGGCAGATGATCAAGCTTCAGCCACCTGCCTCGAAGAGATCTCTTTCCCCCATGATATAATCCACACAATCCTATTTTACAGCTCTTATTCCTTCTTAATCCATCATGGATGACACGAAAGGCATTCTTATCAAAATGGGGTTGATAAGAATGGCTAGATTTCTCCAGGGAGTTTCTGGCTTCTATTTTCCTTCTGTGGAAAATGGGTTGGTGGTCACACACTCCTGTCAATGTCATTTCTCCTCTGCTTGGTCCTCAGTGGCACTGGAGGTGCAGACCACAGCTCACGAAGATGTTCAGCACTCCACAAAGTCAACATGGCCCCAGGAAGGAACATTTCCCTTAAGCTAAATTTGGAGTCAGTGAAATGGGGAGTGGGTGTCTTTTCAGCAAACCTTTTCAGCAAACCTCATTTTCAAACGTTTTGGTAACATGAATTTCAGTTACCCTTGGGTGCCCCTTAGCTCATTTGGACAGAGCCTCATAACGGACTAAAACCAACTGCACTTGGGCAATCCTCAGAAAGAGAAGCCAAGGAGACCTTGAATACGGATCCTGATCTCAGTGTGACATTCCCATCTCATTAGGTGAGAGTATGGGCCTTACCGTGTGACTGGGTGGACGGGTGAACTTTCTGGAGTGAAGGCAGCATGGGACAGTCTCTCACATGCTGTGGATGTTCAGTGGGAGTCATTGCCAGGATCTGAGGAGGAGGAGCAGAAGCACCAGGAAGGAGCCAAACTCTTTGGAGCTTCTTCAAGTCTGCACAGTCTAGGCCCTCAGCCCCAACTTGGGAATCAGCCTGTTTTGGAAGGGGAGGGGGTTTTCAGAGGTGTGTGGGGGGGAGCCTGTGAGGAATGCAGTCCTTGACTTCATGAGGAGCTGTCAGGAGGAAGGAGCTGCAGAGATGGGAAGGGGGCCACTTTGCCGTTGGCTCTGTCCTGCTGTCCAGCAGCAAGAGGCCCCCTGAGGTAGATCCAGAAGCTTCTCTGAAATGGAGAGGCTGAGGGGTTCAGCTCTTCACATGAGTAGAAGTTTCCCTTTTCAGCTTTGGTAGAAAGTTATTTAGATCTTGAACTGCACCAGACTCTCAAGAAAGTGCTGAAACTCCAAAGAAACAAATGAACAACCAACTGTATTTTAGTGGATTGTAAGGAAAGGACCATCTCAGGATACAAAGGATGCTGAACTAAGGGGCCAGGTGAGCTGTACAAAGGGCAGAGCACACCTGTGAGAAGGAGGGCACATGCATTTAGCTATTTATTTGCATTCATTTCATGCTGCAAACTACGGAACAAAAATCCATCAGAAGCTTCCATGTGAATATTAAAATCACAATCAAAATCTCATTTAAGACATGGTTTTTGAAACAATGCAATTACAAGAGCAAGAGTGATACCAAGCCAAGCAGGAGCAACAAAGCAGGACCATATGGTTAATTTAATTACCAGGCAGAGAAAACCTGGGTGATCAGGTGTGTCTTCAAGGAGACATTTGTAGATGCCAACGTTTCAGCCTTCCAAACTAAGCAAGAAAACTTTTGCCACCCACTGGACCGTGTGACCAAGAAAGCTCATCATTTGGTTACTCAATATTAAGTAAAGGTAAAGGCAAAGGTTTCCCCTTGATGTTACGTCCAGCATGCCTGACTCTCGGGGGCGGTGCTCATCTCTGTTTCCTAGTCGAGGCAGCCAGCGTTTGTCCACAGACAGTCTCCGTGGTCATGCGGCCGGCATGACTAAACACCAAAGTGCACAGAACGCTGTTACCTGCCCACCGAAGTGGTACCTTTTTATCTACTTGCATTTGCATGCTTTCGAACTGCAAGGTGGGCAGGAGCTGGGACGGAGCAACGGGAACTCACCCCATTGTGCAGATCCGAACCGGCGACCTTTCGATCAACCAACCAACGGTTTAAACCACTGCGCCACCTGCAGTCCCATTCAATATTAAGTAATGACATTCTTATAATTCTGGAATGACCCCAAGGCTTTCTCTGGTGAGCTTAAGGACAGTTGGATATATTTCAGGAAATTCAGTATGCTAGGTTTGCCAGTGCTGAGTTGTTTAGAGTTCAGTTGGACAATCCTATAACCTTGAACATGGCTTGGTAGCGAATATGCAGCTCCTTCAGCACAGATGTTGTGCAAGCACAGTTGGTTTCCCAGCAAGCATCCTGGGACTGCAGCTTCGGAAGCAGGTCCAATGGCAGTCTGACAATGGCCATTCTACAGTTGCCTATTTGTGAGTACACTGGAAAAGGGGGTGCAAGGGAAGTCACAGCTATGGGGTCAGTTAAAGAAAACCAGCAAGGCAGTGGGAAGGTTTGGAACAAGGATGCAGGAGAGAGCATGGAGTCCACAGCTTGCTGGAGATGCAAGTGGGTGATAGAACAAGAGTAGGTTTCAGATGAGCGTCCTTTGTGCTCAAGGTGTCTGTGTTGAAATAAGTTTGTAAGCAAATCTCTTTGCATTTTCTGGTTCTCTCATTTTGGTATTACGTGGCCAAGCTTAGTCTGGCTGGCCTACACTTTAAGTTAATCTTGCATGACCTTGGGAATAGGGATGTGTGAGGAATGCATTTCCAGGTAAGAATTCATTGGAATGCCTCGGCTCAGCTTCCCAGTCTCTGGTCCACCTTTCTGCAGCCCTGAGTCTGGCTTCCTGATGAGTGCATCCAGTATCCACGGGGACTTCACCAAGAATGGAACCCCACACGACTGCTGCACAAGCAGTATTCTAGTTGCTCAATCTTCATTCAGTGTGGGGTTCACAGACTTCCTCTTGACTTGGCCCTCTTTCATGCACTTACCTGAGCATGGAGAACTCTAGCTAGCTTGCTCTGTCCAGATAGAGTCATAGTCGACTTATCAGTCTAGGCTGATAAAAGGAGCTTGCATACAGTTGAGTCTATCTGTGCCTCAAGTGGCAGTTCTGGATCCAAACTACAAACCCTGACCTCTGGCAGGACTGCAATCCCATCCAGAATAGCTTGAATGTCACCCAGCTGGACAGGCATATGAACCACCCACTAAGAACACCTCCATCTTGACTGGGCCAAGTCTCAGTCTGCTGGCCTGATTCTGTTCAGATGTATGCCCTTCTTTTCAATGGAACTTACTTCCAGATATGTGTGTACAGGGATGCAGCTGCAGAGTTATGTTAAAAGAACCCTGATTCAGTCAGGAAGCAGCCTATCCTTACTGATTCCACTTCCCACCCTCTTGCCTGTTTCTTGCTATGCTGTCCAATTTTGCCTTTCGTTTTTGTTTAGTTGCAAAGTTGTGCCTGACCCATCGCGACCCCATGGACAACATTCCTCCAGGCTCTCCTGTCCTCTGCCATCCCTCAGAGTCTACCCAAGCCCACACCCACTGCCCCAGTGACTCCATCCAGCCACCTCATCCTCTGCCATCCCCTTTGCCCTTTTCCGTCAATCATTCCCAGCATCACAGCCTTCTCCAGTGAGTTCTTCCTTCTCATTAGGTGGCCAAAGGATTTGAGTTTCATTGTCAGTATCTGGCCTTCTAAAGAGCAGTCAGGGTGGATCTCCTATGCCATCCAATTACTCAGTGGCAAATCCCAATGCAGTAAATATGAATTGCACCCAAGAAAACACACACAGCAGGCAGCCCCATGTTCCAAAATTTTCAATGGCATCTACTACTAAAGAAGTGTGTTCTATCTATTAAGCAACTCTGCCAACTAAGAAGTAAGTCCCATTCAGTTTAGTTGGGCTTGTTTCTCATATGGGGGTAGAGAAATGCAGACTTTTGCATATTATGTCCCAACAGCCCATTTATAATCTACCTGAGAAAAATGGCATGCAGGGGATCATACAATATACTCCTATGTGCAGAGTTGGCACCTTTGAACCTAGCAAATTGGGGACTGTCTAGCTATTAATAGCTTGAGTGGTCTAAAATGAGTTGGACATAATAGCTCCTATTAAAAACACAGTTTAATCAAGGGTGTGCAATAAAATAATTAAAATTATATTAACTATTAGATAC
The DNA here is from genome assembly GCF_004798865.1 of Varanus komodoensis. NCBI lineage: Eukaryota > Metazoa > Chordata > Lepidosauria > Squamata > Varanidae > Varanus > Varanus komodoensis. The sequence goes on from NW_025335606.1 coordinate 2,852,220, forward strand.
AGGCTTGGAAAAGGAGTCACTAAGGCCTAATGACCCTTATTATTCCAAATAGCAATTTCAATTTTCAGCCAAACAAAAGATGCACTGCTCTTTATTTCTGCTAAGCAGATTAGTTTTTTAAGCACTTTCATTTGTGTCTTACTGCCTCCAGAAAAAAAGTAAAACTATTATTTTTATTTATTTTATTCATTGTTAGGCATAATTTGGCAGTGTTTAGACTTGCAAAATTGGACATAAAATATGGACAACCTGCCCATAACAGATTTTCTAATTGTATTGGACAGCCCCCCCCCCCCAAAAATGGGCAGTTCAAAATTTAAGATGTGGAACATGATTGTTGTGAGTTCCTTTACAAAACATCCTGATCCATACCTCTTAGGCTAAAGTACAGATCAAAATTTGGGGACTTCCAACAGATTTTGTAGATCACTGGATGTTATGATGTAATTTTTGGCAGACTAATTCTATCAAAAATACAAATTTAATACCTATTTTATGAGATCTATCTATCTATCATATTAATAGTATAATAGTATATTATTTCATTAAAAATAAGAATTACACATAAATTTGTATTTGACAGGAAGGAAAGTAGATGGGTTCAGTCAACCATGATAAAACTGAATTTATATTTAGAGGTAGGAATGAATGATTCCATCAAATGTGGTTCTAACTTTTCTAAATCTATGTTTGGGTCATTTTGAACACTTAGAATGTTTCCAGTCTTAAGTTTGGTTCATCCTGAGCTTTGAGAATGTGTTATATTTTGAAAGTATGCATAATACTTTGCCCTAAGACATACATTTCCTGTGCCATTTTCACATATTTTGCAGGTGATTTTTCCAAAGCATCATATTTTTGAACATTATTATGGACCTTTCCTAAACATGTCTACGCATTATGTTCAGGGGGACCTACTCCCTGGTAAGCATGCATAGCTTTATCTTAAAGCAGAAGTATATTCCTCTATTTACCAGCACCCTTCCTTTAATTTTATTGGCTTCGTGGGATGGATGGAATCAGGGCTCATGACCCACAGAATTCTCCATGAAGGAGATGGTAGGACCATGCTGTGAGCAGGTCCTCTCTTCCAGTCATCTTCCCTTGACAAACCCACAGTGGACGCATGGGAAGCATGTGTGCCATGGCTTGCGGGTGTGCCACCAAGCTCAGGTCAGTGTGTCAATGCAGACTAGCACCCCAGAGACCAGGAAGATCTCACCTGGGCAGTGTTTCCATGGAGAAGGATGTTGAAGTAGGGTCAGCTCCAGATTCAGGTGGTCTTTGTCATAATGCCCTGTGCTGGGCCCCTCCTGCACCATTCTCCACCCTCTTGACCCTCTGATCAGCACTGGGCTCCAATCATTTCACATTCCCCAATTAAAGAATAGTGTCCTGGCATATTAAAGGTAACGGTTTCCCCTTGACATTATGTCCAGTCATGCCTGACTCTCGGGGGCGGTGCTCATCTCCGTTTCCCAGCCGAGGGAGCCAGCGTTTGTCCACAGACAGTCTCCGTGGGCATGTGGCCGGCATGACTAAACACCGAAGTGCACAGAACACTGTTACCTGCCCACCCAAGTGGTACCTTTTCATCTACCTGCATTTGCACGCTTTCGAACTGCAAGGTTGGCAGGAGCTGGGACGGAGCAACGGGAACTCACCCCGTTGTGCAGATTTGAGCCAGCGTTTGTCCTCAGACCGTCTCTGTGGTCATGTGGCCGGCATGACTAAACACCGAAGTGCATGGAACGCTGTTACCTGCCCACCGAAGTGGTGCCTTTTGATCTACTTGCATCTGCATGCTTTCGAACTGCCCACCAGGGGCTTGGTACCTCCCAAACGTACCAGGTGCTGGTGCAAGAACTTTGTTTGATGATAGATTTAAAAAAAGTGTGGTTGTTTTGTGAACATGTGAGTGTGGTGGTGGTGGTGATTTTGCATTCCACATTAAAATTTGTGCTTATTTTCATTTTTTCCCCTAAAATATAGGCCTCAGTTATATGCAGCATCTCTCTCTCTTCTATTGACTAAATTATGTTTGTGTGCATTTTTGAAGCATACACTTTTTTACCATAGTTTGGTACGTGACTCATGTTTCAACTTGAAAATATACAGACTTCAGACAGTGGTGCATTTTTCATTTTGGTGGCGCTGTGATTTCTAAGGAGTTCCTTTAAAAGGACTTAAAAGAACTTTTGATAAATTGATTTATTTGTGTCTGTTCCCTGTGAACTGTGAATTCATATGAAATCTTTTAAATATAAAAATATATGACATTTTTGTTCTATTTTATCTGTAATTTCTCCTCCTATCTGTATGACTTCCTTGTCTCTTTCTCAGTCCTCCTCCCTTTGAAAACTCTAATGAAGAGAAATGTCAACATTTGCAATCCGGGAGTTCCATTTAAGCAATAAAAATAATAATTAAAAGGGTAAAACCTTAGAGAGATTTCTTCATTTTATATGGTTTGCCAGATATGATACACATTCAAAAAAGCCAGTAAAATAATTAATTAGAAACAGCTAAAGCCCAACAAGCTATGCAAGTTAATGAAGCAAGAAAGAAAATGTCATTGTAGAGACCCAGAGATACAGTTTGCTAGGATCATATACACTTCTGTCTTACTCTTCTAACGAAACCTCTTTTAATCTCCTCTTCCTCCTCCTCCTCCTCCTCCTCCTCCTCCTCCTCCTCCGTGGTGCTATCAATAGTGATCTGCAGAGAAATGACAGGAAAATAATACTAAAGAAGTTAAGCTTGTTTTTATTGTGACATTTTGCATCCTTTTGTTCTGAAGAACAAAGCCAAGTTGCCATTTTGACCCAGATGTTGCATTTGGCAATATACTTAATTTGCATCCCCCCTTTAACCTCGGCTCAAAGGATAAACATTCTTTGATTCCTATAACCATCTGAATTAAGCGGAAGAGCTTCCGATGGTATTGCTCTTCCTTGATGTGTCTGCAGGAGTGGTGTCAGCACCTGGCATACTTGGGCAGATGTTGGGTGCTCAAGACCCTGGATTGGCCCATCATTGATAAGTGTAACGCCTTCCATGTGAAAGAGAGAGAGAGAGAGAGAAAGAGAGAGAGAGAGAGAGAAGCAGTCTAGTACTCTGAGTTGCACTACGCATCTCTGTCAAACTGCCTTTTTAATTTCCCACCACGTTGCTGATGTCACTCTGTAGCACTGTAGAAAAACAAAATGGGGGTCCTTGGCTGCAAATACCCAAAGGCCACTCACGGTTTCCTCCTCTCTATTTTATCCTGATGGAAAACAATGAACACAAATTGGTTACTGAAATGTTGACTGACTTGAGTGAGCACATTTAACTCCCTCCTCCACATGGTAGTCTAATGTGAGTGGAAGGCTTTCTATTGGAGGTATATTCATATATAATAATATTGACATATCATAGCCAGAAGTTTCTCAACTCTTTTCATACGTCTCTTGATTCCTTTTAAATGCACAGACACACGATTTTCAGATGTTTTGGCTGAGTAAAAACCTTTGCACTATATTTTGCCTGATATAACCTGGTAAGAATTTAGAGACAGACACAGTATTACCTCATTTGATAGAGACTTATTAGAAGCAATAAAGAGCTGAATTTGAGGGATGAGGCTGAAACTGTGAATGTGTAGAGGGTGGAAATTGCCTAAGCACACTGGAATAGAGTACATCTGTGACTACTTCCCTATGAAGAACCGGAAAAAATTGTACCAAACTTATCAACCAAAATCCCCATGATACAATTCCTTAGTCTGGAATTGGCCTGCAATAGGGCAACATGGCTCAGTACCAGGTTATCTTGATATTTTATCTAAGTGATAGGGTATATAGGAGACATTTAGTCCAGCTTGTTTGGGCTTGACTGATCCCTTTTCACACCTCGGTATCCCAAACATGGGCTCAAATGCAAATTGCAATTAAAGACTGCAAGAGTTTGTCATTCATTGGCAAAGACAACCCAGAAGTGTTTGAAAATGCATGCACAGGCAAAATTGTGCAAGCAAAATGAGTTTTTCCTTAAAGTCGTGCACAAACATGCTTTAATCGATGAGAAAAAATGAAGACTCTTTGGTCTGCACTGTAATGCATGCAGTTTGTCCTGCAAGCAAAAGATGCCCGAGGATCACAGCTTGCTATAGGCCAAGGATTCGGCCTGAAATGGACCAAGGGGTATGAACTTTTCCCCCTTTCCTGCTTTGCTCGTCCCTTCTAAACAGGAAACCTCTCGATGCAGCTCCACCTGCAGAACAGGCCAAATTTCAGTGCCAATTCTATTCTGGAGCAGCTGTGGTGAGTTTGGCAGGGAATGTACAATATGCTCACTTCGAGTTCGCTTCCTTATCTAGAGCCGCAGCTTTATGTGGGTCTACTTTGCTCCGCTGGAGCAGAGCAAAAGTGACTCAAGAGGGGCCTTATATATCTTTCAGCATAATAAATAGTTGGCAAAACTCAGTACTTCCAAGATTATGCTTTTCATTTTCTAAGCCACTGTGCAAACATTAACTAATTAATCCTCATGGCTCCCATATGAGGCGGTCTTCGTATTAATAATGTTTTGCATTTATACAGGTCCTTTGAGTGACGGATCGGAGAGACATTTGAAATGTTAATTTGTATTATTATCTGTTTATTCCACGTACGCTCCGGTGATATCAGAAGAAGTCACGGGGTCACTGAACCAATGTAAGCAGCCATTTATCCCCATTTTACTGGTGACAGTACTGAGGCATGAAAAGAATTAAGCTCTGAGAACTGCTGGAGAAAGATTATTGACTGTTTTAATTATTTATTTAGTGTGTGTGTGTTTCAGCCTGCTGAAAGCAGAATGGGAAAGGATCCCCCCACCCTTTCAAGGTTTTACCCATGGTTCCATATTAAGCCCTTCCATTTGCTTTTCCAGTCATCCCCTTAAAAGAACAAAATCTCAGAACGCATCTTTTAATTTGTACTTTCCTTTGTTTGAAAGGCATATTTTTTTCTCAGAATGCATATTTAAATTCATTTCTTTCTTTAAAAAGCATGCATGTAAGCCTTGGCCACTGTCTGGTTCTACTGGCGTGCCACGGTTACAGAAGCAGCTCATGGACCACGGCAAAGTTTTACCCAGAAGTGAACAGAGAGAAAGTGGCCAATTCTCAAGGGCTGTTTTGGCTTGAGGAATGTAGAGGAAGGCGAGAAGAGACCGTGCAGAATCCAAGCCTACTTTGGAGCTGGAAGAGATAAAAAACAAATGCAGAACCCCATGGAGATACTTGGAAGTCCAGAAGAAGACCATCGCCGGGCTGTGGCAAAGAGTGGTTGATGGAGAGAAGAACATGAATGGTGGCGACCAGCTGGTCCACCTGGCCTTGCACAGAGCCAGGGCAATCGCAACCGAAAGACCAGCTGGTCCTCCTGGGAAGCATGTTCCTCAAATAAAAAGCGACTGCTGTTTCTAGAAGCCTTTTTCCTAACATGGTGGCCAAATGGCACCAACCAAACTTGCTCTTCTCTATCCCTTTAATTTCTTCCCCTTCCCTTTCCATTTCTATTTCTATTATTTCTATTATTTTATTTCTATTATTTTATTAACAGACGGCCCATCTTCTTTCCGCCCCCTTGTAAGCTCAAGCCTTCTTTTTTCCTTTCCCTTCTCCTCGCTCACCTTGCTATGGTCCCCTCCCTCCCAAGCTCTGTCATCCCGGACTTATGGTGACCCTAACAGCAGGTACCCTCCAGAATGCCTTGTCCTTCGCAGCACACTCACCTTTGTACACGCAGGGCTGTGGACCCTGCACAGATTTCACCCATCTCATATTTGATCTTCCTTTCCTTTGTCTTCTGCCTTATTATTATTATTATTATTATTATTATTATTATTATTATTAGAACATTTCTATGCCGCCCCTTGCCGAAGCCTCGGGGCAGCTTACAAACACAATAAAATACAATAAAATACAAAAATAACAACATAAAATTAAAATTAACAATATAAAATAAATAAAAATATAAAATATAAAAGAAGTCGCCCTGCCTTTGACCTTCCCCAGCATGATGGTCTTATTACTTTTCCTCCCGCCCACCTCTGCAGCTCACTTGTGCCTGGCCAGTCCCCTGTCTTGCCACATCCTCTATGGGAGCTATTTTGTGATGGTGGTCAGAGCAATTTCTCAGAGGCCCAAATGTACACACAGATCCAATGACCCCCCCACCCCCAGTTTCACATGTTTTCTGACTTGCTCTTTCAACCGAGTACATAAGGCTGCAATCAGTTATCAGAGCAAGAATGATCTGCTCCAAGGTGATGTACAGTGAGGACGAGAAAATGCACTTCCTGGAGCTAAACTGGCCCACTGGTGTGGGAGTGTCAGCCTCCCCCTTTCTGTTAGTTGCCTTCTCAGTGCTGGGTCCCCAGGGAACATTCTCCTTAGCCGAGCTCTGCCAGTGGAAGTCAGTGGCACACTGTGTGGACAGAATGCTGGGTCAGATGGGCTCTTGGCTCGACCCACCTTAGCCGTGCTTGTGTGCTTTAAAAACCCCTGGGAGCAGAGGCTACGAGGAGGAAAGTATGGCTCTAGACACAGTTCATCTCCCCTTGGGGATGGCAACACTGACCCCTTGGGCTGTTCGCATCTTGCCAACACGGGAATTGGCAGCAGGGCAAGTTCCCACGGCCGTGCCCTCTTTTTAAATGACTGCAATTTGCCCCCAGCTTTTAGGTTCACCCAACTTTTCCTGGTGTACACAAACAGAGAGAGAGAGAGAGAGAGAGAGAGAGAGAGAGAGAGAGAGAGAGAGAGAGAGAGAGAGAGAGAGAGAGGTGGTGGCCAATTCAGGAGCAGAGGGCCAAATGGTAGCTTGAGTCGCCCCAGAGTGAATGGGTAACAGGGCTATGCTGACAGCCTGCAATCTGGGCTACCGCGCCAGGTAGTCGGCCAGATTTTACCCCCTCTACCCCTTTGCGCTCTGGACTGAATTCCCAAGCCCTGTTTTCCATGGGGGAACTGTATGTTTGCTTCAGTCCCCTTTTCCTGACTTTGGCACGGACGTTTTGCTTTGTTGCCTGGTCTGCACTGCCAGGCTGGTGGGAGCCACTGCTATGAATCTGTTCGATCAAAAGCTGTTTAGTGAGTTATTTGGTCAGAGCAGAAGCATTCAAAAAGCAAACATTCTGAGACCCCTTTAAGGTGACCAGAGGGTGGCTCAAGAACTCCTGGAGAAGGAAGAAGGTCACTGTTGGTAGCATCACAGAAGAAAGAGGAGGGGGGATAAAATATTGCTCTACCTCTATTCCTAATTCAAAGTTGGGTAATCATGGAGCACCCACACATCAGCAGTGATGATAACTGTAGCTGGAGAATAACGTGGCTCGGCTGTTGGACTGGGGATCTGGGAGCTCCAGGCCTAGTCCCTGCTCAGCTGTGGAGCCCAGCTGTGACTTTGGGCCCTGGCAGACTCTTAGCCTAACCTCAGCCTCTTGCTGCTCGGAGGATGAAACGGAGAGAAGGAGAATCTTGTTAGCTGTGTTGGAAAAGGAAGAAAGGCTGGGTATTAACGCAATGCAATAATAAGAAAAGCTTAATTGAGGCATTAGTGATGTGCATCAGATTTAGCTGCACTCTTGAATAATTTCTGGTGCTTCCTGAAAAAAATGGGATTCCTCCAAAGAGACTAGGAGTGAAGTTTGGCTCTGCACAAAGCTTGCACATGATTTGGGCTTTACAAACACACTGTAAATAGCAACATTTCAGTATTGTTTACCTATGAACACTGAATGAGGGGAGGGAAGGGAGAGTTATTCACAGATGGGGCCACCTTGGAAATCTGGGATGTGAGTCACCAGGGGCTGCCCAATCACCTTGCTTTGTCAAGAAGACTTGTGGGTACCCTGTGTCTGTTAGCTTCTTCTCCTGAGTTGTCATGTAATAAGTACTGGGGAAGTCAGAGGTCACATGCTGAGCGGGGCTTAGATGACTTCATGTTCTTCTCATCCATATTTTCAAAATCTTTTTCTTGTCTTCTCAATATTAAGTCTTTTTCTTGTCTTCTCAATTTACCTCACCCTGCAAAATGACCAAAATTAAAAAGCCTCAGGATTTGTGTCACACATTCCAGTCTCTCTCTCTCTCTCTCTCTCTCTCTCTCTCTCTCTCTCTCTCTCTCTCAATCTCCTCCTCCTCCTCCTCCTCCTCCTCCTCCTCCTCTGTGCACATATATACAGAAAAACATTCCGTTTTATGCTTTCACTTTTCAGCCCAACCACCTCACGGAGAACTTGGCCTTGCTGATACTGTGAAACCACAACAATAAGACAACTGTACTTATCACAAGCGGGCAACTATCTGAGAAGCAGGAGTTATTTTAATATTCTTTTCCCCTTTCCCTTTCAGGTTCCATCCATCCCTTCCCTCTTAGCACCAAGCCTGAACACAGGTCTTCAGCAATGCTTTTGACAAATAATATACCCTTTTGGAAATAACCGTCATGAAACTAATCTACAAAGGACTAAGATAGGTATTAAGGATAGCAGGCAGTGTGGATTGCAGACTCCCGCAGGTTCAAAGGAAACTTACAGTAAATATTTACCTTGGTTTGTCTGCCATGGAATTACTTTGTGAAACTTACCATGAAGAAGATGGCTTTTTCCCCCAGTTATTTGCAGTATCATTTCTCAGAGTAATCGGTGCTTCTCTGTTATTGGTTTATTTCTTTTCTTCCTTTCTTTTCCTCCCTTTCAGACTGTAAAGTTAGATTGGAAATGTTTAAGCTGTGCTCACACAGTGTGGCAAATTCCAAAAAGTAGTTATTCTGGTGAGCAAACAACAACCTCCTTTCTCAAAGCAGCACAGATTTTTTATGTGCTCTTTTTACTGTGGCTGCTGTCAACCCATTACTTGGGGTACATCCAAATTGTTCCTTTAGATAGTGTTCTTTTTTCTTTCTTTTTTTTCTGAAAGATGTAAAACACAAAGGTAAACAGTTTGGGCTCTCTGGTATCACTGCTCCTTCCCTTCCCTTCCCTTCCCTTCCCTTCCCTTCCCTTCCCTTCCCTTCCCTTCCCCTTTTCTCCCCCTTCCTTCCTTCCTTCCTTCCTTCCTTCCTTCCTTCCTTCCTTCCTTCCTTCCACCAAGATGTTCTATATTCTATATACAGTTGCACCTTCAAATGATATTTGCTACCTTTAATAATAGATTTCATTATAGCTGATATTAGAAGAGGGGGAAAAACACCTGACAAATGTTCAAATGCAGATCAGGGTGCACAGACACCCACAAATATCTCCTACCTCCTTAGGAAAGAGCTGAAGGAGCTCAAGCAGTCAGCCCACCAGGCCCTGGGAAATCCCTTCTGACTGGCGGCAGTGATCCGTTGTCTCAGACATCCATCTTCGGACTGCCTGCAGCCATTCGGCTGGGGGTGGGGGTGCTGCACCCTGATCCTGGGGCTTCTTGCATGCAGAGCATGTGGTTCACCATTCAGCTATTCCCCCTCACTCCTTCCTTGCTTCCCAATTTTGTTTTTCGTTCGGAAGCCCATGGTTTTGATATCAATGTTTTCCATAAACCTGGGGCTCCCTGAGAGCTTCGAACTTCTCCTGCTCTCCATTAAGAATGATCCTGTATAATATACAGCCACACTGTTGGCTGTGTTGAATGGAGTGTTCACTCCAAAATAATTCCCAGACCCATTTGCAACTTCCCAGAATCATAAGAGAAGAGAAAACCAGCCTGATTTTGAATGGATACCAGGCTTTTCACATGTCCTTTTCTGAAAACCATTGGTCTTCAGCTCAGGGGCTGAAACTCATGTCAGTTGATGGGTGGATGTAAGAGCAACTCCCACAGAACCTGTTTCTGTCTTTACATCCTGCAGTTTAGTCCCTGCAAGGAAGCCAAGGCAGTTTTGAAGGTCTTCCCCTTTCTTTTCATTTATCTTCACAACAGCCCTGTGAGTCAGGGTGAGTCACCCAGGGAGCTTCAGGGCCAAGTGCAGCCTAAAACTCAGATGGCCTGGGTCTCGGCCACCTCTAACTGCTCTCCAAATTTATTTATTTCTTTAAAACTTTTATATGCCATCACCACATGCCTCGGCATCTCGGGACGGCTCACAAATGTACAATTAAAAACAGTAAAACAATACAAATTTCATAAAATTATATAAAAACAAAAACACAAACAAAACAAAAAAGCAACTGTTAATGATAAAAATATTTATTTTTAAAATAACAATTAAATAAAAAGGGTTTAACCCGGTGCTGAAAAGAATATAAACTCGGTGCCAGGCAAACCTCTCCAGGGAGTACATTCCATAATCTGGGTGCCACCACAGAGAAGGCCCTGCTCCGGGTAGTTGTTCTTTTTGTCTCCTTTAAAGAGGGCTCCCAGAGCAAAGCCTCTCCCACAGATCTTAAGGGGCATGAGAGCATGTAAAGGAAGAGGCGCTCCTTCAGGTATCCTGGTCCCAAGCTGTTCAGAGCTTTATAGGTTAAAACCAGGACCTTGAATTGGGCCCGGGCTTCAACTGGAAGCCAGTGGAGCTGGTAGAGGACCAGCGTTATATGAGAATAACGACTGGTCCCCGTCAGCAATCTGGCAGCTCTGTTCTGTACCAGCTGAACTATCCGGACCATCTTCAAGGGCAGCCCCACATAGAGTGCATTACAGTAATTCACCTGGGAACCCAGCCAGCCTATCCAGAAGGATACCATGGTCGATGGTATCGAAAGCTGCTGAGAGGTCCAGGAGAACCAATAGGGATGCACTCCTCCTGTCCCTCTCCCTGCACAGGTCATTGTACAGGGCAGCCAAGGCAGATTCAGTGCCATAACCAGGTCTGAAACTGGACTGAAATGGGTCCAGATAATCCGTTTCATCTAAGAGTGCCTGAAGTTGTCCCACCACCACCTGCTCTAACACCTTGCCCAGAAATGGGATGTTGGCCACCGGTCTAAAATTGGTGACCACCTCTGGGTCCAGGGATGCCTTCTTCAGGATAAGCCAGATCACCACCCCCTTCAAGGGAGTAGGGATCCGGCCCTCCCTCAGTGAGGTCCAGGGACCAATCCTGTAACTGGCTTCTTTAAGTAGCCAAGAGGGGCAAGGCTCCAGGAGACAGGTGGGGGGACCTACCATTCCAAGAACCTTGTCCACATCATCAGGCCACGATCACTGAAACTCATCCAATAACGATGGACCAGATGGCACTCTGGACACCTCCTGTACTGGATTCAAATCAACTGTGGAGTCCAAATTGCGGCAAATCTGAGTGACTTTTTTCCAAAAGTGCTGAGCAAAGTCATCACAGTGGGCTGCCGAAAGTGTGACCACTTCCTTCTCCTGGCCAGAATGTATCAGGCCTTGCACCACTCGGAAAAGCTCTGCCAGATGGCACTGTGGGGAAGCCTTGGAAGCGGAGAAGAACTGCCTCTTCACCGCCCTCACCGCCACAGCATAGGCACGATAATGTGCATGTGAGTGTGTTCGGTCAGATTCGTATCAAGATTTCCTCTACCTGCGCACTCATCATCTCCCAGTCTGCTTCATTGCCCACAACTCAGGCATATACCATGGTGCTGTGTGGGCTCTGCTAGGTGGGATAGGATGCTTAAGAGTGATTGTGTTGATTGCCCTGGTCATCTCCCTATTCCATGAGTCAACCAGGACATCAACAGAAGTGCCAGCTTTATATCTGCCACAAAATCCCCCAGAGCCCTCAGGAATCCATCTGGATCCATCTGGCTCCAGGGGAGGACCATCCTAATAGGGCCCCCACCCTTCCGGAGGGAGTGATCAGACCCGAGCTCAGACCTCACGAGGAAGTGGTCTGACCATGACAGAGGAGTCAAGATCAAGTTTCTCACTTCCAGGCCACTCTCTTCCCGTCTCGTTGAGAAAACCAGGTCAAGCGTGTGACCTCTTTCATGGGTTGGGCTGGAGACATGTTGAGACAGCCCCATGACTTTCACGGAAGCCATGAAGTCCTGAGCCGCCCCAGACAGATCCGCCTTGGCATGGATATTGAAATCCCCCAGGACCAACAACCTAGGGGTCCTCAACACCAGGTCTGAGATGATCCCTGTCAGCTCAGGCAAGGAGTCTGCTGGGCAGGAGGGTGTGCGGTACACCAGCAGAGTCCCTAATCTGACCCGGTTGCCCAACACCAGGTACAAACACTCAAGACCCGGTTTCGAAGGGACAGGAAGCCTCACAAGGGAAATATTGGCTCGGTGACCCAGACTGATTCCCCCTCCCCTCCCCTCTGGGTGTGACCAATGTTGCACAAGATATCCGGGTGGGCATAATTGCATGAGGGAGACATCTCCCCCTTCTCCTTCCCAGGTCTCAGTAATACATGCCAGGTCGGCCCCTTCGTCCATGATCAAATCATGGATGACAGATGTTTTATTATGGACCGACCTGGCGTATAACAGCAACACCGTGAGGCCCAGGGGCCGGCTGATATTGCTGCCAGGAAACTTCTGGTTGGGAGAATAATGTTCAGGTCTGGATAATTTCTCCTGAACACTGCAAACAGGAAAGTACTTCTCCGTACCTCCTTTTTTTTTTTTTTTGGGAGAAAATCCTGGGAAATGTATATGGAATTGACTTGACAGTGGGGAAATGCTGACCTGCCTTTGTTCACCCAGCACATTCCTTGCTGTGTTTAGTTTCTATTTGCAGAAAGCTGCTTATTTTTTCCCCAGAGAAATAAATAATTTGGCAGCCAGGAAGCTTCAGACACAGATTGGATGATCTTGCAGCAGGGGGGCTTTAAACATCTTGCATATTGTCATCATTGTTAAATGCACAGCAAGACCTTTTTCTCCACCCACCCATTGCATTGCACTGCATTGCATTCCATGTTGCATTAGACAAATATCACCCACCCACCCATTCCATTCCATGATGCATTCTCACCAGACCCATTCGAAAGAAAGGAAGATATTCAAAGCATGTCCCGCTTTGTATTTTAAACTCATTTCTATCTGGCAGCATCGTGGTCACAAGGAGAACATGACTTTTGCATCTGCTGCTTTGATTACCTGCTGCTCTTGGGGTGCTACTCTGGTCCCCCCTGGATTGGACTGTGCTGGTCTTTGGCTCCAACCTCTGCTCCGGCTGAGCCACTGCCTGCTCCATCACCTCAGGAACCTGCCACATCAACCCTAGCTTATTTTGCTACATGCATGAGTGATTATATACATGTGCACATGACCCTACAGTTGGAAAAAAGAGGTGGATCACCTTCATGAAATCAAATCTCCCTCAAGAAGACTTTAATGCCCTTCTATAAGCAACTCTCCTTTAACTTGTGTGCTTGATGGAAGAAGTCATCTAAGCATGAGAAAGTACAAATATGTTCCCATTCTATGTCAGGAATTTATTGAGAAAAAAAGTTATAAGGTCTGCATTTCCTTCAAATTAAGTAGCTTCCTGTAGTTAATTTTCTGTGAAAGGTAATTCTCACCTCAAACTGCTCTTCTGGCAACATCAGCATTTGACACAGTAAATAAATTTCCAAGTTATCATCAAGTTCTTCTATGATCGAGTCCTGTCCCACCTCCTGGTATGATCAGAGATTAAAAGCTCCCAAGAACTAAATGATCCAAACTCAGAAGTGTTTGATTCCCCTGATAAATTATACAAATGAGGCACTTGAATGAGTTCCTTAACCAATTTTGCCACTCAAGATCACCTCCATTTCAATTAGAGATAACCAAGATGCGTGGCACGGGTGAGCATGACTAATAATTCTCAGTGATGTCAAGGAAGATTATGGAAAGCAAGAAAATAAAAGAAAGGGTTTGGGGGAAAATGGAGCTTAGTCTCCATTGCATGAAAATTGCTGGAGTTTCATTAGGAACTGAATGAATGAGATGATGAATTCTATATGGGCCTTCCTAGCTCGCTATCAGAAGATTCCTGCCTTTTTCTAGTAATATTGGACTAGTAATACTTTGGCAGTTCTCACAGTAAGTAAAAGCGTGTACAGTCAGTCCCTTGATTTGTGACCACCCCCAGAAATAAAGATGTGTAAAAGAGAAGGCCAGGACAAGTTATTATAGAAAGTTACACATGGTTGCGGTGGCAGAAGTTGCGTGGATCTTCTCATGATGAACATTAAGGGTAAGTCTGACAGGGCCCTTAGGACAGATGCTGCAGAATGGCTGTTCCCACCCGGTGCCTACATCTGACGGACACTCTTCTGGCCCCAGCTCGCAGGAATTGGCTCAGGGAGGCAAAATCTGATCAATGAGCCTGCTCTAGAATCCCAGAGTCTGGACCATCTACCTGGGGCTGGAGCTCAATCATGTGCAAGTCATACCGCCACAAAGTATTCCACTTTTAAATCAGGCCATGATTTGCACTATCATCTATCTATCTTTGTTTGTTTGTTTGTTTGTTTAGTTGCTAAGTCATGTCCAACCCATCATGACCCCATGGACAACATTCCTCCAGGCTTTCCTGTCCTCCACCATCCCTTGGAGTCCACTCAAGCCCACACCCACCGCCCCAGAGACCCCATCCAGCCACCTCATCCTCTGCTGCCCCTTCTCCTTTTGCCCTCAATCGTTCCCACCCTCAGGATCTTCTCCAGTGACCTTCTCATTAGGTGGCCAAAGTATTTGAGTTTCATCTTCAGTACCTGGCCTTCTAAAGAGCAGTCAGGGTTGATTTCCTTCAGGATTGTCTGATTTGATCTCTTTGAAGTCCAAGGGACTCTCAGGAGCCTTCTCCAGTACCACAATTCAAAGGCATCCATCAATCAATCAATCTACCTACCATCTTTCTATCTATCTGGCAGGTTAATCTGTACAAACAATGGTCACAATTTATCCAAGTCTGGGTGGTATCTGAAATTTGTTAGGCAGTGACCAAAAGAAGGGTCTGCTCAATCCTGGCACCTCAAATATGGAATATTCTTTTCAGACTGATATATTTTCAGTAACCAGCAAAGTCTTCCTTCTTGTGCAGACATTTCAGCATGCTGGTTTCAGTGGTTCTTTTGCTCTTTCAGCTATGTTTTATTTAATGGCAGTTTGCTAGATGATTTGGCAATCCCATAGATGCATACATGCCAAAGCTGGTCACACGCACTATCAGCAATCCATCTGGGTTGCATGTGTGTTTGTGTCTGTGAGTGTTGCTTTGTGTCCTCCAACCCTGGAAACCAGACAAGAGGATGAAATTTTGCTTGGGCCAGGAAAACGCTTGACTGGCTGGCAACCACATCATAAACAAATTCTTTCAGCCACATTAATTTATTTACTCTGGGCCATGAAACCTTAGAACTCGTGCTTCATCCTTACCTTTGTGTTTCTTATGATGGGTCTTTCTTTCTCAATCTTTTGCTTATTTGCTCAACATTTGCTCTTGATTTCAAAAGCTTGACTCTCACATTAAAGTCCTGGAGGGCCGAAAGCAGAAACAATTAGCCACCTGTTGTGAAGTCTTGTATCAAATTATTGACTTTTTACCACCCCACCTAGGAAATATATTGGAGGGCGCATTCCAGAAATAATGGGTTGCATGTAGCAGATGCAGCATAAATCTAAAATAGGAAGTCATGTCATTAGAAGGAAACACAGATGCACAGTGAAAAGAAGATAGCTATGTCTTTTCTATCAAGGTTGCAATCTAATGTGTTACCTGCTCCTTTTGGTTCCCAAGCTCTCTTTCTTAATTAAGAGCAGAAGACCCTGTCCTGCTCAGTTAGACCAGAAGTCCATTTCATCCTTCTTTTAAAAAATTATTTTTATCACTATTTTCAATAGTGGCTGGCTAGAGCCCTTAGGCCACAAAGAGGACAAAAACAGGAAAAAAAAAAAACTTTTAATGATTTGTCCCCAGAAATAGACCACTCAGGTTCTGCAGAGCTATTGTGTCTTACGGCCTTTGAGATACCATCCTTCCATGACTTTGTCTGATTGCATTTTCAAAAGTCTGTGTGCAGCACAATCTTTTGGATGCTAGTTAGTGTCTAGATAATTACAGGATTTTTAGGAGTCCCAGATCCAATCACAGAAGCTCACTGGAAGGAATGAGCTGGGGCTCTGTCCCCACAGGAGGACTGCTCTAGCTGCTTCTTCAAGGTCACAAAAGAAAACTTGGAAAAGGGGGTTTGTGGGTGTTCAGGGGGTAAGGAGAAAAAAAAGATGGAGGTCAAGAACTCTTCTTGCTGATGTCAGAATGTAGGGCATGGAATAATCAGTTCAAGTTGCAATAACCCAGATTCAGGCTGGACATCAGGAAAAGCTTCCTCCCTGTCAGAGCAATATGGCAGTGGAACCAGATAGTGAG
This sequence comes from Varanus komodoensis, assembly GCF_004798865.1. NCBI lineage: Eukaryota > Metazoa > Chordata > Lepidosauria > Squamata > Varanidae > Varanus > Varanus komodoensis. Next base: position 2,868,514 of record NW_025335606.1, read on the forward strand.
AGAGGTGGTGGGCTCTCCCACATTAAAGACATTCAAGTTGCAACTGTCCAGCCATCTGAGTGGGATGGTGTAACATGTTGTCCTGCTGCAACAGCAGGGGGTTGGACCTGAAGTCCTTCATGGCCCTTTCCAATTCTACTATTTTATAATTCTTGGATTCTTCCCTGCAGAGGAAGGCAGGAAGCCAAGCTCAGGAAGGCAAGAGCCAAGCTCAAGGAACCAAGGTTCAGATTGGAAGCCAGGAAGTACTTTCTGACAGTTAGGACCCCTAGGGCATGGAATGAGCTTCCACAGGAGGTGATTGAGGCCTCATCGGTGAGGGTGCTCAAGGATAGACTGGACATGCACATGGTAGGCAAGTCATGACTGGAGCCAGCTGGAGCTGGGGGTCAGACTAGATGGCCCAGAAGGCCCCTTCTGACTCAGTTTCTGTGTTTCTATGGGATGGGTGCCATCACAATATGAAGCACCCAGAAGTCTTAACCTCATTCTGTCCCACTCCAAAGTGTCACACTTAGAGAGGGGGAACGTGCCATACCAGTGAAGGATCATGGAAAGAACCTAGGCCTCCATGCTTCTCTCCCCCTGCCAAGGTCCCTGTAATCCTCCTCGTCCAGAAGGCAACCGGCACCCACACCAGTTTGCATCCAAAACCTAGTAGCCATTGCCTACCTCTTGTTTTTAAATGTACGAAAACCATGTGCTATGTGCAAAGATAGTTCTTTCGGTTTGTCCTGCCCCTGGTTCAAAGCACTTCCACTGGATGACCTTGAATTGTACCTACAATGGGGGTACTTTGGTTTTGTTTTAATTGTAATGTGAATTTACTACTGTTTACATTCAAATCAGTGCACAAGGGTTGTCCTTTCAAATAAGAACAATGGAGTTCAGTATAAAAATAAATGCTGGGACAAACGTGAGCAGAAATACGTGTACGTGTGGAAGTATTAGCCAGATATTCAAATAGCTCTATATGTTAGACAAAACTTAACATACAATGCTTTGTAACAGAGAATACCAAAAAGGTACACGAGAATTTGTATGAAGTTTCATGCTAGCCTTTAGAAAACAAAATCTCAGAGCTCAAGATGAACCAAACATAAGAATAGAAAAATGACTGGAGTTCAGAATGAACTCAATGGAAGATTGCAAAAATGAGAAACTGAAAGAAATAAAAACTGACTGGTCCATTCATCCCTAGCGCCAGATAAAGAACCACTTCTCCATATACTCTTATGATCACATCATCCATAATTTGATCAGCTTCAATTGTGTTCTTTTTCTACTCATCTTTTTGTGTTTGCTTAAGGTAAAGGGGCCAAAAAGCTTTAGCCATTATTCAATGTTTTCATCATTTTGGCTTCTCCTTTCTGCACCTTTTCTAGCTTTGTTCTCTTTCTGCACACACACTTGAGACTTGGTATTCAGCACTTCAGATAGTAGCCCAAATACAGCCACTTGGCAATGCATGTGAAATATATTCTGGAGGCCGCAGTTTGATTTTCAATCTCTCACACACAATTTTCTGTTCCCAGAAAATATTTCAGTTTGGCCCCTTCCCTTCCCTTCCCTGCCCTGCCCTGCCCTGCCCTAGCCCTAGCCCTAGCCCTAGCCCTAGCCCTAGCCCTAGCCCCAGCCCTAGCCCTAGCCCTAGCCCTAGCCCTAGCCCTTTTGTAGTATGGTTTTATTTAAATAAAAAATTTCAACCTAAAAAAAAAAAATCAACCTAACCCTAACCCCTTCCTTCACTTGACGTTTCAGTGAACTAGTCAACTTAACCTTAAGGTCACTTTCCTGGATAATCAACATCAAGCAAGAATGAATCAGTTTCAGATCTCCAATTTCCTTCAGCAAGGGAGTTCCTTCGGCACCTTTTGGCCAATGCATACATAGCATCTTCCATACAGGTAAATGTGGAATGGCCCTTGGCTAATCACAGTGGAGCTGGGGAAGGACTACTTAGATGGCTCATCATTTTTCCCTGGATGAAGTCTGATGAGGTAGGAGAACAACACCCAGAGCCTCCATATGTTGACTCAGGTACCGAACCTGAATCAAGATTCAGAAATCTGAGACTTCACACATCTAATTGACTGTGATTACTACAGACTTTTATGTTTGGGACTAGACTGATTTCCAGGTAAAGTAAACCATTTAGCAGGAGTACACCTGCTAAATTTCAAGAAAAAAGTGCCACTTTTGTGTGCTATATGTATTTATTTTTTAGGGTTTTTAAATTGCTGGTGCCTTTTTTTTTATTTCATGGTATAATCAGAAGGTTTTTACAGGACATTTACCTCTTCTGAGTGGATGGCTCCTGCCAAGTTTCAGACAAATAGGTATACAGAGTTTTCCACAAAAGAAGCCTATCCCAAAGGAAATACACATTCCCATAGCCCAAGTAGTATCCCCAAATAGCTAAAGTATATTCTGTTGTTTTGAAAACCATTGTTTTGAAAATGACAGGCAGCCTGGGAATGTTCTTAAGCAGCAAACATGCAAAGTTTCAGAGGGATAGATGCAGGAGCTAGGAAGCTGCCCAAGGCTTTTCCCACAGTGAAATCTGATGGTGTTTGGAGAATGTCCATCTCACGGTCCAATTCTTGTCTTTCACCTGAAGGCAACGATGGTGCCACTGGCAGAGTGTGCCCTATGTTTACAAAGAGCACCTGTCCATCACAGAACTACAGTCTCTCCCTTCTTCTACTCATATCTGTATTTAGAGAAAAACAAAAGGACAAAAACAACAAATATGGGGAACATGTAGTCTGTGCATTTCCGAAATAAGAGTCACAGGGACGTCCACATTCCAGAGAAAGTGTGTCTTTGTGGACCACCAAATGGAAGCCCATTTTACTTCTTGAATCAATGGAACTGTTCTGAAAGGCCTTTTCTGCCAAACTTTTATGTTTTGCTTGAATTTGCAGCATATCCCTATTTGATATGTTAGTCCTTAAAGCACCAAAAAACTCTGTTCTGTTCTTGTGACTGGCAGAAGGTGGCTAACGGCTACCCTCCAGAATATGTACAAATATGATATCATGGGTTATCCCCACTCACCAGAGTTTGCTCACTTTTCTTTTTTCCCCAGACCAGCCAGTTCTGTTTGGTTTGCATAACAACCAAAGCGTCTCTGTTTCAGTGTGTTTGACCTTGATGGGACTTTGTTGTTAAACTTCGTGGAGCTAAGTACGCTCCTGTCCCTGTGCTATTAAGCATTTGCCCAAATAGCATCCCTTACATGGAAAGAATAATACTAATAATAATTAAAAAGTCAAGGGGAGAAAAAAAGCACACCCAGCCATAAGTCGATAGCTTTTCTGAATTTGGGCCACACTCAAGTGCTCTGCTCTCCGATCGGTACCACATGCTTCTGGGCCATCGCGTCCCCCTTTCGCACAACTCCTGCAAATGGTATCATTTGGCAACTAATTTACTCGCTTAGTTTTGGCCATTAGTCATCCCCAGTCTCCTCAATCTGCAGGCAATTTTCCACATTATTAGTTACCCACCTGTCTTATTAAAGTGGACTTTTGGAAACCCTGTGCGTCTCCATTTTCGGCACCTTTTTAGATCAAGCAAATAATTGGCTTTACTTGGATGGAAGGATTTAATAGGAAGATGACAGTCGATTCCAAAAGTTAATAGCGACGGCATCTGGTTTCCCTTTTTAACGTTGGGGGAAAAAGATAAATTTAGTGTTCATGCAATGGAAGGTGAGGAAGAGAAAGGAGAAGGAACAGAAGAAGATCAAATCTGTTTATCATCTGTAGGCCAGATTCAGTTTAGATGAGCAGAAGGCAGCCTTAACTCACTTCATTTAATGTACCTCACTTCTAACCCTATGGGGTCAGTCTTTATCACATTAAGAGGAAAACATCTCTCTCCACCATCTCTGAATGCCAAGTGGGCGATATTGTGAAGGCTTAAGTGGTTTTGGTTGCTTGCTGTCTTGCAGGACTGGCTTTTTTCTATACCCCACTGCAGTTCTGCAAATCAAGAGAGAATGACTTGTAAATGGAAAGTTATGAACCCCCCGGAGAATTTTTCTGATCTTCCTGAAATTCTTCCAGTTTTTCTCCAAACTTGTCAGAGAACATAGCTTTTCACTTAGAGTTTCACTTTATGAGAAGTTTGTCAACCACTACAGATTACGAATGGACAACTGAGTCAACTTCACTTGCTCCCACATTGGAAAGTTATCCCAGATGTGAAGCAATGAACACATTGTAGTAATTGCATATTAAAAAAAGTCTCCCAGAACAAAATTTCCACCCATCTGCACAGGCCAAATTCAGTAGATACAGCTGTTCCACACACAGAGAAGAGAATGTGTTAGCACTCTGCCGTGCAGCTTTAAGTATTATGAACCTTCCATAAAATAGGTAGCAACCTCATTCAGTGCTAACATGGTTGACTGCACAGTGATTCAGACCGAGACCTTTAACCCTTCATAGCCTCTGACTGGATGGACAAACATACCATTTTTAGTTCCTTCACATTCATTTGAAAAAGAAGCAAACCCCCCGAGGTTCTTTTGTTCTCAAATATGAAGGCATTTTCAGAACTCGTCAAGGGGTGTGTGTGTGGGTGCGTGCATACACACACAAAAATAACTGAAATGGATTTCTCACCCATCCCTAAGATTTTTCCCCTAGTTATCCACTGCTTCATTAAACTCTTGATGAATTTGAGATGATGCAACAGTTCTGGGAGCATGAACCCCACCCTAGTTTTGATCCCCAGTACATCACAGGGTGTGTCTCTGAATAGTATTCAAAAAGAGGGTGGAACAATGCACCTTTCCTCTACCGTTTTCTTCCTTCTGCTTTTCTGAATCTCTTGAGCACTTGGCCAGCCAGTTGAGCTCCTCTTTTCCTTAGCCACGTTGCCAATTTCCAGGACTGTGGTCACTAGGGAATGAGATGTTCAACCAGTCAGCCATTTCTCCTGAAATGCCAGCCGGACAGCTCATGCCATCCCACCATGTTCTGTTCAGAGACCAGTCCTTTTGTGAGTCAATGCTCAGGTACGTGAAATGAGTTTTGCAAAATGTTACTGCGGGGGGGGGGGGAGAAAGAGAGAGAGAGAGAGAGATCATAGTATACCTCTGCAGTCATTTCTGAAGAAAATGTTCCCAAATGTGGCTGCCATCCAAGACTTCAGATATCAAAGGCCGCACCGACAGCTTGCTAGAGGTCTGAGCGCTGAACCTACTTTGCATATAAATTGGAAAGGCCTTTATTGAAATTATTGAGAAGAAATGCGCACAATTGTGGAACAGCCGCGTTTTCCTTGTTGGACAAATAAAAACAAGGAGGGGGGTGCTTAAACTCACCTGCAATGAAAATAAAGCCCACAAGCTGTTACTGAGGAACAACAGACTTGGTCGCTGGTCTACAGGATTCATTAGTCTTTATGGATTTCACATCCAAATGTAATTAGTCTCCCTCCTCCCCCCACAGTATTGCCACAAAAAGGTTAACCTGGTGGGCATTCCTCTTTTGTAAAGGAATTCAGTCCTGGTTGTGATAGGCCTGTAGGAAAGGGCAGCTGCCGAAGCCGAAGAATTCATTCTCTCCTTGTTTTATTGATTTCCAGGGCAAGGAGAACACCTGTTCCCCAAATGGGCACTGAAGGAGCTGGACAGGCAATAGAACAGAGATGGAACGCAGGTGGCCACCTGCAGCACTTACTGATGAGCAGCAAGCATGCAGCCGGAGAAGATTCCCAAAGGCATCAAGTACGTGGGTAGAAGTGTGTGTTCAGCTGCAGCCCAAGGTCTAGCCATTCTCAGCTAAGTGTGTGTAAAAAATGAGCCACCCACCACGAAGGGTGACTGTATCAAACGTTAGCTCTAGTGATTCTGGCAATTCCATTTGGAATTAGGGGAAGAGCTGCAGCCCAGTGGTAAGGGACTGGCATTGTATGCAGAATGGCTCCAGTTGAAATCTCAGCAGATCTAGGTAAAGTCTACCTGAAAGCCGGGAGACGTGCTCTTTGGAGAGTGTTCTTAACACTGAGCTGGATGGACTCGGGGTGATGCCATTTTCTCTTTGAATGTGCCCTTTATGCAAAATAATAGGCATGGGGATGTTGTTTCATTTTTAGAAGACAGGCTGCGCTTCAGTGGCAAACCATGCATTTTCCGTGCAGAAAAGATTCCAGGCTTGATCCCTGATGCGTCCTGCTGGCAGCACTGAGCCAGATGGAGCACCGGTTGACTGGGTGTAAGACAATGTCCTATTTTCCTACAGTTCCAGACGCAGGAAGAATTCCAGAGCAGAGTCTGTTAATGAAAGGCCACGTCTCTCACTCTTCCCAGGGTGGCCATCCCCTTTCTTCTGGAAAGGGACAGAGGGAAGGACATTCCCACACCACAATATGGCTGTATGTTGGCAGCAGTAGCCTCACCGTAACCCCAACCTTCACCCAGACTTTTTCTATCCATACAACCGCCCACCTCCCCACAACCCTATGAAACAGTGTGGCATCAACTTCTTGATGCCACACTGAGGAGGGCTTTTCTAGCCTAGCCATGGGTGTGCCATTTTTGAACTATTCCTAATTATTGGCAGCTAATTGGATTTGGCTAATTGGCTGTTTATCTGGCCACAACTGGGCGGAAGTGCAGCCCATGTGGGAATCTGATGAGGCAGCTTGAGGCTGTATGGCCTGTAGCTCAACCCAACTCTCACATTGCTGCCCAGCTTGAGAGTTCAGAGGAAGGGAGAAGTGTTTGGCCCCTGTAGGATTCGGCACATCAGCACTGACCGGTGGGAAAGGGCTGGAAGGAGTGCATCCCCTCAGTCCAGTATCCTGTTGATTGACCTTTCCATAGTGGAGACCAGTTAAGCTGGAGCTTTGAACCTGGAGGAAGATCATAAAAAGCTGATATTTTCCAAGTAGTTTGTGGTGGCTGGAGTGTGGAACTGGCGCTTGGAGGATCTGGGTTCTAATCCCCACTGAGCCATGAAGGTCACTGGATGGCATTGGCCAGTCACTCACTCTCACAAGGTTGCAGTTAAGAAGATAAGATGGAGAGCCATAAGCCACCTTGGGGCCCTCACCAGAGGAAAAGAAGTGGAAAAAGGCATGCAGTGTGACACCTGTTTTTCCTTCAAATGTACACAGCAGCGCATGCCTCTTCAGAATGCTTGCATTCTTCTCATGCCTTTTCTTCAAAAATATGGATATGGCCAAACACTCTTCCTGGGGGCAGCGAATCACATGGAAACATAGAAACAGAGCGAGTCAGAAGGGGTCTCCCGGGCCATCTAGTCTGACCCCTGGCTCTAGCCGGCTCCACTCAAGACATGCCCACCATGTGCATGTCCAGTCTATCCTTGAACACCCGCACCGATGGGGCCTCAACGAGCTCCTGTGGAAGCCCATTCCACACCCTCGGGGTCCCGACTGTCAGGAAGTGCTTCCTGGCATCCAAATGGAACCTGGGTTCCTTGAGCTTTGCTCCGTTGGAGCGCGTCCTGCCTTCCTCTGCGGGGGAGAACAGGGTCTCACCTGTAAGCCATGAAATATATGGTCCTGCTGTTTTCCTGCTGATGAACTCAAAGTGGCTCCTCCTCTCATTTTCATCCTCACAACAGCAAGCCTATGCGGTAGGATGGGCTGAGAGCCTGTGATTGGCCCAAAGTCACCCAGTGAGCTCTAGAACCCAGATCGCTTGAGTCCCAGACTCACACTTGACCACTGCATTGAACAAATGGAATCTGGACTATCATTTTTTCCCTAGAAGGTGCAAACTGGATACATCCTTAGCAATCAATCAATTAATAGACATTTTATTAGCTGGCATCTCACAAACCCCTCGCCTAAATTCCCTCTAGTCCAAAACAGAGTGACTTTCCAAAGTGCCTTAAGTTTTCGATGCAGGAGAATTTCTATGGGATCAGTCCCCCTACATTCTCTCTGCATATTTCAAAATTTCACCCCATGTTGAAAACCCTTTTTTAATTTGAATCATGATACTGTTTCCCCCCTCCAGCTTCTATTGAGAGTGAGAGATAATAATTATGCACAAATTAATAATTGCCTGATGCAGCTGAACAAAGAGGATATGAGGTTATGCGAGTTGAACATTTTCCCCACTCGCACCAAAGATTTGTAAGAGAAAACAGTGACAAAATGATTCCCCCCCTTCTCCATCCTGTCTTTCACATGGCAAGAATGGAAACTTGCCTTTTATTTATGACGGATCATTTTTCCCCCTGTCCATATTTTGACAGATAACGTGGCAGCAAATGATTAAGGGTCGCATTTTTCAATGGGACTCGTATGTTATTTATTATCAAAATAAAAGTCACTTTGTGAATTGAAGTTTTTAATCATTTTGTTTTTCCCTTTGCTTGCTTTTGGAAAATGGCTTTGTCAAAAACTCTGATGGAATCGGTCACCTCTGAAATGGCTAGCAGTGGGTGGGAGCTTCCATTATGAGTTTTTGGCACTAATTAATTCACATAAAAGGCATCATAAAAAGATTTCTGAAAGTGGTAACAGTTACAAAGGTGGGCAATGACATTCCCAAGCCTGTTTGCCAAATACTAAAACTGGATTGCACGAGGATAAGCTCAAATACATATTGTGGCATTGTATCAGCATGCTCCAACCAGCATCCCTCTGACATCACAATGAGGACAATCCCATGGATGCCTAAGCACCCTTGACGCCAACGGGATGTAATTTTAGCTAAGGGTCCTTATGATTGCAACCTTAGCTTGCGTTTGTGTACTCCGCTCTGTGCTCCATTGACTTACTAGAATTTACTTCTGTGTAGACACACACCTACCACTGCAGCACAAAGCACCATCAAGGGCCTGACTGCCTATGCCCCTCCTTCCGAGCAGATCAAGAAGTTCAAGAGCCTTTTAACCATGGTTTTCGTTATGTCAAAGCTGGCCAGCAAGAGGAGTATTTCGGAAGTCATTAAGAAAAGACATCAGCAAAGTTAGAAAGGGGAAAAGTTCATGTGAAGAAGTTGGTTCCAATTGGAAGCCCATTTTTCCCTTTCCAACAAAATGGAGTGAGCTCCACCTCCCAGTCCTCGTGAGTCTCCTCCTGTTGGACCTGACACCAGGTAATAGGACAGATCGAATTAGATTGGTCCCCCTCTGGATCTGGCTGATCAACAGAGTCTAACCCCAAACTAAAGCTGTTCCAGTTCTCACCAGCTACTTGGTTTATCTTGGCGCAGTCTGGACTTAGCATTTCTGTTAAGAATTCCAGCTCACCTCTGGTTCCAGTTCTAGCCCTAGAGACAACAACATCATAAGTAACTGGCTAATTGCTGAGATGTGTGTGTGTAATGACTTGGTGTCATCATATTTCAGGTATTTTGGGAACTGCAGGCTGAAACATGTTGAAGGCACCAGTTGTGAGCATTACCTTTTCCCTTTCCCATATCTCCGTTTTCTCCAATATAGCCAAGATGCATTTGTTTTCCCCTCGAATCATTCATTTCAGCCAGGCTGGAGAGGGAACAAGAAAAGATCTTTTTCTTGCTCATGTGAAACAGGCTGCTGTGCTGTGTTAGCCAAAAGCCACGTCAGCCTCAGGAGAAAAGAGCTGCTGTGAAGGTCACCAAGAGCAAGAATCGAGGCAGTAAAATCTCAGAGCTGAGCATCTAAGAAATGGCCTTATAGAATCATTGTTTCAGTCCCCAAAAGCCTGCTTGTTAACCAGACACACAAGCTTTGGCTATTCCCAGACTTAGCACTGGGGTCTGACAGAGCCAACCCCAAGATGTTCTTGGGCCTGTCACTCTCACAGGCACGTGAAAAGCATGTTCTTTCCACTCCCAACGGCAACATGTTTTTTCCATGAGCTTAGGACAATTGGTAGGGCTGAGGGGAGGAACCACATTCCTACTTCAAACCGTCCTTTTCCCATTTCAATAGGAATACTTTGAGCATCTCAGGCATCCATGCACAACTTTGCTTGTCTGTAGATGTATTTTCAGGGTAGTTTTGGAAACAGATTAAGGTCGGGAGGAAATAATATGAGAATTAGATAAACCGAAAGGGTGAGAGATTGACCGCCATTTGTCTAATTTTATTTTGGTTGCTCTAAGGAGTTCTATATATTGCAATTCACTCAGGGTTTAATGGGAATGAGCGGAATAAAAATGCAAGCACACACATGGAACCAGATGCAGTGATTCTGTTTCATTTATCTTGATTAGATCCAATGTGAGGGTGTCTGTGGGAAAGGAAGGCCTGAATCACCAACTGGCCTAGTTCAGATGATAATCCAAACCCATCTTTCTCAACCAGGCATCTCCCAGGTGGTTCATCTTGCAAATAGGGATGTAGGAGAGATTATTTGCAGTTCATTTTTTATCATTATTTACCCTGTTCACGCAAGCCAGAACTTTCCCTGGAAGCAAAAGTGGTGAAATGGGATCTCTTGTATTTCAGACACATTATGGAAGGGCAAGGTTCACTGGAGAAGGCAATCACGATAGGGAAAGTTAAAGGTGGAAGAAGAGAGAGAAGACCAGCCATGAGATGGGTCAAGTCCATAAAGGAAGCCGCGGCATTGAGTTCCAAGGGCTCAGCAGGGCTGTCAAGAACTGGACATTTAGGATGTGATTCATACACAGAGTCACCATAAATGAGAGATGGCTTGATGGCATGTGACAACTACAACAATAAACCCAGTTCACACCTTCGGGATTGCGCACAAATGCATGCACCATCTGTGATCTGAGCCTGCATATTTCCAGGATAACCATGTGATGTGCTGCCACTCCCTCAAATGTGATTGCAGTATAAGCATTTCTGACAAATATTAATAAAATGTGCTTTTGAGACATTCACACAAATGCACTAAATCAACAGGAGAAGAATGTGCACATTCCAAGGAAGCAGAGTTGATATTCACACTGGGGGGGAAATTTGCAGGAAAAATCATGCAGCTTTCCATATGCTAAGAAAAAGAAAATGCTCACAGTCTGGTATCAGTGAGTTGGGACTGTCTCCAAGATGGAATTTGGAGAATGTCAACAAGTCAACTAGCTCACATTTTACTGATTTAGACAGCTTGCTTAAAGGTTGCAGCATTTCTTTCTATTGGCCATAGTAGTTGTGGATAATTGGAGTTGAAGTCAAAATATCCTTGGAGTAGGCAACGTGTGGCCTCCCAGATGTTTTACTCAGCAATTCCCATAATATCCCACTGCTAGCTGTGGTGACTGGGGCTGGGGCATTGTAGTTCAGGACATCAAGGTGCCACAAGTCACTCAATCCTGATCTGGATTATAAGACACAGTTCCAACCTGAGGCCTCTTCTCTCCTCCCCTCCCCTTCCTGTGGTGTGCAAGAAGAGAAGAGTAACAGCTACTGCTTCTCCTGTAGAACAAATCACTGTTCTGTGTTGCATCTGAATTCAGGAAGCCGTCTTGATTCTGTCTTTTCAAATTATCATGCCAACATGGTTCATCTGAATTGGAGTATTCTGTTCCATGTCACAAGAAATATTGCAACTGAAACAGATGATAAGGGCATGAATTGTTCCATTCCATTCAAGCCAGACCGTCCAGAACGATCTTGATGGGCTCCAAGTGGCATCTGTGGGTCCAGGAGACAGTTTGGAGTCCTGAATCACCACCACTGCTGCTCCCTTGCAGCTGGTACTAAAGGAACCATATCGGCTCTTCTCTGGGGTCTGGGAAATGGTTTGGAGGGGCAGGGAAGGGGAGGTAGGAGACTGGAGCAGCTACGGGATATGCTGTAGCCATTTCGGCCTTGTTCTCTTCCCACCCAAGATGTTCTAGCTAGATGCTGGGCACTAGGATGGGCAGATGAAGATTGCCGCTGCCACTCTTCGCATGCTGCACAGAACGCCTGTGACCCTCCCAGTTTGTCCCTTACAGACTTCGCAGTGGGAGCTCTGAAGGTTAAGACAGGTTGGGATGAACCCTGCCAGAATGCGTCCCTCCAAGCATTTGCAGGAGTCCCCTTGTGCTAAGCCTCATGCCAGGAAGCACTTCAAGCACTTCCTGAGCACTTCCTGACAGTCAGGACCCCGAGGGTGTGGAATGGGCTTCCACAAGAGGTGGTTGAGGCCCCATCGGTGCGGGTGTTCAAGGACAGGCTGGACGCCCACATGGTGGGCATGTCGTGAGCAGAGCTGGCTGGTGCCGGAGGTCAGAATAGATGGCCCGGGAGGCCCCTTCTGACTCGCTCTGTTTTTCTATGTTTTCTATGTTTTCATCATCCAAAGCAAGTCAAGCTGAGAAGAAGCCCACAGCTGCTTGGTGAGCCCAGCTTCTTCCACAGCAGCTGCAGGGGCGGTGGTGGGGCATCTTTCCTGGCAGCCCCGGCAAGCAAGCACCAGCCTTCTTCAGCACAAGGAGAAGCCACAGCTGCTCCTGGGTCGCGAGCAGATGCTGCTTTACACTGTTTGACGTACTCAGTTCCTAGAGAGTGCCCTACAAATGCAGGGCAAGCTCTCCAGAACCCCGGAATCTGGACATCTAGAAAGCAGACCAGAGTCAGGGAAGCCAAGCCCAGGGAACCCTGTGGATTCCCACTCCCGGATGGATCAAGTTGTGTGTAGGGCCACCTAGAGTACTTGAAAGTAACAGTGATGCCATTAAGGCAAAGCTAACAGCTGAGAGATCAGATGGAGATGGCTCTGGTATGGTGGCAGCTGGTGCAGGTGGATATTTTGACCTGGAGAATTCCATTGCAGGACTCAGAGGAGCATGCCCTGGGGAATCGTGCTGGGCTTCCTTTTGAGATAGCAGTGGACAAGTGTAAAATCAGGTAAGTTGTCTTTGAAATGCAAACTCAACCTTCCCTGTCCCAGGTTTGAAAGGTGGTTTCACAAAGAGCCTGAGAAGATACCTCCTGGGGAAAACTCCTGGTCAGTACTTTTTGTTTATGGTGTCAGTTCTATTTTCTTATATTTGCATTATTTTTATACAAAGTAGAGAAAAAGAGCTCCTCCTCCTCCTCCTTTTTCATTCTCTTGTTAGTGCAGCTGCTTACACTGAATAGATTTTGTTGAGTTTTCTGAAAAACTTTTGGAAATCTTTGAGGTATGTTTGATTTCCTTGCCACCTTGCAATGAACATCTCCCAGATGAGTTTATTATTTATTTATTTTTATTTATTAAAACATTTCTATGCCGCCCCTTGCCGTAGCCTCAGGGCGGCTCACAACATAATAAAATACACACTTGCCTCACCATTGCTGATGTTTCTGGAACTATCTCAGTTTGACTTTGTAAGTGGTGGTCAGTGGTGGTCAGAAAAGGGGAGGAGAGGAGAGGAGAGGAGAGGAGAGGAGAGGAGAGGAGAGGAGAGAAGAGAAGAGAAGAGAAGAGAAGAGAAGAGAAGAGAAGAGAAGAGAAGACAAGACTGTGGGAGCAACTGAAATGGCTGAAAATAACCAAAATGGAAACAGAGGTTTGAAAAAGTATCAAGAGGGGAAAGGAAAAGGAAAGGAAGAGGAAGAGGAAGAGGGCCTGTTTAAAAACCCAGTAAGAAAACATCTGGGGGAAAAGCAGTACTGCAGTGAGGTCTGAACAAGTTCAGTTGTTAGAGAATATGGAATAACAGCTGGAAAAGAAACGGAACACTAGGCGAGGAAGCTGAGTTCTCTGCTTGGAAAGAATGGTTCAGTTCATTGGAGCCGTGCTCATGCACATGCAGTGTGCGTGTGTCTGCATGCGCATGTGTGGAGGGGGGCGGAGAGTGACTAACACCTGGATCCCTGGAATGTACTGGTTCTTATCTTGGAATACGAATGCGTAACTCTGTCATGGTTGATTTTGCTTGGGGTTTTGTAAGAATTCTATTAGGTGAGTGAAAATTGGATGGAATGTTCAGGTTCACCACCTCCACCCCCGGATTTTATTCCATTTCCAGCCTGTGGACATTAACTCAGTTTGTACTGAGTTAATCCAGCATGGAAATTTCCTTTCTTTTCAATGGTGGCAATTTGCACATTTTGGGGATGGATTTCTTGAAACAACATTTTTTGAAAATGCCAATTGTACAAATTTCAAGACCAGTTTTAAAATAAATAATTTGCTAACCAAACTCTGGCACAGTCCACCACCACTTCCCATACTGGGCTTAAATAAAACTGAATTTCCACTGATACTCATCCCTAATTTTGTACCACCCCATTGCCACAGTAGTTGTTTTTTCTGTTTTTTGTTCAATCTGCCTGAAAATGCTAACATATTTCCATGCTATTTCATCTCAATTCTATGCATTTAAAAAAAAAACCAGCATGGAATAAAGCCTTTGATAAATAGGTCTGCAAATATACACCTTTTTTGTAGGTGTTGTTGCATATGTATCAGTGTGTGTGTGTGTGTGTGTGTGTGTGTGTATTTTGCAAACCACAATGGAAATATCAGGAAAGTACTGATTTGAGAACAAGCTGCATCCTGGTTCATGTTCAGGTCTAGGAATCAGGAACATGTAAGTTTTTCTGGACATGCAAGCCAAACAAATTTTCCATCTATCTCTACATGGAGGATGAAAGCCTGGGGCCTACATATCACAACAAGGAACCTCTTTATTTCTTTATTCCTGCCGGCAGTTTGTGAACATTCCCATTTATTTTTGCAACCATTGTTTTCTTGTTGTCCATATTCAGGATACACTTCCACAAGTACAGAAACATTATTTTCAAACTGATATGATTTTCAGAATTCCTGATGAGCAGTTTCGTCCTCTGCAGAGAACTGGCTTGATTGCAAATCATTCCCTGTTCAGAAGCTGAGACGTAATCGGAACTCAGTTGCACGGGGTCTACATCCTGCTCACCACTCAGCCACTTACAGGAAGTCAGCCATCAGAGACGGGAGCTTGATGCATCCCATTGTTCTCTGCAATCAAACGGCAATCCTGATGGATGACGCTGAGTTGTCCCTTCATCCTGAAAGACCCCAAGCATCACTTTGGATGTCAACCATCAGCCCCTGGACTGCATCAGTGTGTTAAAACAAGCAGGACAAGGCCCTGCTGTAGCAATCCAAGATAATTAGTCAATCTTGGACTGATGTTGGTATATTTCCAAAAATTAACAAGAAGAGGTGGGCACATATATTTCTCTGCCTTAAGTTTTCACAAGTTTTTCATTCTGTGTAAGAAATGCTACAGGACAAAGATGGAATTGTATGAGAAATTAATTTTAACACGGTTGCAGCTTCTGGACCAAAGGTGGACTTGGGTGGAATAAATGACTACAGTGAAATAAATAAATAGGATACAATGAAGTCCATTCATTTCTGAGTTTGCAAAGTATCTTGGACCTAAATATGGAGGGGACTGATAGGACATGTATAAATTTGTGAAATGTACATAATAATTGTACTTTTGAAAAATATGCATAAATATGCATTGATTAATGGGGAATGTATATATTAAATGTGTACCATTTATGACTATTTAGAAATATAAGCACTGAAACACAGAATGATGGAAAAGGAAGGAGCAAACTTTGCAATCTTTATGAAGTCAAGTAGGAATATGAATTGAGATGAAATTCTGAGAACTTTTGCAAGCTTGAATTTTGCTTATTTGGGCAATGGTAGGTAGGGACTAGTCTAAAATAAAAAAAAAAAAAAATGCAAGACCCTTGGCTTGAATGTATCCTGTTTGTCATCCATGCCCCAGTGTATTGGAACAATATACTTGTGTTATTCCGTGTCCAGTCACCAAAGAAGTCGCAAAGTGTACAGATTCTCTGAGCTCCTGGATTGGTTTGAGATCTGTGGGCAGCTGGATAATCAAATGAGTGAAACATTTCACATGTCTTAGCCACAGTGTTGAGCCAACTTTTCACAACCTATCATGGTGCTGGACACCAGAACCCATTTTCCTGGTAGGCTGGACCCTGGCTTCATAATTTCTTTCTGCTTTTCATTCAGTCCCATCTTTGCAGCCATGTGGAATGTTTGAACCTTAAAGCGCCTTCCTTTCACTCCCAAAGCTGCTCGTTTATTGCAAGACTGGTAACAGCGCTGGATTTTCTGGTGGGTTCTGGGGACTGGGGAGGGAAGAAACGAGGCTTTTCTGGATACGATGTCTTCTTCAAATTGGTCATCTAGGTCTTTTCTCAGGATAGGAAAAGACTGGACGCAGCTTTCATCTCCACACTTCCCCCATCCTTTGCAGGATGCATGTAATCTTCTCAGCAGGGTTTGTTAGGGTCAACCCCATTAGATCATTCTGCCGTAGATTTTTATAAGAACAAAACAGTTTCGTAAAAGAAGTGCATGATATAAACAGCATCTTGTTCCATGAAAAGCAGTCAGAATGGCTATAGAAAAAAATCACTATAAGGTATGAATGAATCTGTCAATTTTAGTTTTTCTCAATTTGTATTTATTAAAGATACTATTAGGTTCATCTGAAATTTTAAGATCTTTTATAAAAACTTGCACATATATTAGTACAGTTTTCGCATATATTTCTCTGAATACACAGTTTTTGTAAACAAAGTATCTGCATATTCGATGTTGTAAGCCGCCCCGAGGCCTTGGCAAGGGGCGGCATAGAAATGTTTTAATAAATAAATAAATAAATAAATAAAATATTTATTTGTAATCATTTTTAAAAATATAATGCAGGTTAATTTTGTTGTTTCCGTGGACACATTATTTGTTGCATGCATGTTTTTTTCTACAATAAGCAGATGTATGTTTTTTTGGGGGGGGTTGCTTGTTTGTTTGTCTAATGAGAACATGGCAAATAATCCAGGAGTGTCTCACTTGGAAGAAGAACTGAGTTTTGATTCATGTATTGGTTCAAAAGTGCCAGGGCCAGTGTAGCATTGTGGTTAGAGAGTTAGACTGGTACTTGAAGAGTTGGAGTACCTCTTCCATTCAGGCAAACAAGACACCTTGGGGGCTAATCCTAGCCTCTCAGTCTTACAGGGATGTAGTTGTGAGAATTAAATGGAGAAGAGGAAAACATTTTACGCCATTGTAGGTTCTTTGCAAGAAGAAGAAATTCATTATATAGATGTGAAGGAGAAGGAGAAGGAGGAGACAGAGATGGAGGCGGAGCAGGAGGAGGAAGATACACAATCACTTTAAATTGTGTCCTGACTTGATCTCTCCCATATTCCCTTTCAGAAAGTGGGACATTTCCAGCCATGCTTTTTATAAGTCTTCATATGAGAGGGAGGTATTCTGCAGCAGCCAGTAAATTATTGGAAACCATACAGAAGCTGTGCCAGCCAGGAAGACATCAGTACAAGAAGAATGTCCTGGGTAGTATCCTTCCATACAGCTCTATAACCATCCTTTTTTCCCTTGAAAAAGGGGGAAAATAACGAGGAGAGTATTGAATCAAGTACAAAAACACACAATTATTTCACCAGGTTTAGGTTGGATGACCCCAATTAATCAGGGGTTGTGAACACAAGATTTTTTCAGATTGCACTTATCTACAAAATGATGGTGCTGAGGAGGAGACAGCTTGTTTTATCTGAAACAGAAGAACCCACTTGGAAAATGGCAGGATCTAAATTTAGAACAAACTGCTGGAGTGTATCTTCTATTTGGCACTGACAAAAAGCGATTTCTGGGCTGTTGCTGGCTCGTTGGTAAATTGCTCTCCAGGTCATCCCAGGTGGAGGGGTAGTAATGAACTTTCCCCAAGATTTTTCCACTCTTTTCAAGCTTTCTTCTTCCAGATGGGGACCAATAAGTTTTGCACAGAGTTGGCTGTAATATGAATTCATGGGTAAGATCTATCCATGGAATAGGCAGCATAGATTATACCACTGTTGTTGTGATGTTCCATTTGCATCCCTGTTTTTTCCCTTTCGCAAGAAACTCAAGCTTTCCATAGCACGTTTTAGTGTAAATGGGAGATAGTATTCTTAGAAGCAATTCTTTGGACCAACTTTTATTTATGTATGTATTGTATATTACACTGGTGTAAACCAATCACAAACTAATCTACCAATTAAACTTCAAAACTAAGTAAAACAGAAGCACTAATTTAATACCATGATACTAAAATACCATCAAACACGAATTAGTGGTGAGACACCGCATACCAAATGCTGTTCTTGCTGAAAGAGTTTGAAGAACTGAGTGAAGAGCTGCATTGCAAGCTTAGCTACGGAAGATGTCAAGTTAACCTACAAAGTCAGGGAGTTTCATAACGGAGTGATACAACCACGTAGATTAATGCTAGCAAGTCATTGCAGATGGGTGAGACCATCTGAGAGGGATCTTCTCCTAAGGTCAGGGCTGATACATACTAGAAGATGTGCTCTAAGGAACATGTATGCCCCAAGAGGCTCATGATCTTAAGGTCATGCTTGATATCGTTATGTAGGCTTGGAAGTAGACAATGCACTTTGATTTGATTCTAGCTTTCTGTACCAATGAAATTTGATTCTAGCTTTAAGTACCACTCAGTGACCAAGTAGCAGCATTCTGCAACACCTGAAGCTTCCAAATCTTCAACTACATCCCAGAGTTTGGAATTAGGTTACCGGAAAAGACCACCTTCACTCATACCACCTTCAGGAGAACCTCGTCCTTCAGTATGTCTGCCACCAGAAGGACATTTGCCAGTCCCAGTCCCCACTCAGACATGCAGCTCACCTTAGCCTTGAGCCAGAGACTCTCAGGCTAACCTACCTTACAGAGCTGCAGCTTTGAGGATAAAATGGAGAGAAGAACGCAGTTTCTTTCAAGAGGAAGATAGATGAGATAAACATGTGATGGTGATGGCGATGATGCCAAATAATGGTAATAGCAATAATAACAACCCAAATGTATAGAAAAAATAAACTCTGAAAATGATAATAAAGTAAAAAGCATTACAATATAATAACAAACACACATCTCCACCACAATGACAAGAAAACAGCACAGAATTCAACAGATCAAGTTATCTGCCAAAAGTCTGCTCTAAATATGTAGATATATTTTCCTGCTGGTTGAAGAACAAGAGAGAATGCCAATCCAGCACCCATGCAGGAAGTTTCTGAGTCTGGGAGCAACTACTGAAAATTCCCTCTCCCATATTCCCAACCACCCACCCATCCATCACACACGGAGTGCATAGCAGTAATCCATATTCAAGTTTTCTGATCAGCATGTCCAAATCTTCATGGCTGGTCCACGCAATCCAGGATGGATCACTGCTGGCCAACCAGCAGAGGCTGAAAACTGCTGGAACTGCTAGTCCCTTCTAGCTGTATAAATCTGATCAAAGAAGGGTTTCTCCGGGCTTTGTGCTTGTACTCCTGGGGGAGGACAACCCCAGATTAAGCTGGCCATCTCCCCACTTGCTGGACCCAGGAGCTGCTCAGCCACAGAGCACATGTCTTGCCAATCATTCACTCCACCCAGCTCAGCTAGGGCTATTGAGCAGTGTAGAATCATATTAAATGGATGCCTAAAAGTGAGTACTAACTCCAGCTTCTGGTCTAGGATCAGCCCTGATTCATGCTGAATCAAAAGATCCCCTTAGCTGATAGCCCCTCACCCCAAATCTCCAAAGCAGCAGGGAGCGAGTTTCAGGAGATCAGCCTGGGCACATCATATACAGGACACTACCCCTCTTCTATACACCACTGCTCTGGGCAGAAGTTGTGGTGCACCTAGCAACATGCAGACCATACTGACTTCATAAAGGTGATCCTTCCACTTGTGATTCCTACATAAGTGCTTCTTGCTGGAAGCAGCTTGGATGCTCCCCACTAAAGCAGAGAGAGGAAGTGCCTGCACAGGGATGCCCCACTGCAGTTAGTTGCTCCACATCCCAACAGGGGGCCGTGGGAACATGCCTGGGCTTTCATGGGCAGGGTTGGCTCACCCCAAGAAGAGATGCCTAAAGCTTCCTCACCTAATGTCTGCATGCAGCCATTGGAGTGGGGCACATGGACATGAAACCATTCCCCCTTCTGCAGGCGATTGTTCTGAACATGCGTAGCATATGAAGAGGGTTTCTGGGTGACTGTGTTCCTTGCACATCCTCCGTGTTGAATAGAAATGTCCTGGCGATGCATCTCTGAGCTTGATCCATCAAGGCCAGAGAAACAACATGCATCGGCTTCAGTTCTAAGCCCACTTACTTGGAAGTAAGGCTTACAAATGCCACGGGCCTTACTTTTATGTAAGTGCATAAGGATGATTACACCTTTGCAAGCTGCCAGGTCGCCATCTGGTGTCATTAGACTGCTCTTCTATCTTCAATAGCAGCTATCAAGAGCAATTTCCACTTAAATGCCTTCCAGGAGGGAGAAGTTAACCCACAGGTGAGCTGTAATGGCAAACCTGGAAGGGCTCGGAGTTGCGGCAACGGTCGTTGCTGGGAGTCGCCCTGAAGCAGATGGAGAAAATGGGGAAGAAGTCACTCGAATGGCCGTGCTTAGCCTTCGTAGCAGAAATGTACTTCTGGGATGTCTTCTGCAATCACCATGACTATTATGTGCTTATTTCTTCGCTAGAACATATTCTACCCCCATTGTTAAACTAGTCTAATGACCATCATTTGGAGAGGTGGTTTGTCTTTCTCAAGGGGAAGGGAGGCCTGTATCTCTGTGGTCACAGATGCATTGCCCTCTGTTACCAGGATCCTTGACTTTGAGGAACTGACTTTTGGTATCGGTGCTGTCATAAGTTCATTTATTTATGTATTTAAAACATCTTTATGCTGCCCAATTGTGCCACAGCACCTCTGGGTGGCTCACAATTACAGGATAAAAGCACAATAAGAACACAATAAAAAGCACTAACACATTAAAAATAAAATAACAATAAAATACAAGCAGAAGTACAAAACAAAGGTTTTATGCCGTGAGAGAGAGAGGGAGTGAGGCAGGAAAAGTCTTCTGCTGGCACCAGAAAGAAAGTAAGGAAGACACCAGGCAAATCTCTCTGAGGAGAACATTCCAAAGTTGCTATCTTCCCTCGGGTTCCAAAACTCAAGGCAAACCTTTGAAAAAAAGTTCCTTTATTGAAACTCCACACATAACGGGAGAGTTTGGACCTAAACAGTGTCATTGCCAGAGTTAAAGGAGAAGCATCTGCTCTCCTAAAGAGGAGAATCCAAACTGGACACTTCGCCTCTGTCCCTTCCTTACAGTAAAAGTTCTGGCTCCATCCTCAGCTAAGGCTTGCTATCTGGCAGTAAGACTGCATGGACATCAACACTCCTCCAGAGCACACTGCTCATTTCTCCCAATGCTGACTCAGAAGTCGACTATACTCCCCCTCCCCTCTTGAAAAGCCTTCTTCCATCCTTCTGAAGCAGCCCAATTTTTGTACTATGACTGAGAAATGTCACTAAGCAACCTTGCAACTTCCAAGCCCTCCTTCTCGCACTCCTTCATCTCTTCCTCCTTGGAACCAGAGGACACATTCAATTGAACATTCTGCAATGAGTGAGAAATAGATCCATTCTCTACATATGCATCTCACTACAAAAGTATTTCCAAGAGATATATATTGGTTGTTGTCACGTGCCATCAAGTCATCTCTGACTGATGATGACCCTATGAATGGATGTCCTCCAGGAAGTCCTGTCCTTCATGGGTTTGCTCAGCTCTTGGAAACCCAAGGCTGTAGCTTCCTTGATGGAATTGATCCATCTCATGGCTGAGCTTCTCCTTCCTCTTCTGCCTTCAATTGATGCATCCAAAGTTTGACACCTTAACTTCTGTAGGACCCACTAGAATATCTTTCTGTTAGTCCAGGGTATTCACAGAGCTCTTTTCCAGAACTGTCTTTCAATGCACCATGTTTTTTCCCCAGCTTTCTTCACTTCTTCAACATTCAAATCCATAAATCATGATCAGAAATACAATAGTATGGATGCTGTTGGCCTTGGATTGATGGACTGAGGATCTGGGAGATATGAGTTCTAGTTCCCACTCATCCTTGGAGCTCACTGGGTGATTTTCGGCCACTCACAGACTCTCAGACCAACCCCCCTTGCAGGTTTCTTGTGAGAATAAAAAGAGGGCCATGCAAGTCACCGTGGGCTCCTCGCAAGAGGAAAAAGTGAGAAATAAATTGTTATTAACATTGGTGGTTGATAATCGATAATCAATAAAAGACCATTAATAACTGATAAGGGGTAATTTTTCTAACCATTGCTCCTCTTCCAAATGTCAGTTTTACTGGTGGAGATTCAAAGATTGCCCCAACTCTCTTGACCCCTTGGCCCTGCCTTTTCTGACCCCTTGATCCTACTTCTGCCAATCTTCTCCCTGCTTCAACATTCACACTGTCCACCCTTCCCTGATTCCACCACAATGGCCTTCACTTAGAAACACAGAATCATAGAATAGTAGGAAGGGGTCAGGAAAGCCATGAGGTCCACCCCCCTGCTGAGTCAGGACACCAAGTCGCACCCTCCCACTCAGGCGGCTGTCCATTTTCTCCTTGAATGTCTCCAGTGTGGGAGAGCCCACCACCTCTCCAGGCAGCTGGTTCCACTGCCGTATTGCTCTGACAGTGAGGAAGCTCTTCCTGATGTCCAGCCTGAACCTGGGTTGTTGCAACTTGAGTTGATCATTCCATGTCCTACACTCTGGCACTGTGTGGTACACTTGACTGACAACTTCTGTAAACAGGATGTTAGATTAGAGGGGAAATAACTTTTAAAAGAGAGCAGAGAGGAGAGGAGAGGAGAGGAGAGAAGAGGAGAGGAGAGGAGAGGAGAGGAGAGGAGAGGAGAGGAGAGATTTTACAGCAAGGAGGAAGAAAGCACAAGTAAGCATGATCATGAATTGCTCTGTGAATTGTTTACCCCTTTCTCTGCAATATTCTATGGTTTTTGTTTTATCCCTTCTTTTTAAATTAGCATAAAATGCAGCAACCATTACAGTTTCACCAGAAGGAAGCAGAGGAAACAAAGGAAAAGCAACCCTTAGCCTCAGTTCTTGTGCTTTTGGTGGTGAATGCAGAGGACAAAATGCTAAGCATTGAAAAGGAACATAAAGTCCCTGTGACAGAGATTTAACAATCCAGGTATTATTGTTGGACAAAAGAACAGGCTGTGCATGTGTTGATTGGAATATTTACATGCCGTTGCTCCTTGCTCCATATCCTTTATTGCCTGGACAATTTTTCAATTACATGCTAAAAACATTTGGCTTGCTTGCTTTGTTTTATGAAAACTGTTTTTATAAACTAGCATCTCTCTCGCTCTCTTCTTGTGGGCCCGCTTTGCGCCTCTTGCTTGTTGAGATGCCATTATCGCCTTTAAGACAGGGATGTTGCTTGATAAACAAAAATCCATCACACCACAATTTCGGTTTCAGTGGTGCCAAAGGCACTTGCCAGAGAGGTCGGCTTTATGGTCTGGATTGCACTGAGTCAAGCAAGTGAGGTTACAGCCATGGGTGTGTTCCTCAGGCGGGTGGAGGTTACGCATGTGACTCTGAACCCTGGTTATCCAGGGCTTTAATTTGTTGGGAGCCTGCACAACCATCGAAGCATCCCTCCCCCTTCAGAAGCTATGTGGACGATGCGATGCGTATGGCAGGGATTTATTTTATTATTTTTTATTTTATTAAAACATTTCTATGCCGCCCCTTGCCGAAGCCTCAGAGCGGCTTACAACACAATAAAATACAATAAAATACAAAAATAACAATATAAAGTTAAAATTAACAATATAAAATAAATAAAAAATATAAAAGAAGTTGCCCTGGCCAGATAAATAAGGGATGAGCAGCTGTTGAGAGCAGAGCTGAAGCAATGGGGCCCAGTGTCCCCTTTCACCACTGTTTCCCTAGTCATGTGAGCATGGCCTTAGACTGAAAGAAGTCTGGTTGGGTTTGGAATTAGCAGTCGCTTCCAGCTGAACCGTGTGTGTTGAGTAATGTGGAGTGCATACAATTCAAAACCTCCCAAGCAGATCAGATCTGGATTGCAGGAGCAGATTGGCTTGGGAAGTGGACTCGTCATCCAAGGATCCATGTCTTGTTCCATCTGGACTTCTTCTATTGATGTTCGGAGACAAGGTGAGCAGTCCAGACTGGACTAATTTCAGCACCATGGAGAGCGGTCATGCCACTGAGTACTGAGCAATTGCCTCAGCAATGGGTTAGAGCAGCCTTCCCCAAACTGGTGGCCTTCAGAGGCATTTGGAGCACAACTCCCAGAATCCCCATCCAGCAGGGTCATTGACTGTGAATTCTGGGTATAACAGTCCAAACATGTGTGGAAGGCATAGGGAAGGTTGGGGAAGTGTGGCTTTAAAGGTTTGTCAGGGTTTTTGTAGGCTGGCCAGGAGAATCCATCTGGGCTTTCTTAAACATTGCTTCCCCACCATTGATGGTTTCCTTGGGATAATGAAGCTTCATGAAGTGTTCTTCCAGGTTCTTCCTGCTCACCGGAGGAGTCTGAGGTACACTACTTAGAGGCAAGCACATTCTCATGGAAATTGCAACAATGGGGTATAGGGCCTAAAGCTTGATTTGCGCCTGTCCTAAAACTGGTTCAGGTTGCTCCTCAAAGTCATTGCCACTAGAATGCCCAGTCTCAAAGGTATCTCAGCCCCATGCTGTAACTAGCAGGAAGTACATTAGTAGATGGATGCTTCCAAGTTTAAATCAAGGTGATCACTTTAGCCTGTAAGGTCTTCCACAGCTTGGGAACGCAATACGGATGGACCAGTACGACCATTCCCCCGCAATGAATCATCTCTCTGCAGGGTTAGGCACTGACATATTGTCCTTGCAATGCAAAGTTAAGACTTCTCTCTTCCCCGAGGCATTCAGTGGCATGGAGAGTGGGCCTTGAGGTTGACCTGGATGTAGTGAAAATTAGCCTTGCTGCTCAAATGGTATTAAACTGAACTGCCAAGAGAATTTTGGCTTTTTTGGCAGTATAGAGATGCTGATGGATGATGATGATGATGGTAGTAATAATAGCACCAGCCTATGTGGGAGAGGTGAGACTAGGAGAGACTAATGCGTGACTAGAGGATGTGAGTTCTAGTCCCCACTGGGCCATGAAGCTCACTGGGTGACTTGGGCCAGTCATAAAGTCTCTGCCTGACCTGCCTCACAGGGTTGTTGTGAGAATAAAAATGGAGGAGAACGATGGAAGCTGCCCTGGGTTCCTCACAGAAGGGTGGAGAGCAGGATATAGTAGCAACAGAAGAAAAGGCAGAAGAGGAGGAGGAAGGGACTTAGATCAGAATGGGATCAAGGGGACAACTGATTAAATGGCTATTGCACACACCTCAGCTCTGAATGCATTATTCACTCTCTTGTGAACTTTATTACCTGGGGTTTTTGATTCCTGTCGATTCATCTCTCCTCAGCTCTGAACGGATCCTGTAACTGAAGTCTCTTATTTTCTTTAGAGAATGGCAAGCTCTGCAAAACAAGTGAAGTTTCCAGGGACCATTTAAGCTAGTGGAGACTCATTTGATGTGCCCTTAGCAATATGCAAGCAGATCCCTTTATCTCCTTGGAGTCTACTTAGAATCGGCACAGAGCAATGCTTTGGAAAAGCAAATAAATAAATGAACATGAAATGTTTGTTTGTTTTCAAGGGGAAGGGAAGGGAAGGGAAGACTAGATTATTAATATTATTTTCAGCAGACAGGCCTGGCACAGGTGTTTATGACAGATAGGGAATGTTCCCAGTGTCCAATACTCCTGAATAGTTGCACGTCCACCTGGTTGACCTAACAGAAGACTGGCACTATAATTCTAGCAAGATAACAACCTGCATTTCTAGCTAGTGCAGAAGGCTGGGTGCATTGTAGTTGCTGTGAATTTGCTCTGTTTATTTCATAAACTGCTTGTACATGTATTTATAGGCCATCTATAACCGCCAGGGCCTTCCTCAGCCATTTTATTAACAGCTGGAAGAACCTTCAAAGGTTTTGAACACCGTGAATCTGTTCATGAATCCCACAATAAGCGCATACAGATCTCTGCCAAAGTGGCTGGGCTTTGATGCCAAAGTGGAGCTGTGGTTTGATGTGCCATTGGTGGGTGAATGCTGAGAGCTTTCTTGGCCATTTGGAATTTGTTTTGGAGGTGGGAGTCCATCTGGTCCCCAGGACGCAGATCCCTGGGCTCCAGTCTGCTTTGTATCTGGGGGATACTGGCCGGAATTGGGGCCCACATGCTGCACAAACAGGGCCAGTCTTCTGCTCCCCCTGTGTCACGTACAGCTCAAAGTTCTTCATGTGGGGCTCACCAAGCCCCACACAGCTCCATGCAAGCAGCATCCCTTTTCCACGGCAGGATGCTCAGGCCCTGTTGCCATCTCCCATTCCAGCACCCCACTTGGATGGCAACAGAATCATCGGCCAGGCCAACAGGAAAATCCCCAAGAGCCATCAGGAAAGCACTCGATCCCTCAGCCTGCCGGGGAGGAGCATCTTCCTCAGTGACTTTGAGGGGCTTGGGGCCAGTGGCTCACTCGCTAGGCTCACACATAATGCTAAGCAATGGCACGAAGCTGCCAATCGTACCGTGTGTCCTGCAGTCACACCATCTCAGGCTAACCACTCGCAAGTAGTTTCGGCATGCCTACATCCTCTCTCCAAATGGAAGGCCTTGGGGCTCTGACTCAATCCTAGAATGCACTGCTCCCGTCTCCCTGTCTGCCCTGCCCCCATCGGCCCACCCACTCCCCATGCCCACCTTGCCACTGTGCCCCCTCACCTCTTGGCTGCAGGCTGCCATGCCAGCCTGGTGAGAGGCACCTGAGAGACACCTGTCTCGCAAGGTGTGCATGAGAGAGAGGTGCACACTCTGGGAGAGAGACAGCCGTCCTCTCACTCCCCTTGCATGACTGGCAAGGAGACGGCTGGTGGGGAGGTGAGGGGACAAAGTGACAAGGAACAACAACGATTGCAACCATCTCCCCGCAGCCCCCTGAGCACGATCAAGGCCATCTCCCCACTCGGGGCTGTGGGCAGATGGCAGCAATCGCAGCCGCCACCTCATGCGCAGTTCATGACCTAAGTCGAAATTTTTATGAAAGTTTTGTTCATGACCCGATTTGGTCATGAACTGAGGCGTTCGTGAGCCGAGGTGCCACTGTATGTACTTTTTGCCACACGTACAACAATTGTGTTAATCCTCTAATAGTGTTAATCCACTATTTCAATTAGCATTCCTTTAGCTGTAAGAGCACATGGATTGTATAGCGGGGCCGACATGAGGACTTTAATTCAGGAAGTGTGAAGATAAATGCTGCATAAGAGAGCAAAGGATGTGAACCGCTCTTGTTCAGCATTTGCTTGAATCTGCACATTATCTGAAAGATCTGAAGTTCTGCTGTTTGGAAAAGGTTGAAGCCCAAGGGAAGCAGGCGCCCTGTAAACTTTTAGCAAAGGAACTGTGTTGGATCTATACCCGAAGATTTAATCTTCAGTGAGTTTGAATGAGAAGATAGAATGGAAGATCTTATGTTTAAAGAAACCATGAATGACAATTCTATCTATACTCCTTTTCTTTTCTTTTCTTTTCTTTTCTTTTCTTTTCTTTTCTTTTCTTTTCTTTTAAGACAAGGTGGATGACAATGACAGCAACCATAACAGAAACCCTTTTGCAGCTTGTCTATTATGTGTTATGAGGTTGTTCTTGTTGTTGTTGTTTCTTTTTTTGGAAAACTAGTTAAGTTTTCTTTTTGGGGAGTGTAAGTGGTTTTCTTCTGTTGGGTCTTGGGGAATAGGGGATGCCCTTTGAGTACTAAAATACACCTGTGGCTGGAGTCTGGGACATTAAGAAGTATGCATGTGCTCCCCATTTGTGTGAGCAGTTTGTACCTACCAGGAAGGCAAGCGCTCTGAGGGATCTCATTATATTTAGAGATGCATTTTGGTGTATGTGAGTATTTTTGAGATGGGGTGGTGAAATTTTATGTTTTCAGTTTGCTTCAGAAAAATAACCTTCTCTTTATGAAATTGTTCTCAGGACTTCCCTGGTTTCTTCCATTTCTTAGAACGGAATAACAACAGTGAAACTCCTTTTGGTCTGATTTCATTTATAAATACATGAGGAATTGCATTTATTTTCTTATTTCTGCTTTGGTAAGGGCTGTGAGTTTGAGCCAAAACTGATGTGTTTATTATCCCATATGCTATATATAGTCTTATTAAATATTTTAATATATATTAATAATGGCATGTAGAAATATGTTGCACTGTGATGATGTATAAGAAGTTTGGATAAGTGTGAGTGTGCACACATGTACCTGTGTACACATATGCACTTTTCTACATATTTGACCTCTGAAGAAGACCTATGGTTGAAACATTTGGTTCCTTTGGGTATTAAATAACATGACTGTGTTGGGAAAGTCCAAATGAATCCTCAGATAAAAGATATGGTTTTGTGTGTACTTTAATATAAAATCTGGCAGCAGTGCCTTTTCTCCCCCTCCCCATCTGCAGGTTTTTCCCAAGAACTGGGCCTTTTCAAGCTTGAGAAAAGAGGACTAAGAGATGGCATGATACCACTCCACAGGTATCTCAAAGGCTGTTTCAAAGAAGGAGAAGATCTCTTTTTTTACTCATTCCAGAGCATAGGACAGGGAATAACAGACTTGAGTTAAAGGAAAACAGATTTAGACTAGACAGGAAGAATTTCCATGCTATCAGAGCAATATGACTGTGGAACCAGTTGCCTAGAGATGTTGTGGGCTCTCCTGCACTAGAGACATTCAAAAGGAAATTGGACAGTCATCTGAGTGGAATAGCAGAACTGGTGCAACTGGTGTCCTTCACCAGCAAAGAACTGGACTAGATGGCCTTCTCGACCCCTTCCTACCTTAGTATTCTATGAGTCTATGAACCTATAAGTTGGAGATTACTTGATGTCACATAACAACAAGGACGAAGCACTGTTAAGAGCATCTGAATCTGAAAGGGGTTGGCGTAGGAAGTTGGCTGAGATGAATAAACTTGTGCCATCTTCTTTTTCAAAAAAGCAGGCAAAGTAAGATGGATTGAAATCATCAAGCTCATTAGCAACAGAAAGGAGAGCAGCTGTCTGTTATCATTTAGACTCCCGACTTGACCACAGCCAAATAAATGAGACCACAACCTGCCTTAAGGGCAGGAGGCTCCAAGGAGCGCACACAGGGCTGGTCGAATCTACAGCCAAAGGACTGACATTCTTCTGTGGATCTCAGTGTGCCTTTGGCCACTTTCTGGCAAGTGCAGATGAGCCTCTCTGTGCTCCATCAAGGTGAACCTCAATCCCACACCAAAATAGGTTGGCCTCCATCCAGTCGGAGTTCAGCTATTTTATGCTGCTTTGATTGTAACGAGAAAGTCCATGTGTGTCCACCCTGCGAAACAAGAATGAGTCTTAGCTTAAAAGTATATTACCTGCCTGGACCATTAGCCTACCATTTGCATAGTTTATTTATTAAAAAATAGACATCCCTTACTATAGTCTACTATAGTTTAACAGCAAGACAAAGATAAAAATGAAGTAAAACACAGCATCAATAAAATAAAGCACAGTTTAAGTGACGGGAGGAAGGATCTTTTGAAGGAGCCGGCCTCACTGAGAAGAGGAAGAGGAAGAGGAAGGCAGGCACCTTCATGGAAATGAAGTCATGATTCCTGTTTGCTATTCCTTTCTACATGCACTTTCACAAACGCGGTGGAAGAGCGGAGGCAGTGCACACAGATGGGATGGGTCTGCATGTCGTGACGAGCCATGAGGGTTTCTTGAGCAAGATGGACTGCTGCGCGTGCCTGTTGTGGCATTTCGACACTGCATGTTTTGTTTGCAGAAGCCAGGATAAGAAACAAGGGTCTGTTCCATGGTTCCCAGTGTCGTTTCTCTGGTCATCTGAACCCAGCATCATGGTCTCCACAGTCATAACAGAGAGTGTCTGAAAAGCAGGATCTCCTCCAGGCATGCAGTGAGGGATAGCATTTCAGGCACAGTGGCTGATGGGATATGTGTCAACCGTGAGATGACTGAACAAGGATGGCCAGAAACCACTCTTGTGTAGTGACTGCTTCATTCTGGATGTACCAGGCAGAACATCACAAACAATGTAAACCACATAAGGGCTGCTTGTTGTGTGATGTGGACCTTACAGAATGGGTACTTCAGCTAGGGACTGAGACAATGCGTCCACTTTTTTGTCCAGGCTCCCGAACAGATGCCACCCCAATAGAAAACCCAGGAGCTCCTCCGTGTTAAGAAACTGGTGGACCTCACGGGCTTCACCAATGCAGGCAAAAGGGTTCAACCAGGTAAGCATATGAACTGGCCTTGTAATGGAAGACCTCCACAGATACCCCAACATAGCAAAGGATCAAAGGAGATATATCCTAAATCCCAGAACCTTGAGCATCAAATGTTGGAGGAATTGTGTGTGCCCCTAAACGAGGACTTCACAGAATTTTTCAACATATTCAGTTTTGTCCATGCACTGGGGAAAGGACAAAAAAGAAATTGCTCCCAAGATATGTGGGAATAGATGATAATTTGGGGGAAATTTCTCAGTGTGCAGGGCTTCTGTGCTTACCTTACTGTAGGGAGGTTGCATGAGAGGTAATCTGTATTTGCCAATTTTATCTCTTTCAATCATTGCAGTCTCCTCAGCTGCTGAAGCCTTCTAGAAAACCCCATGGCAAGGGGACTTCAACAGACTGCCCCTATATTGGAGCAATGAGGGAGGAGGGGAAAAGGATAAAAAAGGTGAAATAAAGACCCTAACTCTTGCCACTTTCTTACAGTAAGGGGATCCTAAAGTCCCAAGCCCTGAGAAATTTCTCCAAAATTCTTAACATCCATACATACCGAGTAGAAAACTGGTTGCTTCTTTCATAGAAGGAGAAAGGGGGTTGCAAAAGGGCAGGTCAAGGATAGCACTGCCGAAAACTTAGAGGTATCAGAGAAATCACCAATGGATTCAGTCCACTGAGACCTATGAGTTCGTTTCCGTGACTCTGACCGACACATCCCGCAGCTGACTGACTTCTTTCAGAGTCGTGCAAATCCTATGGACTTGCACAGGAAGTTTCTTTTGCTGTGTGCTTGTTTACTCTGGGCTACAGAGGGCATTTGTACAAACACACATCTGTTTGAACTTGAACAATGGATGAAATTCTTCTACAAAAAAAGCCCAGTTCTACCCAGGTTTGGCTGATGGAACAAAAATGCCACCATTCTGCAAAACACAGAAGGAATGGATTTCACAAAATCTATACATCTCCACCTAAAACCAACTTGGCTTGTGCTTCTTTAGATCGCTGATAATGCTACCAGCTAAAACAGGCCTGAAGTCATGATGGGCTCATAAGTAGTTAATGTCTCTCCACAGAGCTGTGTGTAAAAATCAATTCCAGCTATTCACAACTTCTCTCCCCTCCTTTCTTCACTCAATTACCTTATTGACCTGCAAATGCATATGCACTTATTTACAAAGAGAGGGAAGATGCTTTGGGAATTTAGTCCTTTCCCTTTTGTGCATGATTGGGAAGCAAGGGGTGAAACTTTTTTAAAAAGGGAGAGACCAGGCCCTTTAGAGTGCTGGGCAGAAGCTAGAGCTGAGTCCAGTGGTGGATTTATAGTAGTTTGGCAAGGATCGCTGATGGCCAGCTGCTGACCCAACTGTTTAGCGATAGCCGAAGTCACAATAGCAAAATTGCTCCCTGCCACCCTAAATTAACTTAGGATGGTTAGCAGCGGATTCTTGTGAGGAAAGACTGTGAGCTCAGCTCTGGTGCTCAAAAACAGGTTCAGAACTCCTTCATGCCCTCAGGTGTCCACTCACATACATTGTCCCAACCCAAATGGAGCCATTCACAGGGAGACACAACTCACTTGCACATAATGTGAGTCGTTATGCTCATTTCGGTTTGCGTTGGAATGCTCCTTTGTGCGCGCACTGGAGGCACATCTCACTGAAATCATGCAGACTACATCGGCATGCGTGTGTGCAAGTCATGGGCCACCGATTCTGTATTATGTGAGTGAAAGGAGAAACAGGCAAAATATGTATGTGGCCATGTCCCTTTTTGTTTTTCCTTTCCAGGGAGCTTTTCCGCTGGCCCTCGGCAAAAGTCTTTATTTCTCTGGCTACTTCCACCAAACCAGCCCCAGACACTGCCTGCTTTAGGAGAAGCTAATTTTCCAGTTTGGTGTGCAGTTTATTGTGAGGGTGGCAAAACTCAAATACTTTGGCCACCAAATAAGAAGGAACAACTCACTAGAGACGACCCTGTTGCTGAGAATGATTGAAGGCAAAAGGAGAAGGGGACGGCAGAGGTTGAGGTGGCCGGATGGGGTCACTGGGGCGGTGGGTGTGGGCTTGGGTGGACTCCGGGGGATGGTGGAGGGCAGGAGAGCCAGGAGAAATGTTGTCCATGGGGTCGTGATGAGTCAGGCATGACATTGTGACAAAGCAAAGCAAAGCAAAGCAAAGCAAAGCAAAGCAAAGCAAAGCAAAGCAAAGCTTGAGGTATATGGGGAGGGAAAGGAATAGATCACCATCAGTTGCCTTTTGAATAAGAAAGAAAATATACTGATGTTTATATATAAATAATAGTATGGTGTTTTGTATTACTATGTTACATGGTTTTAGAAACCTAAAAATGCCTAACTTCTTTCATTCTCTTTCAACACCCTTCTCCATCCACCCTTCTCTATCCAAGGAATCTTCTGGGATTCCTTGTTTAAATCCTTACAAGTGGACCTTTTTTTCTTAAAACCAGCAATACATAAGAGAATGTTGCATCTAAAACTGATGGGTGTTTCATGAAGTACCTTTGATGATGACAGAAGATTTTCCAGTATCCAAAACCTCTCCTCTATTGGCAGTGCTCTTTCCCATGATCCGAGTGTTTAGAAAACCCATCGCATCTGACTGCTTCATGCAGCTGCAGTTCTGAAGGACGGCAAACCAAAAAAAGGTTGCCCAAGAGTTGGAGCTGCTGGCATCCCATAATGTTCTGTGCTGTGCTCTTTGTCAGAAGCCATGTGCCAGATCTGCTCAGGAAGAATCTGGAGACCCTGGGTTGGTAGGGAAGCATCAAGCAAAGCTGTCCTGAGACAGGAGTTAATAATAAAATAATCATGAAAATGGCCATAAATAAA
Source organism: Varanus komodoensis (assembly GCF_004798865.1). Lineage (NCBI taxonomy): Eukaryota > Metazoa > Chordata > Lepidosauria > Squamata > Varanidae > Varanus > Varanus komodoensis. The sequence goes on from NW_025335606.1 coordinate 2,901,573, forward strand.
TAAATGTTATGGGGTTTTTCAAAGAAATGGGGTATATCAAAAGACTTCTTGGTGTCACCAAGAGTGGGAATGAAAAAAAGGCATCTATAATTTCCCTAATATAAGAAGAAGCATCAAACACCGACTGACACTTATCAGCAAGTGAATTTCTGTCTTTAGTACCAGAATGTAGAGATCCACCTTTTGGACCGATACAACATGAATGGAAGTTTGCATGTCAATGGCATGGCACATTTTAGTCCACCATTTTGAATTCATGCACAGTCCAGTCTCCTGACTCATGGAGTTCGTGGTTCACCTATGCATGCATCTCACCTGAGAACTGCCCCACTGGGCAGCAGGTTGAATGTGTGGCCAACCTTTTGTAGGCCAGGTTGCCTAAAACATCAAGGGAAGGGATAACAGAGAGGAGGGGTGCATTCACACATTTCTATCTCTAACTTTACCAGGTCTGTCGGTTTCTCTGCAGATCATGACACATTTGGGAGAACATTTTGAAAAGGTTTTCTAACCAGAGATTTCTAACTAAGGTTTTCTAACCAGAGATTTTGAACCATGTGGGCCCATCAGCCTATCAAACTGAGCCAACTGAGTGACTTTGGGACAGCAACAGGACCCTCAGCCCAACCTCTCTGGGAATGGTAGAATTCTCTCTCAGTTCATAAGAAAAAAGTGGGATATAAATCTAATAAATATAAATAAATAAGCAGTAACTATCTAGTCAGTCAACTCATCTACTGAGATTGAGATCTTGGCTCAATCTTAACTGATCTTGTGTGTGTGTGTGTGTGTGTGTTCTCCACTTACTGTCTGTGAATTAATTGGCTTGAATCCTTTGGATCTCATTCCACTAGGAATGTTGGATTTGCTTTGGTGCTTTGGCGTACGTGTCTCTGAGTGCTTTTTCGTGGGACTAGCTCTGCCCTATGGCACGGGTGGTGCATCCTGACCCTATGCCCAGCACAAATCCACATCTCACCTAACTCAGGTAATGGAGCAGTTTTTACATTTGAAATAAGCACTTCCTTTCTTTATGTTTTAAATGGAACACTTTTTTTAACTACAAACCCAGTCCTGTGGTAATCCCTTCTATTCAATTTGAGCTTTGTCAATTTCTTAATGGACACCACCATATTAAATGATGGATCATCTCGCATGGGTTTGCCAAGGAGTAAACGCCGAATGAATGGATCGGCCGGAAGTCACCTGGGATGATCGGCAGGGTAAATTTTTAATAAGCAGATGAAGTGCTGAGTGATTTACTGATAATCCCAGCATAGGGAGCCAGAAGAGGCTAAAGGAACAAAGGTTTACGGTCCCTTTGGAGATTTGTTTCATCTACACATCAGGCTACAATTAATGGCCATTTGACTGTTGTTCTCCTCCCGGACTTTGGTGGATTAATTCAGTAAATAAAAGTGACAGAGCCTTATCCCATGGCAGTATAATAGAAAATGGCTGCACCTGCTATTTGCGAATCATTGCTTGCCAGGGCATTGACCTTTTCCATCCTGGCTACAGCTAATAAGAGAAATTATGGGGCTGATCACTTAAATTTCATTATAAGAACTGCAATGACAGTTTGTCTCTTCCTCGGGATTTGCTGTGCACTGACGGTCCAGTGTCAACATGGTGTCTTCTTTTGAAAACCAACTGCTTCTCACTGAATGGTGACAGGCAGGTTTTCTCTCTCTTAAAAAAAATCTCATCCAAACACGATTAATAATTACCTAACAGCAGGCCTTTTCACACACAGTTGTCCCTATTATTGGGCCCAACTAGATGGGGACACAGCGGTTCTGTATGTTTCAAATGCAAATACAGAGCAAATGGAGACCTTAAGGCTGATTTTGAATACAGAAAAGGGAGGAGTAGAGCAGCCTCCATTTTGCTGACCTACAATTTATCTCCCCAAGGACCTTTCTCACTGCTGACTTCAGTATGAATAATAAAAACATAAAAACAGAGAGAGCCAGAAGGGGTCTCCCGGGCCATCTACTCTGACCCCTGGCTCCAGCCGGGCCACTCATGACACGCCCACCATGTGCATGCCCAGCCTATCCTTGAACACCCTCACCGATGGGGCCTCAACCACCTCCCGTGGAAGCCCATTCCATGCCCTAGGGGTCCTAACCATCAGGAAGTACTTCCTGGCATCCGCCCCAAATCTTGGTTCCCTGAGCTTGGTTCCATTGGAACGCATCCTGCTCTCCATTGCAGGAGAAAACAGGTCTCTACCCACCTCTGTGTGACACCCCCTCACGTACCTGTATGTCACTAACAGGTCCCCTCTGAGTCTCCTCTTCTCAAGGCTGAAAAGACCCAGTTCCCCGAGTCTCTCCTCATATGGCTTACTCTGCAAACCAGCCACCATCCTAGTGGCCCATCACTGCACTGATTCCAGCCTCACAGTATCCCTCTTCTAAGGTAAGGAGGAAGCTTCTACAACCTTTATCAACATGGGCACTGCGTTTTTGGAACCCTCAGAGATCTTCCATGTCCAAGCACGGACAACATCTGCTATCACATGGTCCAAAGGCAGAGGAGCCACGCTATTAGCTTGCACTCTTGCCACGCATAGAGTTTCATTGTATCATTCTGGTAAACACCGCAATAACACGCCCAACCCTTCTCCAGCCCAGAGTTGGAAAGGGAGAAGGGTTCCTTAGAGGAAGGTGACAATACCCACATACTGAGGCCAGAGGACCCAACTGATGTCCTTCAGCAGCAAGCTGAAATGCATCATGCAGCAGTGCGAGGAATGTCCTGTCCTTGGGACCCAGGAGAACCAGTACAAGTTAGTGTACACAACATGCAACGAGATGGTAACTCAGAAACTCAGAGTTAGCAAACTTCCTATGTTGTCTGAAGCAATTAAAAAAGGCATTTTCTTTTATCTCTGGTAAACAGTCTCCCTGGCTTAGCAAGATAGATTTCCAGCTTCTGAAAGTGCAGATTTAGTGTGGGAGGGGCCACTTCAAGGACCCCCAGCAGAAGGCCACTGCAGGAGGTGCTTCAAAGTATCTGGCAACATTAACGCAAAAATACTGTATTTTGTGTTCCTTGGCCTCTCCCTCCCTTCTTCTCCAACTTTCTCAAAAAGTTGTTTTTAGCATCTTCCATGCGATACCCCTTGGGGGAACCGAGGCTGGAAAATCCTTAATTAAATTAATCAAAGCCAGGGACAAAATCTGTGGGGAGTATCGGAAAAGCCTTGAGCTTAATTAATCAGACATGGACAAGTAGCTGAAATCCAAAATTTAGCCGTGCTTTTCCATATATATATATATATATATATATATATATATATATATATATATATATATGGGGAGAGAGAAAGAGAGAGAGATTTGATATAAATTTAAATTATTTCTCTTTTTTAATATTCAGAGGAGTGTGTCAGCGCCACTTGTGTGTAGTGAGGAAAGCAGGAGCCTCACTCACCTTGGGGGAACATTCTGCAACACCATATTTTGAACCTTGTTCCTGAAAAGATGCTCCCTTCATCCTACGTCTATATAGCACTCACACACACAAAATGAAAAAGGACCTCTAATCATTAGTTTGATGGGATTTGTCCAGGAAGAAGAAAAGGAGGAGAACTGTGGCAACTCTCAATCAAATGGCTTCATTTCATCAGCTAATAATTTTAAAATCCTTATAGAGTCCTTCGAATGTCCATCAAAGTTTAACCTGAACGGAATTGTCAAATGCACTTCATAATATTGCCTTAACTTAAAATTGGTGCCATCACCTACAGTTTTTTGCAAAATTACCCAGGAAATTTTGGTGCATCTAAATGAGCAGCAGGGCTGGACTTCTGTGCAGGGGGAGGGATACACACATCGGCAAAATCCAGCTTGCTGAAGTTTTCCAAATCCCAGGTCAAAGCTGGTTCTGACATGAGTTTGTATCAGATTGTGAGCTACCTCCCTTCCCCTTCCTTTTTTCAGAATAATCTATGCATTTTCATGTGTATTTTCCCCCCAGATGTATGCCTCAGTAGTGTGCATTTTTAAAGTGTCCACATTTTCTTTCTTTGCCTAAAGCATATTTGTGCACATTTTTTTTCAAATAACCGTGTTCTGTCAAACCTAGTTTTTGCAGTCCACAATATTATCGCAAGCTTGGAAATGGAGGGACTTTGTTCCCAGATTGCATCTGAGTTGGTGTTGAGCTCAGAGAGCATGAACTTGGTCAACTCTGACCAAAATGAACTGCAATGAATTTATTATACATTCCTAAGCAAGGCACACTCAGCGGAGCTACTTAGCTGGGAAGAAACGTGGGGTGCCGTTTGAGAGTCCTCTCATGCTGAATGCTCAGGCATTGGACTCTAATTTTTCTGGCGCCACATCAAAGAAGACTCATGGTGATATTAAGCCACTGAGTGCACTCTTTGATATTGGACCAGTCAATGACAGTCACCCTTCCCTGCTTGACAGGGTCGCTTTGAGGAAGAAATGGAGGAAAGGAAGATGATGCTTGCTCCTTGGCTCAGGAGGAAAGGTAGAGTAAAGATGCAGCATACAAATAGAGAACAGTCTCAGCACTCAGCCTTCTTCCCTCTCTGAAGAAAACACTACCTGCTCCGGAGAGCATTTCAGGTAAGCACACAGAAATAGAATGGAACCAAGAAGACCCAAGATGCAGGCAAGGTCTCGGCCCAAGCCGAAAGATTGTTATAGTCCTTGTTGCCCAGGAGAGCCAATGACCAGTTCCAGTGAGTAGATCATAAGAATGCCTAGCATTAACCCTGTTTAGCAAATAAATAAAATGAAATGAAATGAAATACAGAAAAGAAAAGAATATAAATATCAAAATAAAATAAATGAAATAATAATAGGCACTAGTCACTTTTGGTGTCATATTTGACCCCCAGTCAAAAGCACCTCAGGAAAGCAAAATGCTGCAGGTGAAAACCCTTTGCTGTGGTTGCAATTTTGCCCCCAGGGGTTTCAATCAGCATAAGAATTGTTGTTGTTAGTTGCGAAGTAATGTCCAACCCATTGCGACCCCATGGACAACATTCCACCAGGCTTTCCTGTCCTCCACCATCCCCCAGAGTCCACTCAAGCTCACGCCGACTGCTTCAGTGACTCCATCCAGCCACCTCATCCTCTGCCATCCCCTTCTTCTTTTGCCATCTATTGTTCCCAGCATCAGGGTCTTCTCCAGGGAGTCCTTCCTTCTCATTAGGTGGCCAAAGTATTTGAGTTTCCTCTTCAGTATCTGGCCTTCTAAAGAGCAGTCAGGGTTGATCTCCTCTAGGACTGACCGGTTTGATCGCCTTGTGGTCCAAGGGAGTCGCAGGAGTCTCCTCCAGCACCACAATCCAAAGGCCTCAAATCTTTGGTGCTCAGCCTTCCTTATGGTCCAGCTTTCACAGCCATACATTGCAAAGCATAAGAATGGCTTTCAGCAAATACAGGTTAGTTAAGAGTCCATCCTCCCTGAGACTATGCAAAACAAGGAAATCTTCCTAGAGATGTTTGTCCCATTGACCTTTTGTCCATATAACTTGGCCTACTAGCTTTAACAAATCAGGCTAAAGCTTTCCTCCCTGGTTTTATATCCTATTTGGTGGAGGCATTTTCAAAGTATCATAGCTTTCAGAAAACATCAAAATGATCTGTATGCATTTGGGTCCTATTTTTTGGTACATGACAGCACCCCCTAGACCCATCCTTATGGAGGTCCTGGGGTACTTTTCTGCTCCAGACCTGTCTTATTTTATGGGAGAAGCAAGTAAAAGGCTGAGGGCTGAAATTTGGGAATGATTTGAACTAGGCATCTTGTGACAATGTCCTAGAAAGACGAGTCAGTAGAATAAAAAGATAAAGGTTTCGCCATGACATTAAGTCCAGTAAAATACTCATGTGTAAATTGCAGTACAAAATATGAACTGGGGAGAGGCCAGGGACCCCATGATTTGGGATGTCCGAAAAGCAGCGCCAAACCTCAATTCTGTCATAAAGCGCCCATGCGCAGGAGTGAGGCCCCTTAGCTCCACCTGGTTCCTGGCATGTTCCTTTCCTTCAGCTGTCGGATGGCACAGGAAAGAAAGAGTAAATAAACGATTCATTTGTTGCATCCTTCCATATGCCCTTGCTCCCCTGACGTGGGTACCAATAGAGCTGTTTTCTATGGACTCAACTGAAGGATCCCTGGAATGTTTCTCAAATGGCAGGATGATGACCCTTCTATGGAGGGTCTCATGGGTTTCCTCTGAATGTCTCTTAACAGACACAGTCAAAATTAGCTGCACCATTCCTGGAGATGTCTGATTTGACCAACCGATCAGATTATTGCAATGTGGTCCACGTGGTGCCACCTCAGGAGCATGTTCAGAAACTTCGGCTGGTTCAGAACACTCCACTGACTCCCAGTCTGTTTCTAATGGACAGTGCTGGTCGTGATCTATGAATCACCGAATCACCGAATCATAGAATAGTGGAGTTGGAAGGAGCCTGTAAGACCATTAAGTCCAACCACTCTGCTTTATGCAAAACTCCTAGTTAAAGCATCCAGCTGAACATATTCTCCCCAGGAGCCTTTCCACACCTCAAGAACTTCAAGGGAAGCCCTTCTCGTGATCCCACCTCCTTCACAGGCATGCTTGGTGGGATCATGGGATACGGCCTTCTTGGGGGCTTCCCCACGGCTCTGAAAGTCGTTTCCTAGGGAGGCTGGTCTTCCGCCTGTTATGCACTTGAAGGCAGGCAAAATTTTTCCATTCTGACTTTGGGAACAGTCTACCTGCAGGACTGTGAAGGACCTGTTCTGATGTCTCTATTCCTTTACTGCTTCTTTTATTTTATTGCTTTAACCCACCCAGAGACCTTTAGCTATGGGCCAATATAGAAATGAAATAAATAATCAATCATTGTATTGCTGTTTCAGTTTTGGTACTCACATAATTGTAATACTCTAATTATTTCTGATTTAATTATATGAACTTGTATATATGTTTTATTAACATGTTAATGGTATAAGTGCTTAATGTTGCAAGCTGCCTTGAGTCCCAGTACTGGGAATAGGTGGAAAATAAATAAATATAATGCTAGATAATGATCCAGTGGAATATATAAGTGGATAATTTTTGTGTCCAAAATAGTGGTCTTTCCTCCTTTGTATAACCTCTCAATTAAAAGAATACATGTTTGCAGGATGCCTGACAGGGGATCTGAACCCCACAGTGCTGGCTAAGAAGGACTCAGGTGCTCGTCTTCAACTAAGTTAGCTTAAAGCTAAGCTTTAATTGCTGGGCTGTGCTTTGAGTTCTTTCTGAAACAATACACGTGAGTCTTGTACACGGAACAATACAGAACAGGTTATTTGTCATGATATCATGTTGCTTTTTTGTTTTAATTGTTTAACAGAAAGAGGTTGCTAACTGTTAAATTTTAATTGGTTGCGAATCACCTCGACCTTGCGGAGAAGAGATAAACATCATTCAGTAAGCAAATACCTGAGCTCTACATTTTCTCGCTTTTTATTTTAGCCTTGAGATGAGCGTTCAGATCAAGCCATGCCTCCGTCACACAAGCTCCATGTCGCCTTAGACCAATCTGGCATCAGGACCTCAGCTCTGCATCTGTGAAAAGGGTGACCTGCATCTTCGGTTTCTGAGAGAGCTAAGGCTAAGGCTAAGGCTACGCAGGTCTTCTGCAAGCCCAAATGGGGAACATCTCTCCATGGTGATCCCAATGCCATGTTTAAATTATCTGGGAGAGAATTTGGAGGCTCCACATCTTAGGAGAAACTAAGATAACAAATGTATCAATTGAGCCATTAAAAGGCAATCCTGCATCACTTCTGAGGCAGGCTTCATTTTAATTTACCTTTAATCTTTCTGACTCCATTTCTCCTGTATCTGATGCTTTAAAGTTCACAGATGCCTCTTTCTTGTTCTTGATTGCTTTTTCTACCAGCCAATATTTATCCAAATTACCTTTAAAAGAGAATAAAAGGAAGTCCACCATATTTATTGCTAGCTGGCATGAATAGCCCCTTGGGTATACATTAATTTATGCTTGAATACTTTCAATTTTAACTCTAATTCATATGTTTTGGTGGCGCTTCTGTTTTTAAGAAAAATATCTCAAAGGAAGAATGGGTAGCTCTGGGGACAGGTAATCAGCTTTGGAGAGTTTTCCTAAGAGAACTTTGGTTCAATTAAAAAAAAAACCAGTCATGGACGGGAAGAAAGATCTCACAAAACCATTTTTTTTTTTTTTTTTTTTAGTCCATTGGGAGAATTCACAGTTCATGAACATAGCTCCAACATCAGGCAGGGGTTGTGTAAAATGAATATAATTATTTGTCTTCTGCTGAATCTTAAGGATTAATTATTACACACACATGTAAAGAATTGCTTTGTTGAGTCTCAGAACTGCAGTGCAGCGGCTTTCTGCCTGACAAGCACTTATTCTCCAATATCTTAAAAAGGGGTGATTTTTCTGAGTTACTACAAGATCATACAACTGGAGATGGCAAGTAAGCAAAGTATGTCAAAGAAATCAAGAAAAGAATCAATAGAGTTCTGAATTCTTAAAATCCACCCTGTGTATTCTGTGGTGTGGCAGCTTTTTCTGAATTGTACAGATTTTGCAGACTTGCAGAAAGTTGGGGTATATGTAAATTTGCACTTGTGCTTATATGCATTAATGTTAGTGTGCACTTGAAATGTGCATTAGCAGTAATGCACATTTGCATGAATAAAACAATTTTTTCATAGATCTGTTAAAAAAATCTCTTGAATTCCATCAATGGAGAGATGATGGAGCAGAGATGATGGCTGAGATTTAGTGAACAGAAGGAATGGACTTCCTCTTTAAAACTGTAACATCTGTAACTAGTTTTGATTGGAGCTTAGTCCTTAGACATCAATGAAAGACAGGGATGAAGGGGGATTTTTTTGAAAAGCAGTGCATCTGTTTGTGAAAAACCAGGGAGGAAAACTAGTTATGAGCCAAAGAAACATATATCATGTAAATACATATTAGGGAAAAAACATACAAAATGCACGAACATTTCGACCCCTCTCCCCCTTTTTTAAAAATCATAAGTCATGTGGAAAGAGGATGGTATGAACTGGAGCTTAGAATAATGAGATAGATTCAGAAATCTAGGAGCTGTCTTATGCTGAGTGAGACGGATCCATTTGATGCTGATAGCATGAAATAGCACTGGATCTACAGAGTTTTAGCAAGGCATTTTCTTCCAGCTCTCCCTGGAGATGCCAGGAATGGAATCCAAGTCCTTCTGCATGCACAGCATATGGTGTGTTTCTGAGCTACAGCCTTTCCCTTAATCCTGTTGGATATTTGTCCATCCCAAATGAAAGATACGATGTCTTGGTAGGTATGTTATAGTTTAATGCATCTCATTTTTGCTGATATGGTTGGAATTTTAAGGTTGAACTCATTGAGTTGGTCAAACTCATTTCATTCTGTTTTTTCATCTGTCTGTGGAGTCCCCCCTTCTTCCCCCCCAAAAAAAAATCCTATACAAAAATTCAATATATTATGCACAGATTTTTCCTAATGTATGTATATAGCTGTGTATTTTTTTTTAATTTTTTAGCATTTTGGGAAAGGAGATGGCAGAGGTTGAGGTGGCTAGATGGTATCACTGGGATGGTGGGTGTGAGCTTAGGTGGATTACAGAGGATGGTGGAGGACAGGAGAGCCTGGAGGAATCTTGTCCATGGGGTTGCAATGGGTCAGACGTGACTTTGTGACTAAACAGAACAGAACTCGGTTTTTCTCACTTTCTGTTTGTGCATATTTTGCTTTAACATAAGTATCTGCGTATATGCTTTTATAATATGCTCCTTTTAATGTCCATGAACTCAGAGGCAATGTGCATGACAAAGTTTGTTAAAATTAGGATTGATATATGAGATTCTGCTGATGGGCTCAGGTGGGGGGAGGGGAATATCCACCCACCTCTTCATACATTTAAAAGGTAAGAAGATAAGTACGCTGTAGAAAAAAAACATAAGCACACTGTGGAAACTCCAAGCCATGTCCTTATGGGAGTACATGACCTATCATCATATCTATATCATGAGCTGCCTGCAGGAAGAGTAAATTCAATGGTACATTGAATCATCAGTCATTGTACAACTTCTGCACAAAAGGAGAAACTTGACATGGAAGGGGTGCTGTTTTGGGTGGCAGCCCTTTGTCACACAGAACCTGTCTCCATGGTCCTGAATACCAGAACTTGTCGGATTGAATCCAGACTAAGTTAGTCCCACTTCGGTTCCAGTGAAACCTGTGGGCCAGGTTCTTCCTGATTAAATTCCGTAACTTCCACCTTAGTCTACACCTAGCCTGTTACCATGCATGTCTTCTGCTGAGGCACAGCAGAAAAGTAATTGGGACACAGCCTAATGTGTCTGTGCATAACTTGGAGGATTCTGGGCATTGTGCAGAAGCCAAGATGACCAAAGCGAAGGTCTGTTCCAGGCTCCTACCACTTTGCAAATCAACTTGGTGGCCAACTTCATCTATTCATGCAGCTTCAGATGAGGAAGGGAGGGAGCTAATGAACTTTCATATCCTGGCAGCCTTGGTCACCTCCTCTCCTTGACCCTAGAGCAACCTCCTTTACCCCCTCTTTGAGGTCGGTTGTACAACTGTGAAAACTCAGCCAACACGATTCTTTCCATGTTTTTAGGGGAAAGCACTCCAAGTGTATTTCTCCAGCTCCAGGGCCCTAGTCCTTTCTGAGCCCAGAGCTGAAATATCTTGGGTTCCTATGACCCTCTAGGTGATGCCTGGGGATGAGATTGCTTTCCTGATCTATCTTTTGAAAGACAAGTTATCTGTATGGATATATGGGAACCAACCTCTCTCCCTTTCCCTCTCTCTCTTTCTCTCTCACACACACAGAGCGTTGATTTGTTCTAAAAATGCCAAACATCTTCTTTAAAAAAAGTCCTAGCCTTTTATTTAAGAAATAGGGAGCAGTAGAGGGAAAGATCAGTGAGATAAAGTATCAAGACAGCCTGATGGCAGAGCGATCTCTGAAGACTGAGATAAAAGGTGTGTAAGAGAAAAGGCAAGAAGATCAGTTTCTGAGTTTGTTGTCACTATGGAGGTCCACTTAACTATGCTCTAGAAGCTGATGCAATTAATTTGAAGACTTTTATTAAACTGATTATTAGCATCAGATTTGATTATTATTCAGAGTCAAGCCTCATTAAAACATGCCTTCGAGACTTTGTTATGGTTGTTTTCTTAAATGTTGATTTAGAACAAAACCAACAGCCAAAACTAAATCCAAAGTATTCCATCCATCTTTTCTTCTGTCAAAGGACCATTAAAGAGGAGAAAAAAAGATTTCTGAAATCCTGAATAGCCCAGTCCTCCAGCTTCACTTTTTTTCTGGGAAGGACAAAGGTGATGGGATACAATTCTCCCACTGTGAGAGAATGAGCATGCTAAAGGGGCAAGAAACAGTGGAGGTGAGCTTGAATGAACAATTATCGAATCTTTGCTATCTGACAGGCTCAAAGTGAATGAGAACCCTTTCGAAATCCAAATACAGAACTTCAAAGAAAGAAAAAATATGACAAAGGGCTGTAAACTGAACTTTCCTGATTAGAACCAGAGGTCATTCTAGACCAGAGTTGTTCTTCCAGCATTGACCAGCCAATTCATAGATTACTTGAGGGGGCAGTCAGCATTCCTTCTGTGTCCTGCCAAGTTATCTCCAAGGAATTGATCAAGGTTTATATTCTGGGTGGCATTTATGCTCATTCCCTTGTAGACCACACCTCCCTCCCCACAGTCCAGGACAGTGAAATAGATGAATGAACAAACGAACGAACAAATGAATGAATGAATTAATGAATGAAGCCATCTGGAGCAGGTGTGGAACACCAAAAGAGTCAATTGTGCTTACAAATAAACCCTTTTGGTATTTCATGTGAGCTACAAGGATCAAAAGGGTTAAAGAAAAGCGAAAGCGATCACTCAAGATGCCTGTAATATAGAGGAAGGATGGATGGATGGATGGATGGATGGATGGATGGATGGATGGATGGATGGATGGATCTAACAGCAGCTATTCTCCATGGTAGCGATGTGAAACCTCTCATTGATAGAACTGTATATCAGGGATGAGCCACCTATGACCCATGTATTGTTTTCAGCCCCCACTGCAGCCCCATTTCACTTCATTTCCATCTCTTCCTTCCACCAATGTTCCCATTCCTTTTAAAGGCCAGGCCATCCTAACCTTCTATGTAAGTCAGGAACGGGATTGGGGTTAGGGAATTTGATTATGTTCTTTTTTCTCTAAATATATTTTTATATGCATTCTCTTTCAAAATGCATGCGTTCCCTGGCAAAATACACATTTCTAAATGTATTTTTGCTGAAACAATGCTTTCCTAAAAGCATTTTCTAAAATGTATTTATTGATCCCAAAATTGCAAATTCATTTGGAGAAGTGCAGAATTTAACTGATAACTATAAACTTCATTCTGATCCACATGCAAATCTTGTAGGTGCTGACTGGGTCAATCCATATCAAACTTTTCAACAAACCAATTCTTCAAGTCTCTCCTACTACAATTCATGCTAAAAACCATATAACTTCCATCTTTCCAGTTCCACTAACACTTTTCCACACCCTTCACAAGCCGCCACACTTTTTCCTCTCCAAGGCTCCAAGATAAATCGTAAGGACACTGACAAGTATTTTTAACACATTTCCCTTGATGTTGCATAAATCCAAGAACATTTCTATGCTAATTGAATCAAAGGAGACATGATTAGTGACTGGAGAGCACCAACATGCCTGTTGTCTAGTCATCACACTGAGATAACACAACGCCAATGCTGAATTTAAGAACTGAATATTATATATCTGGGAAAGGTTACAGGACATGACAGGCTCCAATAGTAGTGAAGCCCATGAAATCATAGCCTCCCTCATCCATATATATTATGCATCACAAATTGTAAATATTTTAAGTGTGTGGGGGAAGAAGCACAGAGATACAGCAGGGGAAGTCTCTTAATGAAATTATTCATGATACACACAGAAACATACAAATCAGATGTGCTTATCAAATAAAATGAAGGTTAATTCATGCAGCAGAATGCAGGAAAGATGTTTGGTACAGTGTAAGGTATACAGTTTGGTACAGTGATCTGTTCCTACCCGTAGCCAATTCTCCAACTTAATGGAAGTGACCTCTTTGTGGGTGACCTCATTAATAGCAATCACAGGTGGTAAACAGGAATAGATTTGGTGATACACAGAAAGAGAGAGATGTGTGCCCATAATTGGTTCCATTTTGCAATGGCTTTCTCAATGCACGGACTCAGAAGCCCACTCATACTTAAGGTGACCTTCTCACACCTGAAGCTTGGAAAGGGAGGGGTCCATTTTGAGGTGTATACCTTGGCATCTTTCATATGGAGGTATGATTCAGTCAAGAAATGCCATTACAGGACATGAACTGCACAACTGCAGGAGTCCCTTTAGAGTACTTCAAAATTGTAAAACATGAGGGCCTTGGAGGCATCCCCCACATGGAGGTCTCAATTCCCTTGTGAGAGATTTGGATATATCCTCACATTAAAACTCTTGGAAGTAGGTATGAGTCCTGTGAATCAGAGAGCTGGAAGATACTTAAAATAACAATTCCAATTCAATTCCAATTCAATTTTCTGAGACAGAGTACTTAGTGCCTTGCATTTATTTACTGAAAACATTTTACTCTGCCTTTCCACAGTTTGGAGTGCCTTCCTTCTATTACTTGGAAAAATTAAGGAAGCTTCTTCTACAGCTTCCTTATGTAGCTTACACAACTGCTGAAATGCTTACTTGTGGTGATCCACCTGCCACGGACACCACATGGGGCACACAGCTTAGCCTTCAGTTCAAATTTCCTCATGCTGCCACATGCCTTTCTGTAAGGACATCTGTCTGATGTGCCCTAGGAGGAAGTATCTCATTGATTCATCAGTGTCATGCATTCAGACTAGAAGCATTCAGTCATCACAAAGAGGATGCACATGGAATGTATTTTCAGCTTTGGAAAATATTTAGAGGGAATTGGGGTTGCTGGGTGACTTTGGCTCCATCACTGACCCAAAGTGATGGGTCCATCTATCTCACAGGGTCGGTGTGATGGCAACATGGAGAGGAGGAGGAAGCTTGGGTGCCTCATAGAAAAATGGATTGGGTTCCTTGCTGCCCCGTGCAGAAACAGATGGGATTTAAATATGACGAATTAACAAGGGACAATATCTACTTGTATTTCTGTAGGTGTTTGCTCGTGTTTGAAAGGAAACACTGCAATCTCATTTAAAATATAAAAGAAAAGACTATCTTATCAAGACCAGTATTGCCCTCCTATTGACCCCTAAGCACACCATGTATGCTCAGGCTGGGCCATTGCTTGGAGCACAGGTGGAAATTGTCCTTGTAAGCTGGACAGCAAGAAAAGTGTCCTCTGTCCTCTGGGACAGGTGCCACAGCCAGCATCTGAGACAGCGGTGTCCATTTCTAAGTCTGCTATGCAAATGTCTTAGGTCCGACAGCATTTTGTGACTATAACTGTTGCACTCATGCTCAAGGATTGGGAGTGACATAAGAAGGGGACACTTTTCATGCATAGTTTTGGCAAACCCAAAAGCCCTCCTGCCCCAAGCAGTGGCCAGTAATTTCTTTCAAAGCACACTTCTAAGTCCAATGCCAAGTCTGGTTTTCCACCTTTAAAACCATAAATGGCTTGGGACCAAGTTACTTGCCCTCCATATCTACCTGTCTGCCATCCTGTAAGAACGGCAACAGAGACCCTTCCCAGTGCTGCCAGGGTCCAGGACATGGGCAGCAGGAGAGAAGACAGAAGCACTTGGACACAGACAACAGGAACCAAAGCAAAGGAGAGTCTACATGCCTTCAGAAGTCCAACAGCCAAGCTGAAGAACCCTTCCAAGTCATAGTAACAAAGCAGGCCAAGGTCAAGAAACAGGGGTTACACCATGAAGCAAAGTAAAGGTCTGATCAGAGACAAGCCAGGCATTGATAACTGAGTGATCTTCAAAGCAAGGAGCAGTTCCTTGGGGCAAGGTGGCAGGGTAGGGTTCAAGAGTGGTGAGCAAAGCTCCTGCTTGATCCAGAAAACCTGTCCCACTGAGGCCACTTCCAGAGAGAAGAGCCACTTCTTATATAGCCATTCCCCCAGGGTTCCTAGCTGAAAATCCTCAGAGCTCCATCAGGGTCTGGGAACTGATTATGCAAAAACTAAGGGAAGTTGAAGCCACAGAGAAATCCAGATCCTAAAGAGGTGGTGAGCTCTCCCACACTAGAGGCATTCAAGAAGAAACTAGATGGCCCTCTGAGTGGGATGCTGTAATGTGGTGCCCTGTAACAGCTGGGGGTTGGACTTGATGGCCTTCATGGGCCCTTCCAACTCTGATATTCTATGAACCTGACACTTACTCATCTTTGAGGGCAGAAAAGCAGGTCAAGAGAGGTCCTTTCCATTGCTGCAGTATTCTAGGAAGACCTTAAACGTCTACAAGACACTGTTGTTTCTTAATTGGTTTTTCTTTTTCAGTTGTACTGGTGATTTTATTGTTGTAAGCTGCCTTGAGGGTGAACCCTAACCATACCCTGAAACAGAGTGAGAATAATAGAATGAAAGAAGATGGAAGTGTCTCCTATTGATAATTCATCATCTTCACTCTGAATGGGTTTCCCTTGCCTTCACTGTCATGAACATCACAATACCATTCTATTTGCTCTGGCTGTGATCAACCATATGACTGGCCCAAAGAAGCCTTGTCCTCACTCCCGACTGGCTTCCTTTGTCTCGGGCATAAGCACAGAGCCAAGTCTGAGTGTCTGAGCCATCATCATGTCCAAAACTCAAAGCTCATCTTGCTGCAATTCAACAAATATGAATTATTAAGGAGGAAAACAAAGCAAATAAGGGAAGCTGCTGAACTGAAAGCAGATAGGGAAAATCCAGTCCTCTAAATATTCTCACAAAGTGGAGTAATTTGGAGACCTATTTGACCTCTCCCTACAAAGAAACCCCTTGAACATAAGCATAAAAACAGGAGCACATTTGGTACAGCCCCATGGAATTCCTCTGCTGTGCCATTTAATACCATGCCCCTTGGCTTGTGAATGCACCTTTCAAAGCTGTAAAGACTCCACTTGTAAATAATTACTTTATCATCATTTTCTGAAAGTATCTGTTGAGAGTGGGACATAAAGAGTCGCATTTATCATACTTCCTACCCTTGGTGCCATCACATTTTGAACCTCTGGATCCTGATGAGTAATTGCTCTGTCCTTGCTTCCTGTGCTTCTCTCCCCCACCCTACCTTTGGAGGAAAGGGACAGCAGCTCTCCAAAGAGCAGGCACAGTGGCAGAATGTCATTAAAATTAAAAAAAATACGGATGGAAAGAAAAAGCAGAAATAAACAATGAACAATTTACAGACTAAAAACAGTGACATAAGGTGGAGAATAATGGAATATGAACGTGGGGGTGAAACACAAGACAATGATGACTAGCTGACAGATTGTTGTCATGCAGCTCTCCGGGGCTTTGTCGCAACCTTCCAATCGTGATGCAGGATTGAACATCTGGTAGTCAACCAGTGCGGAACCTCAATGCTGCTTCCCAGAGACAACAGAACTGGAGAGTCCTGAGGCGTGTAACCCCCTGCCTCCTCCTCTGCACCGTCTCTAGCGAAGGAAGTTTTCTTTTATGCCTCCCTTTTCAGGGAGTTTGTTTGTTTGCTGGGAAACACATGTTCTCTTGTGCCACGAAGCACAGAATTACCCAGAATTCCTTTGTCTGTTCCGACGGCAGCTTGAAAGCCTGGAACTGGGAGCTGAGCTGAAACTGTCTCCTCCAACTTCACCATCCTGTCTGTAACCTTCAGAAGTGCTCTTCATTTGGCTGATTCATTGGCCTTGGGAACAGGTGCGAAGGGATCGGCCATCGTACAGGGAGGAATGGTAATGCAGCCAGGCCGAAAACTGCCCCAGTGAGGACAGAAAACATTGTCCCCACTCTGACTCTGCTTTGCAGTGAGCCAAAGAGATTTTGATGTCTGGCAACCCTACAAATCCATATTGAAAGGAGGGTCACACTTCCTCTCTGCCCTCTGCTCACTTCACAGATATCAGGGTTAAGTCCCTTTATTGGAAATAGATCCAACATCACATCTTGGCAGAAATGCCAAGATACATTGGAGAAAACCACAAATGGAGGAAATCACTGTTAAGGCGTCGTAGCTCAATCAGCCAATAAAGCCCAGTATGTACATGGGGTATACAGCATAGCTTTAATATAATTGCAAGTTGCTTTAGTGCTTCCAGCCTAGGGAGATTATTTAATTGTATTTCACTGTATCTTATTTATTTAGATTACACCTTTGTTTGATTCAAAGCACAGGGAAGGATTACAGAAGAGCAAAGATAAATATTGAGTAGGCAGAGAAGTCAGCCTCATAATTATAGCTCAGTTTATTCATCAAGGGTGCAGGGCAAGTACCTTTCCAGAGCACTTGGCCTGTGGTTCCCAGCAGCCCTTGCCAGCATAGCTGAGGGGCAACAGAGAGTGAGAGATGCAGTCCAAGAGCATCTCAAGGGCCACAGGTCTGTGACACACCTCAGGGCCAACTGGGTCCAAGAAGTGCTTTAAAACCCCAGTGCCCCGAGGCTCTGATTGTCCGAAGATCTCTAAGTGTACAGCTACCTAGTCTCATCTCTGGAAACAAACATGTGCATTATTCATGTGGTGTTTGGTTTGAAGGGACATGGCCATGGTATCGCTGCCAGAAGTGGAAGCTATACCACAGATCCTCCTGGTGAGGAGGAGCACAATGCACCTCGTAGTCACCGAAGCAGACCTGAAGGTACTTTTAAGGATTGGGGCTGGTACAATCATGGGGCACAGCCGGGAGAATGGGGGTGGGAGGGAGGGCTTCCCTGCACTGTTCCGTTTTGTCATGGTGACTTGGGCTTCTGTGGTGAACTGCCTCAGGTTCCTGATGAAGGCATTCCACGCTTTCACTCCTGCCTATTCCTGACTGTGTTCTTATCTCTGGTCCACCCATGCCTCGCTGGATGCCTTATCCTTGCTTCTGGTCTTGCTGGGTTGCAAAATGCACCTGCTATCTATATCTTGGATATGACAGTATCTTATTCCACATTTGCCAACTGACTATAAAAAGACCAGCAAAGACTGATGCTGTACTCTTAGTAGTGTGATAAACAAGCATCACGATATTGTGCTTTTCATAGAATCATAGAACAGCAGAGTTGGAAGGGGTGAGAAGGCCATCAGGTCCAACTCCCTGCTTGGCACAGGAGTCCCAGTTAAAGCATCCCTCTCAGAAGGATGTCCAGCTGCCTCTTGAATGGGTCCACAGCCTCACTAAGTAGTTACTTCCATTGCTGTACTGCTCTAACAGTCAGGAAAATTTTCCTGATGTCTAGCTGGAATCTGGCCTCCTTTAACTTGAGCTCCTTATTCCATGTTCTGCAGTACAGAATGACCAGGAAAAGATCCTGGCCCTACTCTGTGTGACAGCTTTTCAAGTCCATGAAGGGTGCTATCCTATTTCCCCTCAGTCTTTTAAAAGGTGTAGGCAAATTAGAAAACATCCAGCAGAGGGCATCAAAAATGATCCAGGGTTGGAAAACACTGCCTTATGAAGAGAGACTGAATTAACTGGGCATGTTCAGCCTTGAGAAGAGCAGACTGAGGGGGGACATGATATTCCTGTAGAAGTACCTCAAAGGATGTCACAAAGAGGAAGGTCAAGATCTCTTCTTGCTGATACCAGAGTGCAGGACACAGAATAATCAGTTCAAGTTGCAACAACCCAGATTCAGGCTGGACATCAGAGAAAAGCTTCCTTACTGTCAGAGCAAGGCGACAGTGGAACCAGCTGCCTGGAGAGGTGGTGGGTTCTCCCACACTGGAGACACTCAGAAAGAACCTGGACAGCCCTCTGAGTGGGATAATGTAAGTTGGTGTCCTACAACAGGAGGTGGTTGTACTCAATGGCCTTCATAGCCCTTTCCAACTCTACTATTCTATGTTTCTCTTCTCAGGGCTGAACACTCCCAGTTCTTTCCATCTCTCCTCAAAGTGCTTTGCTTCCAGCCCTGGATCATTCTTTGAACCCTTTCCATTTTGTCTGAATCTTTCTTTATCTGTGGCATGCAGAACTGCATGCAGGACTCCAGATGAGGCCAAACCAGGAGAGGAAATTCTTCTTCCCCTCTGCTTCACATGATCTTGATGTCTGGGCATCAAGCTGTGGTAAGCATCAAAGGGAAACTTGCAAAGCTGGGAACCCTCAGGGGAGTTTACAGGCTTCCAATAGTTGTTTCTCTGAACACTTCTAAAAGGCAACCATGAGACAATGAAGACCTCATGTTGCCAGGGATCAGTGCTAGTTGAAGACGTCGTTGTCTTCTATCATTCATGCCTTTGTGTGCACTAGAGCAGAGCACTAGTTTGGACGCCCAATGCAGCAGCACATGAACTGTGTCGGATCTGACCAGGGTCCACCTCGTTCAAATTGTTGGTCACACAGTGGACAGCCAGCTCCCTTCCACCCAAGCTCCCACACAACTTGTGCACACAGGCATGCCGCTTCTGCTCAAGACTTTTAATAGCCCCCTCCTCCAGGAATTCGTCCAATTCCCCTTTAAGGCCATCCAACTTGGTGGCTATTTCTGCATCTTGTGGCAGCAAGTTCCAGTATTAACTTTTCTCTGTGTGAAGAAGGCCCTCCCTTTATCCATCCTGGATTTCTACGCAATTAGCTTTATGAGATAACCCACGCATAATTTTGTGCACTGCTGCTGTGTCTCTCCTCAATTCTCTTTTCTCTAAATTAAGCAGCTACAGATATTTTAACATTTTCTCCCAGCCACCATCACCTTGCTCTGTTCTACGCTTTTCTTATCTCTCCGATATCCATGATTTAGTACTGTGGTAAGAACTGTAAACAATATTCCAAGTGCTGATTGAACACTGTATTTGTTTAAGGACAGGAAGACACCGACAGTTTTATTTTCCATTTCCTTCCTAAGCATGCCTACCCTGGAGTTTGCCTTTTTCTCAATCGTCACACAGCGGGTCAACATTTTCTTGAGCTGTGCACCACAACTCCAAGATCTCTTTCTTGGTTAGTAACTCAAATTGCATCAGCTTATTTTGGATGTTGGGAATAACTGTGTTTGTCATTTTGATGCCCATTCCTCCGGCTACATTGAGTTTTTGGAATCCAAGCTTGTTGGAACCACTCAAAATAATTTAGTGCCCTGGGCAAAGTTGGTCCTCTCATTGCCCATTCCTAATGCCTAACCCTGGACAAGTTGGAAGACACTGATCCTCTGAAATCCCACTGTTACTATACCCCATTGGGATAATTTATTCTGTATTTCTACCCTCTTCTTATGGGTTGTTTAACCATTTAGTGATCCATAAGAGAGACTCCTCTCTTATTCCATGACTGTTGAGTTTCCTTGGGAGCCTTTTGAAAGTCCAAGAAAGCAATGGCTGCTACACACTCTGTCCACACATTTACTGGCACTCTCAAAAAAATCTACACAATTATTGAGACAAGACTTCTCTTTGTGGAAGCCATGTAGATTATTTTTCAGCAGCCTTGACCATTTATATGCTTACTAATTTTATTTTTAATAATATTATCAACCACTTCACACAGAGCAGCCCCTGAAGAATAATGCCTGTAATTTCCTGGTTCCTCTCCAGATTCCTTTTTAAAAATGTTCTCAGTGCATCCAACTATTGGGCTGACAAAGCGAGGGAAGGAGCATTTCTGATGTATTCTTATGGGCAGTCTCACATCTATGAAAAAGATCATGCTTCTCTTCTCCTCCTTGAGAATGTCTCCTAAAATACTGTGAATGACCAGTATTTCATCTATCAACTGACCTTCTACCTTTCATAACAGCTGTTCTTCTACTACAGATTGTCTTCTCAGAGGTACATCTGCTGGGGCAAGTTGAGTAGACCCAGGAGAGCCCTCTTGGTTCCTGGTGACAAGGCAGTCATTCAAGCCTGGCCAGAACCTTGCGCACATTCTATATCATGGAGAAGGCTTCTGAGATCTCTCTGAAACATGTTGAGCTCCACACAGATATTCCAACAAAGATCAGTTAAATGCAGTAAATGGATTCCCCGTAGCTGGGAAGATGCAAAGCAACTGACACAGGACACCGTTATCTTTCAGATACCCTCTGCTCTAAAACTTACTAGTATCGTTCAGATCTGCTTCGCTCATATCTGACTCTAAATTTGAAGAGATGAACAGGACTCTGTTATTTCCGCAACTGGCATCCTGCATTTCAGTCATACCTGCTGGTTCCAGACTGATTGAGGCGTGCACCATTTATCTCAATTCTCGTTCCCTTCCAGCACCACCAATCCCAACTCTGTGCATGTTGATAATGTCACATCTTATTTTCCTTTTTCGTATCAGGGCCCTTGATGTCAAGCAGTCTTTCCTCCCTCTCCACTTTTTAAATTTATATATGTGTGTATGTATGTATTTATTTTTGGTGGTAATTTTTCCCTTCCTAGTCACCATATCTAATTTGAGGATGGCTGACACGACCAAAATGAAAATAATTCCCTTTTCATTCACTCCCTGCCTAATATCTAGCATATCTGCTTGTGTGTTTGTGCAGATATAGATGATATGCAATGAGAGAGAGAATGAGAGAGAGAGAGACAATGAGAGAGAGCATTATATTTGATATACCATTAAGTGGGTTTCTGGGGATTAGTGGTATAGCTAGGCCATAGAGAGCCTTTGATCTTTTTTTGAATGTTTTCTGCAGTGGGTGAATCCAGGAAAAAGACACAAGCCTTGTTTAGATGTTAACAGTACACATTTTCTGTCTCTCTGAGCACTCAGGTGATGGTTTCCGTTATGTGTACCTGGGAATATTAAAGAATGCAATGGCTGGGGAGTGGAGAAATTTGCCATCAATATCCCAGCCTGTTTTGTTGTGTGGGTTTTTATTACCTCCAGAGATACTTCTTGATCCGTCTTCTTGGAAGGTCCATACTAATTTGCCATGCTCTTTTCATTTTGAATGCTAACTTTCACCTCATATTATATTTTGCTGAGGCAAATAAGCTGCAGAGACGCTTTCCCTTTGCAAGAAAAGTGTGCTTTTTGTCTCTTATTGGCACTCATGTCTCCCGCGCCGTCTCAGTCCCTTTTTCTTGAATTATACAATAGTGCTTTCATATTCCATTCTTTTTTCTTTAATTTAGTGAAAAACCATGGACACAGAAGAAGGGCCCTGACAGATTGGACTAACATTCTGTTTATTCCACTACCCTCTTCCGTGGCATTGGCCTACCAAGAACACTCGTTTGGATTCCCCAAGTTTTGCCAAACACTTTTACCTGTAGGAGAGCTGGCATGGCACAAGGAAGCCACAAGGGATAGGAGGCAGAACGGGGCTGGTTTAGACTTGGCCTCAACAGTGTCTTCCCTGAGTAGCTTAGACAAATCTCTGTGCCCAGTTCTCAGTCTTGCCACCTGCGATATGGGTATAATTAATTGCTCTCCCATAATTTACGCTGATGCTCATTCTTATATCCTGCTTATCTCATGATCTAGGTTTCTTGATTCCTTTGGGGGTGACCCATGGAACTCCCCTCTTCCCAGGGAATATATAACCATCAGATCTTCGAGAAATTGGTGAGGGAAAGCTTCTTGCTAAATATTGTGCTGGGTATACCGCCTCTGAGCCAGCTATATGGGACTGTGGACAAGCTCCATCATCCTGGAGATAGGGCTTTTCTATGTTTATATGGACTATTTGGCTCAATTTGGAGTGGGAACCCCTTTCTATCTTGCCTATTGAGGTGTGCATTTCTCTTGGCATAACATCCCAGTTGCATGTCACCAGTAATTGTCTTGTTATGAATCTCTCCAAATTTGAAGGTCTGCAGGAGAGCTCTCTTTTGCAGGTATCCTTATCTCCCATCTTGCCCCCAAACTATGGAAGGCACTCCCCAAAGAGCTACAGATAGTTGTCACTGTCTTGGCCTTTAGAAATTGTGGAACTATGCATTGCCCCCCCCCCCCCCGCCAAGCTGGCCTTTCAAAATGTGTACTTCGAATGTGTTCTTTTCCCTGCTGTAGTGGCATTTTTGCGGATTTGTTGGCATACACATTTCAATAATATATGGATAAAGAAAGAAATTATCTCAAGGAAGGACTGCATTATTTTAAACTCCTTAATCAGGGTGTGGAAAAAGTAGAGTGGGAAGCATTTTTCTCCCTTTCCCAGAACATTCAAACCTGGGGTCATGCCATGAAACTGATGGGTGGGAGGTTTAGGACAGAGAAAAGGAAGGACTCCTTCACACAATGTACAGTTAAACAGGAATTTGCTGCCATGCAGGGAAGAGGTGATGCAACCGATCTGGATGGCTTTAAAGGGGGATTGGACAGATTCATAGAAGAGGCTATCCATGGCTACAAGCCTTGCTGGCCATGGGCCATCTCCTTCACCAGAGGTGGGCTGCCTGCATGCCCCAGTTGCTGAGGAGCTGGGCAGGAGGACGTCTTGCACCCATCCTGCTTGGGGGATCCCCTGGGCATCTGGTTACCCACCATGTATAGGAAGTGCTGGACTAGATGGACTTGGGTCTGATCCAGCAGGGCTTTCCTAATCTTCTTACATTCTGATGACCCCATGCTTCTAGTAGGTGAAAGTGATACATGTAACATTTTCCCGATGTCCAAACGAGGCTCAGCTACTTGGTGTTCTATCAGAGAGACCCAAGATGCCCAAAAACGTAAAATGAACCTCTGTCAAGAAGGTCAGACGTTGTAAAAATGAGCCTGGAGGCAGATGTTTCGACACCAGATGTACTAAAAAAGAATTGTAGGTCAAGATAACCATGTACAAAGGTAACTGAGTGTTTCCTGCTAGGGCATTTTTTGTTACTATTCATTAGAAAAAGTTAAATATACAAAATGCACTGTGCAGCTGGTCTTGACTGGAAATAGGCTCACTCTATATTGTTAGAATGTACCCACAATAAAATTGTGTGTGTGTGTGTGTGTGTGTGTGTGTGTGTGTGTGAAAATTTTTTTAAAAACCACTTGCCTGTTTCTCTCATGATCAGACAATGCACATTTGGTGATCCCCCAGAAAAGTATAAGGCCAAATCCAATGGACTATGGGAAAAGCTGGACTAACAGTGGGTGGGTTGCCCCTTCTCCCTGTCCCACCCTCATTTTTCTTTTCTTCTCTTTTCTTCTTCCTCCCCACTCAGCAGGCTCTTCATCTACTTAAAAGGTGGCACAGGCTGTGCAAGCACACGTTCACTTTTCCCCTTTCAAACTCACTCCTGCCTGTTCTTGGCTTCCCTTCTATCAACCCTTCCTCTGAAGAGTTTTGACTTTCTGGAAAGCATGTTCTCATCAGCAGAGGTGACTGTGGGAAACTTCCTGGTTTGGAGCGTGAAATCCAAAGTCACTTTCAGACTTGCAAATGACATAATTTAGAACAATAATGAAGAGAAATCTTGCCAACGTGTCTCCTTGTAAGTAACCTGGCTGTGTTTGTACAGAACCCCAGAGAGAGATACTCCTCTGTACACGCTGTACGTGTAGCCATAAATTCAGATGGCACATTAACATCATTAACCATTTCATTTCATGGGTATAGAAGATGGTCCTGAGGATTCTCGGGCATTTTTTCCAGCCCCTGATAGATGAATAGATTTGCTTCCCAGAAACAGAACATTTGGAGTTAACAAAAAGGAACCATTAAATCCGTATGCCACAAGTATCCAGATGGATATTCTAATAACAGCAGAGATACTCCCCTTTAATTTTAATGACTCAATGACAGTAGCTTAGCTCAAGTATCAAGCACAATCCAGAGACAAGTCTTGCCTATCAACTCTGGTTGTGCTGGCTGAACAGTGGACTGATTCCCTCGTTCTCCTAGCCTCTGTTCCAACCACTGCGTTTGGAAAAGTGCAGTAGTTTCTGTGAACTGGAAAGAAACTTCTTTTCTGTTTTAGCAGCTTGCCCAGGCTGAGTCCCATTTTAAACATGAAGAACCCAAAGGATCTAAGGAGATGGGGGCCTTAAAGATGCCCACAACCCCTGATAGGTAAGTTGCAGACTGCACAGGTAGGCCTACAGTTCACCTAGGCAGTTTCCCCAGTACAGTGAGATTTAATTCAATGAGAAGAAATATTTCTCCATTTTCATTGATACATATAATCCACACCCCTTGGAGGCACACCTTAATTAGGTGGTGGTGGTGGGGTTCTTCTCTTTTTGAATGGACTCTTCTTTCTGTCTGCCATCAAACAGCTGTAGCAGAAGGGTATACGTCAGTCATCTTCCTGTTAGAAATTATTCTGCCTATGGATTTAGCTGGTGCATGTGTGTGAGAATTTTGTGTGGTGCAGTGTTTGATGGAATTGAATTGTCTCTGTGAAAATGCTCTCTGCAAATGAAGACTAGAACTAATCCATGTTAAAGAAACATAAGCAACTCAGGAAGGGGAGAAGCTCAGAAGTCTATGGAATCTGCATGATTCAGAAAACATTAGTTTGCTGCAGAATTCATGGGCTGGGGTCATCCTAATCGAAATTCATGAGCATCCATTGAGGAATTCCCATCTCTGTAGTACCTGTATTTTATCTCCCTCTTCTAGTTTGTTAGAACTTCCTGAGAAGTCAAGATTCATCCTTGCATGCCTGCGTTGCTTGGATATCCTGCAAGTTATTAAGAGAGGCTGTTTAGATATCTTTAGATAGCCATCACAGCTTTTTTGGGACATCCTTTGGGCCCTATCTATGTAAAATATTGAGGACCAGCTGAAGATCTGTGGGGGCCCTCTGAGGAGAACTGAGTTTGGTTTGTATATTAAACTGAATTTACCTAATATTAAACTTCTGAACCACTCTGTGAACTGAAATCCAGTTATCTCACACTCCTCCGAAATTTGATACATATAGAAAAATGCAAATATTGAAAAAAAATGTTCACAAGTGCTGTTGTGAACTGCCCAGAGAGCATCGGTTCTTGGGAGGTATAGAAATTAAATAAGTAAATGAATGAATGAATAACTAAAATAGCAATCAGAGCTAATTATACTAGGACAGTGGCTTGAAAAATTATCATTATTGTATTCCATGTATATCCCACCCCGCTTTTCTTTGAGCATACATAGTATTCCCCTTCCCCATTTTTCTTCTTACAAGAACTTTAGACTGAAAGTCTGTGACTGGTCCAAAGTCACCCCATGAGCTTTATAGCTGAGAGGGGACTAGAGCCTGGATGTCCCAGGCTGACACCAGACCAAGCTTATTTGGAAAAATTCATAAGATGCATGCTTCAGGAGAAATGTGAATAAAATAAATTTTCATGCAGACTTGTTCTTTTTAAAATTCTCATTTGTGGGATGAACTGAACCGAAGACTGGAGAGATGAAAACTGAGAAAAGCCAAAAGCAGCGGATTCATCTGTACCTCCCTGTGATGGGTTCTGATGATGGACTTAGGTGGTGGTTGGAGCTGGGAACAGCTGCAGTAGCAGCATTTTCCTTTACCGCACTTGCAGCTGTGTCTCAGAGCCACTGTTTCAATTTCCCACAATGCCCCCAGCACTGATTACTCCACTGCATTCTGGGAAATCAAAATGTCAGCTCCCAGGCCCAAGGGAGGGGATATCATTAGTCCTTGTTGAGGCCCTTGGGTTCCAGCAGTGGCCTGCAAGCTCTGTATGCTGAGGTCTAACCAAATGGGACATAGGCCAGGACCTTCTCAGATTGAATGAACAGTCTTTTTGGAACTGCTACCCTAGAAAGGCCTTCCTAAACTCTTCCTTGTAGGTTTTGAGTATACCAGAAAAAAATGGTTCCTTTTAGACCAGGTTCTGGCACTGGAGTGCTTGTTTCACCTTTTCACCATTGACCAAAGCATTAAAGGGCCAAATGGACCCCAGGCAGCAACCTCCCACAATACATTAAAAACACTGCTGCAACTTCTTGTCCCCGCACTCTTTTTAATTTTTTTTTTATTTTTATTTTTTGCTAGGAGGGAGGAATTACTGACCCTGTATTTTTCATGAGTTGAGAAAATTTAGATTTGTAATTTAATGGCCTTAGAGTTTTGTTTTAATTACGGGGAAATAATTTGAGGGAGATTGGTAATAGGCAAAACTTGGAGACCTTTTTGTTCTTCAGTGCAGTGAAGGAAACCTCATTAGAGAGGATTTTCTTAGTTAGCAGGGCTTCAGGGTTAATGAGCTGTGAGTGATAATATATGGCAGTAATCCCTCATGGCTGTAACAAGTTGTATTTTATAAACTCCTTAATCTTCATGGCGAAAGAGGTGTGGAATATTGGAGAAGAGGAGAAGCTGATTTGCAAAGCTCCTGGAACTTCTGAAGCTTTCAAGACCTGGCAACTTGTATTTAGAAACAGTGAGACAAGTTCTCACAAATAAGGCTAAAGTGATAATGAGGGCCAGTGCTGTTAAAATGATGTGATGAGGAAGGCATGAATTCAGATCCCAAAGCAGCTCAGAAGCTCATTGGATTGCCTTGGGCAAGTTACTTTCTCTTCCCTACTTCATAGGGTTGACGTGTAAATTAAATAAGGGAAAACATTTTACAGTCTCCGGAGAGCCTTGGCAGTGGGATGGATTCAATGCACCTGGCTCTGATCAGTCGCACTTCAGATTACGGTCTCCAGGTAGAGCATCTAAACATCTATCCCCCAGCCTCTGCCCTATACTTTTTAGAATTTATATATTATGGCTGAATTTTGCATTATTTCTCTTGCACTTTCTTAATGTATTTCATCGATTCCATTTTGTGTTACCCTCCTAGAAAAATTCAGTTAAAGGACATGACACAACGGACTGTGCACTCCAAATTTCAAGCACCCACCACCAAACATCCATTGCCAAAGTCTGTTCAAATTTAGTAGTTACAAGAGAAAGGAAGAGATCAGTAACTCTGCAATTCATTGGGTTGCCCATAAGTATCTGAACTTGGAGAATTATGACCATGCTTTATTAATATTTTTTAATAATTATGGTGTGCAAGCAAATGTCCCTTCCATGCTTCTCCACACCTGCAAGAGCACTTAGACGCCTGATTTTGGCTACCTAACTGCCCTGGAGTGTGAGGAGGGGAGATTAAGTCACCACTACCAAGTATATTGGCAGTAGTTCAATTTCTACTTTAGCTCAGTCTGACATATTTTTGGGATTCCAAATGTTCCCAACCAACTCAAAAGGGGTGAGGGCTACCCCAATAGGCCTTTGGTCTGGTCCATTTGGACTCATACTCTCCTTGTATTATGAATAACTTAGCAGCACATTGAGTTGTACAATAAGTCTGGTTCAGTTAGACCTAACCCTAACCCTTCCCATGACTAGAATGGTGAAAAGGAAAGAGTACTTCTGAGCCCCGCGATGCATTTTATTTATTCATTTTATTCATTTTTGATTTATATCCTGCCTTTTTCCTGCAAAGGGCTCAAGGCAGCTGACATCATTCTCCTCCTCCATCTTACCCCACAACCTTGTGAGAAAGGTTGGCCCGAGAGTCTGTGACTGGCCCAAAGTCACCCAGTTGGCTCCATGGCTGAGCAGGGACTAGAACCCAGATCGTCTGAGTCCCAGTCCCATGCTCTTAACCACTACACCACACTGTTTTCGGTCTATCACCCTCCATGTGACATGCGACAAAATCTGTAGTCGTCAGCTTGACCCACCCATAGATACTCCCTTTGATGTAGTCCTTGCACAAGGCAGAGATAGCTGAGCCTGCACTTGGCTCAGCTACATGTACTTTGGCTTAGTTACAGTAGGGCCAGAAAACTAAGACATAACGCCAAAGACTTAAATAAACAGAAAATTTCCATAAGTTAGAACAGACTTTCAGTGCCTTCTCTGCGCCTTGCCTTTCCGTGTCAGTTGTAAACCTAGAATATCTATATATCTATATATTTAGATGTATATCCAAATAGTGACCACTGCAGACTGAGCTTTGCACATAGGCTGAACTGCATACGTTCTCTTAATTGCCATGATGTGAAAGACTTGCAGAATTCTGTTTCTGGTGGAATTTGCATAATTTGAAATGGTTAGCTGTTTTTATGACAGAGCACCACAGCCCTGCTTATCGCACGAGTGAAAGAGTAAGGGAGAGAAAGAACAAGGGAAAGTGGGAAGGAATTAATTGACTGGTAATATTTTAAAAGGTAACCAATGCTCACTAGCAGCTGCAGTAAGACATTAAGAAATAGAACACACTAATGTTAACAGCTCTCTTGGTAAGAGTGGTAAATGAAATAAACCGCAGCATCCAGCGTATCATTAATCTATAGTGAATAATGGCTTGGGTAGTGTAAGGAGATTAAAAAGGGCATTGTAAACATTTGTGGCTGTATAATATACAAATTAAAAATGTGTGAACGCTCGCTGCTGCATAATCTCCAAATTAAAAAGTGTAATAGCGTAGCATTAATTACTGGCTGATCAATTCTCCCATAATTGCCGGTTTGTAGATGAACAATTATAGGTCTGAAATGTTATTTGAGAAAGAGACATTGACCTTGGTACCATAAGAAATGCTAATATGTTTGAAGGTAATATTGGTATACATCAAAGTACTCTATCAGGATTTGCTGGAGTTGGCCATGCTAATGTATTTCCCCCCTTTTTGTTTGATGTTGCTACTTTTTTAATGCAAGTGGGTGCCTGAATCATGATTATGTGGGGGCACATAATATTTACTCTGATCAATGTAGATAAGCATCGCTCAACTCCTTTTCCAAGTGAGCCAATAGAAAATAGTGAGTAACTTGAGAGGGCAGGTTTCTCTTAGGCTCCACCCTTAAGCAGCTCCAGCCAAAGGTTGGATCCTTATCCCCAAGAAGGTGCCAAATATCCTTGGCTGTCCTCTTATCCCACAGGAGAATGAGATGCTCGTTGTTCATTTTCATATCGCAGTCTCTAGACTCCCAACAGGGATTGAAAAGTATAATCGGAGTTCGACTCAGTTTCTTGCTTTGCCTTTCTTACATTCGGTGTATACCAAACTTTTGAGAATGCTTTTCTTTTTTGATATTCTCTTTAAAATCCCAGTGCACATTTCCATTCATTTCTCCTGCTACATGAATTTTATACACCATTTAACCTAAGTTCCATATTTTACAACAGTTTTCCTAACATAATCATTTTCATTAACATGAATGTGGTGTTTGTGTGTACCCTTCAGTGAAAAAAGTAGGCATTTCTGTATGCATTTTTAAATTGGAAATTGCCATTGCAAAATTTGGTGTGAATTATGAAAGGTAACCGAGTTTCAGTCCACATAGCCATTCAAAAGTTCAACATCAGAGAAAGCTGTATTAAAATGTGAATGGAGCATACTCTCTACTTCATCCTTGTTAAAACACCTGAAATTGTTAGCTAAATATTGCAAGCACATGAAGTACACAGATCTCTGTCCACAGACTTACTGCTCAACAGTATTTCCTCATAATCTTCATAGGGAATGTACCCATATGATGCATCACAAAGCTTGTGGCTATGTAAATATAACTGTTTCTAGGTCAAGATTAACAGTTGAGGATGATAGACTCAGCTACTATTTTCTTGTGAGCTCTTTGGGTGTCGTGACAAAGAGAGTGGGCATTGGGTCACTCTGGCCTGCACTGAAATCTTCCAAAAACTAACTTGGGAGTTTAGACTGAACTAAAAGGGAGAGAATGGGCTTCACTTTGGCACAACTGTGCATGTCACATCATGTGAGTTGGATAACAAATTATCAACTTGTTGAGTAGATCCAGTGCTATTTTTATAAAATGGTAATGGGAGTAAGTCTGGAAATGGCAACTTGGATCATAGCAATTTCAGATCCTCCAATCTATTAAAAGAATATGACCCCAATCCTGAAGTAGTTTGTGTTAGTTACACTGGGTCCTTTAATCTGCATTCTACAAGATCCAGGCCTTGGTCTTTCACAGCAATGCTTGGCAAGCTTAAGATAAATGAGCTGGGGCACTGTGATTTTTCCCCATGCTACTCCTAACAGTTTGAAGGCTCTAGCCCATATAAGGACTCTCATGGGATACAACAAGAGTAGCAGGATGGACAGATCTGTCAAGCCCATTTCTGCAGACCTTCTCTGCTTCGCACGTCCAAGTTCTTTCCTTCTGAGTTGCTGTTCGCAAGAGAAAAAAAGAAACTATTTCGTGTGTTCATAGATGCCTTCTTAGAGTCATTCTCCCACTAACCAAAGCATGCGATTGTTCATTTTAGAACTGCACACTGTTTATTTTGCTTAGTTTTTCCAAGGTGGGCTTGTTGTTTCACTTTTTTTTTCCTTTCACACAACATATCACAGCTCTGGAATTCTATGGATTTGGGACTGCAAGTTGTGTCCATTTATCCAATTAGTTCTGGGGCCATGAGGCAACTTTGGAGCAACGCACAAAAAACGGCATAGATGAAAATCGCCACCCAACTGTAAGAGCGGCTGTCCAAAAGAGAGACCTTCACAGAACTCTGAATTTCCAAGGTGACAGAACGACCAGGAAAAATGCAAACAGAGCATTGCTAACCCATGGTCTACTCAGTGGTGTAGCCTGAACTGTGGATGTTCTTATAGCTACCCCATTCTCAAAACTCCAGTAATCCAGACATCCCAGTTATCTAAATCCACAGCATGTTGCCTGCGTTAGTCCTATGTAAATGTAGCCCTATGAAAATTACCCTTATGTTTCCCAAATGCCTGATTATCCCAAAGTGTTGGCCGCCTTCCAAAGCCATTCAGATAAATGATGCTGTACTGTATATGCAATTAAGAACAGATGTGTAACCAAGCTAATATATATGGGCCCTGATTCTTCCTGAGTTTATGTCGAGTCCCATTAATTTAATGTCAAAAGGTACCTAAAGGATGAGAACCTCAAACGGAAATGGATTCATTCTCCTGGTTTCTCAACATGCCCACCTTGCACAAATGCCTAGAACTAATTTTAAGAAAAAAGGTCACTTTTGAAGACTTTGGTATAGGGATATGTTCAGATAAATCCTGGTGAGAATACACTGAAAGGAATTGGACAAGTTTAGGTTAATGGAAGGAAGTATAATCATCCCTACGGAAAATACCAAAAATCTTTTTAGGTTGGTGTTTTTTTCCTTTCCTTTGATTTCTTTCTTTTTTGGCGGGGGGGTGGTACCATGTAGGACTCATTACTCATAGGATGGTCTTACAGTTAATGGACATCTGAGGCTTCACCTGAATAGATACCAATTTTTGGTGGTGGTGTTATTCCTTCTACTTCCACTGGAATCTGTCAGATATTTTTCATGAGCTGCAAATTGCACTTCTGAACAATATTCTGAAGTATGATCCTATTACAAATAAAAGATATTAAAATAGAGAGACATGAAAAAAATCAAAAAAGGGATCAAATGATCTTAACAGAAACTGGGGCTAAATCTATGGATTTCAATGGTCCCAAATAAGGTACTTGAAAATTGTCTATTTTGGATTCAGTTCTTTTACACATATTAACCTTTAAATACATTCTTTGTCATTGTCTGGTTAACCAGACATTATTTTAAATTTTAATCTCATTGTTTTTTTTTCTTATTTTTATGTATCTTTGAACAGATTTGCATTCCTAAAGTATTTCCCCTCAAAATACATATGTTAAATAAATATTTTATTTATGTGAGCCGTCCCGAGGCTATAAGTGATGGGACGGCATACAAAAATTCAAAATAAATAAATTCTAAATAAATAAACTGCAGTGATGTACTATTCAGGTAAAACAACAAGAAAAGCCATGGTGAAACATTTTGTAAATACATATTCTAATCTCTAAATTAGCCTGGAAGGTTAGTGCTTACCAGAATTCGCAAAGTTTTGCAAAGATCGGAATCTCCAAGTATTTCTACTTGAATTAATGAATTAACTTGAATTAAAATGTTCTACTTGAATTTATTGCAGATGGTTTGGCTTGCAAGTAGCTGGACTTAGATGAAACAATTGCAGTGAAGTTCTAAGAATATATTGCCATTTTGTAAACCAATAAAATATTCAGATTTCTACATAAAACAAACTTAACAGGAAAAAAGCATATGCAAAACATCAAATGCAAAACTCATCTTTGATTATACTAATCTGTGCAAAATAATAAGGCAATGGGGGAAGCTATCCAATGGCTCTCAAGCCTCAGACTAGGGGGCTGTAGAATACTTTGGATCAGGAGATATGAGATCAGAGACAAGCTAGCCCTGCATGCACTGATTCCCTTCCTTCTGCAGCTGGCATGGAAAGAACCATTCTGGTTGCCTCTTGAGGTAAGGCACTCAAATTTAGAGGGGTTGCAAAGGGGATATTCCGGGGCGGAGGGGGGGGGCAGAGTGGGGAGAAGACTGCAGAAGCTGCAGGATCCCTTTTCTTCTGCAGCTTTCAAACCTTCTGCTCCACAGCACTCCTAGCCAAAATACCTGCTCAGAGACTGGCTCCATCACAGCTTCTGCTGTGCGGAGGATACCTGCAAACCATTGACTTGGGAGCACTGAGGATGCAAGGCACAGGACTTCACCCTGAAATACTTCCCCTGATGCGCTCTTGGCCCGCCGACATATGTCTGATGCCATGCATAGTAACTTGGGAGGAAACCCTTCAGAACCCAATCAGGCTTATGCTTCTTGTGACTCTGTACCTGGCTACAGTCAACGGGGGTTTATGGAGCCCCAGAAGGAGCACCATCCATGGTGGGTAGATAGCATTCAGCTTGGAGAGAAGTTGTCTGGCTTAATGTACAACTTGCACCCATATTAATATTATTTCAGAAAATGGTGGAATAAGGAAGTACATTTATGCCCTGATCTAATGAACGGCAAGGAATATCAGAGAGGACCCATTTGCTTGGCTTGCAGTTCTTGTTGTGTTTCTGAAGCATATTACAAGTGATTGATCCTCACTGTCAGAGCAGTGCAACAGTGGAACCATCTCCCTAGAGAGGTGGTGGGCTCTCCCACACCAGAGACGTTCAGAAAGAAGCTGGACAGCCCTCTGAGTGGGATGGTGTGACTTGGTGTCCTGCAACAGCAGGGGCTTGGACTCAATGACCTTCATGGCCCCTTCCAACTCTACTCTTCTATGATTCAGCTCCAGCAAAGAGAACGAAAGAGAGGGAGACCCTATTTGGTTCTCCACACCATTCTGTTATTGACTTTGTCTCCACTAAGAGGTACCCCAAGCACTCAGTGTGAAAGACTGCCAAAGGGCTGCTCTCTTCCGAAGGCATCCTTTGTTTGAAAGACTATATCTTGTTTTTCTGGTCTGGTTTCTGCAAGAAGAGTGATTGTCCATCAACAGCAGGCCGGCAAATGAATCGGCCTGTCACACAGTATTCTGCACTGAGACTTGGTACATTCCTATTTAATTTATAATAATTCTGTATTAATTTTCATTAATATATATGCATGAACTTATGGGCATTTTATGGGGGGTTCATAACTCACTACCCTACCAGCTCATCTTTGGCATGTGGATTGTAACAGATCACACCAAAGGGAATATAGCCCTGAACAGTCTAGATTTTTACGGGTTTAAAGGTTTAAAAAAGTTCTTTAAGTTAGAAAGGACTGGGCTATGTCCCTTAACTCACAGACAGTTGGAGTTATTCCAATCTTGGGCAAAATGCATGAAATTTCTCAAAAAACTTTAGACTTTTAGGGGCAAATCCTCTGATTGTGAGCAGGATTTGGGGCTAAATTCTTCACAGGTTCCACGCAAACTACAGAATGCTTTATATTGTAGGCAAAGCAGTATGGATAGAAGCAGCAAAACCATTCAGTGATACCAGCATGACCATCCCTGCGTCACGTGTTGATGCATTCTGTCATCTCAGCATATCTCTTGAGTCGAGATCCAACATCCTCCTTTCACGTTGCCCACAAGTTCATCTCCCTTGCAATTACCTACTTTCACTCCCTGTGAATGACAGAGCCCATCTTTGAAACTGAAGATGAAAGAGAGTGGCATTTCAAACAAGGAATACTTGATGTGTGCAACTCATTGTCCCAGGATGTCCTGGTGGCCATTAGTTTGGATGTGTCAAAAAACGGTTTAGACAGAATCATGGAGTGTAAGTCTATTAGCTCTTCTGGTATCTTTATGTTATCAATTTAGCATTAAAAGAATTTTTTCATGTGACATGGGGAGAAGACAGAGCTGAGAAGCACAAGTCCAAATTTCCCTTTGGTTGCACACAATTAGAGACTTAAAATTATATTTATAGGCCATAGCAAAAGTCTATTGAAATGTTGGCCTTTAGCCTGAGTTTTGTATTGGCTTTTAGAGAAAGAGGGTGGCAAAAGGAAATGGGGGAAAGAACTTGAAGTTTGGCTAAATCACATGAAAATATACTTTCATTCACAATTCCCTCGAGAGCCCCCTGCCTGTTAATTGAAACTTTTGTCTACTTTATTGAACAATAAAAGTGACAGGAAGTACTCCCCCGTGTCCTTCAGTATTACAAAAGCGGATAAAGGGTTCCTTGCAAAGGTGACAGAAATTAATGCGGTGAGCTCAGCTATCAAACATTTTGATATGTGAATTGCCTGATATTTCTATAATGCCTTCTTATGATTGGAAATGTTATCGCTTCTATTGAATCAATAGAAAATGTTAAAGCTCGGCAGAACCCCAATTACAAAATAAAGCTCGAAGGTTAACATCTGGGACTGGTAGAGATAGAAACAATTTCTATTGTCATAGCTTTCTGACAAGTAAATGTCAGAAACATAACACCTTCCACAAGCCTCTGCAGAGTGCACATGTAAAAAGAGTGATTGCGAGGTAGCTGCAAGTCAAATCACCTGTCAGCCCAGCTTTGACACGGAATTACTTTTGTTTTATGCATCTATTAACCTTGAACTATAAGCATTTGTTTTAATGTTCTGCTCTGAAGTGACCTAAATATACTTCTTTAATGCACTTACCTGCTGCAGCAGCTCAGATGCGAAGGGAAGCGAAAGAGAAAGGCCCTGCAACGCACAGTTCTACTCCAAGCATGGCTCTGCCCGACAGCTCATGGTGGACAGAGGACTCGGTCTGAATACGAACGATCCCAGTCAATGGCGTTGACTTTGCAGTGGATGGACGAAGGCAGATGGACTCAGCCAGACACAAGAAATGCTTCTCTCTTTGCAAATCATGAACCATTTGCAATACCAAAGGGGAATGCAAGCACAAATGCATTTTTCAAGGACTGTTGGCAAATTCCTGAATATGCAATTTTGTTCAAACAAGCACTTTGTTCTTAAATTCATGCTTGGAAATGTGAATTTTATAAAAGTACCTTCCCAGCTTAGTTATAGGTGATAGGAGTGCCCCCTTTGAATGGAACACACAGAAATGCATACTTCTCCCATTACAAATGCAGGCTCCCTGTAGCTGAATGAATTTAATAATGGGCCAAAACACACACACACACACACACACACACACACACACACACACACACGAGTGAATCAAAACAAGCATGCAAGTGATATTCAGGTGAATTCAAAAGCCACTGCATCTCATTACTTTGCTGGTTTCCCTCTTTTTCTCCCTCTTTCTCTCCCTAACCTTCTCTCATAGAACCACTGACATTTTTTTAAATGGAAATAAAATGGAAAGCATTGCCTAATTTCAGACTTGCACCAATGTTTCACTGGTATTTGGAAGTCCTCCCTTCCAAATACCAGTGGACAGGCAGAAGAAGAAATTAGTGTCTCTTTCCCATCCCTTCATTGTTCCATGGTATTTCTGTATTAAATTCCACTTGTCTGGAATTCCAGTTTAGCAAATAATATTTAAAAATCAGTTCCAGAACTGGAGAAAGAACCTTCTTGCTCTCTGCCATCAGCATGCCTCTGTGTATCGATAAATATTTTGATGGAATGACATGTACAGATGCATCGTGATCCCTTTTGTGTTTTTGGTGTTTTTCTGATATGAACTTAAGCTCTTGCATGTTGTTGGAATCCTGCCACCCCTCCCCTTCTCCACAAACAGAAGGATCTAGCCCAACGTCAAGTTCATTTAGACCTTTTTACATATCCCAGGGTAGAAATGATACCTGCCAATAGAAAAAAAAAAAAAAAGAGTTACTTCTGAATTAAAACAAAGGGAGAAAAAAGACAACAAAAGAAACCTCTTTCTCTTTAAGAATCTCTAGATCCTCAAAGCTTGGAAGTCGTCTGCCTGCCTGCCTGCCTGCCAGCCTGCCTGTCCACCTCTCTCTCTCTCTCCCTCTCACCCTTCCTTCACTAATACTTCATGAATCCATCTATTTCTACAGGTCTGCCAGGTACCCTGATAGTATAAAAACTCCTACCTCCTTTTTGAATAGTTCTTTTACACATTCAGATTCAAAGGCATTCTCCCACCCAAGGTCACCATTACAGAGAAGGAAAAGATGAGGATCTCCATCCATGCTATTGTACTCTGATAATATCACAAAGCGGAACCAAGACAAGAAGCATCCATAGACTATGGAATTCTGCAGCAAGCTCAGTTTACAAAGCACAGTTCCATTTCTGCTGCAAAGAAAAGTTTGCTGCTCCTGGCAGTAGGAATGAGCAAGCCTTTCTCTTTGTCCTCATTGTCACATTCACTTCCGTGCAGTGCTGGACGGTCTTCTCCCAATCTGTCACAAAATCCCCCCTCAGTACCCCCTTAAGTAGATATTTTGCTGTGATTGCTGCCCCTTCAGTATAGGATCCTTGTTCCAGTTTCACTTGCAAGCCTCTGCTTTTCTACTGATGCTGCCTTTCCAGAAGGCAGCAGCAGTTTCTGAAAGTTTCAGCTCCATAGGTGTGTTTGGAATGTCGTGGTCACTCTCACAAAATGGCTGCCATGTCACAGTGCAGCCATAGCATGGAAGGTGTGTGAGGGGCCCTAAACAGCCTGAGTGCGAGGCAGAGGTGGGGCCTGCCTTGCAAGACATACACACACAGACATGCACACAAGATGAAGCATATTGAGTGCGGCTTCCGATTGTGTGGGTTCACCCCCAGAGCCGGATGGATCCAGATGGATTCCTGAAAGCCCTGGGGGAGTTTCCGGCTGACAAGACTGGTGCTCCTGTCGAGGCTCTGGTCAAACTGTGGAACGGGGAGATGACCAGGGCTGTTGACACGATTGCTCCTAAGTGTCCTCTCCTGCCGGGCAGAGCCCACTCTTCCCCTTGGTATACACCTGAATTGCGGGCGATGAAGCAGGCTGGGAGACGGCTAGAGCATAGGTGGAGGAAATCACGGGATGAATCTGACCGAACACACTTAAGAGCCCACTATCGGGCCTATGCTGTGGCAGTGAGGGCGGCGAAAAAGAGATACTTCTCTGCTTCCATTGCCTCCTCACAATGCCATCCGGCGGAGCTCTTTCAAGTGGTGCAAGGCCTGGTTCACCCAGGCCCAAAGGAAGAGCTGATTCCACCCTCAAAGGCCCGCTGTGACGACTTAGCCAGGCATTTCAAGGAGAAAATCACTCAGATTCGTCACGAGCTGGATTCCACTATTGATTCAGAGGTTTTAAGGGAGACACCAACGCTGCCGTCTGGTCCAGAATTATTGGATGAATTTCAGTTATTGTGGCCCGATGATGTGGACAAGGTGCTTGGACGAGTACGTCCTACCACTTGCCTTTTGGACCCTTGCCCGTCTTGGTTAATAAAGGATTCCAAGCACGGGATTGGAACCTGGATCTTGGAAGTGGTTAACGCTTCTCTGAGGGAGGGTCGGGTGCCTGCCCCTTTAAAGGAGGCGGTAGTCCGACTGGTCCTGAAGAAGGCATCACTGGATCCAGGGATGGCCACTAATTATAGACCAGTGGCCAAAATCCCGTTTTTGGGCAAGGTGTTAGAGCGAGTGGTGGCGGGACAACTCCAAGCACTCTTGGATGAAACTGATCATCTGGACCCATTTCAGTCCGGCTTCAGACCCGGGTACGGTACTGAATCTGCCTTGGTCACCCTGTATGATGACCTGTGCAGGGAGAAGGACAGGGGGAGTGCGTCCCTGTTGGTTCTCCTGGACCTCTCAGTGGCTTTCGATACCATCGACCATGGTATCCTTCTGGATAGGCTGGCGGGATTGGGGGTCGGAGGCACCGCTTTGCGGTGGTTCCGCTCCTATCTCAGCGACCGATTCCAGAAGGTGGTGTTGGGGGACTATGGCTCTGCGCCATGGCAGCTTTGCCATGGAGTACCGCAGGGTTCCATTTTGTCCCCTTTACTGTTCAACATCTACATGAAACCACTGGGAGAGGTCATCAGGA
Organism: Varanus komodoensis; assembly: GCF_004798865.1. Taxonomy (NCBI): domain Eukaryota; kingdom Metazoa; phylum Chordata; class Lepidosauria; order Squamata; family Varanidae; genus Varanus; species Varanus komodoensis. Next base: position 2,940,980 of record NW_025335606.1, read on the forward strand.
GGTGTGGGCTGCGGAACCATCAGTATGCTGATGATACCCAGCTCTACCTCTCATTTTCCACCAATCCAGGTGAGGCAGTGGCTGTACTGAACCGGTGCCTGGCCGAGGTAATGGGCTGGATGAGGGCCAATAAACTGACGCTCAATCCAGACAAGACGGAAGTCCTGTTGGTTGGCGGTTCGGGCTTCGGAGAAGGTGAATTGAACCTTGTCCTGAACGGGGTTGCACTTCCTCCTAGGGACAAGGTCCGCAGCTTGGGAGTGCTCCTCGACCCGGAGCTTTCACTCGAAGCTCAGGTGACAACAGCGGCGAGGAGCGCTTTCCTCCAGCTTCGGCTGATTCATCAGCTGCGTCCCTACCTGGTGTACGACTGCCTTGCAACAGTGACTCATGCGCTGGTGACTTCCCATCTTGACTTCTGTAACGCGTTCTACGTGGGGCTACCCTTGAAGACGGTCCGGATACTTCAATTGGTTCAGAATAGAGCTGCCAGGCTGCTGACGGGGACTGGACGTTATGTTCACATGACTCCAGTTCTCCGTCAGCTTCACTGGCTCCCCATTGAAGTCCGGGCTCAATTCAAGGTGTTGGTAATGACCTATAAAGCCCTAGACGGCTTGGGTCCTGGTTACCTGAAGGAGCGCTTACATCCATATTTGCCCAGTCGCCCCCTGAGATCGGCGGGAGAGGCCCTTCTCCGGGAGCCCTCCGTGAGAGAAATTAGGAGGGTGGCTACTCGGAGAAGGGCTTTCTCAGCGGTGGCGCCTAAGTTATGGAATGCGCTCCCCAGACAGGTCCGCCTGGCGCCGTCGTTATTTGTTTTTCGGCGCCAGGCAAAGACCTTTTTATTTAAGCAACATTTTAAATGCTAACACAATTGAATTTTATCTGGCCAGGGCGGCTTATTTTATAATGTGTGTTTTAAATTATGATTATTTTATATGGATATTTTAACTTATTGTTTTATCTAGTGTTGTAAGCCGCCCCGAGGCTTCGGCGAATGGGGCGGCATAAAAATGTTTTAATAAATAAAAATAAATAAATACATTTGAATATCCTGCTCCCTTAACATTCCAGGTCATTATTATTACTTCCCCTGATCTGCCTGGAACCTTGTCCCAGGATGTCTCTTGGAGGCATCTCTACCAGCCTTTAAAACAGGGGTCTCAGACTCAACTTATCTGGGGGCCGCTGGAAGGAGAGTCTGGGTGAGGCTGGGCCGCGTCAAGCGTTCCACCACCGCGGTGGTGGTGGGCTGCTCATCCCGCGGCCGGCCCAGGCACTGCCGGCACTTTGAAGGCCGCAGAGCCCCTCTCCTGTGTCCCTCCCGTCCTGGCAATTGGCCTGCGGGCCACGAGTTTGAGACCCTTGCTTTAAAAGATTCCATGAAGCCACTGGTCTAAATCCTTAGTCTTGCATCCCAATGGAAGGGACATCAAACGCCCCTCACCTCCACCCGTAACGAGTCTCAGAATGAAGTAGGCTTGCCAGTCAAATGCCTGCTGTCAGCCCATGGCTCCATCTTTTAGATGGTGGGGGAGGGGGGCATGAACTTGGTATTCATGTGGTTCCATCATTCACATGGCTGAGGAAAGTGGGCATTCCTTCTCCAGCAAAGACTTGAGCAATGTCTGAATGTCGTCTAGGCTAGGGATGTATGGTCCATTGCTTTGCTTTGAACAGGAGTTGACCGATTTGCCCCATGAAAACCCAAATGCAGGCCTGAACAATATGTAGTTGATGTGCATACCTTTCCAAGCTTACAATGCTATTTGTGCAACAAAGAAATGCATTCCCAACTGGATAATTCTAAGAATGTGCACAAATGCTTTAGTCGATGGGTTAATGTGTTCATGAATGCATTGTACATTTGGAAAAGAAAAAAATGCATGATGCAAAGCTGGGAAAAGAAGCAATGTTAAGATCCTCAAGATCTCTTGAACACCATCTCACTGCTTGCCTCATCCCTGTTTTCTTTTTGTAGTTGTGACCGTTGCTTGCTCTGTATGAATGGGAAATCTCTGCACATTGATCAGTAATCAGATATGAGAAGTTCAAGTTCCTCTAGTTGCTGCATCTTTGCTGATTTATGTAACATTCCACTGTAGCCTAAAGCAGGATTGATTCAGTCCATGGAGAAAAGCTGTGAAATTCAAACCAGAAATCAGAAATCCGACAAAGATGAACACATGTTTGGCATTTACAAATAGTTTTGACAAATATATGCTCATGTTCATAGTTGGGGCCTTGAAGTGGGCATCCTCACATAGAAGTCTCATGCATCCCTAGTATGAGAACACATGCAAATGTCCATGCAAAAAGAATGCTGCAAACAAAGTTCCCAAGTGTTATGGACAACCCTTGGAGCAAAATTCTCAGTAAAAATCAGAGAACCCTGCTTGAATTTTGCTGATTTGCACAACTTGTTTTTAACCCTAAGGGGGTCCAGAATCATTTATCCACAGTGATTCCCCGTAACTTTTGTCTTTCCTCTTTCCCTTCCTCTCCTCCCTATTTTGTTTCCCATCCTGTCGCAGTTTTGACTGTAACTTCCTTAAAACGAAGACTTCACAGAGATACAGCGACTGTTCAATTGCATACATCCCAAAGACTACGCGCATAATAAAATGGTGGTGATGTTGATACAGTCATGGGTGGAATGATTTGCCTGTATGATATCATAAATTCCTTGTAATAAACAGTTCACATTTTGCAAGTTATACTAATAAAATGTCATTAGACAACAGAGAACTCATATACTTGCCCGTCACTTGGAAGTTTTACCACCTCAACAGTTCCTTGGAATCCATCCCAGCTATGAATCAGATTTGCCCTGAATTAATTGTGATCAGAATATGGGCCAATAGATCCAAGAATTATGGGAAGATAATATAAAAGAGCTTAAAAATGGTTCTCTCTGACAAAATGTACAATATTTCTGTGATGGAAAGGAACTGAATATTATTGCAACTTTAAGGGCTATTAAACCAGTTCCTATGTGAATCTGGAGTGCAGATTGTATAAGCATTTGGAATGTGCTGATGATAAAGGGAATCATAAAAGTTGTTATGCTGATTTTATGTTGATGGATGCTGGAATATAAGGTGAATTATTAACCACAAGCAAGTGAGACTAATGGTTAAGGACTGTGATCTATGAGTAATTGAAAGCGATTTTGGTCTATAGAATGAGGAGCAAGCAAGCATAAGTGAAACAAAGTGTTACTTTGACTAAAGAGATGGGAGGCAGTGCGGCAGTGGTGAGATCGAGAAAGGTAATTCGTGAAGGAAAATAAACATTGCCACACAAATAAAGAATAAAAAATAACCAAGCTAATAAATGGCTTGCATTTATTTAGAGTGTTGCAACCTTGGAAAGAGATCAAAGAAAGTTAATACGGCTGGTTAAGATTCCAAATACGAGTTAGCTTCTCTGAAAACAAACATATTTCCTTATCAGAACATTGTCACAGAAACCAAATCTAACCTGGGCTGGAAAGAGATCCTTTTCCAGAACTCCTCAGTGGTTGGGTGTTTTCTTTAGAGGAAGGGCTTGTTTAGGATTAAATTTATCACTAGCATTAAGGCCTCTTCACACACTATGCCGGGCAACATCAGCTCTGCTATCAATTTGGCACTTGACAGGAGAATGTGGCCAATCCTGGCTCTCTTCCTAGTTTACTGTTCTGATACCTACTTTTGAGACATTCAATTTTTCCAGGTATACCTGGACGACACCAGGTATTCCCCTAAAAGCTTACTGGAGTAATTCCAAAGATCTGTGTGCAGAGTGAAAACAACATCTGGAATCCTTCCAAATATGTGCTGGCAATAGAGAAAGAAAGAGAGAAATAGTCTGGTAAACTGTAGATTTCTACAGAACATCAGAATGCCCAGATGCCAGATCCAGTGGGGTTTCTTAAGACAAGGAGCAAGATTTTACTGTGTCCCCAACACAAACAACTTCTTCTTTTCAGTACAACCTTGTACCAAGGAGTAGGGATGTAGCTGGAAGCCACCTTGTGTGGAAATTTTGCTGGATTCCCTTGTTTCAGCCTCTGGGACTCCAGTCTGGTCTGAGTTCTTGGTGCACATGCCCAGGGATCCCAAGCCTTTTCCAGGAATCAAGCCCACGCATGGAGCCCCTTTTCCTTTTGTTCCACTCTGTGGCCCCTGGTAGCAAGTGGGGGAGAAGGCTGGCGACTATGGTAACTCAATATCTTAGTCTGGGACCTTCCTTGGGCACCTTTCCTGAACTGTGCTCTACCGTCCAGCTGGTGAAGACTGGCATTTTCCAAGGAATTAGGACAATGGGAAGAAGATGGTAGATATGTACATGATTAAGCTAAAAATACCCTCTGTCTGAAAAGACTGCTGGCTTTGTCAATCAATGATTGAGCTGAGTTTAAATAAATAGGAGTATTGATGGATACTGTAGGCAGCTGGAGAGCCACAAGCTTCAGCTAGACCTCCTTGTAACTCTAGGAACCTGGCAGTATCAGAGTAGTCGCCTTGTACCCCCAAAAGATAAGTCCACCCTTAACCCACAGTGGTCCTGCTCAAAGCAAGCATCAGATCAGTTCTCTCAACGAGCTTCAGCAGAACACCCGGAGAGGGAATATAACAGCAATAATTAGACGAGCTTCCCTGCAAGCTGAATTGCATTTTACACACCGGCAATATCTCGGGCTCCATGACTTAAAGACTTAAGCTCTACTACAAAATGAGTAATGTGGTCATCACAAATTCATGCCGATAAATACTTTATAGGCTCCCGTCATATATATTCATGTGTACTATTTCTGTCTCCAAATATACGATCCAGATCTATGGCCAATGTAAATTAACGTAGATCTGTGGAAGTCAACTCTGAGTGCGGGGTATAAATTTCTAGTTGCATGTCAGAAAGCAACAGAGACTGTCCAATTCCTGTTTCTGGGGAATGAAATCTACTTATCACCTACATTTTGTTTGACATGAGAATAAAATGACCTATGAAGCTGAACTGAGAAAGCCACTGTGGTCTAGTGGTTACAGCACTGGACTGGGACTGGGAGAGCCAGATCCTACTCCTTACTTGGTCATGGGGCTTACTGGGCAACTTTGGGCCAGTCACGGAGTCTCAGCCTAGCCTACCTCACAGGGTTGTTGTGTTTTTGCAGTCCCAGGAATGCAGATGGGGGGAGAGATTTGACCTAGTGGGTTGTTTAAAGGCTGATGTGGCATAAATCTCAAGTCACTCAGTACTAAGATTTTGAGGTCTAACCTCCCTGATGCTGCAGCCAAAGAAGAAACAAGTTAAGCAAAGGAGGGAAGGATACTCTGGCTAAATGAAGCAAGGCTACTGGCAGCAAGAAATGGGATACTGAGATGAAGCGTTGCCATTTGGTTTCAGCTGTTGATGAGAGAGAAAGAGCGGCAGGCAAACTGATTCCCATGTCTTCCCTGGTCGGGTTATGGAGGATGGTGGTGGGAAGATCCAATGGTTCTTTTCCCTGAAACTGCTGAATAGGTCTGGGCACGCTGGTAAAATCCAGTTTGCCTCCATTTCTCCTTTTTCCATTTGCCCCCAAATTGCTCCTAAATTTAGCATGTCCCCAAGTCCACTGTCTCAAATTTTGCATGAAAATATATGTGCCTATTGTATGCATATCTCCCAATCCACAAATTTGTGTAATATTGACAAATGAGCGCATGAATGTGCACAATGCATTCTTTTAGTGTACTGTATTTTGAGAAGGCAAAACTCCCTCGAGGAGACAGTCATGCAAGGGAAAGTCAAAGGCAGCAGAAGAAAAGAACAACCGAGCTGGACTGACTCCATATGGGAAACTCCATCCTTGTACTCAGAAAAGCTAAGCAGGGTTGACAAGGATAAGGCAATTTCAAGGACTTTCATTCAGAGGGTCACCCCAAGTCAGAGACGACTTGACTGCACATAACAACCAACGGCACTTTGAACATTATCTTTGCAAATATAAGCGTTCATGTGTGCATTTTCATTGGCACCCCACCACTTCCTTTTAGCCTTGTCAAACTGCTTTCATTCTTCTGCCTTTCCCCCACCATTCCCTCTCTTTAGGCATGCCATCTCCTTCTGAGTGAAGATTTTCAGTACATTTCTATACTGACCAAAAGCCAAGCCATCTAGGTGGACTGCAGAGCCTGAAATCTTAATAAAACAAAACAAAACAACAGGATAATAGCAAAACTTAAAGTGATTTGAGGATATATAATATTTTCACAATCAACAGAAAATCCCAGGATCCATATTATAATATGCTGTGAAATGCAAGGGGCTAAGGGGGAAGTCTTTACTTGGCACTAGAAAAATGGCAATGTTTTTGCCGGGGGACCTCACTGCAGTAAGTTGTTCAAGGACAGGCTGGACGTGCACATGGTAGGCATGTCAGGAGCGGAGCCGGCTGGAGCTGGAGGTCAGACTAGATGACCCGGGAGACCCCTTCTGACTCACTCTATTTCTATGTTTCTATGTCTTCTTTAATGGGGGGGGGGGGAATCACAGAGAAGACCTTCTGTTCTTCCTTGTTTACCCCCTCTGGACCTCCCTGAGAGGAGGATGGTCTCAGATGTACCTACGTTTGTATTTTATCTCTGTGCCTCCCAACAGCAGCAGTTCTCTGGGCAGTTCACAGTGAAGATGGTACTGTATGGATAAGTTCCTTCAGTCCCCCTGATGCACTGTGCTTTGAATTCTCATTTCTATTTGCATTGCTAAGTATGCACACATGTATGTATGTAATTCCCATGTGAGCCATTTTGGGAGGCAATAGGTCTTTGCCGATCTTCTCTTTGCATGAATGAACCTGGGCTGGCACTGGGGCAGGAGCCTCCGTCTCCGCCATCGCCACACACCCACTCTCTGGTCCTCCCATTGGGCAGAGTGGACTGGTTGCTCAGGCAGCAGATCCTGGGGGAGGGCAGCAAGAAGTGGGAGGAGAGACCATGCACCAGGCAGCCTGCTCTCCATCCCCAAAGTGAGACAGCCGCCTTCAGGTGCAGCAGAGGATGCTACCCCATCGTCCCTGTTAAAGACACGAATCTGCCAGTCCAGTTAGCTTTTTCTAAATGGAATGGGAAGCACATCACCCTCTCCTTTGCCTCAGGCAACAGAATAACTTTGGTTGTCCCTGCCAATACACATTCAGTTCAACACACTCAGAGATCTTTTAGACATCAAATGTTGCAATTACGCAACCTCCCTTCTTCTGTATGTTAGAACATCTGAAAAGGGTTTTTTCCCCATTAAACTGAAAAGATGGATCAAATAGAATTATTGTGCCCAGGCTTTAATTCATGTACACTCATAGCATGGTTGTTTCTAATAGCAAAACCAGGTGGGCATCACATGTCAATGACCCTGATAGGGCCCGGCTGTGTCATGGCGGCATTTCCCTGCCTTGGATGAGAGTATAAGTAGTTCTGGAGTAGTTTTTTGGGCAAACTAGCTTAGGCTGTCTCAGGACCCTGCAGATGTCCCCAATCCCAGACTAATTGCTCCAGCATCAGGCAAGGAATAATACTGAGCAGTCCATAAATGGTACCAGATGATTCCTCCAAGCCCCCTCATGTGTGGTTTAATTTATAAGCCTTTCTATTTATCATGCTCAGATTTTTCTGCTTCTGTGGCATCCACATGTCGTACAATAATATATTTCTGATGCTGACTGCAGCATAAATGGGAGCGCTCTGACAGTGCCTTGATTCTCCAAGTGTACCCTAATTGTCATTCATTTGCAGAAATGGCGTGGGGGAATCTTGCATGCTTATGGACGACCGGCTGGTGTAAAAACTCAACGAGGAATGGCTGACACAGAGAAACTCAACCTGCATGTGTCTAATAGATTTTCAGCACCTCACTGACACAAAAGCCAAAGGGGGATTGAGTTGGGAGGAAGTGTATGTTCAGAACCTCCACTTTTAAAGCAAGAATTTGAGTAAATTCTGGTTGAAATCTGCTCAAACTGAGCTGCAATCTGCATAAAACTAGACAGATTTTACACACATTGTATTTAGAGTTTATGCAAATTGTACCTGGAACTAATGCACATTTCTCTAGCTTGTTGAAAATAAAAATCACAGCCCTGCTTTAAAAGCAGAAGACCATGTGCTGGCTCAAATCACACCAAGGTGGCTTAGCAACCACACTGGGTTGATGGGCTGGAACCTGGGCAGAACCCACCCATCCGGTTTCCTCTCACCTCCCTGATCTGGACCGGCATCTTTACAGCCGTCACTTACTCTAAGTTACCAGTAGACTGCATTACTCCACAGGGCTTTTACTGGTCCAACTGGCCCAGTAGACTGGTCCAATTCAGCCATCATGCGCAATGTGTGAACGGTACGCCAAATGATAGGTTTTGTATAATGGACCTCTACATGGCCATTTCCAAGAATGGAAGAGTGGAGTTAAACAAGATGAGATACATTTTGAAAAATATGTTTGCCTTTTGAGAAATGGGCCACTGTCCTTTTGTTAACATTTGCATGCTTCGAGGAAAGGCTACAGAACTGTCTGCAAGAAGGTGAGGGTCACTGGGAAGAAGGACAGAATTCCCATTGTCCAGCCAACCTTTTGTTTGTTTATCCTTTTATTTATTTTTATTAATCATAATATGTATATACTGCCCCATTCCCATAGACACTTGGTGGTTTACAAGAAATTAAACCAACTGTGAGTAATAGCGATTAAGACAACATATTAAATAAAACTGACCAGAGAACAAATCTGGGAAGGCCTGTCAGAAGAGAGATGTTTTTAACTCCCTCTTGGAGTGGAAATTGGGGGAATGAGATGCACCTATCCAGGCAGACTTTCCACAGCTTAGGGACAACCACTGAAAAGGTCCTCTGTGTAGTTGACATTAACCTCACAGAGGCAGACTTCAGAAGGACCTTGGCTGGTGAGGAGGAATGCATGAGCAAAGGTGCTCCTGAAGGTATCTTGGACCCAAGCCATGAAGGGCTTCAAAGGTAACAGCCAACACGTTGTACTGTATCCAGTGACGCATTGGCAGCCAGTGCAAAGACTTTAAGATAGGAGATCTGTGGCCTCTCCATGATGTCCCAGAGTCCAGGGACAGATTTTCTACTGGGAGCAGTTTCCAGAGTAGGAGCAAGGGTAGCCCCATGCACAACACACCGCAGAAATTGAGCCTAGAAGTTGCCGATTCATGTGTACTGTTTTTAAGCCATTCTCCACCAGGATGGGGTGCACTTGGCAAATCAGCCGAAGCTGATAGCAGACACTCTTGGCCACAACTTCTGTCTAAGCGGATATCTGAAGGGCTGGGTCAAGTAGCACCCCCAGTCTGTGACCCCGGTCTTTCAGGGGAAGTGCAACCCCATCTTGGACCAGATGACACACCTCTGATCCTGGATTTGAACCCTTCACAGCAAGCACCTCAGTCTTGTCTAGATCCAACTTCAGTTTGTTTTTCCCCATCCAGCCCATTACCAGCTTCAGGCGAGGTCAGCGAGGAGACACTGTCCCTAGAAGAAGTAGAAGAAGTAGCAGTTGATGGTAAGGAGAAGTAGATCTGGGTGAAAACTGCATCCTGAGAACATCCAACAGATGGATGATCTCTCCCAGCAGCTTCCTGTAGATGGTAAACAGAATTGGAGACAGTTTGGAGCCCTGTGGGACTCCACAAGTCAGCTCCTTTTTAGAGAAGCAATGGCCTCCAAACATCTCAGGTTGGAACCAACCCAAGATGTAGGAAGGGAACTGCTGCAAAGTAGTTCCTCTGATTCCGAACTCCCTCAGAGGATCCAGAAGGTTACTATGGTTGATAGAATTGAAGGCCACTGAGACATCCAATAAAATCCAATAATGAAACACTCCTCTATCAATCCTGAGTCATCGGTCATCCACTACAGTAATAGATCCCTCAATGCTTCCAACCCCCCAAAGATGGACATGGATCTAGAGAGCAGATAGTTTTTCTCACCAGTCCAAGCAGCCTGTCAGCACTATCAGGACTTACAAAATGAAATTGATCCAGGATAACCTGATTCGTGGAATTGTTGGATACTTCTGTGTTGATCTTCACCACCATGATCACCTCAAGCTTGGCTCATATCCAAGAAATTTTATCTAAAAAATGACTGTTAAAAGCATCACATTGAGCAACTGATGGTACTAAAGGTAGGTTAGAGGGCACTGGGGAGTGAGACAAATCCCTTATCACCCTAAACAGCTCTGCTGGACAGGAATTTGCAGACATGATATGAGCAAAGAAGAAACCCATCTTTGCTGCTCATATGACCAGTCCATAGGAGCAAAGATGCTCTCTGTAAAGTGTTTTGTCAGAAGTGAGTCCATATTTCCACTAGCGGCATTCCAGTCATTGTCGCCTCACTACATTCATTGGGGTTCCTCTGTATATCAGCTCTTTTTAAAGCAGGACTGGAGGGTGTTCAGAAGCAATTCTAAGGCCCTAGTCAACTTCTGATTCCATTTTGTAGGGACCTGAGAGCATCATGGTGGAATTGGTGAAAGAAGGGCTGACTGGAGACCTACTGGATCCATAAGTCTTCACGGTGGACCTTTCTAAGAGGCCCTTCATTTCTACAGGGGCACACAAAGAGGACTCTGATCTTAGCCTTGATCAGGTACTGATCTGACCAAGCCAAGCCTGAGGGGGCAGAAACCTTGGTCTTCCGAACTATGCTGCCCATGACACACCCCACTGGAACAACATTTGCTGTTAATCGAATGCTGAGGGGATACAAACACAGGGATGGCATCTGTACTTGATGCAGTCCTCAAGTTCTTTCTTTCTTTCCTACACCAGCAATAGAGCAAGGAAACATTGGTTTCAAAGATATCCAAAGACATGCTAGAAAGTGTAGGGGTTGTTGTTGTTTTTCCACACATATTTTTCCACGTCCTGAAATAGCATCTTTTTTTAGCAAAAACTGAACATTTAGTTCAGCTCCTGTCTGCAATTTTAGTACAACAGAAGCTGAATCTCTCATGCATTTTAATTCTTTATAACTACAATGAAGAGATGGGAAAAACTGTAATGTTCAAGTTTGTGGAGATGCTCCAAATTCTTCCTTACAGCTCCTTTGAATTTCTGCATATTATCATGCCTCCCTGCACACCTCAATCAGGAAAAAGTACACATTTTTTCTATTGTGGAAAATGTGCATTTCTAACTGTGTGCATGTTTTCCAATTGGAAACATGGATATTTTAATCATGGCCAACCCAAAGTGTGCTCCCCAAAAAGTTAAGGTGTAAAATGCAATTGAGGCTACATTTGCACAAATATGCGGTTTCAGAAGTATGCATTTGCACAAGTGCACATGTTCAAATGCAAATACAACCTTGGGGCATCGCATAGTTTTAGCTCCCACATTCAGCAGTTGCGTATCATGCATACATCCATCAAGCACGTGGGAATCAAGAAACATGTTTGCAGAGTTTCTCGTGATCTCTGTCTGTGATTTCTTTCTCATTATAGCATTTTCAGTGAATGGACATGTCATTTGTGATGTCCTTTCCTGTCTGTGAATCTCTCACTCCTCTCTACCCTGTACTTTTTTTCCCAAGCATGTGCTTTTGACTTTCTTCTGATTTTCTCAATAAATGTGGATCTAGCCTGACTACTTTGGAGTGGGTTCCATCCTATATTTGGCAATCCTCCCTGCCCAGGATTCTGCAGGCATTACATATGGCTAACCCCTCCATGCTTCAATCCCACATGGCTGGAAGCAGCATGCAAACGGTTCAGCCATGCAGGACAGATCACGTGGGTCTTTCCAGCCCCGTTGGACTGTGGTATGGCCATCTTTCTGTGCAGTGGAAGACCTTTGGACTTGCACCTGAGCTGAAAATTGGGTTCTTGGGTTCTAAAGGGGCCACAGTTCTGGGGTCCTCAACATGTAAAGCTTCCCAGTTTCACTCCCCGGCATCTCTAATCAATAAATGATCTTCAGCATAAGGTCTTGGGAAGAGTTCTTCTGAAGTCTGAGATACCCACTGCGGGTGGGCCATGCATGGGCAACCTCTGGGAGACAATGTATGTGTGGCCTCTAGTGCCTAGGCCTGGCATGGCCTGCAGAAGTCATCTTTCTAGCCCATCATGTCTTGGCTCCTCCATGAGCCTTACATCCATCTCTCCCTGAATGCTTTCCCCCTAGCCTAGAGACTACAAAAGATTTGGGAGGGCATGGAAAGTGGGCACTTCTGTACTTCCCTCTTGACATCTTCTATTAACTTGCATTGTTTAAAAAGGTAAAGGTAAAGGTTTCCCCTTGACGTTAAGTCCAGCCATGCCTGACTCTAGGGGGCGGTGCTCATCTCCGTTTCCTAGCCGAGGGAGCCAGCGTTTGTCCGCAGACAGTCTCCGTGGTCATGTGGCCGGCATGACTAAACACCGAGGTGCACGGAATGCTTGCATTGTTTATTTATCACTAAATTTAATGAAATCCTTGAGCAAAGGTTTTCACCTGCAAAGTCGCGGGTTGAGCTTCAGACCACCCCCACACTTTGTCCACTGCTGGGCTAGGTAGAACATTAGTTGTCCTCATATATGCATTACAGCCACCCTCACAAGGTTTCATGGACACCCGTTAGGACAAACCTGAACAAGGAGGTTTCTTGCACTTCTTGATTCTTGGAAGTGTTGGGCCCAAGTTTCCGTAACAGCTCTCAAGCTGACATCTCCAGGGCTCACTGTGAATCACATCTCCAGTGAATCAACCATCAATCATGGTCTAGATGGACTTGAAGGGTCAATGTAATGAGCACAGATGCTTTAATCCCCACTGCCTGTCTACACAAGAGAGAAAAAAGAGGTGCTTCGTTGTCGTGGTTGTTTTTTATGGTCTTGGGTGAAATGAAAGATGCCTTAAGAAATGGTGTGGAAAATAGAAAGTGCCCTCTTTATAGCCAGCTCAAGGCAAGTGAATGTCTTTTTGAACACCCCTATTTGAAACCCCCACCCCAGGTATAAACTACTCTTGTATAAATCCCCCTTTCACCTCAAAATCTATCTCATTTATTGGAAAAAATTTCATTCTTCCAACCTCCAAGGATTGCTGCATCCTGATTTTCTAGCTGGGTCCAAAGAAGGGTACATCAAGGGCCCGGTGATTGATACCACTGGAGAATGAATGAAGGGTAAGTCAAGAATTTGGCAACCTTGAGGGAAGAAGGTAGGAATGGGTGAGAATTGTATTCCATTGTTTTGTTTCATTTGCCACAAATGCACACATTTCTAAAACATTGGACAGGAAGAATGTAAGGAAAGAAGGAAGGAAGGAAGGAAGGAAGGAAGGAAGGAAGGAAGGA